>NC_045621.1:69349852-70549852 GCF_009829155.1 Mustela erminea
ATATTTCAAAATATTTTTCAATAGTAACTACCATATTACAATATATTTACATTTAAAAGCAAGCCATTACAGTTCACAGTGTCTATTGTCCTCCGGGAATAAATTAGTCATTCTTTCTGGTCGTAATCAGTATACATCAATATTTAAAATACATATCACATTTTTAAAGAAGAAAGATTGAATATATAATACTGCAAAAAATAAACACCACTTCTATGAATTCAAATAAAAAAGCATGAATTATTACACATTGAGTTTAGCTCTTTGAGCCCAACTGTGTATCTATGAAGAGCATAATGATGTCATATTGCTTTTATTGCTGAAAATGTAATCCGAGCAAAGCAAAGGAGGAAAGAACCACCCGCAACCCAAACAAACTTAGCGAATACAAAATGAAAAGCAACATCAATTTCACTGCAGACAAACCCAGTCACACAGATTAAGCAAGCACAATACTGGTGCGTCTTATCTCTGACCACAGGAGGAGGGTAGACAGATTCTACAGGATGAAGAAATTCAGACTATGTAATAGGCAGAATCAATTGTTACCTGCCTCAATCAATGCCGCTCCACTTTCACTGTTCAGCAGCTCACAAATAATTAAAGTTATCCTGGACAAAAACCTCATCTGTAATGACTAGCTAACCGCCACCATGACAAACTTCAAAGTCAGTGATATCAATCTGAATTCAATAGTGTGGAACTGGATATAGCTGATGAATAAGTATGAATCTTACCCTGATGGTCCATGCGCGCACTTCATCTGGGCCTGCAGTGAAAAAGTATTCTAGTTGGAGTGCTGCAAACCCAGCCTTAATGATCTTTGGCAAAGCGCTGAAATAAAATGAAACAAATTCACTCAACATATAACTTGATTGTGCCAGAGATCAGTATAGAGCTAAAATTATTCATTTCAAGCAGAAATGTTCAAGATATTAGTAACTGACCGTTTATCTTCCATAATACACTTGAAGAGGCCTGAATGCATTTAACTGTTTCTAAAAAAAATCCCTTCTAAAATTAGTTTTAATTATATTTGTCTGAATATATCATTTTGAATTGTTTACTATAAAAAAAAGAAAAATTTGATCTACCCGTTCTATGACTATTTTCCTCCAATATTAATTATTTCCAGGACGTGGGTCATGAAAGCAAAATTATTTGATTGAAATCCAATGTTTAAACAATATATTAGTGTTACTCAGAAAAAAATTAAGGCAACTGATTCGTCCTTTCCCCTCCCCCACTGAACATGACGAAAGAGTTTTGGCGATCATTCCTTCTCAAAAATATACATAACTAATACCTATGTTATAATTAAAACACTGTACAGAGATGACAGATGACAGTTAAAAACTTAATTTAAAATAAATCTTTTCACTCTGTCTCATGGTAAAGAAAGGAGAAGATTCCCTCTTTATAATGGTAATTACTCTGTCATTTATTATTCTATCAGCGCAAGCAATTAAATTACTGCAAGGAAATAGTTGATAATAAAGTGTAGGGAAAATGAATGCTAATTAACCTTTGTGTCATGTTCGCTTCCAGATACTTCTGTCTCTCCTCAGCACTCAATTCTTGCAACTTGAGTTCCAAGGCCCCACTAAACGGAATGACCAAGGCACCTGGGTCATACTTGTCCACCCACTCTTTAATTTTTATCAACCTGTAGACAAAAAAGGGCACAACATTATCTTGTAGTGCATGCATGACTGTACCACATTCATTATTATCAAGTAGCACATACATATTCATAAGAATTGCACGGTTTTATGATGCCATCTTTTTGTGTATAGCTTTCCAAGGTCAAGGCATTAACAGGCAGCAATTGCTTCAGGTATATGCCATAAGATTTTACTGTAATCTAGTTTTACTTTAGTACATTATCTATATGAACCATTATACAAATATTATAAAACTTTTTAAAGTTATACTAAATTTGCTCAGCATTAACACCTGTGTCCTTGAAAACCTCAATCTTATGATTTATTATTTTCCTTACTCTACAAAGTAAATTTTTAAGAAGCAAAAACATTAAGTCCTGCTTGTACAAGAACCAAGCTTAAGAAGTGCCAGCTAATTCTGAAGAGTTTTTGCCAAATAAATCATTTGTGCTACCCAGAATTTTATATGCCTAGGTCAGCTCCCTCTTGGACTAAAAAGAGCTTACATTTGTACCTGACTTTGAGGGAGATTTTTGCTAGTCAAAAGAAACACAACCAGAAATGCACATTTACAAACGTAGCTGATTGTATCCACACTGCTCTTACTTATGCAGGAGCACAAATAAGAGAACTGCAGAGGAAATAAATTCCTTTAATCACAAAGGGTTTGGGAGGGTAGGGAATAGACACCAAGTTGTTACCCAAAAAGATGTTACTGAGTGATTTTTTTCCCCTTCCAGATCATGGGTTATTTGGGCAAAGCAGTAGTTAGAATATAAATGAAGTAAGTGTAGCAAATACATTAACCAGGGTCTGATTCTACACGACTTCTCTAGCTCTTTAATCCTGGGCAGGTTATCAAAACCTTCTAAACCTCAGTTTCCTCACCTATTAAAAATGGAGATAATCTGTAGTACACATTATATTATAATGAACCTGGAAAATTAATGCCTGGCAGAGTAAACAGCATTACTATTATGATTATTACTGTTAATAATAACAGTAGCTACTGTTACTAATTTTCATTCTCAGATAATTACAGATGATTTTGCTAAATTCTTTTTTTTTTTTTTAAGAGTTTATTTATTTGAGAGAGAGAGAGAGAAAAAGGTGGGGGGGGGGTTGGGGCAGATGGAGAGGGAGCCCCAATGCAGGAGGCTCAATCCCAGTACCTGGGGACCACATGACCTAAGCCGAAGGCAGACACTTTACTGACTGAGCCACCCAAGCGCCCCTATGCCTATGATTCTGGAATAGGGTTTAATATGGAAGTGAGTACAAATTTCACAGAAACTTACGTTAAAAATATTAATGCATACCGTAATCTTCTATAATCCTATAAGCCTCCCACATTTACACCAAGGTTTTAATAGCTATTATGACAAAAAATTGTGGCAGGAGTTCTTTAATCAATGTCAATGTCACAATAGGGGAAAAGAAACACAAAAACTAAACGACAAAATCACCAAAACTCACCTATCAAAGAAAATGACAGGGGATCAGTTATTATAAAATTAAGAATATGGCCAACCAAGTAGGATTTATGATCGGATAAGGAAATGAATAATTTGCATAATAATTTGCACATGTTTGTTATATAAGGCTAACCTATAATTACTTACTTAATGTTATCAGTAGTTTTTGATCTTCCTAATTTTTTTTCCTTTGGTCACATCCTGAAAGAATGGGCCAATCCCTAAGATGTACTTTGGAATAAAGTATGTGTCCTTTAAAATAGGAAATCCAGAGACGCCTGGGTGGCTCAGTTGGTTAAGCAGCTGCCTTCAGCTCAGGTCAGGATCCCAGCGTCCTGGGATCGAGTCCCACATCGGGCTCCTAGGGCTCCTTGCTCAGTGGGAAGCCTGCTTCTCCCTCTGCCTCTGCCTGTGCTCATTCTCTCTGACAAATAAATAAATAAAATCTTAAAAAAAAAAAAAAGGAAATCCAAACCAGATATTTTCCTATCCAAAATTATAAAGGACAGGCTAAAGGAAAAAGGGAAAATTTGTGGTTTTGCTACTTTTTAAAAGATTTTATTTTTCTAAATAATCTCTACACCCAGTGTGGGGCTCAAACTCACAACCCTGAGATCAAGAGTCGCACACTCCACAGACCGAGCCTTCCAGGCACCCCCAAAATGAGAAAATTTAAACTGATACTTCTGCCTATAATAATATTATGAGATTCTTAGTTACTTTACAGACTTAACACTGTTCAAACAAAACAATATGGATTAGTAACATACGTTTACAAGTCAGAATCAAGCATGTGTATGTATGGAGAAAGAGAGAGAGATCCATACCAAATACAATTCAGTGAAAATGAAATAAAACAAGCCGAGGAAAAAGGATAATATAAAAATATCATACACATTTTGTTTCATAAATATGGTCAACATAACTAATAAAACCAGAACTGTTATGAAACAACAAGATAAGAAATAATTACTTTGGCTAAAGCATCAATTCAGAATAACAATAGTTCTACCCTGTCATTTTAACAGCCTTTCCTGCAGAGTCCTCAGAGGGATTATTTGCATTCCTCAGGTGTTCTATTGTACAATTCAGATGAATAAAGACTTACAAATCATTCCTCTACCGCCAATGTGAGACTTTGATCTGGTGAATACACCATTGTACCTTAACTATAATTGGCAAAAAACCTGACAGTGTAGAGCATCACAAGCTTAATAACAAAGGAGAATATCTCAAAGTGTTGACAGATGATCTTCATAATGCAGAAGCAGAGCTGGTACATTTTAGCAATAAATGAGCACTGAGGTCTAAAGGTCTCTAAAGTGACTGACATCAGACCTGCTATAGCCTCACTAAAAGAAAAAGGGACCGGAGCACTCTCCGTAAAGTGAGTTAGGCTCTTTGCCTGCAAGCTTCACTTTTGTGACTTTCACTGTCATAGAAAACACAGGGAAGATGAAAAGTGAGTTAGGTTCTTTGGCTCTCTGCTTTACTTTTGTTACTTTTACTATCAAACGAAAGTGAGAAATGTCCCAAAGTGATTTTTAATTACATATCTGAAATAAACCTTGGGTAATGAAAAAAAAATAGCACTCAATTTCGAGATTACAGACTGAAATACATATAATATATCTATTAGGTCTGATGGTTACAAAAGTGTGATAATGAGGCCAAGATCACAAGTTTGAACCCCATTGGGACCAGTTACCTTTGCAGAAAAATGTCTATTCTATTGCTACAAACCATACCCCAAACTATAGTTAGTTATCTAAAAATGTGTGCTACTGGCACATGAGGAATATGGAAAATGAAAGTTGAGCTCAGTACGTACCACTACTAGAGAAACAATTTCAAGTACATTCTGTTAAAGTGACTGAATAATAATCTCCATATACAAATGTTAGCAAATGCCTAAGAAATCCATCCAATTGTTAAAGATCAAAATAATAAAATGGTAATGATGATGAAATTGTCATAGAATATCAAATTATTTGAGGGGAGAAAAACAGTAAAAACAGTACACTCCCAAAGAGTTAAACTGTAAAGACTGTGATAATATTCATTTTGCAAATTTATACAAACAGATTATTGCAAGGGAATCCGTCTTTCTCTTGATAAGGAGCCAGAGCCATGTTGATTTCCCTAAAGTCTTATGAATGACAAATGGAAAGAGGAATTGCCATTAGTTGTATTTTTCTCTCTGGTAATGATTCCATAGGAAGGGGACAAAGCAGGGACAGCCAGTTTTAAGCCTAAAAGGATGATGCTCTGACATACACTGGCAGGTTGTGAGGTTAGACTGTTTGGCAGAATGAGATCTTTAATATTAAATTAGTATTAGATTTCTAAAAGATCATGTCTCAAATTTACCTTTGCTGTTATAATATGACCTTCTTAGCAAGTCTTGAAATTCCAGATTCCGTAATTTGACTTTCCTAAGGGTCATTTACATTGTTTGTATTTCTTTTCCCAGATGCTAATTTTACTTTTTTTCTTTTAAAAGCATGTCCACATATTTCTCCCCCTCCCCCAAATTTATTTATTTATTTGAGGTAGGGGAGGGATAGAGAGAGGAGGAGAGAGTCTCAAGCATAACACAGGGCTCAATCCCATGACCCTGATCATGACCTGGGCCAAAATCAAGGGTCAGACGCTTAACTGACTGAGCACCCAGGCACCCCTAATTTTATTTCTAAAAATTCTATTTGTTTCTCTTTCAAATCTACCTGCTCTTAAGTAATGTTTTACTTGTCTAATGAATTCTTAGTCCCTTCCCATATTTTAAACAGATTAATTTACAAGTTCTTTCTGGGCTGCCTTAATTACTTCTGGTTTCTTTTTAGGCAAAACTCCGCCTCCCACCATTAATCATCCACTAGCAGCCTCTCATAACATGGTTCCTGTGTATGTACTGCGTTGTTCTGGGGTGTGCAGTCATTTGGCAGCAGCAGTCAAGTTCCAAAGGTCTGCTGACCCCTGTGTTTAGAGATGTATCTGTGGGCCAGTTCTGTGTTTGTTCTTCCAGGAAAAGACCTATAGAGGGTTGTGGGCTCTGGATCACTTAAAGGCTTAGTGTTTCTGCACTAGGTTATTGCTAATGCAAATTAAGGCCCCCTGCCTCTTAGAGTGCCGTCCTAGTCTCTAATTCCTGACAGTACAGTTTCTTTCTTTGTTCAGAAGGGGTGGGAATGGGAAGTCTTCTAGCATCTGAACATGGGAAGGATCAATTTTTCTAGGCTTTATGAGTGAGCCTCATTCCTGCACCTGCAGTCTTCTGGGGTCTCTACCTTGACTTACTCCTAAGACCACCAAGGCCTCTAGGCCATATATAATTTTTTTTTCCCCCTGAGGGCCATATTCTATTGATTTCACTCTCTACTCTCACTGAATTTCCTCTTTGTTTTTGGCACCTAGAAAATCCCTTACTTGCTTTCAAGTCCTTCTGTGCGTTCTAAAAATACCACACCATCATCAAGACCATCCTTTTCTGGTTATTTTCTCTGGTGGTGTTTCTATACATTAGGAACAAGAATGGAGCTTCCTGTACTGGTTCAGACCACCATCTTAAGTTAAAGCTCTCCATACTGGACTTAAGTCTTCCTTTCTATTGTGTTCTAGTACAACAACTTTCAAACTTTTTTTGAATATTATCCACGGGAAGAAATAGATTTTACACTTGATTCAAACATATGGTGCACAGACATATTATTTTTATACACATATCCAAACCGATACAGGTTTCACAAAACAATACTTACCTTTCTAGTGGGAAATAGGACAATCCCAATGGTGCTATTTGATATTCTACATAAAACTAAATTTTTATAACTTAAATAACCCCCTGAGACAGTTTTCTCTAACATATTTTAAGGGGCACCTGGCTGGCTCAGTCGGAAGGCATGGGACTCTTGATGCTGGAGGTCATGAGTTGGGAGCCCCACCTGGGGTATAGTGATTACTTAAACACAACTTCAAACAAACAAACAAACAAACAAACAAAAAACCAAACCACCTTTATACTTTAATAAGCACTTTAACTTTTTTCTACACTTCATGTCCATCTAGCCATTGAACTACCTCCTAGGTACTAAATTCTGATTATATTGTCTAAAAATTCTTAAAGATGGCTCAACCCAGGACAAAACCCAAGTTATATTACCATTTAGAGTATCTTTGCTGAACATTAAAACTCTCTCAAATATGTTCATCCTAGTTTGTAATATCAAACTGTATTTAACATCTTTAAAACTGTTACATATGGTATTAGATTCTTAAATACAACCTACATAATTTTCTGTGTGAATCTAGGTCTTAGCTTTAAAAAATCAGCAGTGACAACTTGCCTCTGACTGAATATAACTGTTGCCAAGAACTATATGTCAATATTCAGAAAATGACATAACTTACAAAAAGGACGATTTAGGGCTGGTTCATTTAGTGATTTAATACCATTCAGTCAACATTATTAGAATTTACTAAGTTAGTTCTTCTCTTGTTGTTCATGGTATAGATGTACCATAAATTCAGGGGGCACTGAAAAACACTGAGGTCATTTCTAGTCTCTTCCCTTGCAGGTTTACTCTCATTTCTATTAGCATTGCCCAGAGAACCAAAGAATGACTTCAAGATATCACATTCCTTTTTTCCATTTTCCAAACATTATCACAGCAAATTAATGTCAATTTATAGTATTCTAAAAGAAAAAGAAATAAGACTATGGAAGATAAAATCATCCTCTATGGATGACATAAATATTAATCCAGTTCTTTCACAAATGACAATAAGTAACACTAGAATTGTTAATACTAAAATTAATATACAATGTACAAACTGAAATATATATCCTATAAACAATATTCATTCAAGGCCAAAAATGAGCTCTAGAAAATCCAAAACTACCAACTCTTCAGAATTCCTTGACTAAAGTTATTAGAATAGAGCTATGAAGGAAGTTAGTGGCGGTGCAGGGGGCGGGGAGGAGGGAGAAAGAAGAAATACAAAAAGAAAAGTAAACTCTAACTGAAGAGTGTCTAAATAATCTAATCCCTATTCCAAAAGAGACCCTCATCTTCGATGTACATAACAGACTTCAACTTTCCCTGCTCTTGTCTGATTTCATGGGAAACTGTACAGGATAATGAATATAACTTTGTTCCTCAAAGTATGGTCACATCATTCAGCTGTCTACTGGAAACATACAACCTCAGAATCTGCATTTCAACAAGACCCCCAGGCACTTTATAGGCATGTCAAACTTGCAGAAGCACTGAACTAAAGGACTTTGAAAATAACGGCACATTAACTGATAGGACAAAAATGTGTCCAAGATAACTCTGCAGACCAGTTATAACTGAGCTCATGCTGACCACCTATCCCTCTGATACGAGGGGAATGAGATAATGAAAAAGTTCCTGTTTACATCCTTTAGGTTCGAAACCAGAGGAGAAAAATGGCACTAGAATTTCAGGAAGTGTGAGGAAAATGTTTGCTGTGAATACCCTGCAATGTCGAAGAAGTTTCAGATTCACAATAAAAATAATTAGTTTAGGGCACCTGGGTGGCTCAGTGGGTTAAACCTCTGCCTTTGGCTCAGGTCATGATCTCAGGGTCCTGGGATCAAGCCCCATATCGGGCTCTCTGCTCAGCAGGGGGCCTGCTCCCCCCTCTCTCTCTACCTGCCTCTCAGCCTACTTGTGATCTCTCTCTCTGTGTCAAATAAATAAATAAAATCTTAAAAAAAATAAAAATAATAAAAATAATTAGTTTAGATAGCATTATATATAGTCAACAGTTTCTTATTTTATAAGACATAATTACACCTGTCTTAGTCTAATAAGCTTCATACCTGGAAAAACATCTGTAGTAAGTTAGCTTTGTAGTCTAGATTCAAATTATAAGAAGTGACTCTTACAGAAAGCACTTTGTGAAATTTAAGTTCCTATCAAGTAAATGGAGTATTATGCTACAAATTATTCCCTATGAGGATCTCACAGAACCACTGTCTGAAAAACTCCATTCATTTTGCACTATAACAAAATGGCATTTGTATACATCCAACCAAGTGTGTGTATAAAAGGGAATGAAACCTAGAGAATTGGGCATTCCTTTAGCCGCAAATAAATGAAAATCGGGTTTCAGACTCTATTTCAAGGATTAACAAGATTTCTGACTCTAGGAGTAATTGGAAGGTTATACGGAAACTGAAACGATAGGTGTTATGACAAGCAGGCAAACTTAAAGCAAATTAAGGCAATTGGGATATACTTATCCTAACACTTTTGGCTCACTGTGACTCCAGGATTTCTTAAACACTTAATGTGCTTAAAAAAGTATAATATATGCAATTAATCTCTATGTGATGAACAGGTAACAACTGTATGGGAATATTTTCTATGTTCAGCAAAAGGGCTGTTTTAAAAAAAACAAATCTTTCAATGAATAAACAGGAGGAAACAGCAAGATGAATCCTAATTAGTCTGAGTAAATCATAGCAATCCCATTCTTTAGCTGGCAACTGCTTAGAGAATGGGCATGTGAACCAGTTCTGGTCAATGGGGAATGAAGAAAAGCCTCCTACCGGCTTTAGAAAAAGATTCTGAATGGTTCCTTTGGCTTTGAAACAGTGAAAAGAAGGGAGCCTCTACTGGACACTATGTCTGGATACTACCCCTGGAACTCCAGCGGCCATTTTGTGACCAAAAGAATCAAAGATGAGATGAGAAAGATGAGAAAGATAAGAAAAATCCTTCTTCCCGATAATACCACAACCTTGAATTAAACAGAACACTGAGGAGCGCCCAGGTGGCTCAGCCGGTTAAGCATCTGACTGCAGGTCATGATCTCTGGGTCGTGAGATAGAGCCCCCTATCAGGCTCTGTACTCAGAGGGGAGTCTGCTTGAGATTCTTTCCCACTCCCTTTGCCTCTGCCCTACCCCTCTAGCAGGCTTTCTCTCAGTCTAATTAATTAATTAATTAATTAAATCTTAAAAACAAAAGCAAAAGCCAGGAACATGGAATTAACCCTAGAGACATACTATTATGCATTAGGATGGTCTTTGTCATTTATAGCTGAAAGCATCAGATACTGATAATGACCGCATCTTAGGGTTCTCTTCATTTAAGTATATGAGTGCAGTTCCTCTTAACTGGTGAAACTCCAGTTTTTACTTAAGACCAGCTCCTGCAGAGCTTTCCCTGAGCTTCCACAGGGACAGAGTGTGTCCACATGGACACACTCTACCTTATAAATTGCCTATTTTCTTATCTCCTCCCACTACAATAAAAACTTCCTGAGGTCAGAGACTTTTCTTTCTTTGTTCATGGATATATCCACAGAACTCTCCTAGCACAGCACGGACACAGATGCTCAAACATATTCTAAATGGATAAGATGGAAAGAGCTTTAGGCTAATCACTGGCTAATTGACTACGGGCAGCTACTTAAGGTCTCTTAGCTTTAATTTACTCATCTGCAAACTGATGAGTAGTTTTCCACATGTTCTGGGTTCCCTGACGAAGCTCCCAAGGTACTGAGAAAGGAAAGGGTGCAGAGATGAAGGAAGGACAATGAAGGTGAAGGACCCCTCACTTTCACATTTCAATCACAGCTGCATCACCCTTATATGTTGAATTTCCGCATCAGATTTCATCAGAAGAAAGTTCTGTTGTTCTTAACAACTCTAAAGTTCAATGAGTAGGCGATCCTTTTCAGATGGCAAATTACCATTTTATGGCATAAGCCAGAAACTGAACAAGTGCTAAAACCTTTCTGTTTAAATGCTACTGTTCAGCACCTTTAAAAAAAAAAAAGATTTTACTTATTTATTTGAGAGACAGAACCCATGCACCCATGCGTGGGGGCAGGGAGTAAAGGAGGAGAGGGACAAGCAGACTCTGCTCAGAGAGGAGCCCAACACAAGGCTCAATCCCACACTCCTGAGATCACGACCTGACCGGAAATCAAGAGTCACAGTAAACCAACCGAGCCACCCAGGTGCTCCCTACTGTCCACCATCTTTAAAAGAAAAACAAAAACCCTTCCCATTTTCTGTGACTCACCATTCCCTCACATAGACTTTTCATAGCACTGCTCTTCTTAATGTTTATGGTCTTCCACCCAGCACCGGTGAACCCACTTACCCAGTTATTAGGGCAAGGAACTTTTAAAATATTTTGTTCACTGCAATACTCCCAGCACCACTTACAACAATGCCTTGGCATAAGCAGATGCTCATTAGCTGCTGGGTGGATCGATGAATAGGAATGAATTAAGCTGAAAGTTAATTTCGTTACTGGTCTCTTCTGCCAGAGTCAACCTGTAGAAATTAGTGAACTACAGTTGACTTGACCCCTGTAAGGATGCATGTTTATTAGCTACAATGGCAAAGTGAAAACCATACTAATAGAATATGGGGGAAGCATACCTAATTTAGGTAAGGCTATATAAAATTCACAGGATAGTGGGGTTTTTTCCATTCCCATGTTAAATCTGTGACCTCAACTACTATAATTCAAGTCTAAACCATCCAAGTTTATTGTAAATGAACCAAAAGAAGCACCTCAAACTTTAAGATGTTCCTCGAATCTCATGCTTCTTACTCCTTCAAAGCTACTAAGTTATGATTTGTGTTCATACTGAGTGGTCCCAAGCAGGTACATTTTTGATACTATAGAGCAATTTTCTCAAAATACAGTTTCTGGACCGCCTGTGAAAACCTAGATTTGTGATCTCTGCAAATGGGATCTGCACCTAACCCTGACAACACTTTGTACTCTGATGTCTGATAGCCAGTCTTTTAATCTCTTTCGTTTTATTTGCATTTCTACATTCTAGCTTTAAACATTACATATAGAAATATCCTGTGATTACAGTTGTCATGAGGTTTAAAACCAATATTTGTAGCTTGAGACTGTGAAACTCTGTTAGCTGCAAGAAAAACTTCTCAACTGGGTGGAGATAGATATAATATATGATCCTATAGATATAATATAAGATTACTTCTGGCCACTGGGCTCTAAGATAAACTATCTCTCATTCCACTTTTGTACAAAGAAGAAGAAGCCAGGTTGATGCAATCTATAATCAAAACATATATTTATATGGAGAGCCATAAATCTTGACTTAATTATCACAAATTAAATTTTTTTTTTTTTAAGAATGGAAATGGTATCAGAAATGAGACTTCCATATCTATACTACTTACGGAGATGAAGAAAATCAAACAACAACCTTTACTATCTTGGGAGAGGTGGAGGAGGAATAAGACTGTGTATACATGAGGGTCGGAGGAAGGGAGAGCATGACTTACAACACATATGTTACAGTGGTAGTGTGCCAAAGAAACACAGTACCATAAACATGATGAAAACTTTAGTATCAAGTCTTTTTGAGATTGGGCTTGTAAATGATAAAAACTAACCTGAGATAGAAACATATTTTACAAAAGAAGTGTACTTGCATAAGAAAATTACAAAGCATTATTGACAGAAATAAAAGACTGAAGAGGAAAGACATTCATTTTCATGGACTGAAAGACTAAATGTTGTTAAGATGGCAATATTCTCGGGGTGCCTGGGTGGCTCAGTCAGTTAAGGATCTGTGTTTGGCTCACGTCATGATCTCAGGGTCCTGGGATTGAGGCCCACATCGGGCTCCCTGCTGAAGCAGGGTGTCTGCTTCTCTCTCTGCCCTCTGCCCCTCCCCTTGGCTCGTGCTCACTCACTCACTCTCTCAAATAAATAAAATCTTCAAAAAAAAAAAAAAAAAGATGGCAATATTCTCCCAAATCGATCCACAGATTCAATACATTCTTTTAAAATTCCAGCTGCCTTCTGTGTAAAAAGTGACAAGCCCATTCTAAAATTCATATGAAAAATGAAAAGCCAAAACAGAATAGCCAAAATAATATTGAAAGAAACCCTCCAAAACTGAAGGATGTACCATTCTCTATTTCAGAACTTACTATAAAATTATGTGGCAAATAATCAAGACTATGTGGCATTGGCATAAAGCTAGACATATAGACCAACGGAACAGAACTGTCTTATGTGATTGGCTTACCTCACTTAGCATAACATGCTCAGTTTTTATCTATATTGCATATGGATATGCTGTAATATGTCAAAATGTTTATTCAAATCCCTTGTCCATTTTTAAATTGGGTTATTTGCGGGTTTTAATGTTAAGTTTGTTAGAGTTGGTTTTTTTATCAAGATATGTTTATTTTAGAGTGAGAGTGTGTGTGTGAGTGAGGAGAGGGACAGAGGGAGAGAATCTTCAAGCAGACTCCCTGCTGAGAATCAGGGCTCAATCCCACAACCCATGAGATCAAGACCTCAGCCAATACCAAGAGCCAGATCCTCCACCAACTGAGTCACCCGACACTCCTAGTCAAATAATTTTTGACAAGGGTATAAAAACAATTCAGAGGATTTCCTCCTTTTTAAAGACTTAATAGTATTCCACTGTATGTATTTACCACATTTTATTTATCCATTAATTCACTGATGAACATCTGGGTTGTTTCTACCTCTTGACCATTGTGAACAATGAAGCAATGAACATATATATGCAAATATCTCTTCAAGATTCTGCATTCAATTCTTTGGGATATACACCAAGAAGTGGGACTGCTGGATTATACAGTAATTTTATTTTTAATTTTTAAAGGAATCTCCATACTGGTTTTCATTCCCACTAACACTGCACCAAGGTTACAATTTCTGCACATACTTATCGACATGTTTTCTTTTCTTTTCTTTTTTCTTTTCTAGTGCCTATCTTAATGGGGGGGGTGAGATGATTAATATCTCATTGTAGTTTTGATTTGCATTTCTTTAATAATTAGTGATACTAGCATCTTTTCATGTGCTTTTTGGCTATTTGTATATCTTTCTTGGAGAAATGTTTATTCAAATCCTTTGCCCATTTTAAACTGGGTTATTTGTTTTTTGTTGTTGTTGACTTCATGTTATAGTCAATTGATTTTTGACAAGGGTACCAAAGCAAGTCAATGGGGAAAGAATAGTCAACAAATGGTGCTCAGACAAGTGGATATCCACAAACAAAAATAAAAATAAACCAAGACCTAAATGTAAGAGTTGGAACTATAAAACTCTTAGAAGAAAATATGTGGAAGTCTTCATGAACTTGGATTAGGCAACAGCTTCTCAGATAGAACATCTAAAGCACAGACAACAAACAAAAAATAAATTAGATTTTATCAGAATTAAAAGTTTTGTGCAGCAAAAGACACTATGAAGAAAGTGAAATAATCCATAAAATAGAAAAAAAAATATTGGAACTCATCTGATAAGGACCTATAACCAGAATACATATTTTTATTTTTATTTTATTTATTATTTTCAAAAAGATTTTATTTATTTATTTAACAGAGAGAGACATAGTGAGAGAGGGAACACAAGCAGAGGGCCTAGGAGAGGCAGAAGCAGGCTTCCCAAAGAGCAGAGAGCCTGATTCGGGGCTCAATCCCAGGACCCTGATATAATGACCTGAGCTGAAGGCAGACGCTCGCTTAAAGACTGAGCCACCCAGGCGCCCCAAGCATACATATTTTTAAAACTCAATAATAATTATAAGTTACAACTAACTCAGTAATAAAAGGACAAAAATCCAATTTAAAAATGACAAAATGATCTGAACAGACATTTCTCCCAGAAAGATATACAAATGGCCAACAAGCATAAGAAATGATGCCCAAAATCACTAATTATTGAGAAATGCAAATCAAAACCATAATGAGATACCATTCCATAACCACTACAATGGTTATAATTAAAAAGACGGACAACAGGTTTGCCTGGCTGGCTCAGTCAGAAGAGTATGTGACTCTTGATCTCAGGGTCCTGAGTTTGAGCCCACATAGGATGTAGAGATTACTTTAATAAGTAAAACTTAAAAACAAAAAGGGCTAAAAAAAGATGGACAATAGTAAGTTGCATATCCATAGAATGAAATGTAAGTCAGACATAAAAAGAAATGAAGGACTGATACAAGCTACAACACGGAAGAGCCCTAAAACATACGACATAAAAGCTATCATACACAAGGGGCCACATATTCTATAATCAATTTATTTGAAATATCCTCAATGGACAAATCCAGACAGACATAAAACAGAGTAGTGGTTGCCAGGGGTTAGGTAGAGAAGGCAAGGGGGAATGGCTATTAATAGGCTCAGGTTTCTTTTTGGGGTGATGAAGTGTTCTGGATTTAGCGGTGATTGTGACATAATATTGTAAATAGACTAAAACCCACTGAATTGTGTATTTTAAAAGAGAGAATTTTGTGGATGCCAATTATCTAAATAATTTAAAAAAGAACAAAGCTTAGGCTGACATTTTAAAGATAAAAAACAAAAATGCTAATATTCTGCACATTATGATCCTATAATGTTTGACCTTCCTGCAGAGAGATCAGAGATCAATAGAAAAAGCAGAAATTTTGGACTAAGGCAAATATCAACTCAAATTTCAGCTTACTTGCATACTAGCTGTAAGATCCTGGAGAAGCCACTTAAGCTTCTTGAACCTCAGTTTCATCCCTTGCAACACAAATACTACTACTTATCCTCCCAGGTTGATGTCAGTATTAAAGTGCTAGAACATCAGAGGCCTTCAAACTTTAGTTCCCAACCCCACTGTCACTTATCAGTGAGTGGGGTCATTCTCAATAATTATTGTAGAGTTAAAAATACTCTTAGATTACCTGTAAGTAAAGAACAAGAGTTCTTTTTAACAATCAGGTTTGTATTTCTAGGAAGAAATCTTGCCTCACCGACCCTTTACAGAAAGGGAGATAACTGCAAGGGAAAGAATTCAAGTACAATGATAGCAAAAATATATATTGAGTAACTATGTGTACTAACAAGCATTATGCTAGATCTTGGGATGCAACTCTGAAAAAGGAGGTGGGGGGTAAGGGGAAAAAAAAGGCAAACACATAAATACAAAAGAGCATAATAAATGTTATGACAGGGGAAGTAATGTACCACAGGAAAAACGGGGAGGGGGGCGCAAAACCTCAATAAAGTAAGATTTTGGTCTCATTAATACTAGAAATTTCAGAAAAACAGAACCCAATACATTGAATTGTCTCTTCAATTATAACTTTTTTTTTTTTTCAGGTTAATTTAGGTATAACAGGAGAAACAGAAAAGGAAAAGCTTCATATTCATGGCAGAGCTGGAATTTTGTGGGACAAATAAGAAACTAAGAAACCCCCAAGGGAAAGATAAATACGGGTGTGTATGTCAGAATCCATTTGCACAGACGGCCTTTCCTAAATGGATCCTTCTCCTGAAGTTGTTCTTAATTCAGCCTCTGGAGGGTGCTTCCATATTCTAACAAAAGAGACCATTCCTTCATGATCCTCTTTATCTAAATCCTCTGTTTACCATGTGGGATACATGTATATTTCATAAAGGACCAGACATAGAAGGATACAAACCCAAGGCAAATAGCTGATGTAAAAAAGAGAAAGTCCCTGTTTCCGTATCTGTGGAGAAGGATTTGGGGGCAGAGGAGAAACAAGAAGCACCATGGAAGATCTCTTATGCAAACTTCAGTAGGGGCAAGTAAGTTCTTTTTAACATGTATTTTTAGAGGTGCTAAATAGAACTGAAGTGACTTTTCCCTATCAGTAGGATGCCAACTGGCTTAATAGAATATTTTTACACAAGAAAAGGAGAGTCAGCCCATCAGAACTTGTAGTTGGTTTCATAGCTTGTACTTTGTCTTAAGAAGTATTAATAAGTCTGAGTTCATTATTTCACTGACAAGACATTGTATGCAAAATGAATTTTTGTAAATAAAAATGTTACTTTATTCCATGAAAGGAATCCCATAATTAAAGGACTCCCAGGGGCAATCCCTTTGCTAAGGGAGGCAAGTGGGAGCCATGTCATGGAACCTTTCTAAAGTCTCTGTTTTTCTCATCTAGAAACAGAAAAGGTAATAGCATCTACTTCAGAAGGTTTGTGTGAAGATTAAATGAGAAAGTGTATGTAAAAGACTCAACATGCTTCCTGACACAAGGTAAATACTGAACGTATTTTGCTATTATTATTATTTACGAAGTTAAAATTGACAATTTGTGGGGGCACCTAAGTAGCTCAATCAGTTAAGCATTTGCCTTCAGCTCAGGTCATGATCCCGGGGTCCTATATCGGGCTCCCTGCTCAGCGGGGAACCTGCTTCTCCTTCTCCCTCTGCCGTACCCCCGGCTTATGCTCTCTCTCTCTCTGTCAAGTAAATAAATAAATAAAACCTTAAAACAACAACCACCACCACAAAAACCTGTGCTCTTTTTAAAATACCACAATTTCTCAAAACAGAACTGTGTTGGATTTACTTGTGTGGCTATTTTCTGGTAAGGTGTGTCTAAGGGCTAAGCACATCAAAGTTCATTTAAAAGTATTCATTTCTTTCTTTTCCTCCTTATGTTGTCCTGTCTGCTGTATAAAAAAATGGCAACTTTGATACTCATTAAAATCATTGCTGAGTGATCCCCCTACAGTTTCTAAAGGGGGCAAAAAATTATTTAGGGCTGCAAATATCATACAAGAAATAGATCTAAGGTAAAGCAGTAGGAAGCATATTTCACTTGGTACAATTTCTGAACCAGTTTTACTCACAGCAGCTTCTCACTTCTTGTTCCCTGGCCATTTTGGGAGAGACAAAATTGATTAGACATTTATTCCTTTGCTCCTTTCCCGGTTCAAAGGTTTCTCCCTACCACCCTGACACACTACCTGCTACATATGTCTAATGTTTTAAATAAATTCCCTTCAAAGAAATTGACAAAAGTAATTTTATTAATGACATATTACAATAAAATGCACATTCTTGCTTTCTCTTACTCTAAGATTTCTGCTCTTAGAACACATCAAAATAATAATTGTAAGTGAGAATCTAAATGCAATGCAATTGACTTAAGCCCACTTTTCATTTTGTTTCCAGAGGAGATAAATCTTTTCTCTAATAGTCTAACAGTCATTAAAAATACCCTATCTTTAGGGGCTCCTGGGTGGCTCAGTCAGTTGGGTGTCCAACTCTTGATTTCAGCTCAGCTCATGATCTCAGGGTTGTGGGATCAAGCACTGTGTCCAGCTCTGTGCTCAGTGGGGAGTCCACTTGAGACTTTCCCTCTCCCTCTGTCTCTGGCTCTTCTCTGCTCGCACACACTCTCCCTCTCAAACAAATAAATAAATAAATCTCTTTTTTAAAAAAAGATTTTATTTTATTTATTTGACAGAGAGAGAGCGAGAGAGAGAACACAAGCGTGGGAGAGGGAGAAGCAAACTCCCCACAGAGCAGGGCGCCTGACGCGGGGCTTGATCCCGGGACCATGAACTGAGTCAAAGGCAGATGCTTAATGACTGAGCCACCCAGGGGCCCTAAATAACTAAATCTTAAAAAAAAAAAAAAAAAAAAAAAAAAAAAATCCTATCTTTATACTGTAGTCAAAAGAGTAAAAATAATATTCCACTTCTTGTCTATCAAATTAGTAAAGATTAAAACAACAATAACACTCAGTGTTGGCTGAGGCAAAGGAAATGTACTTTTCTGAATGGCTGCAAGGCAGTGCACTGTACTTTAAATTGTTTTAAAAAGAGGTAAAATAACCTCAATAGAAAACACCAGAGATCTGGATAAAATACAGTACACTGATATAATAGCATGGTATATGATAATTATAAGTGTTATAAAATAGATGGGAAAATATTCATGGCTCATTAAGACTATACACTCACATGAGTATCAAATATTGACTATGTGCTAGCGAAGTATAGGGTTGGTAGTAGACAAACATTGTCCTTGTCTTCACAAAGCTTACCAAGTCAGCCTTACCAGGTTGATGTAAGTTTTTTTTTTTTAAAGATCCTATCACCTTTTCTTTTTTTTAAGATTTTATTTATTTATTTATTTGAGAGAAAGGGTCAGAGAGAGAGAGCATGAGCAAGGAGAGTGGAAGAGGGAGCTGCTGAGCAGGGAGCCCGATGGGGCTCCATCCCAGGACCCTGGGATCATGACCTGAGCAGACACTTAACCGACTGAGCCACCCAGGCACCCCAGCAATCTGTGTTTTAATAAGCCCTGCAGATGATTCTGGTGCATGCTTAAGTTTGAGAACCACTAGCGTATAGGTTAGAGTCAAACATATAAGCAGAGGGACAGTGAAAAAAGTTAAGAGTCACTCAGTTACTAATCCCTAGGGAAGCGAAGAGCCATGGCAGGCACAGAGGAAATAAAGAGATGAGAAGTGAAAGGCTAGTATACTTGTTACCCAAACGCCAAGCAGAAGAAAATGTCATGGAAGTTTCTAAAGACAATTTATTCTGGTAGGGTCAGAGACAAAAAGACAGAGATAGGTACATGCATACTTTCATTTATTATAGACACCACCCCCTGCCCAACACCATGAGGGTCATACTGCATTGAAGAAAAATATTATTCAGGATATATTTTCCATATTAGTTTCCCTTTAAATAAGAGAAATCTGTAAATGAAGTAATACAAAAATACTAGTATAAAATTTCATTTATTTTTATTTTATTCATTTACTTTATTATTTTAATTGTAATTCAATTAATTAACATTTAATGTATTATTTTTTTCAGGGGTACAGGTCTCTAATTCATCAGTGGCATGTAACACCCAGTGCTCATTATAACACGTGCCCTCCCAAATGTCCATCACCCAGTCACCCCATCCTCTACCTCACTTCCCTCCAGCAACCCTCAGTTTGTTTCCTAAGATTAAGAGTCTCTTCTGGTTTGTCTCCCTCTCTGGTTTTGTCTTGTTTCATTTTTATTATTTCTCTTTATTTTAAATAGCAGGACTTGAACTCACTACCCTGACTTGAGACCAAAACCTGAGCTAAGATCAAGAGTTGGGTGCTTAATGACTGAGCCACGCAGGCATCCCCAAACTGCATTTCTTTTCAAAGGAAAGGAGATGGATATTGGGGAGGGTATATGCTATGGTGAGTGGTGTGAATTGTGTAAGACTGATGATTCACAGACCTGTACCCCTGAAACAAAGAACACATTATATATTTAAAAAATAATAATAATAAAATAAAATAAATAAAAAGAAAGGAGAAACTCGTGCATCTTACATGTGTAATTTCATTTAATACTTATATAGCTCCTTCAAGGGGGTCCAAATGTGGAATGTGGGTCCAAAATAAGTTGTTCTAAAGACTGGACACCGGACAGCAAGCTAATCTACTGACAGGAAACATCCATGGGTGATGGGGTGGTGGGGGGACTGATGGTTCAGGAGAGAGAGAAGGAGGAGATGTAGATGAACAGAGATATATATGCACAACTAAAAGAATGTCTTTGGCTAAGTACATAGACCAGAGGTCAGCAAGTTACCATACATTTTTATATGGCTGCAAGTTCAGGAAGATAGCTTTTACATTTTTTTAAAAATTTTATTTTTAAGTAATCTCTATACCTAACACAGTGCTCAAACTCACAACCCCAAGATCAAGAGTCGCATGCTCTACCAACGGAACCAGCCAGGCTCTCCAGTTCTTACATATTAAAATGATTTCTCAAAAAAGAAAAAAAAAAGATGGAAAAATATTTTGCGTCAGTGAAGCTGTAAGAAATTCAAATCCCAGTGTCCATAAGTGAAATTGTATTGACCCTGGCATGCCCATTTGTTTCCATACCGGGCAAGACTGCCTTCTGGCCTAACAGCAAAGGCGAGTAGCTGCAACAGATTCTGTGGTCCTCAAAACTGGAAACACTTACATTGCAACACATACCACAGAACACCTGCTGACCCCCAGGGGAGACAGTTCATCCACCTGTGCTCTAAAACTTAGATGTACCTCACTAGAAAAGAAGCACTTCAAATGATCTAGATATTTCTATCAATGACAATAAGAGCCAGTGTTGAAACATAAGGGATATGTTCAACTGATTTCATCCAGCCAGCGGTTCATCAGCCGACAGTATTTACTGAGTCCAGGGTCAACCACTGGAGATACAAAATGCAAAAAATACAGGCATGGTCCTTATTTTCCTGGAATTTAAATTCTCATGAGACAGAAAGACAAATAAGCAAGATTATATAGCTTGTGATAAGTGCTCTGAAGTAAACACACAGGATGCTGTGAACAAAAGGGAGTCTGGGAGATAACTCTAGACAGAATTGTCAGGGAAGGTGTTTCTGAGAAGGCCACAAGGGCCAACCATGGTGGTGGGAGGTGGGGAGAGATGTGGTGAAAAAGGGGGACTGACAATTAAATGTTCTTACATTTCTGCAGACATAGAAACGTAAGAGGAAGGAGAAATTCATACATTGTTGAGTAGCACATGCATGGAACACTTTCCCTGATGAATTTTCCAATGGTATTTTTACTACAAAGTATACACAGTGTAATTATATAATGGGTTCATATGGTTTGGGAACAAAATACAAATTAAAACACACACACACACACCACTGTATAATTACTTAATTACCCGAGAGATAGGAATGGTTCCAGAAAACCATTTCCGCTTATCAGGTATATACAGTAACAGTCTTTTTTTTTTTTTTTTTTTTTTTTAAATGGGGGAGAAGCATTCCACACAATGTAAGTTTTACAGGATACTGGCAAATGCAAACATGCCAAAGAAAGTATAAATGGTAGGCATTTAATTGCTTAAGACAAAATTAAGCTTTTCCTACTTTTTTATTCTATGAATATATCACAACAAATAAATATCAATAATGAGCCTAAAAGGATAAACAATACTAGAAACCATAGAATGTTCTTTAGTTCTAATTCATACATAGCTAATGCAGCATAATATATCAGTTGAAGCTTGACAAATGACAAGCTATGAACTTTGGGAAAGAGTTAGTGTCATTTGATTCTTAATTCTAAATTTCTTACTTAGCATATACCAAAACAACTGTTTAAGATGCAACCTGTCCATTCTGTGGGTTGGCTATGCAGTTTGTTCCATGTTAAAATAATTCTTTCATTATCTTGTTTTTCAGACACAAAAATAACTTCTACTAAAAATTTCAGCAGACTGAAGTAGTACAAAATAAAACATTCAGTAATCTTTCAGATATTTACAAAATTATGCAATTCTAGTTTATTTCTTCTCATGAAAAATAGAGAAAACATGATTTTCAACCATTTAAAAAGCCAGGCACAGGTCTATCGAAATGTACGGTACATTCAATGTAATGATTCATAGTGTCTCTAATAGAAAGATTCAGCAGTTCTCAATCGAGACCTTTATTCCTTCTCTGAATAAATGATGCCTGAAATTTTTATTCTTGTTCTAATGGAATTTCAATGGCCTTCACTGCAAATCTACTGGAAATTTTTGCATATTAAGTGGAAAAAATTAAATGATGTTAACCACATTTTAATGTGATTAAGGCTGACAGGGTCATTATTTCTGCTAATCACTCAGTTTAAAAAGCTCAAACAAAACTTTATAACAGACAAGGTTTTTAATTTTCTGTATTTCTTGTTGAAATTAAAAAAAAAAAAAAAAAACCGTAGAAGGGAAAAAAACATACTACAGTCCTTGACAAAAACCAATGAGTAGTTCCTACAATTTACAGATGGGTTTCATTATACTTAATCTGGTGATGTAAAAACAAAAATGCAAAACAATCTTATACTGCACATGCTCCTCTGGTTTCTTTCTTTTTAAACACAAAGAGGGTAAGGAAAATGTGCTTTGTAGAATTTTGAGTTCTGTGTTTCCTATTTGCTGCTAAATGGAAACAAATATAGTTTTTTCTTTAGATCTTACAGCAAACTAAAACCAGAATTGATGCAGAATACTGCCTCAAACAATTCTTCAGTGTTCTATTTTTTTAGATTAATCTATGCCATGCTACTACGAATATTTCAAATATATCAGTGTAAACTAAAAATCTTCACTGATACAAATCTCCAAAAAGACTGGTACTAATTGCTATTAGAAGAATAATCGGAATTCCAACGACTAGCAGTACTTATAGACAATTTGTCTTTTCTGTTTTATGATATGATATTAACTTTGTTCACTGATCATTCTATACCAGAAACTTAATTACTTAAGATCACACATATATGTTCTATATAATTTTGGTGCTCTACTTGGACAAACTTATTTTTAAAAGTACAACATTCAATAGGCAAACAAGGAAAAATGAGCAGGGACTTAGCCAAAAAGTCTTAACAATGCTCTAATTTTCTGAGCATTTCAATACTCTCCATAAAGAAGAGCAGTTAAGCTAGGTATATAACCCATACAATTACAAGAATGAATCAAACACCTCACTACTCTTTTTGCTGGCTGTGAACTGCTTAACTAATACTGGTCATGGAAATCATCTTTATCTTTCAGCTACAAAAATGGTAATATCTAAAAATGATTTGAGGACTGTAATTCATTTTGACATATAACACAATACGACGATTCCTAATCCAGTTGTTGTAGTTTTTATAAAAACAAAATTAATCAGGTTTTAGAAAAATATGATGAGCAAATTATTTTTAAAAAGAAATACACACCTGAAGTTCAGGCAGTCTAATTCATACTGATTCACCCCAATCTAGTAAACTTAAACCAAATTCAATGGCTACAAGCAAAACATTGCATACATAAAAAAAGATTAAGTAAATATTTTTTTTTTTTGCATTGTAGTTTTCTAAAGCTGTATGAAACTATGATCATTGCAAATAATAGTCAAACTAACAATTATAAAACTTAAGCTACAGGTGCAGTACCTCTATCCAAAAAAAAAAAAAAAAAAAAACACCCGTGATCATTCTTTTCATGGTAAATTACTCAACGGCATGCAAATAGATAAATGAGTTTACCTCACTGATCACAATCTCAGTAGCTGACAAAAGCAGAGCACCTGGCCAATAAACAAGTCCTTTGAAATTCAATTCTGTACTAAAGTTTGAAAAACTGCTGTTCTGTTTCACACTGAAAATCATAACCAAACTACTTTTCAGCAAGAAGATCAGCCTTTTGTGACGAGAAAGAGATTAGGGTCTGTAGGAGATTATATAAATGCCAAGAAGTTCGATATTAATGCTGCACTGTAGTCATAATCTTTGATGTCTACACAAAAAATTAATATTGTTGAACTGCAAAAAAATTTTAGTGTGATGCTATGCACTGGTGCATCAACTAATAATCCTCCAGAATTTCTGTGCTCATCTAAAAAGAGTCCCTGCTGAATGTTCTAATGCATCTTATTGTGAATCTTCAGCAAATAAAACTTCATGTATGAGCTCATGATGTGCTTTGCTGCCAGAAAGTCACAGACTCTGTGGGAAGCTCTTTATCTTCCCAGCAGTCAGTTCTCTGAGAACATCAGTGCAGCTACTGTAGTTACCTGTAGATTACTTGTATTTTCTCACATCTGTGTCCAGCAATCTAAACCATGATGATAAAGGGTCATTAGGTTTTGAGTGAGGAAGGGGATGGACTAGACAATTTGCTCTGATAAGCTCCTTGTTGGGAGCTCCAGTTTAGAATGTGAAATGTCGGATATGTACAGTTTTACACTAGAAGGAAAAAAAGAATTTCACTCTTCTGCACTGACAATTAAAAACGATGCAGTTTAATGTCTCACTATACTATGTTGAAGCATATTTTCTCTGAGGGTTTTATAATTAAAAGTATTTAAGAGAAATAATTTTCTGTTTGTAAAATGGACATCTACGCTCTATTAGCCACAAAGAATTCAGGTACAATTACTAAGATAACTGCTGTTTGGAGCACAGCAAAGCAATTTCCCACAGTGGGACTTACAGTTCAATTTACCAGTTGGGCAAATATTTTGTGCTCTGTAGTGGCCTAGAGAGTTAAAAGCTATAGGTAACATTCGAGTAGTGTTATACCTGGAGAAAAGTTTCTTCAATCCAAATGGATGGCTTAGATTTCAAAGTAAAGACAATATCCTAAAAATATTTCCCCAAATTAACATTATATAATTTTAAAACTAGCACAAAATACAGTTGTCGCAGAAACTCTGACTGACCTCCTGTCCTCCCTGAAACATAGCTCATAATTTAGAACTCAACACTGTATTTTATTTTCATATTTGTGTTGAAGCATAAATCATTCTGATACTTAATCACATTTTCTTAGTAATCAGCTGATAGAATACGGTATATTCTTGATTAGATTATAGAATGGGAATACTAATCACTTAATTTTAAATGGCTTGGAATAATAGTGTCAGGTTACAGAAATATAAAAAAATTTTTTTTAGTACCCTTCACTTATTTTCTGGCATGCCACATAAGTAGGATGACAAAAGTATTTTAGTTTAGGAAAAGAAAATAGGGGCTTTAAAAATGCTCGCTAAATTTGCATACATAATTTATCTCTTATTTAGGTATGCTTATTTTAGTACAATATTGTGTCCTCTACCCATCTTCTACCAAAAGTAAATTTTAAGAGGTTAACAGTGACTAGAACTAATAAAACACTGCCCTACCTCAAAAAAAACTACATTAAAATTATAAAAGTATGTGAGTAAAATCATCTAGTATTTTAAAATGAAACATCAAGTAGTTATTTGGTTGTTTTCAGAAAAAGTCTTAAAATGGTATTCATTTGGACCATTTAAAGGCTTATCAATGCTGTTCGAGAAGAAAAACAGAAATATTTATTGTCAGAGTTGTTTGGTAGCACTAAACACAAGTGAGCTATATTTTCCAGCAGGTTAAGGATAAATTAAGCATTTACAAAATTCTGTTCTTCCTCTCAAATACATGGATTATCTAAAATCCATTTATGAAAGAACATAAGATAGGAGATATGTCACTATTACCAATAAAGAATCATTTTTAAAAATAAAAATTATTGTAAAATATAACATTGGGGTAACTAACATGAACATCTTAAGGCAATATGAAAACACAAATCCATAATAATTATTCATACACCAAGCCATTGTAAACCTAAATCATTTCTGAAGACCTGAATGTGTCAAGAACTTTGACAATTATGACTGGAGCCAGGAAACTGTAGCAGTGCAGAATTTCTTATGAATTTCTGCAGTTACTTTTTATAAATGCTGTCTTGGATGACAGCTTAATGTGTACCACATGCAATATTTATTCTTCTTCAGTGTCAGACTGTCTAGCCATCCAAGGGAATACAAAGAATGTCACTTATTAGGATAAAAGCACAAGGAAGGTAATCAAGGACATATGTAACATCAGCCAATCATGCCCTATTTCAACATCCTATTCCATTCATAACAGTTCAACAATTATTTGCTTACTGATAACTTGCTTTCAGGCTGTTTGTGTTCACCATAATGGTGGTTTGCATTTATTTTGCTCTTTAGAATTGGACACTTGCTGTGCCATACATGTTTGTCAAAACTTTATATCTTCTGTCAGAAATGGCTTAGCATATCAAATAATTTCTTTTTGTCAAGAACTACTAATACGACAATCAGTAGCCCTTGATGTCAACAGGGCACTGAATAAACTACAAAACAGCAAATGTATAACTATTAAACATTTCATAGAAAAAAATTCTATAAGTGATACACAGTAAGGAAGTCACTACTATTAGCTAAGCCACACGGACACACCTTCCCCTGCTTATGGCTAAGGATGCTTAATAGGCATTGCTTTTTCTTTTGTTTCAGTGTTCCAAGATCATGAAGCTGACAGAATATCCCCATCTAATGTGGTAGTCTTTAAACTATATATCCAAGATGTCTAAGTAATAATACCAGTCACATTAAAAAACATACTTGACCACCCATACAAATTTCACTTAATAATAGATGTAACACAATGTCCCATCATACACCATAATCACGAAATGTGCA
This sequence comes from Mustela erminea, assembly GCF_009829155.1. Taxonomy (NCBI): domain Eukaryota; kingdom Metazoa; phylum Chordata; class Mammalia; order Carnivora; family Mustelidae; genus Mustela; species Mustela erminea. The sequence continues at coordinate 69,376,840 of NC_045621.1, forward strand.
ATTACAGAAACAAAATTAATCATACTGAATCAGAAAAACTAACCAGATATGACTTCAACAATGTATTCTAATAACATTTAAAGGCTCTTAAAAGTATTAATTTCCAGAGACCTACCCAACTCAGATGTTTACCTCTCAACATAGCAAAGGAAACAAAAGGTCGATATTCTCCATAGTCTCTCTCTCTTGGTCTCTTTTTTCCCTATTTAGTCTCTATCTCAGATTTGGCCTGAAGTAAAATTCTGTGTGAGAAACATTCCACACAAACTAACCCACTTTAATCCACACTAACTAAGCCACTTAAGTGGTTTTTTTCTGACTCTTACTTGGATATTGTACAGATTAGTTTATGTGCAATGTTTCTTACTTCACAGAACTTTACTTCAGGCCAAATCTTCCCACCCCACTCGATATATGTCTTATAAAGTGAAATAATGATATCTTTGGAGTTTTCCAGCACAAGAGACAATATCCCAGTGACGAGGCAAATATTCTCCAAGACCACTGACTCCAAACACCTTAAAGTCAAGACCCCTGACTTCAGGGAATGAATGACTTATGAAGGACACCTGGATGCTCTTGTTCTGACCAGGTCCTGAACGCCTAAGACGACCTGTGCACCAGACCACAATCACCAGTAAAAACCCCAGACCCCAAGCTAAGATGAGACTCATGCTCTTTTCCTTTCTGAGTTTCCTGGACACTCTGTCCATATCTCTATATCTCTGTTTTCACTTTCAAAAAAATAAACAAATAAAACATTTTTGTGGGGTTTTTTAGGGGGGAGAGGCAGAGAGAGAATCTTTTTTTAAAAAAAGATTTTATTTATTTATTTGACAGACAGATCACAAGCAGGCAGAGAGGCAGGCAGAGAGAGAGAGGAAGGGAAGCAGGCTCCCTGCCGAGCAGAGAGCCCGATGCGAGGCTCGATTCCAGGACCCTGGGATCATGACCTGAGGCGAAGGCAGCGGCTTTAACCCACTGAGCTACCCAGGTGCTGCAGCAGAGAGAGAATCTTAAGCAGGCTCCATGCTCAGTGTGCAGCCCAAGATGGGGCTCAATTCTACTACCCGGGGCTCAATTCATGATCTACCCTGAGATCATGACCTGAGCTGAAATCAAGAATTGGATGTTTAATGGACAGACCCACCCACGTGCCCCTGGATTTTCTTTTTTAATTTACATCTATGAACTGTGTTGTAAACCATCAATTTTCTTAGTTATATAGTAAATGTTATAATGTTCCTGCTGATAGGACTAGGGAAAATCTATTTGGATAAAGTAGAAAGGTATAGGGATAAGTCTTGATTAACAAAAAGAAAAACACAGCAAGACTTTCTAAATGCTACTGTTCCATTTAAGTCTTGAACAGAAGTTCCTGAATGGCTCTGATAGTTAAGTGTCTGCCTCCGGCTCAGGTCATGATCTCCAGATCCTGGGATCGAGCCCCATGTCGGTCTCCCAGCTCAGCAAGGAGTCTGCTTCCCCCTCTTCCTTTCTGTCTCTCCTCCTGCTCATGCTCTCTCTCTCAAATGAATAAATAAAATCTTAAAAAAAAAAAAAAAGTCTTGGGGCGCCTGGGTGTCTCAGTGGGTTAAGCCTCTGCCTTCGGGCTCAGGTCATGATCTCAGGGTCTGGGATCAAGCCCCGCGTCCGGCTCTCTGCTCTGCGGGGAGCCTGCTTCCCTTCCTCTCTCTCTCTGCCTGCCTCTCTGCCTACTTGTGATCTCTGTCAGATAAATAAATAAAATCTTAAAAAAAAAAAGTCTTGAGCATTTACAAAACAGTAAAATCTCACCAAATATGAAATTTGGTTTTATGTCCAAACAAATTTTTAACTAGATCCTAAAGTTAATTTGGAGACGGGGAGGTAAGGGTAGGCAAGAGGAAATAAAAATACAGTGCAAGGAAGGAAATATGTAAGTGACCATATCCTTGTAAATTTTAGAAGATAGAACACTACTCCTAATATTTAGGAGAAATAAAACAAAATGGGAAATTGCTATCTTTTTTCCAAAATTCTGGTATAATTAACATACAGTGTTATATTCGTTTCGGGTATACAATATGATTCAACAGTTCTATAGATTTCTCAGTGCTCATCAAGGTAAGTATAGTCTCAATCCCCTATCTATTTCACCCATCTCACCACTCACTTCACCCAGTAACCACCAGTTTGATCTCTGTATTTAAGGGTTTGGTTTTTTTGGTCTTTTTTATTTTGTTCATTTGTTTTTTAAAATCCCACCCATGAGTGAAGTCACATTTGTCTTTCTCTGACTGACTTATTTCACTTGGCACTGTACCCTCTAGATCCATCCATGTCGTTGCAAATGGCAAGATTTCATTCTTTTTATGGCCATGTAATATTCCACTATATACACATACATTGATCCAGAGATAGATATTTGTGTTTGCTTCTACGTCTTGGCTATTGCAAATAAATATGGGGTACATAAATCTTTTCAAGTTAGTGTTTTCATTTTCCTTGGGTAAATATCCAATAGTGGAATTACTGGATCATTATTTTCCACAGGGGCTCTACCAATTTACATTTCCACCAACAATACATGAAGGTTTCTCCTTCCTCCCTTCCAACCTCCCTCCCTCCATTCCTTCCTTCCTTCCTTTCAGATTTTATTTATTTGGGCTCCTGGGTGGCTCAGTGGGTTAAGCTCCTGCCTTCCAATTAGGTCATGATCTCAGGGTCCTGGGATCAAGCCCCGTATCGGGCTCTCTACTCAGCAGGGAGCCTGCTTCCCCCTCTCTCTCTACCTGCCTCTTTGCCTACTTGTGATCTCTCTGTGTCAAATAAATAAAATCTTTTTAAAAAAATAAAAAATAATTTTTTTTAAAGATTTTATTTATTTGACACAGAGAGAGACAGGGAGAGAGAGAACACAAGCAGAAGGTGTGTGAGAGGGAGAAGCAGGGTTCCCATTGAGCATGTGGGGCTTGATACCCAGGACCCTGGGATTATGACCTGAGCCAAAGGCAGACGCCTAACAAGCGAGCCACCCAGGTGCCCCAAGGTTCCCTTTTCTTCACATCCTTGTGAACATTTGCTGTTCCTTGTCTTCTTGATTTTAGCCAATCTAACAAGTATAAGGGGATATCTCATTGTCATTTTGATTTGCATTTCCCTGATTAGTGATGTTGAGCATCTTACCATGCGTCTGTTGGCCATCTGTATGTCTTCTTTGGAAAAATATCTATTCAGGTCCTCTGCCCATTTTTTAATTGGATTGTTAGGGTTTTTGTTTTTTGTACTGAGTTGTGTAAGTTCTTTCTATATCTTGGATATTAACGCCTCAATCAGACACATCATTTGCAAATATATTCTCCCATTCAGTAGGTTGCCTTTTTGTTTTGTTGGTGGTTGTCTTTGCTGTGCAAAAGCTTTTAATTAAAAAAAATTTTTTTTTAAATATTTTATTTATTTATTTGAGAGAGAGAGAGGGAGAGTGAGAACGCATAAAAGAGGGGAAGTTCAGAGGCAGAAGCAGACTCCCTGTGGAGCTGGGAGCCCGATGGAGGACTCAATCCTGGGACTCCAGGATCATAACCTGAGCTGAAGATGCTTAAACCAACTGAGCCACCCATGCACCCGCAAAAGCTTTTTTATTTTGGTGCAGACCCCAAGAGCTTATTTTTCCTTTTGTTTCCTTTCCCTGAGGAGACATATCTAGAAAAATGTTTATACAGCCTATGTCAAAGAAATTACCATCTGTTTTCTTCTAGGAGTTTTATGGTATAAGAAAGCAGTCCAGTTTCATTCCTTTGCAGGTAGTTTTTTCCCCCAGAACCATTTATTGAAAAGACTGTCTTTTACCCATTACATATTCTTGCTTCCTTTGTCATAGTTTAACTGACCATATAATTTATTTATTTATTTATTTATATTTCCTTTATTTCTAATCTCCTAGCTGTATGGGTTTCTGGCAATTTTCACTAGAATGCAACTAACAAAACAACAACAACAACAACAACAACACAAAACAGAAACCTTGCACTTCTTTTTCCATGAAAGGCTTCCTATAAATGCAATAAAATGTTTTATACTTTTTCTCAAGAGTTCAAGATAAAAGATGTCTTTAAAATGTTTAACTAGGTTTCTCATTTATATCTTCCTAGGTAAATAGGTAAATATTTGTGTTCCATGGTTGGTATGAGGATTAATCCAAATAAGAAAACATATTATGGGGGCACCTGGGTGGCTCAGTGTGTTAAGTATCTGCCTTCAGCTCAGGTCGTGATCCCAGGGTCCTGGGATCAAACCCCATGTCAGGCTCCCTGCTTGGCCAGGAGTCTCCTTTTGTCCCCACCCCCCCCCCCCCCAGCTTGTGTATGTACATACTTTCACTCTCTCTGTCTCAAATAAAAAAATAAAATCTTTAAAAAAAGAGAGAGAGAGAGAACATACTATGTAAGACCCCAAAGTCCAGCACACAACACATGCTCAACAAATGCTAGTATTTTGCCCAAGACATATGTATGTATGTTCTTTCCAATATACTGCTATGCATGAATGTAGAATTTAAACAGATTGTTATACAAATTATCTATCTGTACCTTATCTAATAAAAGATACACACACATGCACACAAATGTGCAATTTCCACTCCCAAAAAGGTCTCAAAAACAAATCTAAGTTAGTGAAAATACAAGGAAATAGAACAAATTACTATGTGGTTAAAAACACACACACAAAACAACCAAGTGGTAGAAGAAAGTATACCTTAAAAAATGATTGATAATACGTATTTTCTATGTAAAAATATATAAACTAGTTTAACGATTATCCCTAGAAAAGGCTATTAAATTGCTACAGGTTTGGAATATAGTTTTCAATGAAAAATTCATGAAAATTAAAACAGTTTTGGCAACAATTTTTATATTATATTCAGCTGGCATTCTCTAATCAGGTTATAGAGAATTTTTAACTTCAAATTTCACAGTGCATTAACTGTTTAACAACAACAAAATCTTATCTAAGTGAAATTTATAGTTATAGGAAATGTAGCTAGTATATGACCTATTGCTCAGGCCTTGTCTACCTTTCCTATTCCGAAGGTCCCAAAGCTGAGACACCATGGCATAGTAGTAAAGGTCACAGCTCTAGAATCTTTGAATCTTGGCACCGAGGACTGGCTATGCAATCTTGGCCAAGTTCCTCAAGCCTGCTATACTTGCTTTGCCTTCCTTAAAATAATAATATATCAATTTTATAAGGTTTTTGGGAGTCTCAAATTATGGGGGCACCTGGGTGGCTCAGTGTGTTAAGTATCTGCCTTCAGCTCAGGTCATGATCCCAGGGTCCTGGGATCAAACCCCATGTCAGGCTCCCTGCTTGGCCAGGAGTCTCCTTTTGTCCCCCCCCGCCCCAGAATATAACCCGGAATATAGTTACGTGTTCAGTAAGTGTTGACTTGATGCTGACTACAACTAACACAACATTTTAGGCATATGAATTTGTTGTTAATCTAATTCATGATATTCTTTCATTCCCCTGTTCATTTAAACACAAACTCCTTCGCCCTTAGCAGTACAGAATTACTCTCAACAAATTGTATGGTATGCTAGAAGGGGGAGGCAAATTCTGCTTACTATATTAATATATATAAAATGATCTGTGGTTATAGCTATGTTTTCTGGGGTCTATTCTGTATACTATTTTAGACATGGCAACTTGATGTAATTTTTAGTTTTAATTTCAGTAAGAGCCATTGTATATTCTCTAAGAAATTTTTTATACACTGTGTATGTTTAAAAATGGATGGTACAGTGGATGCTAAAATATACTGCTGTAACATTATTGCATAGTTAATAAAAGGATAAGGCAAGGCAAAAACACCAACAGCTAAAGCTTATTATCCTAAGAAAGACACACAGTTGTCATCCTGACAATTCTCTCCTTTCATTTATTTATTTTTAAATTTTTATTAATTTGACAGGGAGAGAGAGATCACAAGTAGGCAGAGAGGAAGGCAGACAGAGAGGGGGAAGCAGGCTCCCTGCTGAGCAGAGAGCCAGATGTGGGGCTGGATCCCAGGACCCTGAGATCATGACCTGAGCCGAAGACAGAGGCTTAACCCACTGAGCCACCCAGGCCCCCCAATTCTCTCCTTTTATTAACACTAAACAATTTGGTGGAGATGATATTTTCTGAGATAAAACATAACAAAATGCTCAAGTTATTTAAAGCAATATTTTCAAAGATATCTGAAGGTTCACAAATATATCTTGTTCTGTCACATGTGAAACAGGCATTAACATTCAAGTCAAATGGGTTTATTTCTACTACTTGTCTGCTCTAAGAACCTGGCATGTTCTTCAGTCTGTCCAACTGCCTTATCTATAAAATGGGCATAATCTATGCTTCAGAAATATTCATAAAATTTTCCTTTGCTTCATCTATTCTTCTATTAACATCTTATCAACTTCTAAGCTCAAAAGGGTGCCTGCCAAATAGCAGGAGCTCAGTAATAAATGATGGTTTGTCAGGTATGCCATTTGGTTTGGTACAGGAAAAGCTAAGTCAGTGTCATTCAACGGGACGGTAGAGGTAAGACAGACAAAAGAAAAATGGCACCATTTAAGGCAACAATTTTAAATATAAATTATCTATGAAAAATACTAGTCATCTTCATGGTTTAGACATTCGGATAGGCTCTTTGCAAAAAACCTTTTGATACATCATTTAAAATGAGAAAAAAAGCCTGAAAATGATTACCAACAGACATTATTTTTCTTTTAAATATCAAAATGCACTAAACCCAAAGATGTCTTCCACAGACTATACAGTTCTTTTTGAAAGAATTTCTAAGGAAAACGTTGATAATCATCAGGAATATTGATGAGTACTTATTGATCTTAATGGCAAATACTTTAAGTATTAAAACAGTACCTTTGTATCTTTATTAATTGAAACACTACTTTCATTTAGCTTTTGGCTAATGTAAACCACTCCTAACCTAAAATGCAGATCTCTTAATCCAATGGTCAAGCCATATTTCATTTTAGTGAAAAATCAATTCAAGGCCAAAATAGTATGGTGTTGTGTGGCCCAGGTTGGGATTTGTTTGAGGATCTGATGAACTAATGTAAATTATGATGTTACAAAGTTTTGACAAATGTTAAGTTGCTGTTTTTTAAAAAAGATTTTATTTTTAAGTAATCTATATCCCCAATGTGGGACCTGAACTTACAACCCTGAAATCAAGAGTCGTAATTTCTACCAACTGAGCCAGCCAGGCTCCCCAAGCTATTATTTTTAGTAAAGTTCAATCTACTTCTTTGAGGTCGTACATTGAGGGAAGTGGTAGTGAGGATCACCAAAGACAAGCATGAAAAAGGAAAGACAAAATTCAAAGTAAATCTACATTAGCAAACACTACTTTAAAGGTTGTTTAAAACATCTAGCAATCTAAAATCTTTCTTGACTATGGGTTGGTTAAGCTTCAGTTGGTTAAGCTTCTGCCTTCAGCTCAGGTCATGATCACAGGGTCTTGGGATCAAGTCCCACAATGGGCTCCCTCCTCAGGGGGGGTCTGTTTCTCCCTCTCCCTCTGCCTGCTGCTCACCTTGCTTGTGTCTCTCTCTCCATCTCTCTCTCACCCACTCTCTCTCTCAAATAAATAAATAAAATCTTTAAAAAATAAAATAAAATCTTTCTGGACTCCAAGAAATTAACTATCGCAAACCAGAAGATTAATGATAGCCATTCTTGAAACTTTGAATTCACTTTTACAACATATTTAGAATATGTTTTAAAACCTATTGACTTAGAACTTACTGTCAATGTATCTGAATAAGAATTTACAAAGTTCTTTTCAAATGGCTGTTTTCAGATTTTACTCTTTTTCAATGCTCTGTCATGCATGCCTTTGCATTTGCTGTTCCCTCTCCCTGGACTGAGTTTTCTTCAGATTCTCTCATGGTATACTCCCTTATTTCATAAAGGCCTTCCTTAACTATGTAGCCTAAGATGGCCCCCCTCTTTCCCCTGCCTTATATTTATTCATTGTTTTAGTTATCTCCTGACATTAAATATTAAATATTTGTTCACTGGTTGTTTATTATTATCTCATGAGACTATAAGCCTTAAGGGGGCAGGGTTTTTTTTTCTGTTTACCATCTAGAATGGTACATGATACACAGTAGGGCTCAATGACTGTCTGTTTACAAAAGAAAAAGAAACATAGTACCCACCTCCTCAGTGAGTTCACAGTCTTCATGAGAAACATAAATTTGAAATTTATATTCATAATCAGTTTTTATGAAATTAATTTCTCTTCTTAAGAAAGCATTTAAAAGACTGATGGATACCAATGTGAAGCCCTAAGTTTTATAAATAGGGGTGTACTTACAGTTCCTAAGTCAGTTATTTTATAGCATATTTTTAAGGAGATTTTAAAAACTGGTTATAAAAATGGTTACAGATACCAAAATATGTCTCATCCAAATAGCACTATTTCTACTATACTGTGAATTAAGTAGGCTTTTGAAAATATTTCATAATCTAATGTCTTCAATGGGGAAATGCTTTCCAGATCATGTCAGAATAAAAAAATATAATAGCTTGAGTAATATAACTAGCCTCAAATACAGATTATGTCATTCTACAGATAGGTTTTATTTCTACTTTGTTCTCATTCTAGCCAAAGCAATAGCTACTCACTATGAGCAAAGATCGTAACATGGTGAGACCTAGAAAAGACTTATTTTCAAGGGCTAGAGATATGAGAGAGGGAATGAGAGTAGGGGAAAGATCACGTCTTGTCTCCAACCCAGCTAGAAAAGTTGCTCATAAATTGGGTCTTTGCAACCTCAGAAATGCTCTAAATAGTTCCACAGTTAGGGAAGAAAAAAAAAAATCCTACCATGACCAACCTGCACATGAGGGTTGAGAAGGTACTAGGTATTTGTATGGGCATCCTTTCTTTGTGAATATGATATAATCCAATTCATTAAAATCACAAAATTCTAGCGCTGGAAGAGGGAATCTTATAGACGATCTTTACTAACTAAATTTCACTGCCTCACCTCCAACACACACACACTTACATATTCAAAAATAGAGAAAATGAGATATAGGAGATCACAGTGAAACTATTTGAAAAGGCTTTTAAAAGAATTAACAGCCATTTTTCCAAAAAAAAAATTATGCTATTGTAATGAACAATGATTTCATCGAATGGAAGCCAAGAAATAACAATAAAATCCTCTAAGCTGCCAATGGTAAAGTCACAGGGACCAAAGTGAGGAGACAGAGGAAGAGTCATGGAGGATGATGGTGATATCATGGGAGTTTTCTTGCGACTGCTACTGTACAATAGAGATGATCCTCGGTTGTTTGTTTTGTTTTGGAGTACAACTATTTCAAAGCATCAAACTACAGCTGTAAACCCAAGTATCATATATTTTATTCCTTTATCCATATAATGAAAAGAAAAACCAACAAAACGTATCCAGAAGATACATTTAGAAGACTAAACAAGTCTATTCTCTATTATTGTATTCTTTATCAGTATGATAATTAAATTTGGGAAATATTGTTTATACAGAAAACATTTTATGTGAACATTCTGATGAATTGTCTTCAATACGTGAAAGACTAAGTAATTTTCCTACAGTTAAAGACCTAATTAACAGCAAATAAGGACCATCACACTAATATTTCAAATTCTCAAGTAGCAGTATTCTTAATATACCAAAATTTGTCATAATATACACTACCTAGTTTATAAATAGACTACACCCTCAAAGTTTCTTAGAATTCATTTTCTTTCTTTCTTTCCTTTTTTTTTTTTTTAAAGATTTTATTTATTTATTTGACAGAGAGAAATCACAAGTAGATGGAGAGGCAGGCAGAGAGAGAGAGAGAGAGGGAAGCAGGCTCCCTGCCGAGCAGAGAGCCCGATGCGGGACTCGATCCCAGGACCCTGAGATCATGACCTGAGCCGAAGGCAGCGGCTTAATCCACTGAGCCACCCAGGCGCCCCTCTTTCTTTCCTTTTTTAAAGATTTCATTGTTTATTTCTAGAGAGAGAAAGAAAGTGCACATGAGCGGCCAGGGGCAGAGGGAGAGACAGAATCCCAAACAAGACTCTACACTCAGCACGCAGCCTGACGCAGGCTTGATCTCACAACCTGAGATCATGACCTGAGCCAAAATCAAGAGCAGGATGCTTAAACGACTGAGCCACCCAGGCACCCCAGAATTCATTTTCTTTATCGACCCATGTTATTAATGGTACCCAAAATTTTAGTCTAGCCCTCAAAAGTCTAACTTATAATGTAGTAGCTGGACTACAACATTAACTCCAAAGGTAGCTCTTGTCACCTGGGAAGATAGGAGAAAACAGTGGAAACAATTCCCATTTCCTATTCTGCACAAGCAGGATATTAGACAAAACACCAAAACTGCCCCAAATGGCACCCTCTCCTTTCCTTTTCTATAGTCTTCTCACAGGAAAAACTTACTCAGATCCTGTATACTGCATTAAGGCTCCATGCCGATCCCTTCACAAGGCCCTGCTTATATCTCCTACCGCCAACAGTTCTAAAATTTCTAGGGTTCAAAATTCTTCTCCACCTCTACCAACTGCTACTAGTCAAAACTCCTATTTTATGAGTCGAACTCATCCCAACTCACAGTTGTGGAAACAAAATTTGATCTAGAGGTCCTTCATCCCTAGGACATGAATTTTTTAAAAACACTAATAGTCCTTGAATTATTCACCAAAGTAAGTGGGGTAGAGAGGCAGGAAAATTCTTTTGTGTACATGAATCATTTGTAATTTGAAAAACACTATATAGGTCTAACTTTCCCTTTCATTTCTTAGATTATGTATTTCTGTACATATATGGGGAACATATATTTTAATTTCATATAAGAGAATTCTAGAGAATACTTGTCTGTTTTAATATGGAAAACATTTTAATTATTCCTTTAAAAAAACACTTAATTCCAATATAGTTAACATACAATGTTATATTAGTTTCAGATGGAGAATAGAGGAATCCAACAATTACATACATTACTCAGTGCTCATCATGACAAGTGTACAGTTTAGTCCCCATCAGCTATTTCACACATCCCCTTATTGAGCTCCCCTCTAGTAAGAAAACACTTGTTTTTTAAAAGAGCTTTAGTCTCTTAAAGCTAGAAAGAATTCTGTGAAACGTTTGCCTATTACATGCAGTCAAATTCTTCAGCTACTTTAAAAAAGATAAATGTCCTGACATACTTGATAAATTATATCACTCATAAATTAGTAAGTCAACAGATGTGCTAAGGAAAATAACAACTGACCCTCCCAAAATGAACATTTTCTCAAATTCAACGAACCATTTTGCAAATAGAAATTATTGTCTGCAAACAGTATTGGCCAAAAATGCAAATAAGCCAGGGGAAATGCATAATACAGTGGGGAGCATTATAAATAGCATTATATTCCTATAAAAAGATGTGATTTCTCCTACAGTTATCTTTTTTATAATACAGAATCAGAGTTGTTATTTGGTTTTGTTATGACTAAGCACTCTAGGGTACTAATACCACTTGATAAGAATATGAAATTGCTAAAAAGGCACCCAAAACCCATTTAATGAAAGCCAGAAAGAAATTCACAAGTATTATTACATGTATACATATGTACAAATCCAAAAGTACATTCCAAGTAAAAAGATGTCTGAATGGGGAAAGGTCTTTTCCTTCCCACTTCTTTAAGAGTTCCATCTCTTAAAATTAAAAAAACAAAACCAAAACAAAAACTGTTTTGCTTTAGTATATATATTCTTTTAAGCTCTCAAGACTCTGATCAAAGAAATTGGAAAATAATCAATTCCACAAAATCCATTCACCAGAAATTATTTGAAATCCCAGCCTGTAGTGCATATGATACTTTTTCAAAGCTTTATCATAATACAAATTAAAAAGCATATAGCTGAGAATGATCTAGTAGCAAAAACAAAACTGTAAAACAAATTAAGAAAAATTTTTAGATTCATTTATAACTTAAGCAAAATTAAAAATATCTTTACAGAAGTTCACCAATTTAATCAATCCCATATTTAAAAAGAATTGCTTAGACTTCTAGATTACCCTTGACCAGCCCTATCATTCCTTTGTATCTGTCAAAGGAATATATAAGCACTAGTCCCCATAAAGGAATCATCATTAAAAAAAAGTATTTGAGGGGCGTCTGGGTGGCTTAGTGGGTTAAAGCCTCTGCCTTCAGCTCAGGTCATGATCCCAGGGTCCTGGGATCAGGCCCCGTGTCGGGCTCCCCGCTCAGCAGGGAGCTTGCTTCCTCCTTTCTCTCTCTGCCTCTCTGCCTACTTGTGATCTCTGTCTCTCTGTCAAATAAATAAATAAAATCTTAAAATATTGTTTAAAAAATATTTGAGTTATGAAAATTATTATGAATTACAGCTTATAAGATTTAGTTCAGCTAAAAAACCCCTCACTTGTTAAAATAAACCTACCAGCATTATGTTGTGATTTGAAGTAGGTATGAACACAGTCAGAATAAATAATGTATTCTCACAGGCTTCACAATGTTGAGTGCTTCAAGATGAAGCAGACACAACAACCCCCCAAAACTATATGAACCACAAATGATAAAAAATAGAAATCATAGTCCCCCTAAAACACTGTATGGGTATTTCAGGGCTTTTTCTTTGCCAGACTAGTAAACGATAAAAATATTTAAAAATCTCATACACGTGAATCTTGCTTTATACAGCAGGGTATGTTTCTGAAAACTTTATGTGAATTAAACCTAATTTCACATCTACTTGAGAAGCTCCTAAACTAAAATGAATAATTTTTTTTAAGAATACTTATTCTCATTTTATCTCTTTCAAGTAAATCTAATGTATGACAATGTGGTTTTTCCCACAGCAGCATAAATTTCTAGTTTCAGTAAATAATCTTGCCAGAAATTGATGACTTCTTAGAATAGTTTTCTATAGTTTTGCCTTTACACAGATATATATATATATGTACATGTATATGTTTATTGTGTATATAGATATATAGACATACAAAATTATATGTAAAAAATGAATATTATTTCCTTCTTCATGCAGGGTTGCTGAGATATAGTAGCTGTAACTCTCACACACACAGTTCAAGAAATCAAGGAAATGTTGGATTTATTCCGCGATTCTCCCTCTAACCAGGCACACAATGTATAGTATCCCAAACTATTTCCAGTTGTTGTATACAAATTTTGTGGAAAACTAACAAAAACAGGAAAAGGGGGAATGAAGGGACTGAATCATGGAATAGTAAGAACTAATAAAACCTTTTTCTATTTAGAATTCAGTTAGTAAAATAGACACACTGCCCTTGATCACACAACTTAAAAGATAGTAAATATTTATCTACCTATCATGAATCAATTCAATACCCAGATTAACCGACTCATACAATATTAGTCAAAGGGTAATATTTGTTGACCACAAGCCCACCAAGGCGCATGCAAATATCATGTTTATACATATACACATAAGAAGTCTGAATGTCTTAAAAGTTAGATATATTTTCCAGTTGAATATTAATATGTAGTATATAATATGCAATAAAATGGAGTTATCCTTTACCAATAGAGGCAATAGTTTTAAGATGGAGGCAAGTGAACACATTGGAAGCTATGTAGGTATACAAAACATCTAAAATTAGTTTGCTCTACTGATTTCATAACTGGATGGCATATACTACTTACAAAGCAACAAAGGTGCAAAGATTGAAATTTAAACCCCTAATTAAGCAATGGTTTGACAGTTCTAATGTCCTGTACCTGCCCTGCCTGATACCATAACTCAGTAGGCAATCTCAAATGAAAATTAATACAGCCTACAGTACAATTTTAGTTATAAGTAACAACTGATCGTGTTTAAAAGATGAAATCCTCCAATGTTCAAAAACACTTGGCACTCACCAAGACAACAACTTCGGCATTCAAAGAATAGCTATTTGTAATAATAAAAAAGGTTTCTGTGGATTCTGCTTACATCATCTTGATTACTGTCATCTGATCATAACAAAACTGTAACTAACTCGGCTACCATGTCCACTTTTCCTCAAGCGGCTAGGTCTTAATCATAAATCAACGAAATGACTAATTCAACATTGTTAAACCAGCGAGGAGATGTCTCGAGCGATTTTTGGTTTCTCACATCTTTCAAAAGGTCAATGTACCTACTCAATAACAAAATAGACTTATCTTTCAAAATGCTCCCTTCTTTTCTAGGATTAAAAAACAATGTTACCATTTAAATTTAAAGTAAACTCTAACTAGTAATTAAAATGTTCCTTTTGTCTGAAATGGTGACTCACTAAAATATAGTTTTCTATATTCTTCCTATTCCTATATACTACTCTAACTAGTAATTAAAATGTTCATTAGGTCGGACATGGTGACCTACTAAACTACAGTTTCCTATGGTCTTCCTCTTATGGCCAAAATCACAAATCCCTCCTCTTCCTCCTCTTTCCTGACCATTTAAAATAGTTTTCTAGATCTAAAAGACCCATGAAAATAGTTATTACTACTTCCTGCATCAGCCTTAATTTGTCACACTAATATTACATAATATTCCTGCATCAGTCTTAATTTGCTACACTAATATTACATAATAACTTTAAAAAACAGAAACTTTTTCTTTTGCTAAAGGAGCAGCTAATGCAAGCAAATGGAGCTTAGATATAAATGCTACCAAAAAACAAGATGCTAACACAAATTAAAAGGATTTAGTAGTTAAAATGTATCTTAACTATTTACATCTGCTTGCAGTGTTATAAACGATGAAAACCTAGTGTTCGTATCCTTCATAATAAAAATTTATTCTGCACTTTAATACAAAGGCTATGTTGCATAAACAGAGGATTTAAAGCTGTAGCAGAGTGGCTGAATGAAAGGAAAATGGCAATCTTTCTGGCTCCAGTAGATGCCATTCCCTATCACACAATGTTTCCCACTCATAAATACATGACAAATACTTCCTCAATCATTTTTTACGAGCAGGGATGCACAGGGGGTAGTCAATGGCTAGCTTGAGGGAAAATAGGAACAGCAGGCGGCAGAAACTGTACAGAAAATGGCTATGTGGTAAATTCTCTTCTGGAACATCACTCAGTTACCCAGTCTTTGATCTTTCAGCTACAATTACACTAACTTCCACAAGATCTGATCCCCCCCCCCCCCCCCGACCAAACATACACATAGCCCCAAACCAGATCATTAGTTATATATAAAATCTAAAATTTGGTTTTATAAATAGGATCATCCATACCTCTACATCTTTATAAATTAAAATTTGCTATTTAGACAAGAGTTTGCTTTCAATTGGCTATAACCATATCATCATCACAACTGGTCTCAAAAAACATGGGGTGTCTGGCGACAGCTAAATCACAGACTGGCGTCTCCCAAGCAGTCTGTCTACCATTAGGGTCTGGGAAATGGTATTTACTATACAATTAGAGCCAGGGAGTTCTACCTGTAATCATCCAAATACAGGTGTGAGAAGCCCCTTTGGGCAAGGAAACTGACTCATCCCTTTTCATGTAAACTTTGATGTCTGTATTGTTTCATGAAGCCTCAGGAAACCTTACCATTCATACAACAATAAGATTTATTAACTGAGGTCAAGTAATAAATTTTAAAATTCCTTCCCAAAGGTAATAATTTTTAACACATTAGTCATCAAATTTATAAGAATTTGAAATAAGACAGTACTGATTGTTTTAAAGTTAATTATCTATTGGAGGACACTGACCAGTAAGAACTGAATTTTCATGTTAGGTTTATGCTTTCTAGAACCCTACCAATAAAGAGGACAAATTCAGTTTCCTATCAGGAACACAAAATGTCTTAAAGTAATATCAATGGGGCATTTTTAGTTGCAGTAATTTCACAGAATTTATTCTAATCATTTATTGGAGTTAACCATCTGACATTAATTATTGTTTTGGCTTCCAGTCTATGAATGTTTATTTTTCAGTTTAAAGCTTCTCACTCTTTGATATCATATGGAAATGAGAATTTTTAATGGAAAATTGAAACCATGTGCATCTAAGTACTTAATGAAGTACAGGGAAAAACCGACAATATATTTTAGGAGAACGCAGATATTTTGCTCCGGATAGTTTTGATTTGTTTGTATGACTTCATAGTATGAAATACTGAGGGTCCCGTGAGGCAAGTCATAGTGAGTGCAATGCCAAATGTGCACATGCCCACACGTTACATGAACATATGAGTTTTTGAAGTTATTAGTGAATGAAAGAAAACCTTGTACATTTGGGTTACATGTCAAAAAACACAACACATGAATGCGCAGTTTTTACCTTTATACACTTTACAAGTATTTGAAACAGATACCTTCCTTTCCTCTCCCCCCTCACATACAATATTTTTAGTTGAAAAAAAATTTTAAAGCATTTGATCTGGATTTTAAAACTTATACTTAGCTATAATCTCAAGTGGGTATTTTAAGGCCACATATAGTATCAACACAGTTAGAAATTCCCAGTTTAAAAGTTTTTTTGCTCTAACTACATTTATTCTCATTTTGCAAAGGAAACAAACAATAACATCTATTAAATTTAAATTTAATAAGTAAATACACATGATTCAATATTGCCTAATTTAATTCTGTTTGTTTCTTCTTACGTTCTCTCAGTGTAGATCAATTAGGAGATTCATCTCAGAATGTACAAAACCAGACAAAGCTCTCTCACCCATTTTAAACTTTTTAATAATAAGGAGAAAAAATATTAAAATCTAACATAGCCACAAGTTCATATGGGTAGAGCCAGGATACGTCTGAATATATCTGAGGGGGAAAAACTTACCATTTGTTCTTCTTTCTAATGTAGTCTTTTTCAGAAAGATTAACCAAGTATACCATTGGTTTTGAAGTCAGAAATAAGTGTTTATTCAACACTTCAATCTAAAGTGGGAGATAGAGAAAGAATCTTTTTTAAAAGTTGAGCAAGTCATTGAGTAACTTGAGAATAAGCTCTTGTCAAACAAGTAGCCATTTTCATTTTCAAAATTCTTGTTTCCAAGAAATTAGCAGCTATGAAATATCAGGAGTAGGGGAAAAGAAAATAATAACAAGCCTGGTAGTAAGCAATCATTGACGGAAATAAAGTTTAACTAGATATTAACAGTAATTATATATATAATAATGGAAAATCTAATTTGTTCCCTAAGAAGTCAATGCCAAGGCAGGAATAGAAGGCATGATAGTTACAACTTACCTCTTTGTCATTCCAATCATGATAGAAGCGAACAGGTTTCTTCTGATCTATAACCCAGGATTTGACTTTGCACATTATATCCTGCACAAGATTGAGAAAAAAGTAAATACAAGATGGACACTGAACATTCAGATACTAAATACTAAAATTAAAAGTTTTCAAATCCTCAAAGTAAAAACAATTTTATACAAAAGGGGAACTAAGTCACACACATAATTATTTTTTAATAACTCATTAAAAATCCAAATACCAATGAAACATTGTGGCATTAACATTTTAATATATAAAATGTGGAATACTAGCAAAATTAGTTATAGTCTTAAAAATTTCAAGACAATTCACATACACCAAAGACTATAAGAGCTAATAATATTTCAGCATCACCTAGTGATGCCACTTACAAGATAAACATGCTTATTAGGAAATGGAGGGAGGGGGAATACTGGAAAGAGACTGAATTATAATTTTTCCTTAAAAAGAAAAACAAACAAAATAGAAAAAATTGAACCTATTATTGATGATCTACCTTCCAAAATATTAAATCAACTGGCCAAACCCTTTTAATTCGGAATTAATTTTTTGCCAACACCTTCTTCCTGCCCACTTCTCCTGTCCCTGCTCCAACCCGCCCCCCCCCCCCCCAACCTGCCAAAGCCTCCATTACACAATGGCAAGAGCCCTGCACTGGTGACCTCCAACCAGCTGCATTCACTTTCAGAACATCTCTCTCTGCTGGAAATCTAAAGGCCTTTTAGTTAGCAAGCTAGTGTGCATTCAGAAGGAGTAACTGCAGGAAGAGCCCAATGTGCTTTGTTTCTCTAGCCTTTCTTCACAGAAAGATTAATCATCTGTGAAATGGAAACGGCAAACAGCAAGTGACACAAACTGAACCCTTCAAGTCTTTCCTCATCAGTTTTGTGGTTCTGAATCTAAAAGCTGCGTGTGGCAAGGTTCTTCTTACAGGCAGGTGTTAATAAAAGGCTCTTGGGTCTGAAAGGTCAAACTTAGCTCTTCCAGAAGAAGTGCGTTTGAGAGTCATCTGGTTTTTTGTTGTTGTTGTTAAAGATAATTTATGGATATGTTTTAAATATGCATTTCCCACAAATTTATTGTAATACACAATTATCAGTAATAGATTTTTTTAGGCTTTTATCGATGTATTTACTTTACCATAAATCAATTATTTTTCTATAAATATCCACTTGTATAAATTACCTCAATATTTAGTATACCTTCCTTCCAAATCTTGCTGTTACCAACAGGAAAAATAAGGAAAAAGCCCTATGTCCTTAGATCCTGATTTGAAACTCTCCAGGAAAAGGACTTCCCACAGATTTTAACAAGGAAGGGGCAAGCTGAAAACTTTTAATGAAATCTAACATGTTCTGCTTAAGAATAATCACTTTTACTCTTCTATAACTGAATTTCACTCATAAATGTTTAAAAGTGGCTAATGTAACACCATTTCCTACAAGGAGAAGATCAAAGTGCTATATTACAAATGCATTATGATTAAAAAAGCCCTGTGCAGCCTTGCTATTAACTGTTCTTTAAACCCTAAAAGGCTTCCCATAGATCTCACTTGGCACTGCATATACAACCTTTGACAAGTAATGTAGACCATTTTTATTCATTGCCTAAAATTGTAGGCAATTATGTGCGTCACACTGGCCACCTGCAAATTCTGAATGCCTGCTCCAGTTGTCAGTGCAAAAAACTAATGTCGGAGGGGATTAATCTAGGGGGAGAGAGTCCTCTTTAATGGCTCCAGCAGGTGAAATGGCCCAGCTGGTTACTATGATGAGTGGCCAGAACAGCTTATGTAGAGACACGCAACAAGATTATACAAAAGAAGGAGAAAACAGTGGTACCATCTTATATTTGGTTCCATTCGTTTTTTCAATTAAAGAAAAGAGAAGAAAATAGACAAAAGGAAGCCAAACCAAAAATAAGGAAGGAAATTAAATTTTAATCATATAAAAAGTATAACATACTGTTGTAACTATAAACATTTTTACAAAACCAAAGGGCCTCAATAAACGATGATCACCAGTGAAGGAATTTCAGTATTTCTCTTTCATTTTAAATTAACTACACAATCACTCCAGATACTGAAATCTTATCACATAATCTTTTTTTTTTCTCCTCACACCAACACATTATACTACCAATTAGAAACAGTCAAATTTTAAAGAGAATTTACTCATAATTAAAGCTCTCAAACAGTATGTTCATTAAAGCCACATTCAAACCTTTTAAGAAAAATTTATAGAGTATGACCAAGTATTTGACGAGTTGAAAGTAAAAATGTTTTAAAATTTAAAATTCTTCTTTTTTTACCCAATACTCTCTTCATTAGCTCTATGAAAGATTGAACAGCCAAGAAACGACATCTTAGATTATTAAAAGATGCCAGTTTACTGAAGACAAAACAAGATCCCTCTCAGATAAGAATATCATACATAAATGATCATTATATGGTATAGTTGTGATGTGCTGTTTTTCTTACTTAAGAATTAATTTTAATTTTAGCAAAAAATTAAAAGATGTTTTAACATTCCTTACCTGAAAAACTTCTAATCAGATGAAAGAAAACATTTGGACAAATTTATATATAATAATGGACTAAAATTTTTCTTATGCTTATATATATATAAATATATGTATCAACACTTATGATGAGAACATTAAAAGGTTCCAGTTAGCTGAATATAGTTGACTGAGAAAATAATCTAATACATACCTACCCTACTCCTAACAATTGGGAATACAATAAAAACACAAAAACATCTTAATGCTTAAGGCATCAGAAGTTACTTTAAGATTTTATTAATATCCTTAGCAACATCATTATGTAGAAATACAGATGGAGAAGGATAACTTTTGTTTTGATAACTTTAACGAAGTCCTCACTTTCAAAATCCTATACACATGATGACAATTATGTAAAACTTCCTGGATATTTGAACTTTTTGGTTATTTTGCAGTGGTGTGAGTATACTAATTGGAGAGGTAACAGCTTAATGCTTAAGCGTGACAATAAATCCTAGGTTTACCATTTACCAGGTCTGTGACCTATTACTTCATTGCTTAACATTGATGATGACACTATCTACTCCCCAGGGTTGTTGTGAAAATCAAAAGAGATAATGCATATAAGGTGTTTAGCACAGTCTTTGGCACAGAATAAGTTCTCCATAAATGTGAGCTGTTGCCATTGTTACCATGATAGGTGAAAGATTAAATACTAGTCATCTGCAAAATGGCAACATAATCTCTTGGGTACTCCCTTAAAGCACATATAAATCTTCTCCAATATGAATATTGTTCATTAGTCCTTTTCTTTGAATTTCTGAAGGCTTACCAACAATACTGGCTTTCTTAGTGAAATCTCAATTCAGGTGTCTAGTCTTAACAAAAACTAGTTTATACTGAACAACTACCTTTTAACTAAAAAGAAAATCCAAAGTCACCTTGAATTCCTCACTCATCTGCTTTGACTCTTCTTACTAATAGTTTCACAGTTAACTTAAGAAGTGTTCTGTTTCCTTGATGTATTTTATTATTGTTGCTAATAGCAGTTGTAATTTATTTAGGCTCACAGAGAACATGTGATTTGCCTAAATTTCCATAGCCAGCAAATGGCAGAGCAAAGATTCAAATTCAGGTCTAAGTGACTCAAAAATTCATGTTCAGTCCAATCACCCTGGCATATTTGTCTTCCTTACTGTTTTTCCAATTGCTCTTTGTTTAGCCTAGCTAGTTATTCCCAAGGTTGTTATTCCAATCCTCATTCTTGATCCAAGGTCATCAGAGAAATTTAATATTCCTCCTATTTGAGATTAATAATACCTGTCAATCCATTACAAAAGTAGTATTTTTCTTTGCATACAATAACATACCTGACTCTAAGACTACATACTAGACTTCTCTATTCTGGTATTCTTCTGTTTCTTAGCAAGAATTATTAATCTGTGACCCATAAACAGATTTCAGGGATTTCCTAACACTCTGAAATTATATATAAAGTTCTATGTTTAATTTATGTGCCTTTGAGGGATGATGGCATATATCTTCCAAATCCTTTTAAAAGGAATTCATCATGCCCAAATCTAAGAACCAGGTTGTGAGTGACTTTGTAGCAATACTCAAATGCCCCCAACACAGCCAATTAAGTAAATGTTCTAGGTCCATGGACTCTCAGACTTGAAGCCCGGAGACACTAACTGAAAACTTGTTGCAGCCAGAGGCTCACCCAAATTCATCTGTACTGGTCAGCATGCTGATAAAAATTCTACACCTGGGTGGCTCAGTGATTAAGCATCTGCCTTCAGCTCAGGTCATGATCCCAGGGTCCTAGAATCGAGCCCCACACAAGGAGCCTGCTTCTCCTTCTCTCACTCCCCCTGCCTCTCTTGCTGTGTCTCTGTCAAATAAATAAGAAAAACCTTAAAAAAAAAATTCTAGCTACTACAACGTATAACACAATTTTAGTTAAAATCATAACAGGGATGTTGGAGAACATTATAAATTGAATATATTATTATTCTAAAAAAATGAACTGCTTAAGATAAAAAATACTTAGAAAAATACATGACCTGCCTTGCTATGTATTAAACCATAAAGCTACAGTAATTAGAATAGTATGATACTAGCACAAGGAGATTTGGATTAGGAACAACCTAAAAAGCGATTAACTGGAGATTTGCTAATAAATTACGGGATATTCACATAACAGAACAGTTTTTATCCATTAAGACTAGCCATAGTTGTATGTACATTTGCATGGGAAAATGTCCAAAATGCTTTGTAAGTGAAAAAAGCAGGTTCAGAACAATGAAATAAAGCTAAGAGTATGAATTTTGCCACCAAAAAGATTTGGGCTTGAGTTCTGGCTCTGCCACTTTCTACCTGCGTGACTTTTTAAAAGTTACTTAACATCTCTAATTTTACTTTTGTAAAATTGGGATAGTTCCAATTCAACATGTGGTGATTATTAGGATTAAATAAGAAAATACATGTAAAGTAACTGCCTCAGCTCCAGGTACACAGTAAATACTCAACAGGTATTAAGTTGTTAATATTTATGGCAGAATGTATAAGATGATTCCATCTGTGGTTTTGAAACTATATATAATACATACAAACAAATGCACTCAAATAATAAAACTGGATAGATGCCCTACAAAACTACTAGCAACAGAAATTTCTAGAAGATTGGATACCAGAGAAACCTTCCCTGTCTGCCTTCTTTTTAAAAACCACAATGCTGTTTTATTCGTTTTTAACCAAAAAACATTATCTTTACAACAGGAAAAAAAATGGCAATATTTACAGTGTGAGGGGGAAGGGAGGACTTCATCTATTCACTGCTCACCATCTATAATTCTAAAATTTGATGAACAAATAGAAAAGACCTGGCAATTTATCAAAGTGACTCACTCTTATTCTGTAATAATTATAGCTTCCAAGTCTGATACTTCCCTCTAGCCAAATCCACTATCCCAATACCTGATGCTGACACCCAGATGAGCTGATCTGTGCTGGTTAGGTGGCTCTAACTAATACAGTCAACAATGCACTTGGACCAAAATGGGGGTCAGGGCTTCAGCTCAAAATAGTCTGGCTAGGAGTCCAGTATATAGCTTCTTCTTGCTCCAAGCCAGAGCATCCACTTTAAATAACCCAAGGAAATGTCCTTTTACCAAGGACATTTTTTTTCTCTCATGAAACAGACCTCCTTTGTATATTCTAACTTGATATTTAAGATCTGCCTGAATCAGAATACTAAACGTTTGTTGCTCTACTAAATGAATGCTGTTTATGGTGGCAGGAGTACTGATCCTTGACTTCCATCTTTTTACACTCTTCAGTGACTAAAACTCCCAGAAATGAATCAACAAAGTACTCAACTAAGACAACTGGCAGCAATGTTCTGCATGGCTGTGTGTGTGTGTGTGTGTGTGCGCGCACGCGCGCACGCAGGTGTGCACACACTCGCATGCATGCACACGTAAGGAAGATGTCATCCAAGAATTGAAATAATAGGTTAATTCTACCAATAACCTGGGTAGAATGCATGTTGGTAGTTGTGGGTTTTAGTTATATAATTCACCAGAGTAAACAGTGAGAAGTTAACACAGCAAAGCTCTTGATCTGTCAACCATAAACTAACAACCAGAATGGACACCCAATTCCTTCTCAAGGTATAGATTTCAAGAGGATTTTAGCATCACTATAAAGAAGAAGGCAACAATCCTACATGATCCCCGTAAATCAGTTTGAATGGATTTTACCATGTTCAAGGAAGGTGGTAGGGATGGGGTGTGGAGTCCACAAATTTGATTTTAATAAAAAGGCTACTCAATAAGGAATGAAAGGAAGAAGAAAATGATCATGCATGTGTGTGTGCACCCATACCCTCTTAATGAATTATCTGGCATACTTGGCAGAATGCTAAAAGATACAGCACCTATGAAACAGGTGCATGAAGCCATAAAGAGAGAAGATTAATGTCAGAAAAAAATGGATGAAATGTTAAGAGTTGACAAACTAAGAAAAATTTACAAGGAAACCAAAATCTAAGTAGAAAGCAGGAAATAAAAGTAGGAAAATAAAAATTCAAATTGAAAATTCAACTGATACAAGCAGAAGAGACTACTCAGTGGATTGAATGTCAAACTTAAGAGTTATACTAAAGGGACGTCTGGGTGGCTCAGTTGGTTAAGCAGCTGCCTTCGGCTCAGGTCATGATCCCAGCGTCCTGGGATCGAGTCCCACATCAGGCTCCTTGCTCGGCAGGGAGTCTGCTTCTCCCTCTGCCTCTGCCTGCCATTCTGTCTGCCTGTGTTCACGCTCTCTCTCTCTCTGACAAATAAATTAAAAAAAAAAAAAACCTTTAAAAAAAAAAAGAGTTATACTAAAGTATCGAATATACTCAGTGTACACTACATAAGTATAGAGCTTGATAAAGTATCACAGAATGAACACATACCTGTAACTACTCTGACCAATATACAGAATACTATTAGCAATGCAGTCACAATGTTTCACTCTTCTCAAGAGATAATCACTATACTGGCTTTTTTGGCATCACAAATTAGCCTGTGATGAAATTTATAGAAATTTATAGAAATGGAATCATAAAATATGCATTATCTTGAGTCTAGCTTCTTTTGTTCAACATAGTGAAATTCATCCATGTTGTTAGATGTAGTAGCAGTATGTATTTTCTTTGTCATGTAATACTCCCCTATAGGAAGATTCCGCAGTGTATTTCTCCATTCCATTGTTGGACACTTAAGGTTGTTTATACTTTAAAAGCTACTATGAATAAAGCTGCCATAAATATTCTTGTACATGTATTTTGGTAAATGTGTACATGCATTCCTCTTGAGTATACACCTAAGACTGGATGGACACTATCATAGGTCATATATTTATAGTGCATTTAGTATATACTGCTAATCAGTTTTCTTTCCAACACTTGGTATTGTCAGTGTTCTTAATTTAGGATGCTATCTTACTATAGTCTGAATTTGCATTTCCCTAAAGAGTAATGGAGGACTTCCTCTTTCAGGAAGTAATGTTCAAATCTTTAGCCCATTTTTCTATTGGGCTGTCTTTTCCTTATTTATTTGTCGTTCTCTGCATATTTTATAGACAAGTTCTTTGTTAGATGCTGCAAATACCTTCTTTCACTCTGTAGCTTACCTCTTCTCTCTCCCCTCTGGTAACCATTCGTTTATTCTCTATAGTTTAGAGTCTGTTTCTTGGGGGAGCCTGGGTGGCTCAGTGGGTTCGGCCTCTGCCTTCGGCTCAGGTCATGATCTCAGGGTCCTGGGATGGAGCCCCATATCAGGCTCTCTGCTCAGCAGGGAGCCTGCTTTCCCCTCTCTGCCTGCCTCTCTGTCTACTTGTGATCTCTCTCTCTCTGTCAAATAAATTAATAAAATAAAACAAGAAAATCTTAAAAAAAAAAAAAAGAGTATGTTTCTTGGCTTGTCTCTCTGGTACTGTTACTTTTTAAGGTTAAATAACATTCCACTGTTTGGATTTACCACAATTTGTTTATCCACTCATCCCTGATGGACATTTGGGCTGTTTTCCACATTCTGGTTATTGTGAATAACACTGCTGTGAATATGCATGTACATGTATTTGTTTGAGTACCTGTTTTAAAGTTTTTGGGAAATATCAATTCATGAATAACTGCTGGGTCATATGGCAATTCTATGTTTAACTAAATTTAACTATCTGAAGAACAACCAAACTCTTTGTCTTTTAACTGGAGTATTACTACTCTACTCTTTCACTCTATTATTGCCTTCTCCCACTGATTGTGCTATTATTGTCATATATTTTCACTGTATCTCTATACATTAAAATCATAAAACATTTTATTGTTTATTTTGAAATAATTTTAAACTTAAGGAAAGCTACAAGAATAATTGAGAAATGTCTGTACATCCAGATCCATTAATGTACCATTTTGCCAATTTTGTTTTATCCTTTCTCTGTCTCCACATATAAGAAAATATAGGCATATTATCATATCCCTATACTTACATATTGTCAGAATTCAGTGACAGACTCAATATGTGAAATGATGGGAAGAGACTGTCAAAGATGGCTAGGTTTCTGGTTTGCATAATCTAATAGATAGTGGTACATTTCACTGAAATAAAAACCTGTGGAAAAGAATCAGGTGTTAAGGAGCGGATCTTTGAATTTGATATTAGATGGGCTAACTCTGAGATATCTTTGAGAACCCCATAAGATATCAAAGTCAGGAGTGAAATACATTAGTCTGGAGCTCCATGGGCAGAAAAGGGATAGAGATATAAATCTGGAAGTTATTTGTTTTCAAACAGTAATTGTAGCAATGGATATGGATGATGCCACAAAGAAAGAAAACTGAGAGGAGAGAGCCTTGGATTCAATTTTAAGTAATGCCAATATTTAATAACAAAGATAAAGAGGATGAGCCTGCAAAAGAAAAAGAAGTTGCTAGAGGAGGAGGGCTACTGAAAAATCACAATGAGTGAAAGTGTCCACTAGATTTAAAAATGCAAAAGTCACTGGTGACCCTGGGGAAACCTGTTTAAGTGTGATGGGCAGGTAAACCAGATAGATAAGCCTGAGTTATTACAAGGTAGAAAAAATAATTCTTTCAAAAGGTTTTTAGCAAAGAGGGTAGTGAAAATATTGTAAATGAAGGATAAGGCATGTGGTATTAGGGAAGAAATTTCCCCTGCCCTAGGATTAAAAAGACATCTTTAAATAGTTAATGGAAACAATCTGGCTTGAAAGGGACAAGTTGTATATACAAGAAAGAAGGGATTACTGGTGATCGAAACACAACTTTGTGAAGACAGTAAAACCTCTGAATATTAAGGGTAAACTTTATGAGAAGTGAGCTTATCTCAATAAATTTAAAGGCAATGAATGGGAAAAAAAAAAAAAAGAAAGGATGACTAATAGTGTAGGTTTCTGAAAAGGTAGGACATGATAGGATCCAAAGAATTGGAGTAACTAATTACAAATAAGAGGAGAGAAAACTGAGTGAATTCCTGTCTGATATCTTTTATTTTGATCTCTGAAGTAGAAGACAAAATCATGTGCTGAAGGTAGTGTGGATGAAATAGGGAGTGGTTATAAATATGAGGTTGAGAACAGGGAAGCAGTTGCAGCAGAGGGCAGGAGGGCAAGTAAGAAACTGATACAGCTGAGGGACCATTGAGGCCAGTATCAATGAGTTTATGGGGATACCAACATGTCCTATTTTAAGTTTTCTCCATCTGTGTCTTCTTGACTATAGGCAAGGAGAAAGTGGGACAGGTGGGAAGAGCCAGGAAAGTATGCCTAAAGCACATGTACCAGAGCATCAGTTCGTTTAGGAGTTCATTCCCTTCGGGGTATATATAAAATTGATGATTCTAAAGTAGTAGGGCCTTAATGAGTCTAATCCTCCAGACCCTTGCCCCAAACACAATACATTCTTTCGTCTTCATTTCGTGTTACCCTGCAAGTCTTAAAACAGTTTCTCATTTCCTAACTGCTGTCCTCAGATAATAACAAAGAATACTGAGGACCAATAATGTGCCAAGTCTTACTATTTTGACACAGTATACCAAACACACTATGGCTTTACTCTCATCTTCGTTCTCTCCTCAAGGAATGTGGTACAGTCCGCAGGGTCTGCTGAGCAAATAGTCCTACCCCGAAACAGTCTCCTGGCCAGAACTGGTGAGTACTTAACCTATGAAATGATCTTAGGTGAAAAAAACTCTGCCAAAATGGGAATAAACTGAGGCAATCAGATGGTTTTTTCTTGGTAATCTGGATCAGGAAATACTAAGATAAGACATCCAGAGACTTAAGCTATAAAGATACACTGAACAAACATAAAACAGAGTAAATTACATGAAGTGATAAATAGGTTAATTAGAATTAAGGAGAAATTATGAAGAAGCAGAAATAAGGAATAAAAACAACATATAAAACAGCAGATGAACTCTAGTGGCAGCCAAAAAAAAAGTAGAATTCTTGTGAAACAGAAATGAAGACCATCTGAGTTACATGAATGGCAGGGCACCACACAGAGAAGGTGCAGACTTCTGCATTCCTGGGTGCTTCCCTGGGCTGATTTACAATTCTACTACAAAAGGACTGCCTATAACACACTTCCCAATCTCAAACATTTTTGGATCTCTATTTCCCTTATTGCCTTGTATTTTAAAAATAAAAACCCACCTCTTTTTTTTTTTTTTAAGGTTTTATTTACTTATTTAACAAAGAGAGAGAGATTACAAGTAGGCAGAGAGGCAGGCAGAGGGGGAGAGGGAAGCAGGCTTCCTGCTGAGCAGAGGACACTATGTGCGGGATGTGCGAGCTAGGATCCCAGGACCCTGAGATCACCACCTAAGCCAAAGGCAGAGGCTCAACCCACTGAGTCACCCAGGAGTCCCCAAAACCCATTTCTTGAAATAGCCGAAGTTGAATCCATGGTCCTTATGACTAAACATTAAAAAATACAATAAAACTTCTGAGACTAAATCACTGAGAAGATTTTCGTCTTTGGCAGATTTTACCTCTATGTTCACATATTACCAAGTAAGTCAAAAAAATTTCCCCAAAACCTTAAAAGAAAAACAATGATTTGCTTAAAATAGTGACTATAAACTGGGAAGCTAAAATACCTTACAAAGTGTTAAGATAACCATTAAATTAATCCTTTTCAATTACATTTATATTCTCATCCCAGTTCAAGAAAAAGGAGATACTTTGCCTCAATCCTTCCCACTGCTGTCTAAGAGCATCATTGCCAAAAATAACTCATTTGTGCTTAGAATATTTACTGTGATAATCATTTCTCTGAAACCCATAAAGTAGTCCTACCTAGCATAGTTTGACTCTCACATTGGTATTGCCACATTAAATTAAGCAACTTGTCATTCTAATTTTGAAAATTTTTAAATCTCTTTCTTAGTTTTGGGGTATGTGTAGTATGCAGATTCCGATAATGAACTACAATAATTTCTAATCACATTCCTGATTCATGCATTTATTTCCAAATGGGTTGCTATATTTAATATTTTTTAACTTTGGGGTATATTTCCATAAATTTATTTTATAAAAGCAATAAACGTAAAAGAGAAAATTATCTAAGGAGCAAGCACTCATAACTCTCTCTCTCTCTAATTCACTACTATCATTTAGTATTTCCTTCTGGACTATGCTCAATGGAGATCTCTTCAAAAATGTTGTAACTACAATGTACTTGTACAATAATATTCATAACAGTATTATTCACAATAGCCAAAAATGTAGAAACAATCTGAATGTCCACAGAATGTGGTACATAAATATAATATTTTTCAATCTTAAAAAGGAATGAAATTCTGATCCATGCCACAAAATGGATGAACCTTGAAAACACTATGCTAAATGAAATAAGCCAGACACAGAAGGACAAAAATTATGATTCCACTTATACGAGGTACCTAGAATAGTCAAATTCATAGAGAAAGAAAGTGGAAGAGATGTTGCCAGGGGCTGGGAGGGGGAGGAGGGGTTTCAGTTTGGGATAGTGAAAAAATTCTGACAATGGACAGTGGTGATAGTTGTATATAGTATTGGGAATGTACTTACTGCTACTAAATTGTACACTTAAAACAGTTAAAAGTGGTAAATTTTATGTTATATACAGTTCATCATAATCAAAACATTTTTTCAAGTATAGGAAACTTCTGCTGCAGGCTGTGTCTGGAAAGATGACTAAGAAACAAGAATGGAGGGGCAGCAAAAGAGGAGAGCTAGTAAATGAGCTCATGCGAAATCAAAATGTTTACTCGTTCACTGTCAGGCAAGTTGAGAAAGTGTAAGTCAAGCAAGGCTGAATCACAAAGAAATCTGGGAGCCATGAACTTTATGCTGGCAGTATCTTTACAGGAAGATGGTGAGATCTTTTAATCAAGGGAATAACATAGTTAGATCTGCACTTTCTATTTGTGGAAAACAAGGGCAAGAAGGGCAACGAAGTCAGTTACACTGCAAAAATAAATGAAGCATAATGAAGCCTAAACTGAAAAAGTCATGAAAATAAGAAGGAAGAGATATAGGGAATATTCAAGAGATAAAATCAATAGGATGGTAAATAACAGGAGAAAGAAGAGTCAGATATTGGTTTTCAGTTCAAACAATTCAGTTCCATTAACTGAGGTAGAGACTATGAAAACAGAGACAATGGGGAGAAAGATAAATGAATGTAGCTCAGCTTCACCATGTACTTGTCGTATCTTTTTCTTTCAGAAAATAATCTTTTAAGTCATTTAAGAATAGTTCTCAAAGGATACATAAACTCTAAAGAGGAAAAGCGTATAATTGAGAAGACAGAAGTGAGAGCATAATGTTTTACAGTATACCCTTTTGAATCTTTTGATTTTACTGAAAAATATATTTTTAATGATTTTTTAAAGTTGTATAAAAATCAACTTTAAGAACTGCCATAAGAATAATGAGAAGATATCGGCTAACAGCTATATCTTTTGGAGGACATTAATTATTTAACTCAGAGACACTGACAGGAAAAAAGAGACTCAATTACCATTTCTGCTTGCCTTCTTTCATTGTCTAATTAATTAACTGTTAGTTCTATGGATATTTTTAAAGTGTGATAATTTCCAAATAATTGATCAATACAAAATAAATCATTCCTTAAAGGCTTCTATTTACATTTTTCAAATCTTGTCTTTCCAAATGAAATGTATACACACTTAGGATAGATTTAAAAATCAACTTCGGCTGTGTCTGGTGACTCAGTAGGTTGAACATCCAGCTCATGATTTTGGCTCAGGTCATGATCTTAGGGTCATGAGGCCAGAGCCCTGCATCAGGGGAGTCTGCCTGAAATTACCTCTGACCCTCCTCCTGTGTGTATGCACGCGCGTGCATGTACACCTATGCACACTCTCTCAAATCAAGAAATAAATAAAACCTTAAAAAAAAACCCAACCTTGATCTTAATGCCCTATGGTTAATGCTATATGATAAAATGTCCTCCAAAAAGATAATTCGAAGTCCTAAGCTCTGGTACTCAGAGTGTGACCTTAACTGAGAATTAGTTAACATGAAGCCATACTGGAGTAGGGTGGGCCCTCAGCCCAATTATGACTGAAGACAGAGGCAGAGACTGGAGCTATACAGCTACAGACCAAGGAATGCTAGGGCTATCAGAAGCTGAAAAGCCAAGAAAGGATTCTTCTCAGGAGGGTTCAAAGGGTGTATAGCCCTGCCAACATCTTCATGTTGTAGAGCTTCTAGTCTCTTGACTTTGAAAGAACACATTTCTATTGTTTGTATTGTTTCTATTGTTTCGGTTTGTAGGATTTGTTACAGCAGCCCTAAGAAACTAATTCACTTGGCTAGTTAGGAAACTAGTACCAATAGGAAATGTTTATCACACACCTGCATTCTTTAGTGCCTCAGTTTTACCCCAGACAGCAAGACCCACTATAAAAAGTGACTTTAAGTCAGACTATATCCATCTTACACTTAGGAGAGATTCTGTATTGGCATTAAAGGTTCTAAATTCTTCCTGCTTATTTACATAAAAATACAAATGACATTCCAATCTAGAAAATGGAAATTTCATAAGAAGAGTGCCTTGAAATGCTGAATTTTTGAAAGATAATAAAAAAGTAGACACATTTGAATGAATATTAAGGAATATTCAGGTATCTAGTAAACAAAATGATCTACCTAATTTTTAAAATAACTTTCAGGTAGTTATCTCTTTTACAGCCTAGGATCTATGTATAATTAAAGGCTTACCAATCATTTTATACTTTTAGACCATTTGTTAGAGAATGTAAGGAAACATTTTTTTTTTTTTAGAACTCCCCTAAAAGAGGGGCGCCTGGGAGGCTCAGTGGGTAAAGCCTCTCTGCCTTCGGCTCAGGTTGTGATCCCAGGGTCCTGGGATCTAGCCCCACATGGGGCTCTCTGCTCAGCAGGCAGCCTGCTTCCCCCCTCCATCCCCACCATTCTCTCTCTGCCTAGCTTTCTGCCTCCTTGGGATCTCTGTCAAATAAATAAATAAAATCTTTAAAACCCTATAAGAAATAGTTAATATAATCACATAGGTCTTGGGAAAACTAGAGATAAATCAGAACCAAGGAAAAATATAAAGCATCACAAAATTAAACTTGTGATCCCCTCAAATAACCAAAAATACATACAATGATTAGGACAAAAAATTCAAAGCACATTGGGTGAAGGAATGTACACAGAGACTGTTGGCTGTCCATATCCCCTCTCCCCTCACAAGTTCAGGACATGCTAATGGCTTCTTGCTGTAAGGATCCAAAACTCTGCCTAAGAGCCATACTGAGACCACACAGACATTAGGTGCCAGGGAGTTAACAATCCTAGGAGCAGCCCATAACCAGTGACTGAGGGAAATCAGTTGATAATCACCCCAGGCTCCTCATCATTCCAAAGAAAATCTATAAGACACTTTCTACACTGTTTTTCAGAGGTCCCTAACAGGACTGAGCCCCAACTGTTCAGGTTTCTACCTGCTTGTTTACATATTGAACAATATGTAACAAAATTAAACTTGTTTTCCTTCTTTTCCTGCTCTTAATTCCTCTTTCCCTGAAGTGAGCCTCCTAAAACAGCTCCCAAAGAAACAAACCATCTGCACTCCAGCCCTTGCCTCAGTGTCTATTTCTAAGGAAACCCAATCTAAGACTAAATTAAGTTTACATGAAAAGGCAGAGTCTCATATTTGACTCAAAATGGCTTTGCAACTCCAAATGGAACAGTCGTGAGAAAACTCCTAAAGAGTTTCTTCTTAATCTTTGTTTATAAATTACATTTTCCACATAATTTTTCAGGTGAGTGAAGATGGAATGGATCCTAAAGCCTGCAACTTTTCATATATCTCTTCCAGCTTCACATCTTGCATCATATTCCTTTTCCAAGTTCAGACACAAACTTCAAAATTCTTTCTCCAGTACAAAGCTAAAATTACAACTTGATGAATACAGATCAGAAAAAGCTAAGGACAATGTATACACATTGAACTCTTTGGGGAAGAAATAATTTCTTCCCAAAAGGAAATAATTTCCTTAGACCCTTTTTCTAAAAAAAAAAAAAAAAAAAAAAAATTAACACAGTTATTAAAAAAAAAAAATCATCAAAGAACAGAGAGGTATAAAGTGTAAAGATTCAAGGTATTCATCCTAATCACCCACTTCCCTTCCTAAATAGTTACTTCTTAAAACTTTTGAACTTTCCAGATGTTTACTATTAATATGACTAAGGGGGTTTCCATAATGTTTTACTACAAATATGGTTGTGACTCTATTTTTAAGGCAAAAGTAGTTACAAAAAAAAAAAAAAAAACATATATATAATGTACAAATTAACTACTTACAAAATTAATCCACCCTCAAACATCATTCCCCAGTTAAATTGGTTTCTATCTTCACCAGCTGTCATCAACTGTTATCAGGGTAAAATTGTATCTAGGAGACCTCCATTTTATTTTCCATTTTTTTACATTTCTTTTTAAATATTTATTTATTTAGATGGTGGGGAGGGGCAGAAGCAGAGGGAGAGAAAGAACCTTAAGCAGGTTCTACCTCACAACCCTGAGATCAGGACCTGAGCTGAAATCAAGAGTCAGATCCTTAACTGACTGAGCCACCCAGGTGCCCTGAGACCCCCATTTTCTTTTCTTTTGCATTTTTAGTATTTTTAGTTCAATTAATTAACAGATACTATGTTCTTAGTTTCAAAGGTAGAGTTCAGTGATCCATCACTGGTGTATATAACACCAGAGCTCATTAGATCACGTGCCCTCACCCAATTACTCCATCCTCTAACCCCTCTCTTCCCCTCCAGCAACCCTCAGTTTGTTTCCTGTGGTTAAGTCTTTCATGGTTCTTTTCCCTCTCTGATTTCATGTTGTTTTGTTTTTCCTTCCCTTCCTCTATGCTCTTCCTATTTTGTTTCTTAAATTCCAAAAACAAGTGAAATCATATGATAACTGTCTTTCTCTGACTTATTTCACTTAGCATAATACCCTCTAGTTCCACCCACATCATTGCAAATGGCAAGATTTCATTCTTTTGATGGCTGAGTAATATTCCATTGTATATCTATATACCACACCTTCTTTGTCCATTCATCTGTCGATGGACATCTGGGCTCTTTCCATAGTTTGGCTATTGTAGACATTGCTGTTATGAACATTGGGGGTACAGGTGCCCCTTCAGACCACTACAGTTGTATCTTTGCCAAGACTTCCATTTTCAATAATAATGAACTAAGTGATTCAGAGTTAATTTCTCTAATGACAACTATAAAACAGGTCTAAATGGAGGAAATAACTTATAATACCAAAGACCTAATAAGATAATGAGGCAGCACCACACCAAGAAGAGGGCTGGAGGTGCTGCCCACTGTACAGCAATGAACCTCAAACTTTAGCATGCCTAAGAACCAATAGGAGAGCATATTAAAACATATCCTCAGAGATTCTGATTTAGAAGATCTGTAATTTCCATTTCTAACAAGCCCCCCAGGTAATGGTGACCTTGCTAGTCTAAGGACTAACTGTCCCTGACCTAGACTAAAGAAAGGGACAGCAGAGGATAAGGAAATTATAGAAATGATTTGGTGAACACATATAAGGCCAGACTCTGTGTATCAACCCCTCATTCTATCTTCCCCTTCTCACCTTCACCAACACTCAACAGTGTTGACATCCTACTGCTGCTTTTGGGCACTATTACCTGGGGTCATCTGCCAAACCTCAGGAAAGAGCTATGATACCACAGCTCTTTGATATACAACAGAGGAGCACTTTAATAGGAGTAGGGAAAGACAGTCTTTTAAAAATATGGTGCTAGAATAACAGATTTTCCATGTGGGGTAAAATGATCAAGTCAATGCCTGCCTTACACTACTTACAAAAAATAAATTCCAGGTAGGCTAATGACCTAAATGTGAGTGGTAAAATAATATAGCTTTTAGACCATAAAAGATCATCTTGATGACCTTAAGGTAGGAAAGATTTCTTAAGACACAAAACGCCCTATACTTAAAAATTAAGACCTGTTCATCAAAAGATACCATAAAAAGAGCAAAAACAAAAGCCAAAGAGTGGGAGAAAACATTCGCAATCCATTTAAAACAAAATGAGTCGTATCCAGAATATATATGTAACTTTAACAAAGTAATGAGAACAAGACACTGATCCAATAGAAAATGGGCAAAATTAGAACTGGCACTTCACCAAAGAGGAAATCCAAGAGTCAACAAATATTTTAAAAAGTCTCCATTCTTAAATAGAGGACTGCAAATTAGAACCATAACCAATATCATCACGCAGGTATCAAACTGCAAAAATGAAAAAAAAAATCTGGCAATAACAAGTGTTGACAATAGAACAGACTCCCATACACTAAGAAACAGTGTTATCTAGCAAAGTTGAAGGTATATATACACTCCTATTTCCAGATACCTGCCTTAAATTACCCTTATGTACACCAGGATATAAAAAAGTGTTCACAGCTGCATTATTCATAATTATCAAAAATTTGGGGGGGGGGAGTAGATTCAAATGCCTAGTGACAGTAGAAAAGATTTTTTAATTATGATATATTCTTCCAAGAAAATATTTTACAGTAAGGAAAACAAATTAATTAAAGGTAAATGCAACATGAATGAGTACACAAAATAATGTTGAGTGAAAAATGCTCATTTAAATACATACAACATGACACCATATAGAGTTTTAAATCTGGAAAAATGAATTCATACTGTTTTAGGTGGCACATACACTGGTATAAAAAGCAAGGACATTATTATGATAAATTTCAGAACTGCAGTTAGCTGTGGGAAGATGAAGAATGTTAAGACTCGTAAGTAATGGGGATATATTTGGGTGCTAATAATGTTCTATTTCTTCACATGCAAGTAGGTTTTGCTAGACTTTATTTTACAACTACTTTTTAAATACATATGAGATCCATACACTTTTTTGGAATTTTACAAAAAGAAAAAGGAAAAAAAAAAAAAAAAAGACAGGGGTGCCTGGCTGGCTGTCAATAGGGCATCGACTCTTAATCTCAGGATCATGAGTTCAAGCCCCATGTTGGCCTAGAGCTTACCTTAAAAACAAACAAAAAAAGATTTATTGGTCCTATAGTCAGACTAATCTGGTTGAAAAAACTTGGTCTATAATTTACTAATTATGAAATCCAAAGCAATTCATAAAACCTCTTGAAATTTAGGCTTCCTCAGTTTTAACATGGAGATAATATATATACCTGCATGTTGTGAGGTTTAAATAAGATAACGTATATAAAACATGTCCAACAGTGCATGGCTCAATAAATAAGAAAAATAAGATGTCCCTGCACTACAGGATTCAGTACTGTAAAAGATTTTAATTCTCTTCAAATTGAGTCACTGATTCAACCCAAATCTTATTTTTGTTAACAACTAAAAAAAAAAAAAAAAAGTTCTAACAGCCATGTATTTTACTATATTTACCAGCATTGGGTTTGCTACAAGAATCTGTAGCATACCTTCTCAAGTAAGGGTGATACTACTTATACAGGGGTAAAAGATTGATTCTTGTGAGTGAAAAATACTTAGTTATTAAAATGGCTTGTGGCCCTCCAAAGCTCAACCCTACCCAACAAATCCTTACTCGTTAGTATTTAATTTTATCTCATTAGTGGGAAATTAAATTAATTTAAATTTTAATTAATTTTTTCCTTGGGGACAGTGAAAATGAAAAAAACGTTAAGAAACATTGATCTATAAATCATTCTGAAGCAGCAGAATCTAATATGAGGGAAGTAAGCGATGGAAATGAGCACAATTTTGAGAAACTAGAAAATCAGCTTATAATACTTTCCCTTTAACCAGAAGAGCTGAATGGGGAAAGGAAAAAATGAATGGGGAGAAGGTGTTCAGATTTTTCTGTAAACACAAGTCCAAAAGCGATGCTTTCAAATCATGTACAGAAATTATAGGAATATGTTTAGAAATAAGAAGAAAATATTGTTATAAGGAACTAAAAATAGGATTCAACATTCTAGTTTTCTTTGAGAGGAAAATGCCAGGAAATAGTAACCCAAGAATTTAAGAACCTGACGTCCCTTTCTCCCATTTCAGTAATAAGCAACATTGATAACTTTATTTTTAAGATAGTATGCTTCTGAAAGACATAAGGATGTCAGTAAGTTTCAATAAATTAAGAGATGACTGCTTAAGAATTTACTCTAATCAGTAACCATGCTGTTTGGAACAGATGAATTGCTTTCAATCCCAACAACTTTCTCACAATCTTTTTTCCTTTTGAAAAGGAATATCTTTCATACCCATATTTTAATCCCCTTCTCTACCCTACATCTTATACAGTCCCCTCAAACACATCTCTCTCCTTCCTCTATTCTACATGAATAGGAAATGACTGTAATAGCCATGATATTGAGAGAAGCAAGATGACTTGGGCTTGTTCCAGACTACCAGAGAAATCAGTGGCCCAACACAGGCCTCCCTGTTTTAAGACCAGGCACTATCAAACATAATTTACTGAGAGTGTGTTCAAGTTTTAGAGGCTAATTCTATAATTGATTTCCTCCTTAAGAGTATAGAACTCCTGGGGCGCTAGACGGCTCAGTCAGTTAGGTGTCAGACTCTTGGTTTCATCTCAGGTCATGATCTTGGGGTTGTGAGAGCAAGCTCCTCAGTGGGTTTGGCACTGAGCTCAGAGTCTGCTTTACATTCTCTCCCTCTCCCCCTGCCTCTCCCCCGGCTCTCTCTAGCTCCCAAATAAGTAAATAAAATCTTCAACAACAACAACAATAAAAAGAGTGCTGGACTTGTTAATCAACTGAGTATTCCAAACTTAGTACAAATAAATATAAAAGAGAAAAGATAAAGTGTCTAGAAATAAGAAAATTAAAAATGAACACATCTATTAAAAAATACATGAAAAATTAAAAAGATAGAAAATTCTTCCCATGACAGGAAAACATAAAAAGCAAGTACAGTTTAGGGAAGATATTAATAAGTGAGACAATATATAATTTTTTTTTTTTAAGGATTTGAAGTAATCTCTACACCCACCATGGGGCTCAAATCCACAACCCAAGATCAAGAATCATACTCTCCACCTACCAAGCCAGCCAGGTGCCCCAAGAAAATACATAATTAAGGCCATTGCTTTTTTAAATGTAGACCATTTGATCATACTTAAACTAAAAGCCTCAAACTGATTTTGAAACATTTATTATGTATTACTAACAATTACTCACTACAATATGATAAAAATACATTTGAATATTAAAGACAATGACATGTGTTTTTACTTCATAAAGATTGAAACTGTCTTTCTAATAGTACATTCAGTCAACCTATATGGAAGACCAATTCCTTTTATAAATCACTTCTTCAAATCCACAAAACCCATATATTCAGTTGTTGCTCGAAATACATGTTTTTCATCATAAAACTACCCTACTCTAACATTAAAACTTGAGACTATACATAGAAACCATATGAAAACCTAATAATACTGGTAAATATGCCTTGCTAACACCTTAAATAGCCTGTTATAATGACTCTTTGTTGCCGAAAGAAAATGAAGTTTCTCCATGATTTTTTTAACAGAAAATATCCTTGGACTCTAAACTTCAATAACAATAATAGGTATTTTATTTATTAGATGCATTATTTTTAAAAAATGAATTCAAGTATCAAAAAAGCTACAAATTTTTACTTACATATTCAGGTTTTAATTTCTTATCTCCTCCTCTCACAGCCACTTTTTCTAGTTTATCTATAATGGGCCCAATCATTTCCTCATCTTTAAGCTGAAGTTCTTCGTGTATTATTTCTATATCTCGAATAGGATCTACACTTCCTTCAACATGTGTGATATCATCATCTTCAAAAGCACCTAAAATGAATTAAAGAGAAGCAGTCCAATAAACAATACAGAAGGCATTAAAGCTTCCTAGAAGGTTAACAATTTATTCATACCAGATAACAATTTATATATACCATAGCACATGGTATATATATTTTTTGTCCTATTTCGTAATATTTAGGGCATTAGCAACCAAACAGTAATTCAAGAGCCTCAACATTTCAAAAACTGATTGAAATAAATAAAATTATGATCTTTACAGATAGAAAATTATGCTCCAGAACTACTGCTATGTTCAGGTTTGGTACATTAAAAGATACTGAATTCCAGGCATGAGAGCCTGAAGTTCTAAACCGCACTATTAGGGTTTCCAAGGGAAACCGGATTTGGGGTGGGGGGGTGGGTGAAATCATCTGGCAGACCTCTTCCCTGCTTCAATCTACTTTATCACTGTGGTTCTGACGGTGATTAGATAATGAACCACTCAGACACACAATTTACACAGCAGCTAATTTCATCGGCCTGATTTGAGGGTATGGTTTTTAGGGGGCTATCAAAGAAGCAGATGAAGGTGCATTTGTCATATATGAGTGACAACCATTCACACGATCTGAACAAAACGGTGCTGGCCCTTATTAGAAACACATGCTATTATCACATATTTAAAGTGCAGTTGAAGCCATAATTTCAAATTGCCAACTGGAAACATAAGGGTAAAACAACCAGATATTACTGAAGCATGTGTACTGACTTTATGCCCTTTTGAAGACATAATGTGGCAACATAATTCAACTGGGATTTACTCAAATTACCAGATAAAGAACAGTATCACAAAAATGAACAAATACTGAGAAATATTATAAATAGAAAGCAGTGACATATCCACAAAATAAAAAACACATTTATAAACAAATTAATTTAATTTAAATTACCAACTAGATTATATACCCAAAATGAGATGTTTTCAAACATAAAGCATTGATTATTTTAGATAAAGATATCACAGGAATCATGAGAGACAGTTTGAGTTTAACAAGAGAAAAACAGTGACCATAGCTCATTCTTCCATACCAAAGACCAAGATATTCTCATTACAAGTTACAAGGAATTTTTAAACATAATTTTCTAGAATTAAAAATAATTAAGCTGTTTGTATCTCAATGTACAACTATTCAGTAATATAAATTTTTAAACTTAATTATATTGTTGCAATTACAATATAAGTACTTAAAAGTATTCTTGGCATTAAACTGATGGTATATTAAATAGTGCCATACAAATTATATGAACAAAATTAGCAAGAAATGAGGATGTATGTTATATCTTACTAGTAATTACACTTACTAGTAAATACACTTACTAGTAAATACACAGTGATTTAGGTACTTTTTTTGAACATTTGGAAAGTATGAAAAAAGTCTTCCTGGAACCATAATAATATTTATCATGTTTTGAGGCAACTTACATAAACGACACAATAAAATAGGAAAATAAAAATGAAAACTTCATGCCAGGGCAACAAAGACAGTATTATGGTCAGTTCAGTTATAAAAATAACTACACTTTTTATGACACTCCAAATGAAAAATATCCTATATAGTCATCTTTATGTAAGAACTAATGAGTTAACTATAGTGATGTTCTCAACAACAGTAAATCTATCAGCAGGTTTTAAATGACAATTTCTTAACTGCAACCCTCAATTTTAACCAAGTAGATAACAGAGAGAAACTTAGCAACTGCAATTCTTCTGGAAGCAAAGAAAATAAAGCTTTCTGATCATCTGAATTAATCCAAACAGAAAAGGAGAATAAAGGTAAATACCACTTGTCTATCCTATAACATTTAAATTATCCTCTAGGTTGCACTTTGCTTGGAGTCTGTTAAGGATCTGGCTAGGAAAGAAGTTATGACTGTATTGTCACTAATCCATTCCCCTATTATAAGAAAAAACTCAAAACACAGACCTTATACACTCTGGATTGCATTGTTGTTCCTATGCCTGAAAGTTATTGTTGTTATTATTATTAACAGTAGTAGTAGTATATTCATTTGCATGTAAGGTGGTAACATACTATGAGAAGAATTTAAATTTTTTTGATAATACATATTGCCAAAAACTAAGATAAAAATAAGTGAAGGGAACACTCAAATTACCCTTTAAAACTGAATAGCCTTGTGATGAAATGAGGCGTAATACAGCTATAAAATATAAACTACAGAAATTTAGTAGCCCTATGGGCAACTACCCATTTCTTAGGAAGTTTCTAAGAAGTTAGAGATTACTTCCCAAAGATACACTCCTAGGTCAACAGACTTCACTGTATACTTATATTAGAGCATTCTTCCACATTTTACCTATTTTAGTACAAGATTTAATGGTTAAAAGTAAGGGTTCTAAAGTCAGACAGGCTTACTGGTTATAAAATCTTAGACAAATAAGTGAACATCTAAGGATCTTATTTTCACATCTTTAAAATGAACACATTTCTATCTCTTAGAGAATGGGTATGATTAAATCAGATAACATGTGTAAAGTGCTTAGCAGAAAGCCCCACACAAGGGCGCTTGGGTGGCTCAGTCCATAAGTGGCTGCCTTGCTCAGTTCATGATCCCAGGGTCCTGGGAGTGCACAGAGCCCTGCCCCACATCCCCACCAAGCTCCCTGTTCAGCAGGAAGCCTGCTTCTCCCTCTCCCACTCCCCTGCTTGTCTTCCCTCTCCTGCTGTGTCTCTCTGTCAAATAAATAAGTAAAATCTTCACGAAAGAAAGAAAGAGAAAGAAAGCAAGCCCCACACATAAACTCTTTCATTAATTGAGGCATATAGTATTTTTTCAAATGATGCAGTAGTTAGTAATTTAGAAGAAATTTCATAGTAACATACTCAAACATTAGCTTTGAGTAATATTTCACGTCATTCAATTAATCTTGGAATAGGTTAAAATAAGTTTTGTGAATTTACAGAGATTCCTCTTAGTTCATCAGAACATTTTTACCCTAGTCCATGGCCAAAATTATTTATTTCAAATTCACTTTAATTAAAACAATGATCCTCTTAGGGGGAAACACTGTACTGATAAAGAAGAGAACTTTACTCCTCTTAAAGACTATTCTATATCATACTGACTGTTTCACAA
Source organism: Mustela erminea (assembly GCF_009829155.1). Taxonomy (NCBI): domain Eukaryota; kingdom Metazoa; phylum Chordata; class Mammalia; order Carnivora; family Mustelidae; genus Mustela; species Mustela erminea. The sequence continues at coordinate 69,418,718 of NC_045621.1, forward strand.
CAAAGTTATTTCCATCTCAATTCTCTTCAGTCCTTCTCAATATGTCAAAGACAAAATCTCAGTTTGAAGCTGTTGGTCTTTACTATCTAACATTTATAAAATCATCTTTTTATCAACAGAGCAGACCTCAGTTTCGGAGCTTCGAAAGGCTAAAAAATTTAATGGATACACAGTTTTCATTGTATTTATTTTTATCTTAAATTTTAGCAAGTGATACTAATTTTCCACTTATATTACTTTCAAAGTTTCCTGTTTAATTTAGTAAAAATATGTGAGATCACACTTTGTTTTATGAAAGCAAGAAATTTTTGAAAATATTAACTATGGTCATTTTGGTGACAGGACTTTATCTTATGTTTAAAACTTCTTTGTTATTATTCCGTATAAGATAAGCTAATGGGACACAGCATGTACCTGCAATAGGGGAGTGGACATGCTGCTGTGCAATACTTTTAACTATAATAGTAAGGGAGGCCTCTCTAAGATGACACTGGAGCTGAGACCACAAAGGCCAGAAGGAGGCAGTAATATGAAGATTTGCAGGAAAAAAGCTCTAAGAAGGAATTTTAAAAATCCCTAAAATGGAACAAGCTTCAAGTGTTTCAAAAATACAAATAAGGTCAGTGTGGGTGAACCACAACAGAGGATCATAAACAGAGGTTAAGCTGGAGAAGTAAAGCAGTTCACATACATTTGTAAGTCATGGGAGTTTGGATTTTATTCTAGCTGTGATGGGAAGACACTAATTGGAGAGTTTTAACTAAGTAAAGAGGAGGTAGGGTAATTAGATATGATTTCTGTTAAGAGCCCATTTTGGCTACTTGAAAGAGAAGAGACTTTAAGGGAGGGAACAAGAATGATGGCAGAAAGACTCAGTTAGGAGGTAGCAGTTGTAATACATAGGAGAGATGACCAAATGAATGATAACTTGAAATAAAATAGAGAAAACGAGAAACATTTGGACAAGAAATATATTTTAGAGATGGACCATATGTAGGATGAAAGGTCATGACTGCAGATAAAAAATTGGGAGTTATCAGATATGTTTAAAATTATGGGTCTGGATGATGTCATGTGAAGAGAGCACTCCAACACTTGATGTTTGATGGGAAAGAGAATTTGACAAAAGAGACTAAGGGGTGACAAAGTAAGATCTATCATTCAAGAAAATGGCCCACTTAGAAATCACAGCCCCTTTCAAAGTTTCACATTCCAAGTAACCCGGTATAAACACTGAAAAGAACACTACCCAACCACAAGCCGGCAAAGCAAGGGATAGGGATCACTGGCACCACACGTGTTAAGAACAAAATCTGTAACATCAAGTCACATATAAGGCTTCAGGATTCTCCAGGGCAGCTCTATACCAAAGATGAAGAGCAACGTCTTTAGAGTTCTAAGGAAAGAGACTGGGACTCAAGAATTTTATATCCAGCCAGCCTGTTTTTCAGGGTAGAGTTTCACGGGAATAGAGATTAACAGCAAACAGACTCTGCACTAATATCCTCTAACATGTAAGATTGAACAATTACAAGAATTAAGTTAACAAAATAGAATATATGTATTATAAACTAGTTAAGAATAACACAAAAATTCAGAGACAAGGAAAAGGAGGTTAAAAACTTAAGTGTGTTAATTTCCTCTCTTTCCCAATATGGGATCAATAGATGGATAAAGATGAAACATGTAATTTAAAAAGTTTCTCCAATCTTTTAGTGTTCTCATGATCCTCTTTCTTAACTCTACTGGGATCATGTAAGAGAACATATTCTTGTGAAGATTTACCTGAAGTTCAGTCATTTCTTCTGTATTACTTTGGCCCTTTTTCTTTCTTTCAAACCCTGTCTTTCTTTCAAACCCAATAAAATAAAATGTAGTATTCTATTTTTTTTTAAATTTTTTAAAATTTATTTGAGAGAGGGAGCAAGAGCCCAAGCAAGGAGGAGGCAAAGGAGAAGCAGACTCCCCACTAAGCAAGGAGCCCGACTTGGGGCTTGATTCCAGGACCCTTGGATCATGACCTGGGCTGAAGGCAGCTGCTTAACCAACTGAGCCATACAGACGGCCCCGTAGTATTCTATTTGAAATAGAACATTTAATTCTATTTAAAATAGCATACTAATGATCACACTAATGATCACATTTATATAAAATTGTTTCTCAGTAACACTGACCAAATGTTAATAAAATAATTCCTGCGTAGTGAGCTATTGAGCAATTCAAAAATTTCTTTAACATTTCCATCTCGCTTTAAAGTTTTTTATGATCGTGCATTGTTTGCACAAGTCTTTTTTTAAAGACCTTTTTTATTTTTTTTTTAAGATTTTATTTATTCATTACAGAGAGAGAGCACACAAGCAGGGGTAGAGCACAGAGGGAGAAGGAGAAGCAGACTCCCTACTGAGAGCTTGATGTGAGACTCGATCCCAGGACCCCGAGATCACGACCTTCCCAGGACCCCGAGATCATGACCTGAATCAAAGGCAGAAGCTTAACCAACTGAGCCACCCAGGTGCCCCTAAGTTCCCCCATTTAAAGAAAGCTTGCTAATATATCTAAATATGTGCTAAGTCTTTTGAGAATTAAAAACAAAAATCAAAAAGTAGGACCTTGGTTTCAATGACTGGACAATGTGCTTGGAAAAAGATATAATCTAATAAAAAGAATAATACTCATTAAGGACTTTAAGTATAGATTTAATTTATAATTAATTATCAAGGCCTTTAAATAAAGGAAAGGAATAGTATAGGTAAAGAAGATGAAGAAAGGCATGACAAGTAACAGGGAAAAGCATCAGAGAAAAAAATAAAGACTGAAATGAACATGGCTTACTGGAAAGCTGAGTATAGTGAGAAACTGTACTTAAGAGTAGTAGAAGATAAAAGTTTATTACATCAGGTGGGTGTGAAGGATAGGGAAGTCCAAGTAGGAATATAAGTTTGGATCTCAACTTGGAGCCAACACTGGTTTTGGGGGTAGTAACAAATGGAAAGCAATATTTAGAAAGGCTAACCAGAAGTAGGGAACCAACTAAAAGAGAATTGCTGTACTCCAACTATACTGCCAAAGTGCACTAGGATACTGATGGGAGATATGAGGCAGGCAGAATGAATGGTGAGACTTAGCCAAAGAAAAAAATGTCAACTAGATAAAAGCTATGAGAGAGAGAGAGAGAGAGAGAGAGATCAAAACAAGGCTTCAAGCCAAGTGATCTTTATTTGCATTTAAGGTAACATCAACACATGTAAGAGTCAAAACCCAAATCAAGCATGAAACCAAAAGGCGTTACATAACTGAAGTACAGACAGTAAGAAAAATAAAAATATGCTGTATAAACTCTAGAAAAAAATTATTATGCAAATATACTGAATCTTAAATCATAGCACCAAAACATCCTGTACGCCACATTACTTCACATTCTTTCCAGTTTCTCCTACGTGGTAAAAATCAATGTTTTGGGGGCACCTGGGTGGCTCAGTGGGTTAAAGCCTTTGCCTTTGGCTCAGGTCATGATCCCAGAGTCCTGGGATCCAGCCCAACATGGGGCTCTCTGCTCAGTCGGGAACCTGCTTCCCTTCCTCTCTCTCTCTCTCTATCTCTCTGCCTACTTGTGATCTCTGTCTGTCAAATAAATAAATAAAATATTTTTTAAAAAAAGTTTTGAGCATCTGTATTCTAATCCAGAGTCCTACCCCAAATCACTAAAAGGTTAGGGGCCACATTCCTAAACCAGTAGAAGAAATAGTATTAAATACAATGCTAGAAATCAAGACAAGGATATCCTACTTTTAAAAATCTTTAAATTTCTAATCCATTCTTCAAAGTCCTACCTTGTGTCAGAACTGTGATTCCCAACTTTCTTATAATTCTACAGGTCATTAATATTTAAAGAGAAGGGAGGGAGTTAAATTTGTATTGACAACTCACTTAACATCAATAATTTTATTCATAAACACTGCAAAATGCCAGTTCCCATTTACTTTCTATAAATGACCTAACAAAATTTCCTTATTGTATGGTGCTGAAGAGTGGTTTAAAGAAGGAGTTAAAACTGTTTATTGAACACTCCAAGTGCTCTGATTTAGTAGTGTAGTTTAAAGCCCAGGTTTACAGCTGTACTTTAAAACTCTAGTCTTGATCTACAAAAAGCCCCTTCTCTTCTTGACAGTAAAGGCAATTTGAGCAAAAACAGAGTCTAATTCATAGCTAGACCTCAAGCCTGTAATATTTATCTCTGTGTAAATAAGATGTGTAGTTTAAGCTACTTTCCTGAAGTTATAAAGTGGAAAAGGGCATCTTGACTTATTATGTTTACTTGAAAAATCAATTTGCCTTCTTAAAGATATCAGAGAACAAGGAAAATCTGGGAATACAGAAAAGAACCAAAAAATCATTCTGCTAACAAAACTCTGCTAAAAAGGATATAGATTTAAGCCTCTAAGCTTTCAGAGTTTTAAACAAATGAAAACGCTTCTATCTATCAAATTTTAATTACATTAAATGGATATATTTATAGACCTCTGGAGAAATAAATATTCTGTAAACATATAAAAGTGAAAATAATTGGTCTAGTAACGCAAACTGTCAATTACTTGATGCAATGGCATAAGTGAATAGCATAACTAGCCTTGGTGGGTTGTACTTATTTACAATAACAAATCAATCAAAAGTAGCCTTTAAAGTCTTTAACCTTCATTTTTCAGGAGAAAACCTATTATTTGAGATATAGCAAAGGCCCCAAAATAATCCAGTCTATGCTTCAAGCTAATTGTATAATGCTGGAATAGAAAATAGAACTATGAGTCGTCAAAAGAATTTGCTTTTGCTTTGCTTCTCTTCTCTCTCCTCTCTGCTTTCATTATAGGAAAACTAAATCCTAGCCAAGAGGAAGAAAAACCACCATCCCTGACATATTAAAAAATTAACCAAGGTTTTTTAAAAGCTTTATAAAATAAAATGCACATGTGCTGACTTTGGGAGACCAATCTAAAATTACAGAAATTATAAGTGACTTATGCAGCACTTTTAACAAAGTAGTCAATTTATATGGAAATAATCAAGCAACATTAGAAGTAAAAAATCACCTCCAACTTTGAGACAAATAGATATTTAGGAGAGAACAATAAAGTAGGCCAGCCAGGTTTTGAGACACCTCAGAAATTTTTGCTTATTATTTTCTCCTAATTTTAAGAGTTCATATAAGTTAAAAATGATGTTCTTAAGTAGCAACTCAAAAATAAACCATTAGGAAGGAAGAATGAGAAGAAGAGAAAAAAGACACAGATACACATGAAAACCAGTAAAATCGAAGCTTATAGTAATGCAGTAGCAAGCAAAAAAGCCTTTAGTTATTACTAATACCAGCTAACTGATCAAAAGAAACACTATTACAATATCATACAATATAATTCTTTGAAGGTACAGAACACTAAAAAATTCTGCCTTATAGTTACTGCTATTGTACTATATTATAATTAGATATCCACACCATTAAAGAATCCTTAAAATCACTTAAAAATTATGAATTATAACCCAGAGTCAACACCTGTACTTAATTATATTCAATTGCTTAAGGTTTTTACATTTTTAGATGCTGAAACATTATCAACTTTTTTTTGCATATCAACTCTTTCCAAAGAAGTAGGCAGAAAAGTACCTTAATAAAAACAAATATTCATCTCTCAATAATATTCTTACTCATTCTATTTAACAGATACTTTAAATATATAATATATATATAATTATACTTAAATTAATATTTATTAAGATTCTGGTCTACCTCTAATGTTGAGCTAACAGTTTTAGTTGTATTAACCTTTTCATAACCATCTCACTAACTTTCTAACTTCTAAAACATCATTCAACCTTCTGTCTGTAGAAAAAGACCTCTATAAAATCGCCTTACCCCATCCTCACTTTCCACAAACCCTCAATTGAAGTCAAACTTCTACGGACTCACGAATCCCAGAAAGTTCTTCACAACAACTGTCACTACTTTTACCCATTTCCTTCCCCGGGCCTCAAAGATATATATACTTTCCATAACAAATCAAATCCGCCCCTAAAATACATGGTTTAATTTCCTCTCACCTTAGAAGACAATTCTAGAGAAGTCCACGTCTAAATGTCTACCATCCCTGAGTCGTAAGAGGAGTTGTAAGGACTTGTTCGAAATAAAGTATGGTAAAATTAGTGGTTTAGTACTGCCCTAAATCTGGCTTCTGGGAAGATCCATTTTTATACCTTTTACAGAGTTATGTTGTAAGCAGGGGAAAAAAATGCAAAGAGACATAACAAAAACTAGAGTCATGAGGACTCTGTCATTCACAATATAAACTAAAGAGCAAATCAGAGCTTTAATTTTTCTAATGGTGGTGTCCATTAATAGCTCACATTTTAATTAAACTGATCCATTCTCAGTAATTTCATCTTACATTTTCAATGCTGCTACTAATCCTTCAGCATGGAATAGTCTTCTTCCCTATTTCTGCCTTTCAAGAAAAGTTATGTAGGGATGCCTGGGTGGCTCAGTGGGTTAAAGCCTCTGCCTTCAGCTCAGGTCATGATCCCAGGGTTCTGGGATCCACATGGGGCTCTCTGCTCAGCAGGGAGCCTGGTCTCTCTCTGCCTGCCCCTCTGCCTACTTGTGATCTCTGTCAAATAAATAAATAAAATCTTAAAAAAAAAAAAGTTACGTATCTTTCATGGCCCTAATTAGATGTCACTGAAATGATATCTCCACGGCACCTTCTCTAACCATATCTGCTCTTTGAACTGTTAACAATATCTATTTTATTCACATGATCTGTAGCATATATATCTAGTATTAGAATATGTGATTCTATCTCCTAGTTACCTAAGCTCGAGAATTCTGTCTTATACGCCTTTTCAGTGCTCTCCAGTGCCTTGATCAGAGCTGATACACAATTAGGCATTAGGTGAAGTGAAGAATAAAGGAATCAATGAGTGAGTGAATGTTTCAATCACTCATTAGCACTCAGAATGAAAAACTGTTAGAGGGGAACTATAGATTCTAGATGAAGCTAGACATGCTGCGCAAAAGCAAAGAGTCAATTTCACCAGCACACAATAAGATATTTAGCAAGTATTTCAAAGAGGCCAGAGCTAAGCATGTCAATCACACAAATTAAAAGAGTAAGTAAAACATAATACACAGCAAACTGCAATAATAGATGTGAGAAGTTTTTGCGTTTCATCTCTTCACCTTTGAACCGCTTGATTATTAGTGATGAATATTCATTTAGTTTTTTCTGAGAAATTCTTGGGTGTACTGTACTGGATTATGTATTATGTCATGATTTTTAAAATGTATAAATCAAATTAAGAAAAAACATACCTATAAACTTAAGATCAATAAATGCAAAAGAAAAGGAGAGAGAAGGGATTAATCAGCACAAATCAGGATTAAGGAGGGAAGGCTTGAATACAAATGAGGACTTTCAGGGACAGATAACAGCAAACAGAAGCAGAGTCAAGAGGACGTTCCAAGCAGAATGGAAATATAAGTGTGGCAGAAGTGATTAAGGGCACAGATTCTGGAATCAGACTATATGGATTCAAACCTGGGTTTCAGACTATTTGATACATTAGTTGTGTCATTAATTTCTGTCAGCCTTAGTTTTCTTATCTATAAAATATAAAAAACATAATACCTACCTCATAAGATTGTTCTGAAGATGACAAATGAAAATATATATAAAGATCTTAGGATGGTGCGTGGTATATAGTACATAACTAGGATATGTTAGCTCTACTGATAAATGGAAAGCTAAAAACAAGTCTATACCAGGGTTTCTCAATCTCAACACTACTAACACTTTGGGCCATATAACTCTGTTGTGGGGGGGGGCTCGCTTGTGCACTATAGGATGTTTAACAGCACGCCGGCCTCTACAAAGTAGATACTAGTAACCTACACATATGCACACATACACACAAGCATGCACTCCAGATGTGAAGATCAAAAATGCCTCCAAATGGATGCTTGGCTGGCTCAGTCGGTGTAGTGTGCAGCTCTTGGTCTCGGGGTCATGGGTTCAAGCCCCGTGTCAGGTGAGATTACTGAAGAATAAAATCTTAAAAAAAAAAAAGTCTCCAGACATTGCTAAGCTACAGTTGAAAACCACTGCTGTACACTAAAAGACAAAGGTTGTCCTATATAGCAACCAAAAAGATACTACCACAGGTGCAAATATGCAGATGTCAATTGATGGAAAACTTTTTTTTTTAAGATGGGGAGAAGGTTCAATGGGAGAGAGAAAGAAAGAATCTGAAGGAGGTGTGCAGTCTAACATGGGGCTCCATCTCACAACCCTGAGATCATGACCTGAGCTGAAATCAACAGTCAGACACTTAACTAACTGAGCCACCCATGCACCCCCACCCACAATTGAAGGAAAACTTATAACACTGATGGAAGTGTTGAAATTTAATCTCTTACATTATTCTCTTACATTTTAAAATGCCAATGGAGATCTTCAGGGAAGCACTCTTGTGACCTTGCTCTTGCTTCCTTATTCACTCACATTCTCTTTAAATCATTCTATCAGTTTTGTACCAGATCTAACAGTTTGGAGAGATACTGATGGTCACATACAAGGCAGTAGACTGCTGACTACTAGTTACAGAAGATAATATGAAAGGATCAAACCTAAAAAAATAAAATAAAATCTTTACAAAGATTTTTGTGTATCTTTTGGGTAGGAAGAATGGTAACAAATTGAGAAAAAATGAAATGTGACCAGTCATAAAATTGGAGGTATGTAATACCTCGCTAAAGATACAATTATAAGACATATTTTAAAAACATTTACTGAATGCTAATCACAAAGAGAATGGTGCCAGGAGCAGGAAGGCCAATTTCAGAGATGAGAAAAAGTTGAATAAGATTAGTCTCTGCCTTCAAAGATGTTTACAATCTATTAGGGGAGAAAGATCAGCACAAAATTAATACAAGAAAGTAAATCCAGGATGAAGGGAAGCAGGGAGGGGGTCAGTATTCAATATAAGCGGATGGAAAAAGACAGTCTCAAGATTTTAAACTGGAACACTGGAGTTACATAGATATCATTTAAAATTTAAATTAGGATTCATGTACAGGTTTTGACAGAAGTATAAATTATTTTTAATCCCATATTTAAGTATATTAATGCTGTGATAAGAGATAATACTGTCTCGGCTAGAGTTTGAAACTGGTGTTTAAATGCTAGAAAAAATGTAAACATGTGACAGGTATTAATCAGCCAAGCAAATGACTGGCTATTAATTTTTAAAATAACTATTTTATAGCTTTATCTATAATATCAATGTATTATGGCTTTTACCCAGTTTTCCCACAATATGAATGGGAAGGAGTAGAAGGAATAGAAAAGGAAGGACTCTGGTATTAGAACAGGAAAGTGATCATCTGACTAAATCCACATTCAACAACGGGAAACACATTTGTGGGTACAAATGAAAAGTACTATAAAGATAGATAACATACCTCATAAAATAATTACATTCTTAAATACAATAATCCACAGCTCTAACACAAGAGCAGAAACATGGAGAACAGGTAAGGCCAGAAGAAATCAAGGAGAGGCAAGCAATCACACCTTAGGGAGCAGACATATAAGTAGGTCACTGCATTCCTGTAGTCTTCCAACCCAGTCCAGTCTGACTCAACAAAATGGGTACCAACTGCCTGAGAGCATTCTAGAAAATTTTATTGCTACCCTAAGATCCAGCCATCGCAATCAATATTTAGGCCAGAGCAAACAACTGCCACCAGGTGGTGCCAAACCAAAGACAGTACCAGAATGGACCTGGCTGGGCCTGTACCTCTCGTCACACCTTTATCCCCACTGCAACTAGCTGTGCAGGTTCACCCTAGTCATTCCATTGCCTGGCAACAAAGTTATCTCATATTTTATGCAAAAGAAATTTTTAGACCCATGTAGTACATTATGGTAAACATTAAAGGGTGGGTTAAAGGGGAAGTGGTTAGGCAAGGAATGACAATCTAGGCTTATTGAAGAAGCCTAGTCACAGTAGTACCACTCCATGGCTTCAGTTACCTGCAGTCAACCAGGTCTTTCTAATGCACTGTCAGTAGGTCAAGAGTACCTTAACACTACATCACACTGCCTGTATCATTCACCTCATTTCATCTCATGCAGGCATTTTATCACATTCCATCATCACAAGATGAGTACAGTACAGTAAGGTATTTTAAGAGAGAAAGACCATAACTTTTATTCACATAACTTTTATTACAGTACATTGTTATAATTGTTTTGTTATTAGTTATTTTGTTAATATCCTACTATGCCTAATTTATAAATTAAACTTTAATGTAGGTATATATATGTATAGAAAAAAAACAATATATTGGAATCAGTACTATCCCTGGTTTCAGGCAACCATGAGGGGTCTTGGGACATACCCTCTACAGATAAGGGGGGACTACTGTACACAGGAATAGATTAAAATTTTTTTTGGCTTTAAGCTTTACATCATCAATATAAATGTAAATAAAGTCTTAAAAATAATAAGAAAATTAGTAAGAATGCAGTGTACTAGAAGTTCTAACTAAGACTTTAAATAGTTGAATATGAACACAATGAAATCTTTAAGGCTTTCCCACATGGCTCTCCTAATGAACCACGATCTTCAACAAGAATGAAAGGATATGGTATCACTGATCCCCCTGAGGAAAGTTAAATGATCCTTTAGTTCTTAAAGAGCATAAAATATGGGAGCTATAGTAAAACAAAGTAAGACAAGTCTCCCCATTCCTTCCCCAGTGTAAAAAAATATATGAAAGTTTCTCTAAATTCCTTTAAATATTACCTCAAGTTTTCTAGTAAAAGACTTCACGGCAAACTTATTCCCCTCCACCTCCATCCTATCTCCACCTCCACCACATTTTAGCACTGCTTATACGTTATACCTGTCAAGATCTGATGACTGTATGTTATGTATTCATCTGAACAGAACCACTACACTTAGTTACAGGCTATCATCAACCAATTCATTCTCTTGCTAAAATCAAGTCATCCAATTACTCCTTGACTAATCAAGGCTGTTTTGGCTTTTTCTTTTTTCAAAAGGTACTCAACAGCATAAACAGTTCACTTACAAGAAATGGAAAGGGGCTAATCAGCAGAATTATTGTTTTGCTGCTACAATTTGCAGTATTTAAATTTAGTTGCTGATTGGACTGAAAGTTTTATGATATAGCATATGAAACTAGTTTAATACAACTGTGAAGCTGTGTAGCTGTATTGTCTTGCCTTGGCTATACTGGTCTACTTCATAGGATAGAGGGCTGACTACTTTCTTTAAAATAAAGATACATTAAAAATGTTTCAGTATGCTTTCCCACATACGTTGGTTTTATAAAGGTAACATGCTATTAATTCCTGAGCATTATTTTTAAAGTTAGCAACTGTATGAATATATGCATATGTTGTAAAACCCCCAAGTTGCCTGGGGTTTTAATTTACATTTATTTTGGCTTCTAAGCAGCAATAAACTAGAGACATTATTTAACTATTTGATTATTTAAGAAAATAGGATTACCTAGAAGAGGTACATATTTTATATAAATACACATTACCTCTCACATAATAAATAAAACAGTAGACATTATATTTCTAAAATGGGAGTATTTCAGTTATAAGAATAATCCCATGTGCAAACTATAAAATGAAACTAATATCCATCAGTACTGCTACTCCTATGTACAATTTAAGAGAATATTTAAGAGAAGGACTAAAGACTAAAATCTAAACACTAAACTAAAACCTTGAATTTTCTTCACTAAAAAGAAAAAAATAATGTGTCAAAATTTTGACTGAAAATTCTTGAGAGAAGAGATCCATCCTTTAAACTGAGACTTAAACTTCGTTAAATACAGAGATACATTAACAAAACGGATAGATCTTATTCTGCAGGAAGAAGACATGCTTTTTTAGTAAAATGAATAGTTAGGTTTTAAAAAAAAAAAACACTACCAAGTTTCTTATACATGAAATGCTGTGCACAAACCATCAACAAGAATTTACATATAGGAAGGAAAACATACACACACATAAACAGGACTAAAACAATTTCTAGATCTTTTATATATGAGCACCTATATTACATAACTAATACTCTATAGGAACATATTTTGCATACTAAGACCCATCTAGAAATGAATTGTATACAGAATTGTAAAATTATACTTCCATTAAATGTCTGATAGGACCACTAAACATACACATAAACATTTCAGAAAAGTCTTATTTTCACAAATGCACTGACAAGGTATAGAAATGCTAGTATATTTCAAACCAACCATGTTTAATTTGTAAAAAATGTTATCTGAGTAATTTTTTTAAACAGGATTCAATCTGGCTTATCTATACTGAAATTCAGGAAGCAAATAAATTAAAAACTAAAATACATTAACAAAAATCTAATATTCTCTAAAGCTGAATATTTCTCAGAGTCAGCACACCTGCCAATATATTAAAAATAAGTCAAATCAACTACAAAAGTGATAAATCAAATGCCATGGTAGACTTGACTTCTCGAGACAGCATTTTCAGCCGTCTTTTGTGGCTTTGTTTGGCGCCATAGTCCTTTAAGTTTTGTCTTCATAAAGCCCTAACTAGTTGTAATCATTTGCAGCCTAATTGTGGACATTTATCTGCTTTTCTTATGCATAGAACATAGCTATTAAAGCTGAATGGTGATGGTGTGAAGTATAGGTTAAATTGGGTGAAATTAAAGCAAATTACTCCGGGATGTGGAAATCTGAAAATAGAAACCACCAATGATTTGCAACCCTCTTGATGATCAGCTTCACAGAACCCTAAACGACAAGAAAACTTACATATTTTAAAGTTAACTAGGTTTTTAAAAATAATATGTATAAATGTATTTTTAACTACATGCACTTCTTAGTAATGTTGGAAAGATTATTTGTTTAACTCAGCTGCAATGTGAAAAAGATCTCAGGTTTCTATTTTAAATAGTGCAGTTCATTTCTTAAATGAGATTTCCTTTCCGTCATATAAATTTTTACCTATAAAAATTCATCCAACTATGTCAAACACAATCTATACATATTATCATATATTATTCTGCTAGCTAACTTTTAACCCTGAATAAAAGTATTAGTGCTGGAAATAATATAACACTGAAGCTATAGTAATAAAAGCAAATTAAAAATATAAACCTAAATATATCTATAAGCATATTTATATATATGTCAACATAAATCTCCATGTGTAATGCACAGAAAAAATTATACAGAGGCCTAGAAATAAATATAAAGCATTATACAAAAATACTACTTTCATTTATCTAAAACCTTACTGTTTCATCCACAGTCCGGATAAAGACAATAAAATACATTCTTTTGCACCTTGCATGTTTTCTTAGGCAAACAAGCAGAGTAGTATAAAAAATTTACCAGACCACAATTTAGAAGAGTTTACTTGAAAGCCAGAAAAAAATTTCTAGCAATGAAACTGACATCCTCTTATTTGACTGCTATGCACAAAGCATATTTAGGTATCCTGGGAGATAGAATATTAGAGAACATGGCCTACACCTTCAAGGAGCTTTCAGTCCAGCTGGAGAAATAAGACAAGCATATATAATTCAATCACGGCTGCATGAAATGGTACCTACTACATAAAAAGAGCTCCTGAGCTCAAAGAATGAAAAAGCAAAATGGGTTGGGGAAGAGGATCAAAGAGGATATGAACCTTAGAAAATAAAACTCAGCCAGAGGCATAGCAAAGACAAAGCAAAATGTGTAAGGTACATTCAAAGCACAAAGAACAAATGTGTTTGAAGAAAATTTAAGAACAGGGAAGAGAGCAATAAAAAATATACTGGGGGCGCCTGGGTGGCTCAGTGGGTTAAGCCGCTGCCTTCGGCTCAGGTCATGATCTCAGGGTCCTGGGATCGAGTCCCGCATCGGGCTCTCTGCTCAGCAGGGAGCCTGCTTCTCTCTCTCTCTCTCTCTCTCTCTCTCTCTCTCTCTCTGCCTGCCTCTCTGCCTACTTGTGATCTCTCTCTGTCAAATAAATAAATAAAATCTTAAAAATATATATATATATATACTGAAGCTTGACAATGCAGGGCCTTGAGTAGGCAGAAAATGGAATTCCCAGGAGGGCATAAATGTTTTACAAGAGGCAGTAACATAATCAATTGCAGTCACTCACAAACAGTAATACATCTTACTTCTCAATGACTATAACACAATTAAAAGTGATATGTCAAAGATGTGGATCTCTAGAATATCAGCAATATCCCTAGACCCAAGGTTCTCCCCTCTTCATAACCTCATACGAGATTATGAAGACAGTGCTTCTAACTTAGCATTTGTATCCTTGTAATATTCAGTATCTTTGTGTTTCAGAGTTAGCATAATAAAAAACTTAATATTCAACTACTGGTAAATTTTTATTCATGTATATTTTAAAACTAGAGCCATAATATATACTTCTAAATAATATTGCAATGTTAATAAAACTTAAGTGGAGGAAATTTTAACAAAATGCAGACAATTATTCTCTGCTTTGTGAATATTAAACATTTTTTTCCTCCATGGTATGAGAACTCAAATTCTTGGACACAGTCACTATGGGCCATAAGAATGGCTAGAAACCACTACTCTTAAAAGAAGAAACTAGAAAAAGGAGATACTAAAATGGTGATTTTTGAACATCTTCTAGGATACACGTGATTAACAGCGTCCCCTTGATTCTGGATTACTAGAGTGCAGGTTAGGATTCTGCACTTTAAACAAAATGTATCTAACACAGGTGATCCCAGGGTCACACTGACCACAAAAAGGCCCAGCAAGAATTTGTTTACTATAAGTCAGTTACAAAGCACAAGAACCTGAACTAAGAAGTGGTAGTAATAACAGAATGAAGTAAAAAAAGAAAAGAAGCATTTCTTAAAAAGAGCAACAGAAGTTGATGGCAGATTACAGCAATAATATAAAGTAAATCATTATCTCTAAGCAAAAGTATGGGGGCCTAGAAAGCGAACCAAAAATTTAAATCTAGAAACAGAAGAATGAACCTAAAAAAGAGAAAAATTTTCATTTGAACACAATTCCTTCATTCATTTGCATACAAGTCAACCAAAAAAAGACTGTGTAAAAATAAACAAAATATAACTTTTAAAACATGGCATTTAATACAGTTTTGAATTTATATTAAGCCTTGTTTTGTTTTGTTTTCATACAGACAAGCTTAAAATTTGCACTAAACAATACGGAGCACTATGTACCATTCTGCTTTTTGTTTGGAGATCCCACAAAGTAATATATTAGTTTCATTTTCGCAAACAATAAACTTCACTACATAATTAATGAAGAGGAAACATTTTTATTACAACTCTAGTAATGAAATTTCATCAGAATTACACTTCTTTAGCTCATAATAATGGAATGTTTTAAACTAGTATTATGAGGTATTACCTGAAAAGAAAGATGATGTTTGCCAGTCAAGAATCAAAGTAAATTAATACCTGGAAAGTTTTAAACTTGAAACTGAACAGGCATTTTCTCCTCTCTCCAAATTAAAAGAACTGCAAATAACAACGTTCAAGTTTGGAATCTGGAATGCACAGATTTGTCATCAACTCCCAACATCTATCTACACCTCTTCTAGACCCACCCTGCCATTACTTCTTAAGAGTTTGATTGGTTTCACCTAAGATGATTCCATCTGCCCACAGTGACTGGCCAAGGATTAGGCATATGACCTAACCATGTCCAAGTGGAGTAAATGCCAAAACTTATTATTGAAAGGCCAGGCCAAAGTCACTCTTTTTGCCCTGACGTGAACTAGAAACCACATGGCTAGTGAGATACTGGACACCATCTTAAAATCCTGAGAGTAACCAGTCTTAGAATTAAGTTGGTCAAGGCAGAAGGTAGAGATGGAAAGGAATTAAGTCCTAAGGAGCAGTGTAAGTAATGGTTAACATACTGCCTGAAGCCATTTATCTTACCTGCTAAATAGTGGAAGCGGATAGGTTATCTTAAAGCCATTTTGAAGTGGGATTTTATTATAACTGGAAATATAAAAATTCAGACTTTGTGCTTCCCAACATAAGTAAAACACTGTAATAATGAGTATCTATTATTCCATATTTATGAATTAATGCATGCAACTAGTATAAGGTGTCATGGAAAGGGTACGTTCAGGCCAACAATCATTGCTCAGAAATTACAGGTTCTGCCATTAACTTGTCTCAGGTCTTGTAGCTAACAACAATCTTTCTGACTCCTAGTTTTTTTTTATCTCCAGAGATACTATCTGCTGAAAAAAAAATGTACAACACAATATCTCTGATACCAAAAAGGTAGAGAACAACTGTTGGTGCTATATCCTTTTCTGGAGAGTCCATGCCAAGGAAATTCTTGTTTCCGTTTATCAAAACAAAGTCTTTCGAGTTCAACTTCTATTTCTTCCTTAAACATAAAACATTTAAATGCTTAAGTCCTTACTCATCATATGCAAGAGTACTAACTATCAAAGAAGTTAGATCAGCTTAACAAATTAAATAATTTCGGTAACAGAGAAAACGAAGTGCATTTTATAAGATACAAAGAATGTACCTTTTCTTTTTTCATGGTCTAACGAATAATTTATCTCTCATAGCTCATATGTCACCTCTTAGTACTTATCAGAATGTAATACCTGGTTAAGTTTTTTATGTACCTGATTAACATTTCACTTTTGACCCAACTTTGGAAATATCAATTCTCACACTAAAAATAAGTCAATGTACTTTGAAGTAGAATCTGAAGGGGCTTCTGGGTGGCTAAGCGTCCAACTCTGTATTTCAGCTCAAGTCAGGATCTCAGGGCTGAGAGATTGAGCCATGACTGAGCCACCAGTAGAAGCCCACATGGGGATCCATGCTTAGCATGGAGCCTGCTTTAGATTCTCTCTCTGCCTTTCCCTCTGCCCTCCTGGCCACTCCTCCATCTCTCACTCTTTCTCTCAAACAAACAAACAAACAAAACCTGAATTTGCCTCCTATAGAGAAGATAAAACAAAGTTTGAGAAGCGGTTTCCTAGGTAGGCTGAAGGCAGCTATTATTACTTTATCAGTTACGAGCATACAGATACAACAGAACACTAGGAAGCTCTGACAGAAACCCAGCTGTGGGGGTGGCAGTTCCAGTTCACATACCTGGGAAATATGACCTGAACATGAATTAGAAAAATTAAAAAAAAAAAAAAAAAAAGGAAGGAAGGAAGAAAGAAAGAAACAAAACAGTTTACTTGAACAGGGTTCTGGTCCCCAAAAGGAGAGCTGTTTTTATTGCTACTACTGCAAGAATGCAACAGTGGTCCTTTATCATTTTGCTAAGTAAGTATCTCCAGGTATGTAATTTTAAATATGTGAAAAAATCTGTTCGGTAATAATACAGTCCACTACAAAATTTCTGTTAGTAATAATCACCAGTATTATCTTTAAAATAACGGGGCATAAAGATGTGATAAAACATCCTTCTTGTACCACTGATTTATCCACCTACTAATTCTAATTTATGGCCCTTAATTAAGGCCTGCTAAAAGATATTATTAACTTGGACCTTATTTAAGGGAAAAATATTTTAAAGTTCCCTTCCCTTCTCCTATTTTGAATATTTAGTTAAGAATTCACTTAATAGGGGCGCCTGGGTGGTTCAGTGGGTTAAGCCTCTACCTTCAACTCAGGTCATGATCTCAGGATCCTGGGATGGATCCCTGCATTGGGCTCTCTGCTCAGCAGGGAGCCTGCTTCCTCCTCTCTGCTGCCTCTCTGCCTCCTTGTGATCTCTCTCTCTGTCAAATAAATAAATAAAATCTTTTTAAAAAATCACTTAATATGTCTTTCTTTATAGTACTGTCATAATAATTGTAAGTTAAAGATTAACTCACATTAAAAGGTAGCAACAATCATGCCTTAAAGAATCTTGAGTAAATTTTAAAAAGGGAAGAACCTAGAAATCAATAAAATATTTAGTCTACCTCCAACCAAAGTATTTCCCCATTATAAATCAGTAAATACAAGCTAGTTACAGTTTAGTCACTAACACACTGGATTAAATCTTTTGCATTTTCAATTCACCCCCAAAGGCAGCACTCAGCACAAGTAAATTCAGAATCTTTAGAAATATAATCCTTATAATTATCAGTTGTTTTCAAGAAAATTTTATTGTATAATAACTAAGATGATGACAATATGTTATTGGATAACAATATGTTAAGGATAAAATACCATAATCAAGATTATGAATATATTTTGGTAATTAGATGAATTTAACTATAAATGCCAAATACCTTCTTTTTAAGGTTCAAAATTCACTTCTTTATGGTCCACTAATCTTTGACAAAGCAGGAAAGAATATCCAATGGAAAGAAGACAGTCCCTTCAAAATACGGTGTTAGGAAAACTGGACAGCAGCATGCAGAAAAATGAAACTGGACCACTTTCTTACACCATACACAAAAATAAATTCAAAGTGGATGAAAGACCTAACTGTGAAACAGGAAACCATCAAAATCCCAGAGGAAAACATAGGCAGCAACCTCTTCAACATCAGCCACAGCAACTTCTTACTAGACATGTCTCTAGAGGCAAGGGAAACAAAAGCAAACATAAACCAATGGGACTTCATCATGGTAAAAATCTTCTGCACTGTGAAAGAAACAATCAACAAAACTAAAAGGCAGGGGCACCTGGGTGGCTCAGTGGGTTAAAGCCTCTGCCTTCTGCTCAGGTTACGATCCCAGCGGCAGGGAGCCTGCTTCCTCCTCTCTCTCTGCCTGCCTCTCTGCCTATTTGTGATCTTTGTCTGTCAAATAAATAAATAAAATCTTAAAAAAAAAAAAAAACCACTAAAATGCAGCCTATGGAATGGGAGAAGATATTTCCAAATGACATATCTGACAGGGTTAATATCCAAAATCTATTAAAAAAAAACTTAACCAAACTCAACACCCAAAACATAAACAGTCCACCTAAGAAATGGGCAGAAGACATGAATAGACATGTTTCCCAAAGAAGACATACAGATAGCTAACAAACACATGAAAGGATGCTCAATATCACTCACCATCAGGGAAATATGAATCAAAACCACAATAAGATTACCACCTCACACTGGTCAGAATGGCTAAAATTAACATGGGAAACAAAAGACGTTGGCAAGGATGCAGAGAAAGGGGAAACTTCTTTCACTGTTGGCAGAAATGCAAACTGGTATAGCCATTCTGGAAAACAATAGGAAGTTCCTTGAAAAGTTAAGAATAGAACTACCCTATGATGCAACAATTGTGCTACTAGATAATTACTCTAAGGATACAAAAATACAGATTCACAAAAGGGTATATACACCCCGATGTTTACAGCAACATTATCAACAATAGCCAAAACTATGAAAAGAGCCCAAGTGTCCAACAGCTGATGAATATCAGATGAATATCATCCATTTTATGTGTGTATACACACACACATACACACACACACATAATGGACTACTACTCAGCCATTGAAAAGAATGAAATCTTGCCACTTGTAATGACATGGATGAAGTTAGGGTATATTATGCTAAGCAAAATAAGTTAGTCAGAGAGAGATGAATACCATATGATTTCACTCCTACATGCATTTTAAGAAACAAAACAGATGAACCTATGGGAAGGGGAAAAAAAAGAGAGGAAAATAAACCATAAGAGACTCTTAAGGATAGAGAACAAACTGAGGGTTGACGGAGGGAGGGGGGTAGGGGATGGGCTAAATGGGTGACAGGTATTAAGGAGGAAACTTGTGATGAGGATTGGGTATTTTATGTAAGTGACAATATTCTACTCCTAAAACCAATATTACATTACATGTTAACTAACTAGAATTTAAATAAAATTTGGGGGGAAAAATTCACTGCTTTAGTACCCATACTATCATTACAGGAAGTACTTCTGTGTAAGTGTGAAAACTTGTATTCCAGTTCTGGTGTGTCACTGAGTTACTGGGTAGTCTATAACTTCACCCAAAGGCTTCCATTTTCAATAATGACATAACAAGATTCCCTGGACAACTACCACTCTACACTATGGAACAAAAATAAGATCCTGAAAGCAGCTATCTAGAGGCTTTAGATGGGGCGCCTGGGTGGCTCAGTCAGTTGAATGTCTGCCTTCAACTCAGGTCATGATCCTGGGGTCCTGGCATGGAGTCCTGCATCAGGTTCCTTGACCACAGGGAGTCTGCTTCTCCCTCTCCTTCTGCCTGCCACTCCCCCTGCTTGTGTTCTCTATCAAATAAATAAATAAAAATCTTTTTAAAAATAAAAAAATAAAGGTTTTAGAGAGCAAACACAGACAGACTGGTTGAAAATACTTATTTAAAGGAGGGGAGTTAGATGAAGTGAGTTTTAGCCTAGGGCCAGGTATAGGTAGCACAAGAAGCAGATAATCTGGTTGGCTCAGTCAGTAGAGAATGCGATTCTTGATCTCTCAGGGTCATGAATTTATGCCCCACATTGAGTGTAGAGCCCACTTATTAAATAAATAAATAAATATTTTAAAATAATAATAAAAAAGAAGCAGATAAATTGTATGGACTGGGGAAACAAAAACTAAAGCCTGGAAACTACAGCAATAGAAGAGTACAAAGAAATAGGAAAAAGGAAAAAAAAAATAGAGGAAATCCCCAAAGTCAGTACAGACATCTCTCTAATGCCAGAACCTTGCATGGGCAGGGCACTCTCAAAACAGACTAGCTGAAGACAAAATATGTAAAGTGAAACTGGAGCTGCCAACTCAGAGTTTGCAGTTCAACTCCAATTGACCACTAATACAAAAGAAACAACATATATCAGAGAAAAACAATGAAATCCAGAATCACAACTTAATATTCATAATGCCTAGGATACAATTCAAAATTACCTAAAGAAATCAAAAAGGGAAAACAAGTGACACCAAACTTAAAATGATCCAAATGTTGGAAGTAGATGAGGAAAACTTGTATTGTAAGTGCCTATTAAAAAATCTTCAATATGGGGCGCCTGGGTGGCTCAGTGGATTAAGCCGCTGCCTTCGGCTCAGGTCATGATCTCAGTGTCCTGGGATCGAGCCCCGCATCAGGCTCTTTGCTCAGCGGGAGCCTGCTTCTCTCTCTCTCTCTGCCTGACTCTCCGCCTACTTGTGATTTCTCTCTCTGTCAAATAAATAAATAAAATCTTTAAAAAAAAAAAAATCTTCAATAAATAAAAAATACATAGGCATACAATGGACAAAAAGATACACATTTGCAAATGAGAAATCCAAATGGTTTTATAGGAAGGAAGGGAACTTAGAACTGATAAACATAACACCTAAAATAAACAAAAGACCTGTGTGGACATAGCGAAATTAAGATGACTAAGGAAAGGATAAATTAACTTTTAGATCAATCAATACAAACCAGTTGGTCTGAACAACCCCCTAAAATAAGACTGAACAAAAAAATGAACAGAGACCTTTTAGATAATATGAAATGATCCAACATGCATGTAACTGGAGTCCTAGGAAGAACATGGAAAAACATAGGACAGAAAAATATCTGAAGAATGTCTTAACAAAAATTTACCCAATTTATTGAAAGACAAAAATTTATAGATTGAGGAAGCTCAATGAACACGAGAGAATAAACTCAAAAAAAAAAAAATCCATTCAAAGACATACTCAACGACAGAAACAATAGAAGTATGACATAAATATCAAAAGTAAAAAGTAAGTCTTAAAGGCAGCAAAAGGTTTCAATTAATGGCTGACTCCTCACCATAAACTAAGAAAGGCAGAAGAAAATTCAACATTTTTAAAGTGCAGAAAGGAAAACAAAACAACCTGTCAACCAAGAATCTTACATTCAGCAAAAATATTTGTAAAGGAGGAGCCTGGGTGGCTCAGTCAGTTAAGCATCTGACTCTTGATTTCAGTTCAGATCTTGATTTCAGGATCGTGTGTTTGAGCCCTATGTTAAAGAATGTAGCTGAAATAAAGACATCTTCAGATGAAAAAAAACTAAGATTACTTACAAACAGCCCTGTCCTATAGTTAATGCTAAAGGAAATTTTCAAATTTAAGGGACCTAACAGGATTTCGGATTTTCAGAAAGGATTAAAGAACATCAGAAATGGTGAATATTTTAATATATGCAAAAGACTTTTGGCCTTTTTTTCCATTTTTTTATAATATAAATACACGTTTAAAGCAAAAGTTGTTTAAGGGCTGTACTAAATGCCAGCAAAATGTATGTTTTTTTAAGATTTTATTTTTAAGTAATGTCTCCGCTCAACATGGGACTTGAACCTACAACCCCAAGAACAAGAATCGCATGTTCCACCGACTAAACCAGGTAGATGCCCAAGATGTACACTTTAAAATGTTTAATTTTATATGTATTATACCTCAATTTTTTAAATTGTTGGGTTTATATATGTAGAGTATTATAATAAACTACAGCATAAAGGACTAGGTAGAATACAGGCTTATAAACTTATAAGGTTTTTATATTTTGCATGAAGTTATACAGTATCAAGTATGTAAAATGTAAGAAACTTAAAGACACTTATACATTATCTGCAAAAAGTAAAGAGTGTATATTATAATCACTAAAGCAACCAGTAAAAAGGTGAAAAAATCTAGTTAAAAATCAAGATAAATAATGGTGCTTGCCTAGCTCAGTTGGTAGAGCATGCAACTCTTGATTTCAGGGTCATGAGTTCAAGCACCACACTGGGGGTAGAGTTTACTTTAAAAACAACCCCAAGGGTCCCTTGGGTGGCTCAGTCATTAAGCGTCTGCCTTCGGCTCAGGTCACGATCCCAGGTCCTGAGATCAAGGCCCACATCAGGCTCCCCGCTCAGCGGGAAACCTGCTTCCCTTGCTTGTGTTTCCTCTCTCTGTGTCTCTCTCTCTGTCAAATAAATAAAATCTTTTTAAAATAAAAAACAACCCCAAGATGGATAATAAAAATAAAATTCTAAGAAACATTCAAATAAACAAAAAATGCAGGGGAAGAAAAAAAAAAAGCCCAGGAGAATAAAACACAAAAGAAACAAATAGAATACAAATACAAAAAGACAAATCTAAACCTATCAATAAATATATTAAACAATACGCTTTAACAGGTGCTGTCAAATTGATAATGAAATAGAATACAATATATGCAGTCTAGAAGAAATGCATTTTAAATATAAAGATACTGATATGTTGAAAGTAAACAGAGAACAGTAAGCACAAGATAGCTAGAGTGGCTATATCAATGTCAGATAAAGTTAATTTCAAAACAAAAAGTAAATTCATCAGGAAGACATAATATTCATACATGTGTATATGTCTTATAACAAAGCTTCAAATTTTAGGAAGCCAAAACTGACAGAATTAAAGAAAAAACAGACAATTCCAAAATCAAGAATTGGAGATTTTAACACCCTTCTCTTAACTAAATTGATAGAACTAGACAAAACAAAACAGTAAAGACACAGAAGATACGAAGAATGCTATCAATCAGCTTGACTTAGATAATATATATAAAACATTACATCTGGGGCGCCTGGGTAGCTCAGTGGGGTAAGCCTCTGCCTCTGGCTCAGATCATGATCTCAGCACTCTGGGATCGAACTCTGCTCAACTCTGCTCGGTGGGGAGCCTGCTTCTCCCCCCGCCCCCCTGCCCACCCCGCTTGCCTCTCTGCCTACTTGTGCTCTCTCTCTCTGTCAAATAAATAAAATCTTAAACACACACACACACACACACACACACACACACTACATTTAATAAAAACACAACATTCTAAGCGCACATAGTTCACTTGGCTATAAAAGGGGTCAAAGGGGCACCTGGGTGGTTCAGTCAGTTAAGCATCTGCCTACGGCTCAGGTCATGATCTCAGAATCCTGGGATCAATCCCCATATCGGGCTCCCTGCTCAGTGGAGAGTCTGCTTCTCCCTCTCCCTCTGCCCCTTCTCCTGTTCATGTTCTCTCCATCTCAAATAAATAAATAATTTTTAAAAGGGGGGGGGTCAAAAGCCAAGCCTCAATACATTTAAAAAGACTAAACTAATAAACAATATGATCCCTAAGCACAAGGGAATTAAATTAAAAATCATTAACAATTAAGAATAGTAAGTAAACCCAAGTATTTAGAAATACACATATTTCTTAAGAATTAATGGGTGAAAAAAGAAATCAAAAGAGAAATAAAGGAATTATATTAAATGATAATAAAAACATATCAAAATCTGCAGGATGCTGCTAAAGCAGTACTTAAAGGAGAATTTATCATTTTAAATGATTACATTAGAAAAGAAGCTCTAAAATCAATAATCTGAGTTCTCACTTTAAGGAACTAGTGAAGCGGGGAGCAAATTAAAACTAGTTACGTATAAAAAAGGAAACAATAAAGGTATGAGAAGAAACTGGTAAAATAGGAAGTGAACAAAGAAAATTAAATGAAACCAACAGTCTCTTGACAAGATTGATAAAATGACAAGTCTCTTAAAAGACTATTCAAGGAAAGATAAAAGATAAAAATTACATTTCATTCCAGTTATCAGGAATGCAAGAGAAGACATTATTACTGATCCTAAGTCATTAAACATCTAATAGGACACTATTATTAACAATTCTATAGCAAATAAATTTGGCAGCCTAACTGAAATAACTAAAATAACCAAAGATACAAATTAATCAAAACTGAACCAAAAAGAAATAGAAAATATAAATAGCTCCGCATCAGTTAAAGAAACAATCTATAGGGAGGGAGACAAACCATAAGTGACTCTTAATCTCACAAAACAGAGGGTTGCTGGGGGGAGGGGGATCGGGAGAAGGGGGGTGGGGTTATGGACATTGGGAAGGGTTTGTGCTTTGGTGAGTGCTGTGAAGTGTGTAAACCTGGAGATTCACAGACCTGTCCCCCTGGGGATAAAAATATATGTTTATTTAAAAAAAAAAAAAAAGGAAACAATCTATAAATAAAAACCTTCCCAAAAGAAAACTCCAGGTTTAGATAGCATTACTGGTAAATTCTATCAAGCATTCAGAGGAGAAATAACAACGAATCCACCACAAACTCTCAGAAAACTGAGGAGGAAATATTTTCCAACTCAATTAACAAGGTTAATATTACCATCAAATTCAAATCAGCCAAAGATCACCAGAAAATCACAGAACTGATAACCCTTCTTTAACACAGGTGCAAAACTCCCTTAAAAAATCTTTTTTAGGGGTGCCTGGGTGGCTCAGTTGGTTAAGCCTCTGCCTTCGGCTCGGGTCATGATCTCAGGGTCCTGGAATTGAGCCCTGAATTGGACTCTCTGCTTGGCAGGGAGCCTGCCTCCCCCTCTGTCTCTGCCTGCCTCTCTGCCTACTTGTGATCTTTGTTTCTCTGTCAAATAAATAAATGAAATCTTTAAAAAAAAAAAAATTTTTTTTTAGCAAATAAAATCCAACAACATGTAAAAATGATTATCCAATACCCTAACAAAGTGAGTTTATCTTGGGAATATGAACACCTTATCTAAAAATCAGTCTCTGTAATTTACCATATTAATACAAGAAAAAAGGAAAAAATATGATGATTTCAATAGATTGATTAACTGCATTTGACAAACTCAATACCTATTTGGGATAAAAGCCCTTGGTCAACAAGGAACAGAAAAGAACTTCTTCAAGGGGATAGAAGGCATACACAAATAACCTACAATATCATTTAAAATAGCAGAAAATTATTAACTACTTTGGGATTTTTTTTTTTTTTAATATGTATAAGACCCAGGGGTGACTTCGGCTCAGATCATGATCCCAGGATCCTGGGATTGAGTTCTACATCAGGCTCCCAGCTCAGCAGAGGAGTCTGCTTCTTCCCCTCCCTCCCTGCACTCATTCTCTCTCTCTCTGTCTCTCTCTCAAATAAACAAAATCTTTTAAAAATGTATAAAAACTGTATACTATAATCCACAAGATATTGTTGAACGAACACCTATATAAATTGAGAAATCTACCATGTTCATCAATTGGTAGTCTCCACTGGTAGTTTCAATACAAAATCAAAAATCAATAAAATCTCAGTTGGCTTTTTTTCCCTTTTAATTTGTGGAAGGTGACAAGCTGATTTTAAAATTTAACCTAGAAAAGCCAAAACAAATTTGAAAAGGAAGAACAAATTTGAAGGGCCCCTGAGTGGCTCAGTCAGTTAAGCAGCTGTCTTCAGCTCAGGTCCTGGTATCAAGGCCTGCACTGGGCTCCCTGCTCAGCAGAAAGCCTACTTCTCCTTCTTCCTCTGCTGCTCCCCCTACTTGTGCTCTCTCTTTCTAATAAATAAATAAGATCTTTAAAAAAAAGAAGAAGAAGAAGAAGAAGAAATTTGGAAGACCTGTGCTGTATAGGATTTTAAGACTTACTAAAGCTATAGTAATCAAGACAGACTGGTACTGGCTCAAGAACAAACAGACCAAGTGAAGAGAACAAAGTCCAGATATAGACCTACACTTGACTTTCAAAGGTGAGCAATCGATTTTTTTTTAAAAGATTTTATTTATTTATATGACAGACAGAGATCACAAGTAGGCAGAGAGGCAGGCAGAGAGAGAGAGAGGGAAGCAGGCTCCCTGCAGAGCAGAGAGCCTGACGTTGGGCTCGATCCCAGGACCCTGGGATCATGACCCCAGCCGAAGGCAGAGGCTTTAACCCACTGAGCCACCCAGGCGCCCCTGGGCAATCGATTTTTGACAAGGCACTGCATTAATCAGTAAGAGTAAAGATACACTTTCCAACAAATAATTCTAGAACAATTAGATATTTGTACAAAAAAAAAATTAACTTCAAACCCTTATCTCATTCCACATGCAAAATCAACTAGATATGAATGACAGACTTTCATGTAAGAGCTAAAATTATTATACCTGAATAAAATAAAATCTTGGTGACACTGAATTGGATAAATATTTCTTTTTTTTTTTCCTTAAGATTTATTTATTTATTTATTTGATAGACAGAGGTCACAAGTAGACAGAGCAGCAGGCAGAGGGAGGAGCAGGCTCCCCTCTGAGCAGAGAGCCCAATGGGGGGCTCAACCCCAGGACATTGAGATCATGACCCGAGCCGAAGGCAGAGGCCTTAACCCACTGAGCCACCCAGGAGCCCCTGGATAAATATTTCTTAAACAGGGCACAAAAAACACTCAACCACTGGAGGAAAAAATGATGAAACAAACATTATAATGAAAAATTCTGCTCTCTGAAAGACAATCGAGAAAAGAAATAAGGCATCCATAGTCTCAGAAAATTATTCCACATAATATATTTAGTATTTTGATTGCTTTTGGGAACAATAATCATAAAAATGCATTACAATATAAGTGACTCACTAAAGACTTATAGATTGGTATTATTAATCTCAACAGAAAATTCCATTTTCCTCATTCTAGTATTATTATTAATTTGACCAGTTACTCAATCTTACGTTCAAATAGTTTATTTTGTTTTCTTACATTTGCCTAAAAGTCCCTGCTACAAATTACAGGTCAGAAATTAAGTTGTCTAGAAGGAAAATCAAAAAAGCCTCAATAATGAATCATCACCAACACTTATCAAATTATACTAAGTGAACAAGTCAAAAATCTTTAGGACTTTTTAAGTTCAGAAGCAGATACTTCATGGAAGTGGGCAGCTCAACTCCAAGACCTTCTGATCAAGATCAACATCCATAAACACAGCTACTGATCTACCTTTTAATTCTTTTAACTATTTTTAATAATAAAATTTAAATTTTGGTATGTTACATTTCTATTTTTATTTGTATTTAGGTATTTTTTCATTTCTCTTCTGATTTCTTTTTTGACTCAAAGGTTGTTCAGTAGTATGTTGTTTAATTTCAACATGTTTGTAAATTTTCCAGTTTTCTTCATGTAATTTCTAGTTTTATACCATTGTGATCAATAAAGATGCTTGATATGAATTCAATCCTCTTAAATTTGTTAATACTTGTGTTGTGGCCTAACATGATCTATCTTAGAAAATGTTCTACACACACTTGAGAAAAATGTATACTCTGTCCCTTATGGATACATATTCTGTATTTATCTGTTAAGTCCATCTGGTCTAACATATCATTTAAAATCAATGCTTCCTTATTGATTTTGTCTGGATGATCTATCCATTGATCTAAGTGGGGTATTAAAGTCCCCTACTATTGTTGCATTGCTATCTATTTCTCCTTTAGGTCTGTTAATATTTGCTTTATACATTTAGGTGTTCCCATGTTGGGTATATAAATATTTACAAATGTTATAGTCTCTTGTTGGACTGACTCCTTTATCATTTATTCTATAAAGTATAGCTACCCCAGCTTTCTTTTCATTTCCCATGGAAGGGTTTATATTTTTCTACCCCTTAACTTTCAGTCTGTGAGTCCTTACATCTAAATCAAGTCTCTTATAGTCAGCATATAGTGGGCCTTGTTTTTTAATTCATACAATTCTATTTTTTGATTGAAAAATTTAGTTCATTTATATTTAAAGAAATTTTTGATAGGCATGCTCTTAATGCCATTTTGTTCATTGTTTTCTGGCTGTTTTTGCAGTTACTCTCTTTTTCTATTGTTCCCTTCCTTTGTAGCTTGATGGCTTTCTTCAGTAGTAAGTTTGTGTTCCTTTTCATCTTTTTTTTTTTTAAGATTTTTATTTATTGATTTGAGAGACTGTGTTAACAAGGAGTGGGGTAGGTAGGGTCAGACGGAGAGGTCTTAAGCAGACACCTCACTGAGCAGAGAGCCTGATGTGGGGCTCAATCCCAGCACCCCGGAATCATGACCTAAGCAGAAGGTGGACACTTAACTGACTAAGCCACTCAGGGACCCCTCTTTTTTTTTTTTTTTTTTTTTAAAGTTTTATTTATTTGAGAGAGAGAGAGAGAGAGAGCTCATACACAAGTTTGGGGTAGGGCAGAGAGGGAGAAACTCAAGCAGACTCCATGCTGAGTACAAAGCCCAATGTGAGGCTTTATCTCACAACCCTGAGATTAGTCCTGAGCCAAAACCAAGAGTCAGTCACCACCCAGACACCCCTCTTTTGTTTTTTTTTAGTATAGTGGGGTTTTTTTGCTTTGTGGTTACTATGAGGCTTACATAAAACAACTTATAACAGTCTATCTTAAGTTGGTAAAAACTTAAGTCTGATTCCATTCCAAAGCACACTTTAACCCTTCTCCCATGTTTTAAGTCTACATCTTTTTTATCTTGTATATTTAATTATTTTAACCACGGTTACTTCTACTACTTTTGTCTTTTAACCTTCATGTTAACTTTCTAAGTGATTAATTCACTACCTTTAGTATATATTTACTTTTCTTTTATTTTTTTTTTATTTGACAGAGAGAGATTACAAGTAGATGGAGAGGCAGGCAGAGAGAGAGAGAGAGAGAGAGAGAGAGAGGGAAGCAGGCTCCCTGCCGAGCAGAGAGCCCGATGTGAGACTCGATCCCAGGACCCTGAGACCATGACCTGAGCCGAAGGCAGCGGCTTTACCCCACTGAGCCACCCAGGCGCCCTATATTTACTTTTCTAGTGAGATTAATTCTTTTGTATATTTTGTTATTAACTAACACTCTTTCTTTTCAGCTTAAAGAAGTCTCTTTAACATTTCTTTTAAGGTTAGCTTAGTGCTGATGAACTACTTTAGCTTTGCTTGTCTAGAAACCTCTTTCTCTTTCCTTCAATTCTGAATGATAACTTTGTGGATACTTGGGTGGAAGTTATTTTTCTTTCAGCACTTTGAATATATCATCCCATTCTCTATGGCCTGCAAAGTTTCTGCTGGAAAGAGCTGCTGACAGTTTTATGGGGTTTCCTTGTATGTAAATTGTTGTTTTTCTCTTGCTGCTTTTAATATTCTCTCCTTGCCTTTAAATTTTGACATTTTAGGGGCACCTGGGTGGCTCAGTCAGTTAAGCATCTAACTCTTGATTTCAGCTCAGGTCGTGATCTCAGGGTTGTAAGACTGAGCCCCACACTACGCTCCGTGCTAGGCATGGAGCCTGCTTGGGATTCTCTCACTCCCTTTTCCTCTCCCCTTCCTCCTCTGCTTGCTCCCACTCTCTCTCTCTCTCAAAAATAAACATAGTTTTTGATATTTTAATTATAATGTGTCTTAGTGCGGGTTTCTTTTTTTTCTAAGGTTTCAAAGTTTTATTTAAATTTTAGTTAGCACATAGTGTAATATTAGTTTCCAGAGTAGTACTTAGTGATTCATCACTTAGATATAACACCCAGTTCTTCATATAAGTGCCCTCCTTAGTGCCCATCCCCCATTTAGCCCATTCCCCACACACCTCCCCTCCAGCCACCCTCAGCTTGTCCTCTTTGGTTAGAGTCTCTTACGGTCTTGCCAAGGAAACTTTAAAAGTGTCACATTTTATCTCAAATTATTAACAGGCAAGTTGGTGTGGGTTTCTATGACTTCATCTTACTTTGAACTCTCCAGAATTTCTAGATCTGAATGGCTTTCCTTCCCCCATTTAGGGGAGTATTCAGCCATTACTTCTTCAAATAAAATGTCTGCCCCTTACTCCATCTTCTCTTTCTGGAACCCCAATAATGCAAATGTTAGTACATTTGATGTCGTCCACCATGAGACCCTTAAGCTATCTTCACTTTTTTTAACTCTATCAGGTAAACTACCTATCTCTATTTCATTAAGGTTTTTTCTGTAGTTTTATCTTATTTTTTCATTTGGAACATATTCCTCTGTTTCTTGATTTTACTTTACTGTGTTGGTTACTATACAGTAGATGCAACAACCACTTCTCCCAGTGTTGAAAAGGGGGCTTCATATAGGAGGTGAACCTTGTCATTCAACCCTGCCCCAGCTCTTTGTTGTCTCCCAAACCTTTGTAACTTGTCTAAGAGTTTTTAATAGCTTCCAGTAGAATGATATCCCAAGGCCTGTCAGAGTCTCTAAGGGGAAGATCTCAGCCCCTGGATTAAGGCTGTTTGGAAACGAGATTCTCAGGCAACAACCAGTATTTAATAGTATATATACACCTATACAGTCCTATAAAACTGCAAGCATAAGGCCCACTGGCCACATGATCTAGCAGTGCCCTTAGGCAGCAGTCACAAAGACTGAGGCATTAGATGAGTATATAAGCTCTTTTCTGGAGGCCACAGGTGAGGTAGAGCAAGGCAGAGGGAGAACATTAAGATGGCATCCACAGCCTAAGTTCCTTGAAAATAGCTCTGTAGCCTACTAGATATGAGCCAACTCTGAAGAGCTCCTAGGATAAACTCTAAGACAAGCAAAGATGCCTCCTTCACAGAAAGACTGGTTGTGTCTCAGTTTACAGTTGACACAGTGCCCTGGGTATGGAAACCTGGACCCTGAAATGAAAGCCCCCTTGGCCACCAGAGCCAGGCAGTCAAGTGGAATCCCCTGAGCAGCAGCTGCAAACACCAGGGCATCAGACATAAAAATGAGAGCAGCAGCCATGTGTAAAGCTCCCCTCCAGGAGACACTGGTGATCTGCAACACGATACAAGGAAAGTGTGAAGATAGCACCTACCATCCAAGGTCCCTGGAAAGCTTACAGTCAGCCCCTAGAGGCTTATTTAATTAGAAACTGGCCCCTTAGGCTGCAGCCATGATGACTAGGCCTCCTTTATAGAAAGATCAAGCTTCTGGATCTATTGCCTCTTGCTATGGCCTGGGGGTCATAGCTATTTCAGAAGTTTTTCTCCACTGGTTACAGTCCTAAGGACCCAAACATAAGCCCTACTGGCTGCCAGAAGCACACGATATAAGATGTCCCCTGGCAGCAACCACAAAAATTGGGGTATCAAATAGGGGTATGGGCTCCTTTCTTGGTGGCACCAATTATGATGGTCCCATGGGACCAGAAACACAAACTCCCATGGCCTCCAGTGCCAGCAGTTAAGATACAGCCCCCGGGCAGTAGCCTCAAAGACTGAGGCACATATAACATGTATAAAAGCTCATTCTGAGAGATACTGGTACTCTGATATATGGCAAAAAGAGAGTGTAAAGATGATGCCTGCCAGTCTCCATCCCTGAAGTGTCCCAGCAGCCTCCTAGATGTGCATGTTAAATGAGATGCCTGCCCCCAGGCTGACACTAACGTAAGCTGGTAAGCCTCCTTCAATTTAAGTCTGGCTGACATCAGCTGCCTCTGAGCTGGGCCCTACAGTGGGCATGTCTGAGCCCACAGGTCCTTTAAGGGCTATCTCTCAGAGTGCTACAATCATGTGGGTCTTCAGATACAAAAGCCCCATGGCCTTCCAAAGTTAGATATTTGGGACAGGAAGTCGGGGAGGGGATGTGTCTCAGGTGCAGATCCTAAAAGTTGGTATCTCCCAATGTAGGCCTCAAACCCTTTGCTCCTCAGGACAAGCTCCAGGTTCTAAGTTCCTTCCTGGTTGTGAGTCACTTTACCAGGGGTAGAGTTTGTGGCAAGATTAAGTCCCATCCTCTGTCTACCCGGTTCAGTGTGGTTTCCTTCTTGTTTGCCCCAATGTGTAGCCTTCAGTCATCCAGGCTTTGGGTTTAAGAGGAAATTGTTCCATATGTAGCTGTAGGCTCAGTGCGTCTGTGGAAGAGGTTAGTTCAGGGTCCTCCTACATTGCCATGCTAAACTGGAACCATGAACACATATCTGATAAAGCACTTGCATCCAGGATATACAAAGAGCTCTCACCACAAAATAAGACAAGCAATCTAATTAAACAAAAATATATAAAATCTGAACAGATACTTTAACAAAGAAAATAAACAAATGGCAAATAAATACATGAAAAGATCCTCATCACTAATCATCTAGAAAATAAAAATTAAAATCACAACAAGAAACCTTCTAGTTTAGTTTAAGCGACTGACAATAACAAGTGTTGGAGAGGATATGTAGTATTGGTACTCACATACTGCTGATAAGAAATGAAAATGGTACAGCCACTTTGGAAAACAGTAGATAGCAGTATATCTTAAAAGGTAAACACAAACTTAGCATATGCTTCTTCAATCCCATTTCTAGGTATTAAAAGAAACAAAAACATGCTCACACAAAAACATGTACACAAATCTTCATAACAGTAAAACTGGAGGGCAAGTGGCTCAGTCAGTTAAGCGTATGCCTTCGGCTCAGGTCATGATCCCAGGGTCCTGGGATTGAATCCCACATCGGGCTCCCTGCTCAGCAGGGGAGACTGCTTTTTCCTCTCCCTCTGCCTGCTTTTCTGCCTGCTTGTTCTCTCTCTCTCTGTCAAATAAGTAAATAAATCTTAAAAAAAAAAAAAACAAAAAACTGGAAACCTGAAATTCAAATGTCCATAGCAGAAGAACAAACTAATGAGTAGATAAGCAAATGGTGATATATCCATACTACTAAAGGCTACACAGCAGTAAGAAGGAACAAAATATTAAAGCATATAAATATGGAAAACTTCGAGAACATTATGCTAGGTAAAAAAAAAAAAAGTTGAGCACAAAAGACTACATACTTCACAATACTATAATCCTAAAATCCGAAAAAATGACAAAACTATCATAGAAAACAGACTAGTGGTTTTAAGAGGATAAGGGTTGGGGGCGGAGAGCACCTGCAAAAGAATATGAAAAAACATTTCGGATGACTAAGACATGTATTTATTGATTGTGACAGTGAATACATAACTGTGCACAATAAACAAAATTAATCAAACTGTACACTAAGAATGGGTGATTTTATTCTATGTAATTTATACCTCAATAATGTTTGGGGAGAATTCCAAATGCAGAGAAACTTGATATATAAAATTATCTTTGATACAGTTTCATACTTATTACTGAAGCTGAACACTGTAGGATCTTATGAAATTAAGATTAAATTTCAAAATCTTAATATGTGGGAAGAACAGTTTACAATGATTTGCCAACAAATGATTTTCAAAATTATCCTGGTCTCAGGCTTCTAGAAATAAAAATGAAAGATGATAAAAAAAAGTTTAGTAAAAATAGTAGAAGAAAATTTATTAAAAATACCAATTTAAAGTACATGTTGTCACAAATAATGGATAATGAAAAACAATTTGAAAGGAATGATTTCCTATGGGGGATTAATTACAGTCTACTCCTAATGATTTAAGGACTTCCCTAGACTCATTCTCTATGATTTGGGTGCTCTTCTAAACTCATTCCCATGTGAACCTGTGACTATGCAAAGAGGCTCTTGACAGAGAACTTGGGATATTAAAAGCTGACCATCTCACCATAGTAAGGCCCTGGACATAGAGAGATAAAGAGCTTATCACAAAAGGGGGGGGTGGATGAAAACAAAGCATGTTTCTGCAAAAACTTTATTTTCAAAAGGAACCATTTTGTTTTAGATGTCAAACTCATCAGTGCAAAATTTTGTTTTCAAAAGATTTCCTCAATGAAACAGTTCATTTCTGTGCTATTTAGTTCACTGTATTTTTACAAGCACCAGGCTGAGCAAACCATGATTGAGAGAAGCCATCTTATGCACATTGCTGTTGTCCCACATCATTCAGAACAAACCTTTTTAGATCGTTAACTACCACAGGAGTGCTGATTACACAGGCACCAGCAATTTCCTAACCAATGACCACCTGAACAATGATGTGTTCAGCTTCTCAGACCCTGCAGCCTTTCAAAGGTGAATCATTTCACAGTTTGGAACTAGATCTCCATAGCAACTTCCCTTTGAGGGTTTTAGAATCACCATCCAGTAATTCTATGATCATCAAGCTCAACCATTCCCAATGGTTCTTTTCACAGCAGATGGAAAAGGAAGCCTTGAAATTTTACAGTCTATTTCAAGCAATTCATCTGGCAGCCTATTAGAATTCAAAATATTTCGACCTTCAATCACAAAGCATGTTATCTGAAGCTGTGGTGATCTCAAGTCAAGACAAGCAGACGTTTTAGTCTAATCATCCATGATGAGAAGAGACTGACAAAAACTCTTAATTCAACCACCATCAAAATGCTTATTTTAACTGCATGAAAGTCTTTCAACAGGCAATGAAAACACACCATGTACCATTTTATCACAACCTTCTGTTCAAGGAAAATATGAATTCTGAATATTGACATGGATCTCTGTGCTGCTTAGACTGCTTGGAACAAATATGTTTCTTAAAAGTCAGCATAAATCCAATTTAAGAGCACTACTTTCTCCACTTGAAAAAGCCCAAACCATAAGCAAATGGCAATGGACTTTTGATAAAGTTAGTCAGTTTAATAAAATCAAGTGTATCTGGACCACTTAAATTTTTTCAGGCAAGCTTCAACATTAATAATCAGAAAATATCAATTCTTCAGGAAATTAATCAAGAGGCAGAGACAGATCTTAAAGAAAAACTTAACTGACAAAAAGTCACTGACTTTTTCCTATTCAAGTAATTCTCATTTCCAAAATATACTAACCCTCCTTCTTCAAAATATTGAATTCAATCACATTCAAAAAGCTGTACATTATAAACTGCTAATAAATGCAGTTAACAAGTTCTTATCTAAACCCTTCTTAAAAATTCAACTATGTGTAATAATTTCACTAAATAATTTTCAGAATTTATTATACATGTAAACCACACAGAGGTATTTATTTCATTGTTACAGATGTTTACTGGCATATTAGAAGTTCTACGCAAAAGTTTTAAATGCTATTTCTTAATTACTAACCAAATCAAAACACAGTTCCCTGTGAGGAAATAAACCAACTTTAAGAATAAACTGAACACTGGCAAAATAAGACAACTATAGTCTATGAATCATTAAATCAACTTAAAGCAGATGATAATTTTTTAAAATATCAGAACATAAATATTAATTATTTTTGCATAATCTCAAATATAAAACAGAACAAGGTTTGCATGGTTTTCAAAGTGACCACCTAGAGTCTTCACATAGTTAATAACTACTGAACAATGTCTATTTTATGAGTCCACAAAGGAACACTATAAATAAACACCAGTCCCAAAGCCTTAGTGTTTTGGAAAAAAGTAAGATTAAATTGAATTATCTCATGAGCATGAAAAATTTTAATAGACTTATTCTACTTCCTAAGGACAAAGAGACACAAAAACACACTTCATATAATCAAGCTGTTATTACTTGCTATATAAAATCTGACAACAAATTTGCCTTTATATGAGCCTATGAAATAAGTATATTTTAAATCAAATACACATAAATATATTTTTATTATCTGCTTTATGCTTGGTTTAAATATCTAATCACAAAAAAGATGGCAAAATTATTTCCTGTTGCATACTTAGCTCTCCAAACTTGTACCAACTATATAAACTCCTGAATTCTAAAAACTAGTGCAAGTTTTTAAAAGAAAAAAACAATTTAACAATTACTTAAGAGATAACATCATTAACTTTCCTTCTAAGGAGTATCTCCTCTTATTTTTAAAATTTCCACTTCCACCAGGAAGTACAGAAGAGTAGAATAAGGAAGATGCCGTAACATTATGGCTTACTTGCCTTATTTTTGATTGGTTTAGTTTATGATCTGAGGTCTAGAATTTAAATTTAAACCAAGGATAATGCTTACATTAAAAAGATATGAGCAATTATATACACATGTGTTCATGCATTTTCTATATCTAACTACAAGTAGTTTATTTTATTCCTACTGAGGAGGAGCCGGGGTTGGGGGAAACAACCAAGGAAATTCAAAACACTCACTAATGAAATTCTAAAACCAAAAATTCTCAAGGTACAATTTAATGGCTACAGTTTGAAAAAATGTGAAAAATTGCTGGCTATCAGTACCACACACTGAAGTTTAAATATACAGAAACTTCTCAAAACAGCCATGCATGAGAATTATTTATTTATTTGAGAGAGCAAGAGCAATGCGGGGGTGGGGAGAGAAAGTCTTAAGGAGACTTGACATGGAGTGGGGAGCCCCATGTGGGGCTCGATCCCAAGACCCTGAGATCAGACCCTGAGCCAAAACCAAGAGCTGGCACTTAACTGACTGTGCCACCAAGGCGCCCCTATGCATGAGCAGTATATCATAATATCTGAGTTCAGTTAACTAAATAGTCCAAATTTCATGTCCAAATGCTGGATATTCAAATACATATATATTTGGATATATATATATATATATATATATATATATTTGCTGGCCTACAAGGCTCTTTTAACTGTCTTAACTTAGAAATATTTAAAAATACTTAAAAAATTTTTTCACTATCAGTAATTATCTTTGCTCAGGGGCACCTGGGTGGCTCAGTGGGTTAAAGCCTCTGCCTCTGGCTCAGGTTATGATCCCAGGATCCTGTGGTCAAGCCCTATACTGGGCTCTCTGCCCCACGGGGAGCCTGCTTCCCTCTCTCTCTGCCTACGTGTGATCTCTGTCTATCAAATAAATAAATAAAATCTTAAAAAAAAATAATTATCTTTGCTCAATTATCTGTCAAAGGATTGTGCAGGATGGCTTGATAATATACAAAAATTATACAGACACTTCAACTGGTGGTGAAAGTATTTAAGAAGTATTCATAATAAATGTCAAATGTAACAACACTATAATAAACTTTCTAAAACCATATGCCCTTAGAATACACAGCATATTCACCTATAATTCTGAATTATCATGAATTCCATCATTCATCTAAACTCTCCATTTGGCTGTGAACTTTTTAAGAACAGATATATTATGTATTTTACTAATTCGGCCCTTAGAGTTTTAAATCAGATATTGTAGATACTTAATAAATGTTTGCCATCAATTATTAGATAGTAGTGATGGCTATAACTTAAAAACTCTATGTTCCTAAAACATTCTAGACTAGAGCTGAACTTACTTTTCACTTGCCAGTCATATAATGATAACCAGAAATAGAAAAAGATTTACTGAGAAACCTTAATGAAAGAGAAAACATCTTGATATATCTTTCTTTTTTTTTTTTTTTTTACTTTTACCTTCCCTTCTCTCCCAATTTTACAAGAAACTATTCCTAACAATAAGCCAGCATAAAACAACTGAGTTGTGCAGCCTAGGATAACCTTAATATCCTTTATAACATGTAATCAAGCAAAATACTATAACTGAAGCTCACAAAAATCAGTTACTAGCTAATTAACGGTAGCAGAAACATTTCTGTCAAATTAGGGGAAAAGATCCAAAGATTCCATAATAAAATAAACTTTGTTAGGCTAAATATAATATATAAGTTATGTGGAACAATTTTATACTCAGTATAACACTAAGAACAACTGTAACACATGCATCCATTTTTATTCTCATCAATTGCTATGACTTCATTTTGACTACAAAATACTGGGAACATGTAAGGAAAACCAGAATCCTGAGCTTTAAATCCAGCCATATTATCAGAGTATAAATGTGTGTGTGCGTGTGTGTATGTGTGTGTGTGTGTTAGTGCTCTACTTCTTCAATCAATATAGCAAAAGTATAGTTACCACAGTACTTGACCTCTGACTGGGGCAGCAATCTAAAGGAAAACTCCTTTAGCAAATGTGTTATTCCTCAGGTAAGACAGCAGGATGCAGTATAATGGCTTAAACCTCTTTCATAAAGACAGTCATACTGCTTCAATAATCTTCTAAGTCTACTTAGAAGTCTACTCCATGCACAGAAAACTTCAGGAAGACCCTTCTCTATTAGACTACCTAGCCCTGACAGAATATGAAATTGCAAGTTATACTGGATTTTTGGCATACATAATTTGATCCTGCCAATCTGGGAAAAGGTACAAATCTAAAATAGTGAAAGTATTTAAGAGGTATTCATAATAAATGCCAAAACCTTAAACATAAACAAATGCTAAGAGTACATTTTGGTTAAGGAAATGGCTTACTAAGTAACAAAAACCTTTAAAATGTGCACACACCCTTTGGGTGCCTGGGTGGCTCAATCGGTTAAGTGTCTCCCTTTGGCTCAGGTCATGATCCCCGCATCAGGCTCTCTGCTCAGTGGGCAGTCTGCTTTTTCTGTCTACCCCTTCTGCCGGCCCACCGCCCCCCAACTCGGGCTCACTCTCTCTCACACACACACATGGGCACAAAAACAAATAAGTAAAATATTTTTTTTTAATGTTTTTAACTATGTACACCCTTTGACTCAGTAATTCTACTTTTAGGAATTTACCCTAAGGGGAAAAAATCTGGCAAGTAGACGATAGTGTATATAAGGTCTGTATAAGGAGGTCTATAGCATCACTCACCCACTCATTCAACAGTGAGGAGCACCCATGTGTCTGCTATCACAGAACTTACATACTACAGAGACAAATGAATATTAAACAAGTAAACAGACAGCTGGCTAATATTCAACTTGAGAGAAAAATGGAAAGAAAAAAAAGGCATTTGGCAACAGGAAGGTCACTGGTGACCTAGACAAGAGCATTCTTAAATGCTCTTTTAGGGGCAAAAGCTCACTGAAGTGGGTGGGGCGGGGGGGAGGTGCGGGGGACAAGGAAAAAGAAAAAAAGGAATGTGAAAAAAAAGTATAAACAAGATCTTTTCAGTTTTGTTGTGAAGAACAGAGAAATGAAACAGTAGCTGGAGGGACTCATTACACCATGTTTATATTATCATGAGAGCAAATCCATAGAGGTTTTCTGTACTTGTAACCGTGATATGGGAAAAAAAAAAACAACGGCATGGCAGCAGGATCATAGTCCAATATGAGAGAGAGGGAAGCAGACTGTATATGCAAGTGAAGGGGCTGGCTGTGGCAAAAACAACTCACCTGTTAAAATAAGAGGAAACAGTATGTGATACAGGTGGACATGGGATGACAGAACTCCATGGCCCCACTGCCTCAGGGCCTTGCTTGCCGTTGTATCTGTACTCAAATATTTACATGATTTGATTCCTCACCTCCCATCAGTTCTTTACTCGAATGTCAACTTTTCAGGGAAGCCTCCCCTTGTAGTATTTAAAATTGCGAACCCCACCCCAACACTATTAACCTCTTCTCCTACCTTATTTTTCTTTGTATTTATTACTATCAAATATACAACATATTTTACTTTTTAAACATTCTGTTTATTGTCTATAATAAATCTCTAAAGATACCACTAAAGAAAGCTCTGACACCTCTTTAATAAAATGGGACACTACTTTAACAAAAAGGAAAAAAGGTCAATTTTTGCTAATACCTGCACAGAACTTACTTCCAGGAAAAATCGTGTTTATCTCATTCCCATCAGTTGTGAGGGAGGAATCATTTATAATGTAATGGCACATCAAGATTCCAGATTGGCAGAAAGTAGGCCACTGGCATTACAGTAAACCGGCCAATGGCAAAGTCAGACTTGATAATCCAACCACAACTTGAGCAACAGTGAGCCAGTACTGAAACAAGAAGAATCTAGTCTCTTAAGAGTTTCTTCATATATTCAGGAAGTATACACTAGGGTAGAGAAAATAGGGGAGGAAAAGACGAGGCACAAAATCTAGGTTTGGGAAGAGAATATCCTAACCTGAAAATCTGGTTACATCACATACCATTAATGATCTTTCTCTCTCCATACTACCCGTTAAGAAGACCAAACAGCTATCTTATCTCTCTATTTAATAACTAGTCTGCTCTCATAGATGTAGAGACAAAAAAACTCGTGAACTGTGATATATAAGAGGACAATAAAAAAAGGAAAAAAAGAAGGGGTAGGGGGATAGCTTTCATCTGGATACTGCCACTTACAAGTTGAATGACCTTAGGCAAGTCAAAATCTAAGTCATAGGTTCCTCATCCATAAAATATAAATAATAGTGGTACTTTCCTCTTAGTATTATTCTAAAGATTAAACATAATTCATGTAAAAGGTCTAGCACAATCCCAACCCCAAATGGACTCAATGAATGGTACTCAGTAAATCTTCTTCCCATTAATACTACCAGAAATGTTGAGGTCTCCAGAGACTGAACTGAACTTTAATTTCCAAATCAAGATGACGAAGAGAAAAAAATGAGGCATTTGGAGAAGTGTACAGGTATAATCTGTGATCCCATTTTTTTCTCTCTTGCTCCAAACTAGTAGGCTATACTCTGTGCAGCTAAAGAAGGAAATTCCAGCCTGGTTCCATGCTGACTAGTCAGCTAACCATAGCATCAAAGCAGAAAAATTCAAGCATCCAAATTTCATCTGGTGGACATCCAGGTTGATATCTACCAGATTAAATGTAGCCTTCAAAAATGGGTATTTTCCCCTTGCCCTTTGAGTGTAAGCTAGATCTGACTTGCTTCCAAAGAAAAGAAAAACTGAAAAAGAAAAAAATAGTAACTTCACAGTAGAGAAACCTGACAAACACCACTGACACCAAGTGATCAAGGTTTATACCATCACTGATATAAAATACAGATAGCATGTTCTCCTGGCCATGATATGAAGGGCACTCCACCTCTGTGGTATTCTTTCCAAAACTCAACCTCAATCTAATCATGAGAAAAACACCACATAAACCCCATTAGAGGGAAATTCTACAAAATACCTCAACAGTCAAAACTATCAAGTTCATGAAAAAGAAGGAAAGACTAAGAAGTTATCAGAAGAGACCAGGGAAGACTAAGGAAACATGGCGAGCAAATAAAATGTAGTATCCTGAATTGGATCTCAGAATGGCAAAAGGACAATAATGGATAAACTGATAAAATCCAAATAGTCTGGTGTTTACTTAATAATATATGAACGTTGGTTTCCTAGTTCTGACAAATGTACCATGATAAAATGATAAGGGGAAACTGAAACTGAGAGGAATATATGAAAACTCTCAGTGCTATCTTTGAAACTTTTTTATAAATCTCAAGTTATTTCAGGGGCACCTGGGTGGCTCAGTTGGTTGAGCGTCCAACTCTTGGTTTTGGCTCAGGTCATGATCTGAGGTCAAGTCCCGAGCTGAGCTTCGCACTGGCTGTGGAGCCTACTTAAGATTCTCTCTCTCCTTCTCTCTCCCACTCACACACATGCTCTCTTACTCTCTTTCTCTCTAAAATAAATAATCTTTTAAAAATTTGTTTTATTTTTTATTTTTTTAAAGATTTTATTTATTTACTTATTTGACAGAGAGAACACACAAGCATGACCAGGAAAACAGCAGGAGAAGGAGGCTCCCCACTGAGCAAGGAGCCCGATGTGGGGCTTGATCCCCGGACTCTGGGATCATGATCTGAGCTAAAGGCAGATGCTTAATGACGGAGGCAACCAGGCACCCCTAAATCTTTTTTTTTTAAAAAAAACATTCTTAATATACAAGCAACAGTCAGAAAATACAACAGAAGCAAAGACTACACTTACAATACCGTCAACAGACGAAAGATAAAATGCCTGAAATAATTTTACAAGAAATGTGCAAAACCAAAACAAAGGGGACCTTTAGCACATTTCTAAACATTTCAAAAGTAGACTTAAACAAGTAAAAGAATGTATCATGTTTTTAAATGGAAAGAACGTAAATTCTTGTTAATTAACTTGTAAGTTTAATGCCATCACAATAATTCCAAC
Source organism: Mustela erminea (assembly GCF_009829155.1). Lineage (NCBI taxonomy): Eukaryota > Metazoa > Chordata > Mammalia > Carnivora > Mustelidae > Mustela > Mustela erminea. The sequence goes on from NC_045621.1 coordinate 69,461,280, forward strand.
AAAGATTTCCTTTCCTTTCCTTTTTAGTTTTCTCTTTTCTGGGATGAGGAAAGCTGATTAAATAAGTTTACAGAGGAAGAATAAACAAAAAAGACTAGCCAGGAACACTCTTAAATAAAGGGAGCAGCCCTACCAGTTATTACAATATATATGAAGTCTTAACAATTTTAAAAATGTCACACTAGCAAATGAATAAACTTACCCTGATGAAACAGACTAAAAAAGACTCAAAGTAGACCCAAACATTTATAGGAATCCAGCATACAATGAAGGAGCATCTCAGATAAGTAAAGGAAAGACTTCTAATAAATATTATTTGACAACAAAAGAGCCATTCTCAAATAAGTAAAAATAAAGTAGGACCCATTCCTCACAGTATATACAAAGATAAACTCTAAATTATTCATAGATTTAAAAATAAAGAATGGAACCATAAACATACTGAAAGAAAATACAGGCAAATTATTTTATAACCTTGAGCTGGGGAAGACCTTTTTGGTAACAATTTAGTTCAACTACCAAAAAAAATTTTGTATAGCAAAACATACCATAAACAAAGCCAAAGACAAATGACAAAGTGGGAAAAAATATCAGCAACTCATATAATACTGAGCTAATATTCCCAACATATTAAGAATTCTTAGTTGTTGAGGGAAATAAAATGAAAGAAAGTACAACCCAATAGGAAATGGGCCAGCAACATAAACAGGCAATCCACAGAAAAATACAAACTATTAAATTAAATTTTAAAAAATTAAATCAAATTAAAAGCTATTAGACATATAAAAAGATGCTGAATCTTACTAATAACAAGAAAAGCAAAGTAAAACTACACTTGCATACCAATTCTTCTGATGGTATGCAAAAACCCTGTAAGCTGAACACATTCTGTGAGCAAGGTTATGGAGAAGTGTTCTCATACACTACTGGTGGCAATACAAAAATTATAACCCCTAGGAAGGAAATGTGGCAGCACCTGCCATAATTACCAATGAATAGGTTTTCCCTTTAGCCCAACGAGCCCATTTCTAAGAATCTATCTCTCATAAACTTGAATGTGTATGAAATGACATATGCGCCATATTATCAATTGTAGCTCATGATACAATCAGAGCAAAAAACTGGAAACAACCCGAGAATTCAGCACCTTCTGAATAAACGACAATTCAACCACACAATGGAATACAATACATCTGTGAAGAAAAAATGAAAATGATCTCTGTGCACTGTTCTGGAGATCTCTCCAGAATATCTTAAATGCCAAAAAGCAAAGTTCACCACAGTGTGTATGGTAGGCTTTTTGTTTGGGAAAGAGGAAGAAAAATACATTTAACTGTACTTGTTTGTATTTGTATAAAGAACCTGTAGAAGGAAAAAGAAACTAGCAAAAGTAAATACTAGAGTTGTAAGGGCGACATGGTAGACAGAGACATGAAGCAAGGTTTCTCTGTAATCCTTTTATACATAATTTTTCCTTTTGAATCACATATATAATTACATAGGCAAAGCAATTTTTATTATGTTGTTAGTCACCACATAGTACACATCATTAGTTTTGATGTAGTGCAATTATTTTTTATTTAAATTTGTATATTATTTCTCAGTATTTAGTGACACTGTCTGATATACATTATATCTCATTTAAACCTCACTATGAGCCTATAAACCAGGAACTATCATAATCTCCATTTCACTCAAGAAGCTTTAGTGTTACTGCTTGCATAAAACTACATAGGTGAGTAACAAAACTGAAACTGAAAAACCACAAATCTCTTTTGAAATAATTGGGTGACTTCTATTTTGAATATGTGAAATTCTTACCTTCCAAGTCAGTAAGTACTGCCTCAAATTTTTTATATGAAGTTACCAAACACAATATTAAGCACAGATTTTTATCTTCTGCACATTAGTATTTACCAAAGAGTAATTCAGAAGCATTTCTACTGCACTACACACAGCAGAATTCCCAAGGAAAAAACATAGCTAGTCCTAGGGATGAATGCATACAGCAATAGCAGCTGCTATTTCACAAATGAATTTTGAAAACTTCCTACGTTAAAAAGTAACTCCTGAACCAATGTGATTAAGGAAACTTGTAAGATAGAAAAGTGTCAATGCTTTTTCCTTTACCTCAGATTGGTTTTTTTTTTTTTTAAAGATTTTATTTATTTATTTGACAGAGATCACAAGTAGGCAGAGAGGCAGGCAGAGAGAGAGGAGGAAGCAGGCTCCCTGCCGAGCAGAGAGCCTGATGCGGGGCTCGATCCCAAGAGTCTGGGATTATGATCTGAGCCAAAGGCAGAGACTTTAACCCACAGAGCCACCTAGGCACCCCTCAGATTGGTAGTTTTAAAGTCTGAAATATAACATGCCCTTTTATCAACTCACACCCAAGTTAATTTATTCCCCTAAAATGATAATTATTTCTTGAAACTAAATTACCACTGAACTGAAATAGCAGAATCCCTCCTCAGGCATATATATGAGTATCTAAATTCTAGATGTCCTCATATGTACAGAAACTCTCTTGTTCATAGCAAATGTGTACAAACAAATGAAACTAGCTGGAAATATTTGCCAATCCCTAATTTAGAGCATCCACATTTAGTGGGATTATTGATATAAATGGATTAAAATTTACTACCTTGCTGGCTATTTTCTATTTGTTCCCTCTATTCTTTGCTTCTTTCTTCCTCTAACTTACCTTGCGCTGAGGATTTTTTCATAATTCCATTTCATTGCCTCTATAGATTTATAATTTGACTTTTCAAAAATTTTAGTAGCTGTCCAAAAGCTTACAAGATACATTTTTAATTAATCTGAGCCCACCTTCAATAATACCATACCATTTCAAATATAGTATAAACACATTACAATAATGTATTTCCAATTACTCTCTTCTACATTTCATGCTACTGCTGTCATCTTTTACTTTTTTTTTTTTAAGATTTTATTTATTTATTTGCGAGACAGAGAGAGAAAGAGAGTACAAAAGAGCATAAGCAGTGGGAGCAGGAGAGGGAGAGGGAGCAGCAGACTCACGAGGGACTTGATCCCAGGACCCTGAGTATCATGAACTGAGTCGAAGATAGACGCTTATCCCACTGAGCCACCTAGGCGTGCCATCATCTTTTACTCTTTATATACACCATAAACATGTAATACATTGTTGCTATTTTGTTTCAGACAGTTATCTTTTAGAGCAAGGGTGGGCCCATGAGCCAAATCTAGCCCATCACCTGTTTTTAGAAATGAAGTTTTACTGGAATACAGTGATGCTCATTCGCTTGCATATTTCACACTACAATCACAAAGTTGAGTAGATGCAACAGACTTTATGGCTCTCAAAGCCTAAAATACTTATACTCTAGCCCTTCATATAAAAAGCTGGCTGACCTTCCTGTCAGAATAATTAAAAATTAATTTCCCCCCAAAGTGGTCTTTGTGTAAATCTAATAAAGTAGGTCAGTTGGCAATGAATGCCTAGTTTTTGTTTGCCTAAGGAAAAATATTTCTCCTTCATTTTTGAAAGATATTTTCATTATTTATTTCTAGGCTGACAGTTTTTCTTCATTCAGCACTTGAAAAATGTCACTATACTGTCTTTTGGCTCCCATAGTTTCTTAAGAAAAGTCAGCTAACGGACAAAATTCCTATCTTTGTTCTTTGCTCTTTTTCAAAATATTTCTTTTTTCCTTGGGTGCCTTTAACATTTTTTCATTGACTTTTGTTTTTAACAGTCTGAATATGGGTGTGTATGTGTTATGTATCTAAGTTGTCATTCTCTGAGCTTCTCAAATCTATGGTTTTGTGGCTCACTAGTTTTTGAAAATTCTCAATTATTATTTCTTAAAATATTTCTTTCACCTCATTCTGTTGACCTCCTGATATTTCAGGCATGCGTATGTTAGACCTTCTGATGTTTTCCCACTGCTCTTGAATATTCTTTTTATTTTATTTTTTTGAAGTTTTCTTCTCTATGTGTTTCAGTTTGGGTAATTTCATTTTACCTATCTTAAGGTAAAGATTTTTTTTTGCCTATCTTTCCTTGGCTGTGTGGAGAATACCTTGAGACTGCTCAAGGTATTCTCTATGTGTTACTGTGTTTTTCACTAACAGTATGCCCACGTGACTATTCTCCCATTCTCCTGCTGGAATTACCCATCTGATCATGCCTGTTGTTCACCTTTTCTGTTAGACTAGCCTTTATTAAACATGTTAATCGCAGTTATTTTAAATTCCCTTTCAGACAGCTCTAACATCTGTATCATATCTGAGCTTAGTTCCAATGACTGCTTTTTATCTTGAGTATGTTTTGTCTTGCCTTTAGGTATGCCTTGTGATTTTTTGTTGAAAGCACAACGTCCTGTGTAAAAGAACAGAGTTGAGATAAATCGGTTTTATGCTGGAAAAGAGACAAGCCTTTTCTTTTCTAACGCCTTTAGGGGACATTTGCATGTGCCTTGTTTTATTGTATTTCAAAGACACTGTGCTCTTTACAAACTGAAAGACAATCCCATGTTGAACAAGTCTATCAGTGCAATTTTTCCAAAGGCATTTACTCATCTCGTGTCTCTTTGTCACATTTTGGTAATTCTTGCAATACTTGAAACTTTTTCATTATTATTACATTTGTTATGGTGATCTGTGACCACTGATCTTTGATGTTACTACTGCAACTAATTTGGGGCATCATGAACTGTGTCTATATGAGATGGCAAATTCTTGATAAATGTTCTGTGTTCTGACTACTCCATCGACTGACCATTCCTTGGTCTCTCTCCTTCTCCTTGGGCCTCCCCATTCCCTGAGACAACAATATTGGAGTGAGGCCAATTAATAACCCTATAATGGTTCAAAGGAAAGAAGAGTTGCACATTTTCCACTTTAAATCAAAAACTAGAAATAATTAAGCTTAAGGAAGAAGGCATGTCAAAAGCCAAGACAGGCTGAAAGCTGGGCCTCCTGTGCCAAATCAACCAAGCTGTGAATACAAAGGAAAAGTTCTATTAAGAACATTTGTGATTCATGGAAGAGGTCAAAATGTCAACATTAACAGAAGTCTGAAAGAAGTTGATTCCAACCTTCATGGATGACTTTGAGGGGTTCAATACTTTGGTGGAGGAAAGAACCGCAGATGTGATAGAAATAGCAAGAAGAACTAGAATTAGAAGTGGAGCTTGAAGATGTGACTGAATTACAGCAATCTCATAATAAAACCTGAACAGATGAAGAGTTCCTTCTTAATGATGAGCAAGGAAAGTGGTCTCCTGAGATGGAATTTATTCCAGGTAAAGATGCTGTGAATACCGTTGAAATGGCAACAAAAGATTTAGAATACCTCATAAACTTAGTTGATAAAGTAACAGCAGGGTCTGAGAGATTCTCTTCGAAAGAAGTTCTACTATGGATAAAATGTTATCAAACAGCTACAGAGAAATCATTTGTGAAAGAAAAAGTCAATCAAGCAGCAAACTTCATTGTTATTTTAAGAAATAACCACAGCCACCTGGACCTTCACTAACCACCACCCTGATCAGCACAAAGGCAAGACCCTGCACCAATAAAAACATGCTGAAAGTTCAAATGATGGTTTTCCTTTTTTAGCAAGAAAGTATTTTTAATTAAATTATGTATACTATTTTTTTAGATATACTGCTTTTACACACTTAACAGACTACAAGTACAGGGTAAACAGAACTTTTCTGTGCACTGAGAAACCAAAAATCATTTGACTCAATTTATCACAATATATATATACACATACATACATACATACGTACACATTTTTTTCTTTTTTAAATTGCAGTGGTCTGTGTGTTCGCAATATCTCTGAGATATGCCTGTATTTGGTTAGGATTTGGGCTGGGTTTGGTTACTGCTATCGTTACTCTTCCCTATCCACCCCACCCCCCCACACACTCTCTCTGGTAGCAATTTTAAAACTATAGGAATGTTCCAGTTCAGAAGGGACCCAAAATATAGGCTTCTGTTTTAGTTAAATATCCCATCTGAATCCTGCTGTGTTTCAGCCTCAATCTGGATTTCTTTCTAGTTGTAACATCAGTATCTACAAGAAAATTTCCTCTGGTAAGCATCTATGGGTTTCTAATGTAAAATCCTACCATAAATAACCATTTTAAGGCATGTAAAAGTAAAAGTTTATACATATATTGCTATCCCTTAATTATTACTATGCTCAAAAAAATGCTGTAATTTTTTTATTCAGATATCACAAGCCCAAATTTTCCAGTTGCATGCATGAGAAAAAAATGTTTAATATGCTGTCTTCATATAGTAACTAATCCAAAATAGAAAACTATCCTTGCACCAACTGAAGTCTCAGGGACAGATGCACTGATTAGAGACTTCAGCAACATAACTTATGCTGTCTGAGAGGCCTTCTGAGGCAGATGTTCCATCTTATGACTCATCTAATCATTTACTTATACACTAATGTCCACTATATTCTATCACTCATATCATAGCAACTAAGCAGTGAAAATGAAACTCCAAATTTTGTTCCTGCAAATATAAAGTTCCCATTTAAATTCAGACTATTTCTAAAAAGAACAAAAAAGCCTTATTTGTAAGTAGTTTTCTGCTTTTGAATCACTGAGCTCATGTAGAGTTTCTGTATATGAACTATTGTCAAAGTGTAGCAAGCCAATTATATTGCAGAGATATACCACTAGCTACCTCGGAAAAAACACTTACATGTACTATACCTTTTACTTATTATTAAAATAAAAAGTGAACGGTGACATTCCTAAAGCTTTTTAGGATAAATTAAAGCAAGATAAATTTGCTTTAAGTGAGTAATTTTATTCCATTAGTTCTAAATTTTGTTCACCGAAAAAAATTATCTAAAGAAAACACTTGTCAATTTAAATAATGTCAATATATTAGTGCTATTAAGTTACTTAAATAAATTATAACCAGAATTATTTAATAAGACACCAAAGGGAAAAAATTCAGATTACTTAGAATCCATGGGTGAAGTTCTCTAAGCATCCAGATTGCTGTGTAAAGTTAATATTACCTTAAGTATAAAAGAAGTTATCTAATAGTCTAAATATTTATTTTAGTATCAATCTTAAGTCTTAATCAAACAGTTATACTTTGTTCCTTTTGAGCAGAAGAAAATGAATAAAAATGACTACAAAATGCTTTTAACTGGGAATTTAAAAATTAGAACATTATTAAAGTGATCATGAATGTATCATATTAGGAATATTAAACTTCATTTGAAAACCAAATAGTATAATTGAAAGATTTTCTACACACGTGGGGCCTTCTACATTTTATCTCTTAATGTAATATTTATTGAAGGCAAATTTTTAAATCGAGAAAACCTTTAATAGTATAACCACCTTTATTTGCTACCAAAATAAGGGGGAAATTTTTATGAAACTGTCAAGTTTAACAGTAGTCAATAGCAGCATACAATCAGTAAACAAATTCAGTTCAAGGCAAGAACAACTACATCACCACTTAGTGGTTGCAATTTAGATTATTCTAGCGTGTAATACTTTAATTGTATAAAACAAAGCTGATGTCACAAATACAAAAGAACTTCTTGCAACACAAGTACCTCAAATCATCTCTATGCTGCCACTGACGTCTGACAAGTGATGAGCACTTTGTTCAAATGTATACACTGTGCACATAAGACAACAGGTGGTTTATAGAAAGAAAATACTGAATGAAGCTCTTAAATTCTTCAAAAACATTTTTATGATATGTTGCCAGAATATCTACTTTAATCTTGAACAGCTAGAAGATTTCTTGTATAGGGAAATAGAATATTCTCAACCTTAAAAAGGTGAGGTGAGACTTAAAAAGGTGAGCTGAGGGCGCCTGGGTGGCTCAGTGGGTTAAGCCGCTGCCTTTGGCTCAGGTCATGATCTCAGGGTCCTGGGATCGAGCCCCGCATCGGGCTCTCTGCTCAGCAGGGAGCCTGCTTCCCCCTCTCTGTCTGCCTCTCTGCCTACTTGTGATCTGTCTGTCAAATAAATAAATAAAATTAAAAAAAAAAAAAAAAAGGTGAGCTGAGACAGACAAACTATGATTGATACCAGGCTAAGAATGTTTATATGAGACAATGCATTAATATATTGCCAGTGTGTTGACATATGATCAATGTATTCTACAATTTAGTAATTTAGGTTAAAATATTTTCAAGTATTTTTTTAAAACCTATCCTTATTAATTGATATGTGGGTACTATTATTCAGTGCTGGAGAAAAATTTCCCCATAAAAGCAAACACACACCCAAGCTCTTTAGGTCTTCATTAGGCTGCAGTGTTAGAGGTGTTTCCTCAATGATGCAAGAAAATGAAATAGATGGCAGTGTCCAGAAAGTGGGTAACACTCCTCACTACCACCACCATCCTAATCTAAGAATCTAAACTTTTTTTTAAAAAGATTTTATTTATTTATCTGACAGAGAGCTTGCCAGCATAAGCCGGGGGAGCAGCAGGCAGAGGGAGAAGGAGACTCCCCACTGAGCAGAGAGCCCTATGCGGGGCTCCATCCCAGCACCCTGGTATCATGACCTGAGCTGAAGGCAGACACTTAACCTACTGAGCCACCGAGGCATCCTGAAAGTGGTAAAATTGAGTAATAAGTTATTTTCATTTACTTGGAACAGTAGAACTTGAAGAAATCTAGGTTGTATTAACAGAAGATGAGAAAGTAGGAAGATTCATAAGACTTCTGAGCACTTTCAAAAAATTTAGAACACTGGTTCTCAAAGTGTGGTTCATGACCCTAGCAGGGGTCTGCAAGGTCAAAATATTACTTCATAATAACACTACAATGTTATTTGCCATTCTCAATTTTGTTTACATTTGCAGTCATGGTACAAAATCAATGGTACCAAAAACTGCCAGAATCTTAGCATGAATCAACATAGTCATGTCGAATTGCTCTAGTAGCCACTATGCTGTGTGTGTGCATGTGCACTGCTCTGTGTGTGGGTGCGTGTGCAAGAGCGTGCATACACACACACACACACACACACACACACAGAGTAATCAAGTTTCACTTAAGAATGTCCTTAATGAAGGGCACCTGGGTGGCTCAGGCACTAAGCGTCTGCCTTCGGCTCAGGTCATGATCCCGGGGTCTTGGGATCGAGCCCCACATCGGGGTCCCTGCTTAACGGGAAGCCTGCTTCTCCCTCTCCTCCTCCCCCTGCTTGTGTTCACTCTCTTGCTTTGTCTCCCTCTGTCAAATAAATAAAAATCTTTAAAAGAATGTCCCTAATGAAATAGTAAAGACTACTGATTTTATTAAATCTCAACCCTTGGGCACACATCTTTTTAATATGTTGGACAAGGAGACAGAAGTACAAATAAAACACTTCTGCTGCATACCAAACTACAATGGTGATCAAGAAAAAGCACTAGAATTACTAGCTACTTTTTTTGTGGAGCATGATTTCTACTTGAAGAACAACTGACATTCAAACCGAGGTTATTTAATCTTTGGTATCTGGCAGCCATCTTATGGTAAATGATAAAACCCAGGCCTGAGTGAAAATCAGAATTCTGGAAAACTTGTATCTGCCACCAGGAGCTTGATAGCTTCCCAATATTTATAGACTTTTCTTGAGATCTGTGATGATATTAATAGATATGATTTTTTGATACTGTATAATGAAAATGTGTCAAGATTTCAAAGATCTGCATCATCAGTGAGAATCAGTATTTTCCAAATTACTAACTGCATTCATGGGTTGAAGAGCCACTCAAACTACAACATACACCAATGGACTTTAATGTAACCAAGTACCGAAAGCCCACTGCTATAGTTGTAAATTCTACGTTCTAATTAACTTTTAAGAACCTTCCATTTGCCAAGTTTCAATGTACTATCAAAAAATAATATTCATGGGGCACCTGGGTGGCTGCGTTACGCCTCTAGCTTTCAGCTCAGGTCATGATCTCAGGGTCCTGGGATCGAGCCCCGCATCAGGCTCTCTGCTCCACAGAGAGCCTTGCTTCCCACCTCCCCACCCCCTGCCTGCCTCTCTGTCTGCTTGTGATCTCTCTTGTCAAATAAATAAATAAAATCTTTTTAAAAAAAATAATAATAATATTCACAATTATCTGAAAAGGTTATTAAAATACTCTTCCTTTTTCTAACCACATATCTGAGGCCAGATTTTCTTCATGTATCTTAACAAAAACAATATACTGCAAAAGATTAAATTCATAAGTATGAAAATCCAGCTATCTTCTACTATGCCAGATATTAAAGAGATTAGCAAAATACAAAGCAATCCCACTTTTCTCACTTAAAACTTTTGCTTTAAAAAATTTAATTATTTTTCTGGTGCCTTCAGCTCAGGTCATAATCTTGGGATCCTGGGACTGAGTCCCACATCCCTGCAGAGCAGGGAGCCTGCTTCTCCCTTCGCCCCTCCTCCCACTCATTCTCTCAATCTCTCTCTCTCTCTCTCTTTTTCAACTCTCAAATAAATAAAATCTTATAATACATATAATTATTTTTCAAAATATGTTAACATACAATGGTTTAGTTATTTTAAAATGCATTAAGAAGAAATAATTTTTTGGGCGCCTGGGTGGCTCAGTGGGTTAAGCCTCTGCCTTCAGCTCAGGTCATGATCTCAGGGTTCTGGGATCGAGCCCCGAATCAGGCTCTCTGCTCAGCAGGGAGCCTGCTTCCTCCTCTCTCCCTCTTTGCCTGCCTCTCTGCCTATTTGTGATCTATCTCTCTCTGTCAAATAAATAAATAAAATCTTTAAAAAAAAAAAGGAAGAAATAATTTTTTAATCTTAGTTCTAATTTCTAATATGTTAAGTATGGATTGATATTAACCTCATAAATATAAATTTTGGGAGGCCTTAATAATTTTAAGAATATATAAGAGTCTGAAAACCAAAAAGGTTGAAAACTGCTGCTTTCGAGATTACTAATCTCAACTTCTTTTAAGATAATATTCCACTTATCCATTTGGGGGAAGGGAGTGAAAAGTTGCATTCTTTTTTATAAAAATGAATTTCTCAGGGGCTAAAAAGAGAGATAGTTGAGTGAAAAAGACAACAACGGTTAGAAAAAGGATTCAGGGTTCTAAAGACACTTGGCTATTTCTAGACCTGGGGCAGGATGGAAAAAGCTCTAAGACTACCAATGTGATATCAACAGAGTTCAGGAGCCAAGTTGAAGAGGCTCCCTTTGCCAAAAATGGTACAACTTGATTATCAGTAAGGATGAGAACTGCAATGAACTGAAACATAACAAGTATTTAAATCTATGAATTTATAACAATCCAAAATGTATCATTATCAACTTCTAAAGGAAGCTAATAAACCAACTCATTATCGTGCCAACTTTATCCTAGGAAAACGTCAATATAATCCCACTCACACGCCCAAGGAGGAAGAAAAAGCCTAAGTAAAAATAAGCTCCTGTAACTTTTAAACACAATTTTTTAAATTCCAGATAATAAATTGATGCTAATTAACAGTAAGCATCTACTTTCTAAAGGAAGCTGCATTTCCCTTATCATACATAAACTGTCTTCAAAGAAACCAACACATAATATCTATCTTTAAAAACCAAACAAAATTACAACTTCACTGACTGAACATGATCTCTTTCCCTCTGAACTCTATCCCTAGAAGTGCTTATGAACATCAAAGTAATTACCATGACTACTTTAGGTTCAAAACATGTAAAGGTTTCCTTTAAGTAATGAGGTTTTAAGGTAAAAGAGACTACAGACTTAAAACATGGACCATGGATGTTACAGTCAATTAACTAAAAAATGCACATAATATATGAGAGGTAGTAGTTAAAAGGAAGGGCTTTAGACAAGAGCCCAGATTCAACTCTGAGTACTGCTACTTAACTAACTCAAGCTACTTAACCTCTCTAAATGTTTCAATAGTATGTAAGATGAAAACAGTAGTGCCTACTTCATGTAAATCATGTCAGATGTAAAGGAGGTCACAGATGTAATAAAAGAGCCTTTAGATACTGCCTGTAACACACAAATCCTCAATAAATAAAGCAGCTGATAATAGTACCTGTTATTATTCATGTCATGTAAAGATCAAGAAAGGAGATGATGGGAAAATGGGGAAATGTTGGGCAAAATGGTTCCCTTCACCAACTGTCAAAGAATACCATCATCAGTCTAGTAAACATTAGCTACCATTCTGCCTTTAGGCGGTATGGGGCAGTTATCAAAAGAGAAATGGACATACAATACATGAATGAGTAGTCATTTTCACAGACACCAGGTGAAGTACACTATCTGAAATAACACTGTTTCCTTTTTTAGATTTCCTAACAAAATATTATCCAAGTCACTTAGTGAAAAGATATAGCATAGTGAAAAGACATAGTGAAAAGTGAAAGACATAGTAGAAAGACATAGAACATAATAATCCTTCTAAGTAAATACTCAGTATAAACCTTCCATTTGCAAGCCAAATAGGCCAGTCTCCTGATGCTTCTTAAATGAAGCAAACTTTTAAATTCTCATCTGTGAATTATAATATTAGCAAAGAAAGGCTGACAAAAGAGAGAGAGAGAGAGAAAGGAATTATAACAAAGAAGGATTAAATTCAAATTCAAATTATAGTCCTGTCTTGATTTCCATCAACTTTAACTCAAGAGATTAACTACAAAACTCTAAGGAGTGTAGCAGACTCAGGATTTTTGACAAGTTTATTAAACTCCCAGAGACACAGTTTCCTCATTCCCAAAACAGGGGTAATATGATCTACCAAGAGATCATGGCTCCTAACTCAAGAAATTCCCTTCCCTATTATTCAATCCTTTCCTATAACTGCAACCATGAATGTATAAATAGCAGATCAATATCCAAAGTGGTAAAATGGTGGGGCGCCTGGGTGGCTCAGTGGGTTAAGACCCTGCCTTCAGCTCAAGTCATGGTCAGAGAGCCACATCGGGCTCTCTGATCAGTGGAGAATCTGCCTCTCCCTCTCTCTCTGCCTACTTGTGATCTCTCTCCCTGTCAAATAGATAAATAAAATCTTTAAAAAGAAATCATACAATGGTGATTAGACTGTGGTTGTATATTTAAAATTATTATCTGTAGTACATTTCCTTAATGTTGCTTTAAAGAAATACAAGAACATGGATGGAATACATGCAATCCCCTACACGTTCACAACATTTTTATTAACATTTGAAAAATAAATTTAGTTGGGAAGCAGAGGAAAACACTATTCCAAAAAAGCTACAAATTAACATGTAATCCATACTTTTGGTTCTATCCACCTGACAATCTGGTTGGTATGGGAGAGAAGAAGACCTTCACAACTGGTCTGAACAGAAGGTAGGTACAATTGTCCCTGTCATCTCAGATATAAGGGAAGAGGAATAAAACCACCTTCCCCTGACCCACCTCCTTACTTATGTGAAGTGCAAAATATCTCAAGGTCTAGTGATACAGTAGAATCTTCTTTAGGTCCTATGGCAAGAAGTGAGCCAGTCAAGTCCAGGTCAGTCAGGCAATGCTCCCTCTTCCCTCCCACAGAGGGAGCAAGGACAGCAAGACAGAATTGGGGTGAGAGGAGAAGATAGATCAGGAAGGAAACATCATGGACCTAGACAAAAAAAATTCTAGGCTCGTGGACAGTCTAGGAGTAGTGAGGGATATCACAACTTTACTAAAGAAGAGGAGAGGAAATCTCTGGTTATAAGGAATCACTGCTGCAACACAACCTGTGGCCCTTAGAGGAAGCCCTTTCCTTCAACTGCCCAGGCCAGGAAGTAGCACTACGAACCCCTAAGCTCAAAATTGTAAGTCACGGTAGAAATACTGTATGTGGTATATAATGGCTGATTTAAGGGTGTCAATGTAAACTCTGCAAAGGACAAGTTAGAAGGAAATTGAAGACTCACTGTAATAAAACACAAGTGCTCATCTGATTTCATTCACATGAGTATAACAATGAATGCACTGGTTTTCAAAACCAAATCAGTATCAATACTTACATTTTTAACTTAACATGACAGTGTTCTGACAACTAAGAAAAATGTCATTCAAAATTTGATGTTGAAGGATCAAGAGACTCTCCAGGACCTTAGACATTGTCCTCACATCCTGAGTAATTTCAACTCATTAGTGAGAGAAGAGTTTTTAAAAGAATCCATGTAGCTGGTTGAATGGGAAACAAGACCTCCAAAGCATGTCAGAAAAGACACTGAAGAAAAAAATGAGAATGACTCAAGCAACTCAAGTAGATATAAGACCACCATGAGTATGAGGATATATTCAAGCAATTAAACTGTAAATAGCTAGTAGATTAAATAGTGGCTTCAGATGATATTACAATGCAAAGGAGAAGGAATGGTTTCCTACTGCTGCAGTATTTTCCACAGTAAACAGAAGTTGGTTATTAGAATGCATTGTATATGTAGATGAGAACCACTGCATAATTACTTAACCCATTGAATTTGTACCAAAGAAACAAAGAAAACATATGTTTTTTGGTCAGATTGTTTACTGCAATCCAATACTAGATTAATTTAATAAATACTGCTGAAAAAGAAAATTACAGGACCCAAAGAAACAACTCCATTATATTAGGATACAATCAAAGACCATTTTATATTGGCAATTTGTGTCTAGGCAAAAATGTGTGACTCATTTTAAACTTTTAAATGATATGCTTATGGGGGGATGGGAAGTGTGCTCCTGAAAACAGTAATTTATGTGCGTGGTAATTAAAGGTGATTTACAAAACATATAAACACCTAACTTAACCTAAAAGGGGAAGACAATTACATGAAGGCATTTTTCCCTTCTCATTTAGCAGTTCAATAAAGTTGTAGTGCCTTGAGGGCTACAATTCCATATAAACTAGAAAGGCAACTTAAAACCTATTTCTTCCATCAGTGCTACCTTCATCTCCTTTTACCAAACTAGACAATAAAACTAAAGGATCTCTTTGGAATCTTATTGGTAAAGCTTTAACTAAGCAATTTAGACGTAAGAAAGCCAAACAGATACAGAGGAACAGTAATTTAAAACAGAATGAAGACACATCTGTCATTAATAACAAAAGAGAAAGGATAAGGGCTTTTATTTCCCTGGCCAAAAATTCTAACCGTCTGCACAGAAATCACGTACATGGATCAGTCTTGGTTCTATCTCTGTAAGAATTTTGTCTGCCCAGTTTAACAGAAGTGAAGGCCCAGAGAGAAGTGAAATTGGTCAAGAACTTAAAATTATACTACAGGGGAAGGCAGGGAGACAGACGTATTATAAAACTGCAGTGATCTTTGAAAATAAAAAGAAATGACATCAAAAACAAAATAATTATCGGTTATTACAAAAACTGAAATCCTCTACTTACTAAAGAAAACTCTTTTTAAGGAAAATAAATGTTAAAAAGTAAATGCAAATAGAAACTATACTCCTTCATATAATCAGGAAAAGAAAATAAGCATACATCCTTTATTTGGATTTTTTAAAAAAAGGTAATTCTGGAGATTGGAAACAAAGGGTAAATATGAAATTTTATTGTGAACACTTATTTTCTATTTTGTTTATGATAAGCATGTCATTTTAAATTTTTTTAAATTTTTTTAATATTTTATTTATTTATTTGACAGACAGAGATCACAAGTAGGCAGAGAGGCAGGCAGAGAGGGAGAGGGGGAAGCAGGCTCCCCGCCGAGCAGAGAGCCCGATGCAGGGCTCGATCCCAGGACCCTGAGATCATGACCCAAGCCGAAGGCAGAGGCTTTAACCCACTGAGCCACCCAGGCGCCCCAGCATGTCATTTTAAATTTTTAAAATATTGGGGCACCTGGGTGGTTCAGTTGGTTAAGCGGCTCCCTTTGGCTCAGGTCATGATCCTAGGGTCCTGGGATCAAGCCTCACATGGCGCTCCCTGCTTAGCGGGGGCATGCCTCTCTCCTGGCTTGTGCTCTCTCTCTTTCTGTCAAATAAATAAATAAAACCTTAAAAAAAAAAAAAAAAGAAATGAAAATATTTTACAAATATTAAAAGAAAAATAATAAATTATAAAAAACTAATTTTTAAAATATAATGAATATAGTTTTTAAAATAACATCATCTGTTTGGCCATTTATAATCAAAAGGTAGACAGAAATCTGATAAAACCAAAACTGTCTACTCATAAGGTATAAGGGGAGCAAGGGTGTAAGCACATTATTAAATTACAATTTTAGGGGCACCTGGGTGGCTCAGTTAAGCATCTGCTGTCAGCTCAATCATGATCTCAGGATCCTGGGATAAACCCCACATCAGGCTCCCTGCTCAATGAAGAGTGTGCTTCTCCCTCTCCCTTTGCCCTACCACCTGCTTGTGCATCCTCTCTCTCTCTCTCAAATAAATAAATAAAATCTTTTTTAAAAATTACAATTTTATATGTACTATGGAATGAAGCTCATTTTTTCTAAAGTACAAGTTTTTGTACCTAAATTATATGTAATTCAATCTAATATAAGGGAACACTTTCTGGTATCAAGAAGGTATCTATCGATTAGATCTCAGCAGTGGGCGGGGGGATGACTAGCAAGGGTTTCCCTCTGCTTTGACAAATTAACGAAGGAATTCTATTTAGGTGATTCTACATCGTGCATATTTAAAAAACTAACATAAAGATAATTACATTGCTAAGAATATATTTAAAAGGTTGTGTTTCTTTCCCTATCATCATTCTTACTCTTGGGGGGGAAAAGCCAGATGAAATGAAATACTGAATTATCAATGAGTTCCCTCAATCTTTTTATTTTTCAAATCCAACTCAGGTTAAGCAGCCAACTCCTGGCTCTACCTGGCAAGGGCAAAGATAAGGCTCTCTGAGGTTCCTAGGGTAGAAAGAAGTTGGATAATATCCCCTCACCCAAAATATGGAGAATGGGGAAGAGTTAATTGTACACAAAGAAATTCGTTTATCACTAGGACAAAGAGATGTATAAGGACAGTTCTGCCTTTCCCCACAGCCTTCCCTCAACACCACAGACAGAAAGACAGACGGACGGACACACACACACACGCGCGCGCGCGCGCGCGCACGCTCACTATGCTACATCCTACATGTGTTCCATTAAGACTTCTTGGAAATGCAAGTATCACTTTATGGCGGAAGAGACTACACAAATATAATGCTCTGAGAATAATCAAGGAAATAACTTCTTTAAAAAGAGAATCCACTAATTTAGTTAGCTGCGAATAAATTTCTATCCTGGCAGAACAATACTGATTAGCTCAGCTTAAAAATCATTTTACAGAGATAGAAATAGATCCCTGACAACTCCTGACTCACAACGTTCTAGGTCAAAGCCATCTTCTCATTGTTTTTTTAATATTATTAATTATATATTTATTTTATTTTAGAGAAGGGGAAAGAGAGCAAACAGTGGGAGGGCAGAGGGAAAGGGGAAGAATCCCCAAGCTGACTCCTCTCTGAGTGGGAAGTCCAAAGTGGGGTTGAGCTGAGCTGAAACCAAGAGTCAGATGCTTAACCGACTGAGCCACCCAGATATTCACTGTTTTAATACAGAACTCTAGAGGGTCTTATTTGAATAATTTGTGGATACCTTACACTGGTATTTAAGTTAGAAAATTCCTCATGCTTTAAATATCAGAATAATACATGTCCGCTTTAAAAAAACAAAAAAAGCCAAGAGTCTAAAGTAAAAAAGGAAAGTCACCCATCTCTCCCCTGACCCAATTCTATTCTTCAAAAATGTATCAACAATTCGATGTATCTTTTTCTCATTTCCTCTTATGAGTATAGGGTAGAGCTGAGCTCTCCAATACTGTACCCACTATCTACATGTGGCTATTAATAACTTGAAATGTAGCTAGTCCAAATGGAGATATGCTCTAAGTATAAATCACACACCAGATTTCAGAGACAACACAAAAAGTATATCAATAATTTTTCATATTGACCACATCCTGAAATAAATATTTTGGATAGATCATTAATATTAACTTCACCTTTTCTTTTTATCTTTTTTTTTTAAGAATTTATTTATTTATTTGATAGAGATTACAAGTAGTCAGAGAGGCAGGCAGAGAGAGAGAGAGAGAGAGAGAGAGAGGAGGAAGCAGGCTCCCCGTGGAGCAGAGAGCCCAATGCGGGGCCCGATCCGAGGACCCTGAGACCATGACCCGAGCCGAAGGCAGAGGCTTTAACCCACTGAGCCACCCAGGTGGCCCTCTTTTTGTCTTTTTTATGTGGCTATCAGAAAATGCTACATTACATATGTAGCCACGCTTATGGCTAACAATATATTTCTACTGGTCAGAACTGGTACAAAGGCTAACAATGCAGATGTTAGAGTCAGACTTGCCTTACTGAATACAACCCCCAACTATATCTTCTACCAACCGTGTAAGGTTGGGCAAATTTCCTAACCGCTCTGTATCCATTTCTGAATTGTTCTGAGAATCAAATGAAATTACTCACATAAAGCACTTAGCATACATCCTGGCACATAGTAAGCACTCAATAAATATCTGGGAGCAACAAAATAACAAAAACCATAACCTAATTCTTTTAAAAATTACTGCACAGCACCTGTCTCTTTGAGTTCTATATACTGTGCAGGTTAAGTATTCTCTGAAAAACAATGTACACCAACCACCTGAATCTTCTCCCTCTCTCACATACAAATACATGGATCTTAAACATGTTTAATATAGATTCTAAACACTCAGATCTAAAAATGTATGAAAGCAGTGTGGTATGGTAAAAGACTGGAAAGAAAAAGAACTTTAAAGAATGAAAATGTGTCCTATGTCCACTTTACCAACTACATACTCTAGGAAGAGGACATAACCTTTCACTCTTGATATCCTCATCTGTACAACTGGGATAGTAGCAATCCTGCAGAACTGTTCAGATTAAAAGGAATAACAAATTAGAAGTAATCTACTGTAGCACCTAACATATACCAGGTGCTTAATAATCACATCCTTTTGTCTGGAAATCAAAATAAACTGCCAGCAGTTCAGACACATGCTAACAGCATTAACATTCACCTGCTTGCTAGGTCACAACTGCCAACCCTGGTCATGCTCTGAAGAGGCAGTTTAAACACATCATAATTCCATAGTCCTGTAGATTCCCTACATTTTAGCCCTTGTACAAACTGGAGTTAAAACCTGTACTGCTGTGTAACAGCACAGGTAAATACTCCAGAAAAGATAAATACTTCAAGGGAAAAAAAAAAAACCTAACTCTATGGCCTCTGTTTTTATCCATCCTTATAAAGAAGGGTAGAAGATTGCTTCCAGATTACTGCCTTTTCATGCTAACTAAGAGAAAACACTGCACAACGGCTTTGCCTACGGTCTTTTACAAAGACGCATTAAATGTCAATTTAGAGCTAGGAAAGGGCATCTCTTCTGATATATACCAGATGCATATGAAATTAGACAACCTATAATTTTTTCTCTTTGCCTCAGCTGCCACAATGCTCAGCGGTAAAATTTCCTCTCAATGTCAGTATGTTATTCGGCACGGGTTATGTGTTTACTGTGTACCTAGGCTCCCGACCATCCAGCCACCCTATTCCCTTTAATTCTCATTCTTCATTAATGGCTTTCATCACTTTCCTGTTGTTTTAATGTATTTGTCTTTTATTGTAAGACAGTTAAAACTCCTTTTAGAAGTCAGCAAAACAAAATAATAGACAGAACTAAAGTTCACACAGAGAGTTCAAAATAAATTCACACAGAGAAAATAATGAACAAGCAACTGGAGAAGAGAACTCCGAAAGGAACAGGACACTAAATCCCGCACGTCCACCATTACCACCAATATCACACAAACACATGTGTGCACACACATACCAATTTAGCTGAAGATCATCAAACAACATAACATAACATAACAACAACATAAATGATCATATCCTTTATAATTAACATTTCTATAAACCTGAACCTCCTGTATGTTTCTAAATTGGGAACAAAACTGTCCGTAGCTCAGAAAGCAGAACTCTTGTTTCTAGCCTATAAGCTCATATCTCTAAGCACCTGTCTATAAATATCTTAACAGTAGGTGCAGTGATAATGCCGAAGTGCTGCCTGTCCTTCAGGTAACACACAAATGCCTTAGCTTCCTGTTGAAATACCACTTCAAAACTTCTGTCAGCTTTGAAAAGCCAAGGATGCAGTGAACTCAATAGCCTCGTCATATTCAAAGCTTTAAACACCTAACAAAAGGAAGTCACACTGCTTCTAAAAATTGATAAAAATAAGTCACACTGACTCACTAAACTCTAGTGAAAAACTTAATCATTTTCCTAACAAAACATGTTATCAGAAGTTACTGCATGTATGAATTTCAAAAGCATTTCCTTATCATAAGATGGTTGCTGTTTCCCCTATTCTATATTGAATCTTTGTCAAACAGTCTAATATCAGGAGAACTTCCTGAATAGGAGATGTAAAAAAAAAAAAAAAAAGCCTATCCTTAAGTCCTATCCCTTCTTCACGAAGTCTCTCAAATTTACTTTTCTCTTCAGCTGACAGTTTTCTGAAATCTAGTCCTTATTATTTCCTCCATGAAATACTACAAATTCTACTTGTTCTTTTTGCCCCAAACCTCTTCCCACTCAGATCCATTCAGTGTATTGACATGTAGTTGCTAAAGAATCAACTGTTAACTAAGTGACATAATCCTGCATATCAGCACTGAAGTGAATAAAATGCAAATTTCTGACTTAACAAAATTACAAACTATCAATGCCAATACACAATAGGGCTGAATCTCACAGGCATTATGCTGAAAGGAGGAAGGCACAAAAGAACACAGAATATACGATTACATTTATATGAAGTTCAAGAACATGCAAACATGGAGGCACCAGGATGGCTTAGTGTCTGACTCTTATTTCGGCTCAGGTCATGATATCAGGGTTATGAGATTGAGCCTTGTGTCGGGCTCCATGCCCCTCTCCCTCTGCCCCCCTCTTCCTTTCCCTATTTAAAAAAAATATATATGCAAACATAATCAGTGATGATGGAAGTCAGGATAGTGATTACCCTGAGTGAGAACTAAGAAGAGTGACACAAATTTTCTATACTTTGATCTACATGCTGCTTATATAAGTGTATACAAGTGTACAAATGTGTCCATATTTCTTTTTTTCTTTAAGATTTTATTTATTTATTCATGAGAGAGAGAGAGGAAGAGGGAGAGGGAGAAACAGGTTCCCCACTGAGTAGGGAGCCCGATGCGGGACCCAATCCCAGCACCTTGGGATCACAACCCAAGCCAAAGGCACACACCCAACCATCTGAGCCACCCAGGCACCTGCATCCATATTTCAAAAAAAAAAAAAAAAGAAGAAAAAAAAAAAGAAGAAAAATAAACTAGAAGAAAACAGTTGTTAATATTTACCTGATCACGGGGAAGATAAGAACTTTCTAAGAATAAAAGCAATAAAAGAAATCAAATGAAAAGATTGATAAAAACATTTTCAACATGGACAACACATATAATTAATATATTCACATGTATCTGTACTGCATAAAGAACTCTAAAACAAAGGTCAACAAATTAAAGCTTATGTCCTTTGGGGAGGGTATGTGCTATGGTGAGTGCTGTGAAGTGTGTAAATCTGGTGATTCACTGACCTGTACCCCTGGGGCTAATAATACATTACATGTTAATAAAAAATTAAAAATTAAAAAAAAATAAAGCTTATATCTTTTTCTTTAAGAAATTGTTTTGTTTTGTTTTGTTTTAAAGATTTTATTTATTTATTTGAGAGAGAGAGAGAGAGCATGAGAGGGGAGAAATTCAGAGGGAGAAGCAGACTCCCCATGGAGTGGGAGCCCGATGAGGAACTCGATCCCGGGATTCTGGGATCATGACCTGAGCTGAAGGCAGTTGCTTAACCAACTGAGCCACCCAAGCACCCAGCTTAAGTCCTATTTTAGTATGACCCTTAGTGCTAACAATAATTTTTTTTAATTTTTATTTATTTCTTTATTTGACACAGAGAGATCACAAGGAGACAGAGAGGCAGGCAGAGAGAGAGAGGAGGAAGCAAGCTTCCTGCTGAGCAGAGAGTCCGATGCGGGCCTCGAACCCAGGACCCTGAGATCATGACCTGAGCCAAAGGCAGAGGCTTAACCCACTGAGCCACCCAGGTGCCCTAATTTTTACATTTTTAAAGTAAAATGTAAAATTCAGAGGAAAAACATGCAAGAGAGCAAAATATCTACTTGGGCCACTAAAGAAAAGTTTTCCAACCCTTGCTCTAAAAAATAACACAAGAAACAAATAAATGCCTTTACTTATGAAGGCAAAACAAAACTATCAGAATGTGGGTGGGATGTCAATTTTCTTTTGTAATCATATAAGCATTTTATCTATTCCAATGTAAAACTTATCTAAAATTACCAAAAAATAAAGATTTTAAAATATCAATATCCCATGGAATGGAGGGGTAGAATTTGGGTGTATCTGTTAGAATTCTAAATGTATATACCCTTTGGCTTAGTAATTCCACTTCCAGGCATATCCCTTAAAGAAGTACCCAGACATGTACCAAAGAGAAGCCTATAAAATAATATCCCTTAGCAATATTCTCTGCAATAAAAAAAAATCAGAAATAACAAATGCCCATACATTATGCTAAGTGAATTGTAAGGCACACAAAGGAAGAAAAATACAGTATGATCTTGTTTTTATGTGGAATCTAAAAATGCTGAACTCAGAGAAACAGAGTAGACTGGATTTTCTAGGACTGGGGTGGGGGAAATGGAGAGATGCTATTCAAAGGGCACAAACTTTTGAGTTATGAGTACGATCTACAGATCTAATGTACAGCATGGTGACTAGAATTAACAACACTATACTATGGAAATGGCTAAAAGTACATCTTAGGTGTTCTCACCACAAAAAAAAAAAAAAAGATAATTATGGGAGGTGACAGATGTGTTAATTAACCTTACTGCAGTAATCATTTCAAAATATATAAGTGTATCAAATCATCATATTGTATACCTTAAACTCATAGAATGTTGTATGTCTATTGCATCTCAATGAAGCTGGGACAACAAATAAATGCCCACATTTATTTCAATGAACTCTGGTATTTCCATACAGTGGACAAGGACACAGCAATGAAACATGAAATAGACCAACCACAGAAGACAAATACTGTATGATTCTATTTATATGAGGTACCTAGAGTAGTCAGATTCAGAGGTAGAAAATAGAAAGGTAGCTGCTAGGGACTGGGGAAGGAAGGAAGTGGAAGTTATTTAATGGGTATGGAGCTTCAGCTCAGGATGATGGAAAAAGTTGTGGAGATGGATGCTGATGATGGTCGCACAACATGTCAATGTACTATATGCCACTGACCTGAACACTTAAAGATGGCTAAAACATAAATTTTATTTTATATATATGTTACCGTAAAAAAAATTTTTAATGAAAAAAATATGTTGAAATTTAAAATGTATATTCACCAAAAAAAAAACCAATGTAGCAACATTAAAATAAGTCTATACGCACTGACATAGAATGATCTGCGAACTCCAAAATAAGTTAAGTGTAGTATTACAATCCCCACTTTACATGAGAAAATGAAGTTCAAAGACCCAGTGTTACTTTTCCACAATTATATAGCTAGAAAGTGGGCTGATAGTCACTTTCAGGTTTGTGATTCCAAAACCCACACTCTTTCCACTTCAAATACCAGACTGAAATGCAGAAAAATAGTTGCATTATGCTAACATGGTTCTGATTTGTTTCCCTTCCATTATTATCTTTACTATAATTTAACCAGTAACTAATTTTTAAGGTGCCATTTTGAAAAGCACATCCTAAACATCATATACTTGCATTTCTGCTCCAAAGTAAATGAAGGCTTAGGTTTTGTTTGTTATAAATTTTAAATTTTAAAAAAGCACCTTCAGAGGTTCGTTCAGTTGGTAGAGCATACACTCTTGATCTCAGGGTAGTGAGTTCAAGCCCCACACTGGGCACAGAGCTTTCTTGTAAATAAATAAATAAACAGATAACTAGATAAAATTTTTTGAACTAAAAAAATTAAAAAGCTCCTTCAGCTTATATTAATAACCTGTTAAGGAAATGTAGATGAGTTTCAAAAAAAAATTTTTAATAAATAGTATTTAGCTTTTTACAACAGATGTTCATAACAAAATTTCCCATGAAAGTGGTATACACTAAGTATAATGGATACCTATTTGATTTTCAAAAGCAGTTAATCCATTAAATAACTTTTTTTTTTTTTTAAACTAGACCATTTGGGTGCCTGGGTGGCTCAGTTGGTTAAGCCTTCGTTCGGCTCAGTCATGATCCCAGGGTCCTCGGATCAAGTCCCATGTCCGGCTCAGCAGGGAGTCCGCCTCTCCCTCAGACCTTCCACCTCTTACACCCGCGTGCTCTCTCTCTCTCTCTCTCTCTCTCAAAAATAAATAAATAAATAAATAAATAAAATCTTTTTAAAAATTAAATAAATCAGAACGTTTATGTGTGACTAATCACTGGAATCCTGAAGGTGAAGTGGATACTGCAACAGCCACCCTCTTCGGCTTAGGTGTTGTTCCTTCATGGAATCCATGCCTAAATCTGCTGTACCCAATTTTTAGGTGCCTCATTTGACTGGTCCCAGTGCCTCATCTGACTGGTCCCAGTGGTATTTCATCTTTTAACTTTGGCACTCGTTATACTTTCTCTTACACTTGGCAGGATAGCCACATTTGCCACAGTGGACTTCTGAAGGTGGTAGGTCTTCAAGCCACAGCAGTGGCACAACGTGTGACTCTTATTTAGATGCTTTCCAAACAATGATGTCCTCTTTGTCATCTTGTCTCCACAGCAAAGCTGAAAGAGCTCCATTAAATAACTTTTAGAATGTTAATTCCTAGTGTTTCTTCAAACACCAGAAACTGTTACTTTTCTTTCTCAATGGTAAAGTCCAGTAAGAAAAACCAAAAGTTAAAAAGAAATTTAAAAAGACTATTTACAGAGGAAAGAATTTCTGTTCTACAGTTAAAATTACATCATTAGCAAAGGAAACAATCATAGTTATTCAGAGCAGTTTATCCAAAATGGATGCCAATTATGTCAAAAATAGGGAGAAATTCCCACTTTTTTAAAAATTTAAATTCAATTGCGTTAACATAGTGTACTATCAGTTTCAGGGGTAGAATTTAGTGATTCATCAGTTGCATGTAACACCCAGTGCTCATTACACATCAAGTGCCCTCGTTAATGCCCATCACCCAGTTATCCCACTCCCTCCCCGCTCCCCTCCAGCAACCCTGTTTATTTCCTAGAGTTAAGAGTCTCTTATGCTTGGCTCCCTCTCTGCTTTTATCTTATTTTTCTCTTCCTTTTCCCTTTTTGTTTCTTAAACTCCACATATGAGTGAAATCACATGGTTTTTGTTGTTTTCTGATTGACTTATTTTGCTTAGCAAGATACCCTCCAGTTCCATCCATGTCATTGCAAATGGCAAAATTTCATGCTTTTTGATGGCTGAGTAATATTCCAATGTGTATGTGTATGTATATGTATGTGTGTGTATATACAAACACCACATCTTCTTTATCCATTCATCTGTCAATGGACATCTGGGCTCTTTCCATAGTTGGCTATTGTGGACATTGCTGCTATCAACACTGGGGTTCGTGTGCCCCTTCAAATCACTATGTTTGCATCCTTTGGATAAATACCTAGTAATACAATTGCTGGATCATAGGGTAGTTCTATTTTTTTATTTTATTTTATTTTATTTATTTATTTGAGAGAGAGAAAGCGAGAGACAGAGCATGAGTGGAGGAGGAGGGGCAGAGGGAGAAGCAGACCCTCTCACCAAATAGGGAGCCAGATGTGGGTCTCTATCTCAAGACTGTGGGATCACAATCTGAGCCAAAGGCAGATACTTAACTGACTGAGCTACTCAGGTGCCCCAGGGTAGTTCTATTTTTAACTTTTTGAGGAACCTCCATACTGTTTTCCAGAGTGGCTGCACCAGCTTGCATTCCCACCAGTAGTGTAGGAGGTTCCCCTTTTTCCGCATCCTGGCCAACATCTGACATTTCCCAAGTTGTTTATTTTAGCCATTCTGACCAGTGTGAGGTACTATATCATTGTGGTTTTGATTTGTACTTCCCTGATGCCAAATGATGCTGAACATTTTTTCATGTGTCTGTTGGTCATTTGTACAACCATGTATTCTTTGGAAAACTGTCTGTTCATGTCTTCTACCCATTTCTTGACTGGATTATTTGTTTTGGGGTGTTAAGTTTGATAAATTCTTTATAGATCTTGGATACTAGCCCTTTACCTGATAAGACATATGCAAGTATCTTCTTGCATTCCATAGGTTTGCCTTTTAGTTTTGTTGACTATTTCCTTTACTGTGCAAAGCTTTTTATCTTGATGAAGTCCCAACAGTTCATTTTTGCTTTTGTTTCCCTTGCCTTTGGAGATGTGTCTGGCAAGAAGTTGATGCAGCCAAGGTCATAGAGGTTGCTGCCTATGTTCTCCTCTAGGATTTTGATGGATTCCTATCTCACATTTAGGTCTTTCATCCATTTTGAGTCTATTTTTGTGTATGGTATAAGAGACTGGTCCATTCTTCTACATGTGGCTGCTCAATTTTCCCAATACCACATGTTGAAGAGACTGTCCTTTTTCTATTGGATATTCTTTATCGGTTTGTCAAAGATTAGATGACCACAAGTTGAGGGTCCATTTCTGGGTTCCTACTCTGAAAATTCCCACTTTTCAAAATCACATAAACCATTAAAATATGTTCTATGTGACTCAAAAAATCTGAAAAACAGTCAGCTAAAAAATAACACAACTTATCAACTATACATCAGGAAGGAAAGAAGGAAGGAAGGAAAGGAAAGGCGGCAGACCGGCAGACACACACACACGCGCACACACACACAGCTGATCCAAGAAAAAATTTCTGCATAATTTCAAACATTCAAGATACTTTGGGGGTGGGAAACAATTAAGTAGGAGAATGATTATTTAGCACATGACCAACATTCAAAAACAGTTTGACACTCAGGCCAAAGAAAAGAATATATATCTCAAAAAAATAACTATCCAGCTACCTGTAGATTTTTAAGCACTGCCAGCCGCATCATTTCAGGCAGACCTGAATTCAAATCACAGCTCTGCTGCTCATCAGTTAGGTAAATTATGGCCTAGTTTCCTAGTCTCTTTAAGTCTCCATTTTCTCATCTTTAAAACAGGCATATTCCCTCCCCTACAGGATTGCTATAAACAAAGAACACATCACATTAGTCACACAGTCAGTTGTTACATGTGAGCTCCACACAACCTCCAAAAAGAAGTTACCATCTAAAAGATTAATGAAAGCTGCTACAGATACTGCCAGGACCTTGGTTACTGATCACTTGTCTATTTATTCCCTTCATAAATCAAAGTGAAAATACCAGAAGAATGTGTGAGAGTAAACCTGAATGTGTTATCTCTTTTCTGAAATATGTTTTGTTACCTTTGTTACGAAAAGCGTTAAGAGTCTGCATCATGTATACCTAGAATCCAAGCCACATAAATCTGTTTCTCAAAATAAAGTCATCCCATACCCTTTAGTAATTTATAAAATAATATTCCACTGCCTTTTTATTATATAATTTAGCATCATTAGAAAAATGCTTGACCTGGGGTGCCTGGGTGGCTCATTTAACGATCCATCTGCCTTCAGCTCGGATCATGATCCTGGGGTCCAGTGATTGAGGCCCATGTCAGGCTCCCTGCTCAGCAGGGAGTCTGCTTCTCCCTCTCCTCTGTCCCTCTCCTCTTCCTGCTTTTGCGTGTGCGGTCTCTCTCTCTCAAATAAATAAATAAAATCTTAAAAAAAAAAGAAAAATGGGGCGCCTGGGTGGCTCAGTGGGTTAAGCCGCTGCCTTCGGCTCAGGTCATGATCTCAGGGTCCTGGGATCAAGTCCCGCATCGGGCTCTCTGCTCAGCGGGGAGCCTGCTTCCCTCTCTCTCTCTCTCTGCCTGCCTCTCCATCTACTTGTGATTTCTCTCTGTCAAATAAATAAATAAAATCTTTAAAAAAAAAAAAAAGAAAAAAAAAAAAAGAAAAACTGCTTGATCTAGAACTGACAAATTTTGATGCAACTACTCTGGAATTTACATAAGTGTTTCTCAAAGTGGGTCCACAGATGAAAAGGTTTCAAGAGCTCACAGACGAATAAAAATGTTTGTGATTAAAAAAAAAAAAAGAGTTATTTGCATTGATAATTCTCAACATAGATTAACAGACTAGTCCAACACAGAGTAAGGACTTTGTAATTAGAACTGAGTTTAAAAATTTGATTTCTTGGAGTACTATGCAGCCATCAAAAAAAAGAAGTCTTTCCATTTGCAACAACATGGATGGAACTAGAGGGTATTTAAGTCAATCAGAGAAAGATAACTATCATATGATCTCACTGATATGTAGAATTTAAGAAACAAAACAAAGGGGACACCTGGGTGGCTCAGTGGGTTAAAGCCTCTGCCTATGGCTCAGGTCATGATCTCAGGGTCCTGGTCTCGAGCCCCACATGTGGGTGTCTGCTCAGCAGGGAGCCTGCTTCCTCCTCTCTCTCTGCCTGCCTCTCTGCCTACTTGTGATCTGTCTGTCAAATAAATAAATAAACTCTTTAAAAAAAGAAACAAAACAAAGGATGTAGTGGAAGAGAGGAAAACATAAAACAAGATTAAATCAGAGAGGGAGACAAACTGTAAGAGACTCTTAATTATAGGAAACAAACAGAGGATTGTTGTAGGGAAGGAGGCGGGGGGATGGGGTAATTGGGTGATGAACATTAAGGAGGGCACGGATATAATGAGCACTGGATATTATATAAGACTGATGAATCACTGACCTCTACCTCTAAAACTGTTAATACATTATGTGTTAATTTACTGAATTTAAATTTTAAAAAGGGAAAAAAATAAAATTCATTATAAAAATTTAAAAAATAAAATAAAATCTGATTTCTAACCATTACTAGCCACATAATCTTGGGCAAATACTATAATTCCTCTACTCTTTGGATTCCTCATTTCAAAATGAGGATAATAATAGTACCTATTCTTACAGAGGTGTTAAAAGGAATAAATGAGTTAATATTTGTATAGGGCTTCGAGTACTGTATCTTTGTTAAAATAAAAATAGACTTTAGGTTTAGTTAGCATTCTTCAAATTGTGATCCACAACAAAATCTCAGAGATATTTTATCTTTACTTTATATTTATTTATACTTACTCTTTTTTCCCCTAATTTCAATTATAACCCTTTATCCTTTCATGAAAGGATATCAAATATAAAATACATAAGAACATAGGAGGTAAAGTTTCTATGTTGAAGGTAATTAAATTAGCCTCTGATATTCATTTCTCACATAAAGTTTATCCTCTGTGATGTCATAAAAATAAATTGCACTAAAAACTGCAAGTATTTTTGTATGGAATTAGTTCAACTGAAATCCAATTTTTGTGGCATTCTGTGTGTCAATACTGAATGCTCATTCAAACAACACAAGCATAGAAAATTAAAAAAAGAAATCCTTTAAAGTTAATGATTAGTTTGTTTTGTTCAATCACCTGAAGAAGAACAGGCCACGCAAAGAGGTAGAAAACCTAAAAACATGTATGAATTTTTTTTTAGTATGATTAACTCAACATATATCTAACATCCTAGAAATTCCAGCACAATAAATAGCACATTATTTTCAGTCATAAAATAAGTGCTAGGTATTTTGGAACTTTGCTTACTGAAATTAGGAACTTCAAGCTCTTACCAATTCTACTTCCATGTAAACCCTATACTCAAGAAAGGACTGACAATGCCACAAGGACAGCCTACCTAACTGGGCTCCCCTTCCCCCACCTACAACCCATCACACTCATTTCCTAAGCTGCTGAAACTGTTTCTGAAATTTTTTTCCAACCTGCAAAAAAAGATTCGAAATGGATATCATGTCTTAGATACATTCAACTACTTTAGAGAAGAAGTAATTGAAAAGACAATAAAAGGACTTTCATAAAGTAATCTAGTTAAAATTTGCCTAAATTTGTCAACAAATTTTTACAATAGATATTCTCTCTTAAAGTCTACTTTAAAATCCTCTAAATGATTCATCTCACTTGTAAAAATGTCACTTATTAAAAAATTTACTTATATTAATGTGTCATCATAATGTGTTGTGTTTTGGTTCCCTCAACTGGTAATTTATTCATTAAATTTATAAAAACCTTATTCTTATCTCACATTTAATCCTCCTCCCTCCATCTCAGGTCTTCAGGGAAAACCAACTCTTCAAGTTAACCTTAATTCTATTAGAAGCTCTGTTTCAAAAAGTTTTGTTTCAGTCAGCATGTATTTAACACTTCCCAAGTTAAGAGTTTGATTTTTTGGTTTTTGGGGGGGTTTTTTGCATTATAAAAGTACTTGGTCATAAACTTAGCCCAAGCAGAATTTACATTACAGTTAACAAACAAAAGTACATGCATTCTCCCCTGTCAATAGAGCTTACAGATGATTTCACAGGCCACTATTTTTAAGTATTAATACAAGTTTTTAAAGATCCAGCATCTTGTTTAATGAACACAGGTAAAGCAAATTGAGACAGGTACATTCTAAATGCAAGAGACAAGAACTCTTATGGCAGTAAATCCATCAAAATCCTTTACTGACTTTCTACTTGATAAAGTCTTCAAACTTCTGTATTTCCTTTAGCAATACAAATGAGTAGAAACAACATATTCTATCTAGACAGGTACTTACAAAAGCATGCAAACACAGTAATCTAATCTGAGTCCCCCGACTCCTACTCCATGGAGCCCTGGCACAGGCTCTTTCAATAGTAAAAGCTCCTTTACAAGGCAATATTACTGAGCCATCAAAAAGAATGAAATCTTGCCTTCTTTAACACCACAGACAGAGCTAGAGAATATAACACTAAGCGAAATAAGTCAGAGAAAGACAAACACCATATGATTTCACTCATATGCGGGATTTAAGAAATAAATGAACAAAGGAAAAACAAAAGAGACAAACCAAGAGCCTCTTAACAACAGAATAAACTGATGGTTACCAGAGGGGAGGTGAGTGGGGAGGATGAAATAGGGGTGAAATAGGTGATGGGGATTAAGGAGGACACTTGCTTGTGTGTTTGCTTTTAAGATTTTATTTATTTACTGGACACAGAAAGAGAGAGATCACAAGTAGGCAGAGAGAAATGCAGAGAGAGAGGAAGAAGCAGGCTCTCCACTGAACAGGCAGACGCTTAACCAACTGAGCCCCTCAAGCGCCCCTAAGGACACTTGTGATGAGCACTGGAGGATGTGTGGAATTGCTGAATCACTATATGCTACCTTTTGCCTCAGTAACCCACATTTACGGAAAGATTAAAAACTTGTTTATCTAGCTGAACCCACAGCTAACAGCATTTAGTAACTCTAAAAACTTAAAAAGGTAAGTGTAACTCCAAATCTACCTACTTGTGAACAAGATAATCTTTCATTTTGTCTAGTATCTCTCATTACCTTATTAAGGTGCTTTGGCAACAAGAAAAGCCCTAAGATAAATTTTTAAAGAGAACTCTAGGGAAACCTGGGTGGCTCAATTTGTTAAGCCGCTGCTTTGGGCTCAGGTCATGACCTCAGGGTCCTTGGATCTGGCCCCACACCCTACACACACCCAAGCTCCCCGCTCAACAGGGAGCCTACATCTCCCTCTGCTCCTTTACCTGCTCATGCTCTCGGTCTCTCTCTCTCTCAAATAAACAAAATCTTTCCAAAAAAAAAAAAAAAAAGAATTTAAAGACAACTCTAGGAGTGCCTAGGTGGCTCAGAGGGTTAAGCCTCTGCCTTCGGCTCAGGTCATGATCCCAGGGTCCTGGAATCGAGCCCCTCATAGGGCTACCCACTCAGCAGGGAGCCTGCTTCCCCCTCTCTCTCTGCCTACTTGTGATCTCCCCTGTCAAATAAATAAATAAAATCTTAAAAAAAAAAAAATAAACCAGATACCCTGGTTTCTTTCTTTCTTTTTTTTTTTTTTTTAAGATTTTATTTATTTATTTGACAGACAGAGACCACAAGTAAGCAGACAGGCAGGCAGAGAGGGAGGAAGGGAAGCAGGCTCCCCGCCAAGCAGAGAGCCCAACGCAGGGCTCGACCCCAGGACCCTGGGATCATGACCTGAACTGAAGGCAGAGGCTTTAACCCACTGAGCCACCCAAGTGCCCCAAGGGTATCTAGTTTAAATGGATTTTTCTCCTTTCTTTACAATAGCTTTAGCCTGAATGAAATACAATAAAGTACGTATACTCCTAACCAAATTCATTCTTCCCCCTAAGGGTTAGAAAAACAGATCAGATGAATATTGTACAACAGGTAACAAACCAAAGACTTGATTACATTTACTAATGGTTTCAGGCCTCATCAGGGTCTTATCATCACCCTGAACAGCTCCACCTCTGAAAATGTTAAGTCAAATACCCCTCACTAATCACACACCCGCTTTTGACCAGCACACCTGTTCTTGAACCTCCTCATGTAATTAGATCCATGACCCTTCCATTTTTCAGTCCTCTGCTGTGTTCCTTCCTACCCTACATTAAGCTCTATTCTACCCATCTATTCAATCCTTCTCACACCATAACATCAATTCACTCACCCCCATCCTCTTGTCACACCTGCCCGATCAATCCTACTTCCTTATAGACATCTCTTATCTGGATATCCAAAGTACACAAATTCAAAAAACTGTCCCCAAATGGGGCACCTGTGTGGCTCGGTCTGTTCAGCATCCAACTCTTGATTTCAGCTCAGGTCATAATCTCAGGGTTGTGAGATCAAGCACCTCATCAGACTCCACGCTGACTGTGGAGACTGTTTGGAATTCTCTCCACCTCTCCCTCTACCCCTCCCCCTGCTCTGTCACATGCTCTCTCTCTCAAAAAACAAAACTGTCCCAAACTGACTTCATTAACTCTCTCCCAAGACTTGCTAGTCCTTCTACATTCAACATGTCAGTAAATGGCATCAAGAGTCATTCAGTTGGCCCAGTCCAGAAACCCAGGAGGCACACCTGATTCCACTTCTCTTTGAAACTCTCATTAGTCACCAGAACCGATAAAAAATGAAACTGTCAGGAAAACAAAGGCTCTCACCAGTGCAAGGGCTTTAAGTGCACTACTCTACATAACAGAATCCCCCCCCAACCCCAACCCAACCATAACCCTATTCACCTGCACCACAAACACTCCATACCTCCACCCAATATGTATCTACCTAAATCAGTCCTTCTCAAACTGTGTGTGCTTGACCTTTGTTAAATACAATACAAATAGGAGCACCTGGTTGGCTCAGTCGGTTAGGCATATGCCTTCAGCTCAGGTCATGATCCCAGCATCCTGGGATCAAACCCTACATCTGGCTCCCCTGAAAGCCTGCTTCTCTTTCTCGCTCTCTCTTCCCCACCACTCCTGACGCTCTCTGTGTCAAATAAATAAATAATCTTTAGGAAAAAATACAATAAAAATGAATTTCTTAAAAAACTTACAAAAATACTAGCACAATTTATTAGATTCAAATGACAAAAAAATTCCTCAAACAGCTATAAAATTTTCTAAATGCTCATTTATAATTGCTATAGTTATCTAGCCATGGACCAGAAACAAACAAAACACTAAATCAGAACACAACTGGCCTATACTCCTAACTTGCATTTCCTTCATTTGCACTGATTTGTTCACTACAATACCGTGCAGAGCAGTCTTGATCTGAACTTTAACCTAAACCAAACCTGAACCTTTCTGTCAAAGAATTACTATGCTCAAAAAAAAAAAAAAATTACTATGCTCTTGGCTCCTGTCTGCACTCAAAAGAACATAAATTAACACAAAGTTCTACCAGTTTTTCTCTTGCTTTATATTCCTCTCTCCATTCAGCACTAGCTCATCTATAGTTTCTCCTTAATCCTCTCATCTCAATAAATAACGTGGATGCCTTTCTCTCCTCTGAAATACCAGAATCCTCTCCTCTATTAACTCTGCCTTCTCAACACATGGTAAGCAAAAATGCAGAAAAGTTCCACAAGAAAATTTCAAAATGCCTTTATAATCAACAAAATTACTTCCACATAGAAACACTTCCCAATGGATCTAATCCAGAACAGGGGATGAAATTCAATTACAATATCAATACAGCACATCTTTGCTATGGAATAAGCCTTCTTATATGGAAATGATATCAAACACCATTAAAGTCACAATTAGCAGATCAATCCATGATTCATCGTGTAAAGCAAAACAAATCCGTCATTTCTAATTTTATTTGAGCAAGAATAGAAAGAAAACAGTGAATATAATGAATCAATTAAATAAACAAATATACTTACGTGTTAGATGAAAGATTCCATCACAGGCACTGATATGAGATAAAAAGGCATTTCCCAGGCCTTGACCATTGTGAGCTCCTTTCACAAGGCCAGCGATATCCACTACATTCAGAAAGGCAGGAATTTTGCTGAAAAACAAAAGACGGTTTTATTATAAAATAGTATTAAAAACCTGTTTATTAGCCAAATTGGTTTCCAAAATATTTTACATGAAGTAATCATTTCCCTTCTAGAACAATGTTTAGAAGACTCTCAATAATGATTTGATAAATGAATACCAAAAAAATTAAATAAGAAATAATCTTTTAGGGGTGCCTGGGTGGCTCAGTGGGTTAAGCGTCTGCCTGAGGCTCAGGTCATGATCCCAGGGTCCTGCATCAGGTTCCCAGCTCAGCAGGGAGCCTGCTTCACCCTCTCCTTCCGCCTGCTGCTCTTCCTGCTTGTGCTCTCTCTCTCTCACTGTCAAATAAATAAATAAAATCTTAAAAAAAAAAAAAAGAAAGAAAGAAAGAATCTTTTAATACTTTAGGACTTTCTTACCTAGGAAAATGAAGGAAAGCTGTAAAGCAAAGTAGAGGTTTTTATTGTGCTTATAAAGAACTAAAACTCATACCATTAATTTTACTATGCAGTTCTGTTGGCCCACGCATATAGACACAAAAGCAACGGAGAACATTTTAAGAATATACTGATAGAAAGTAATTATTATAGAATGAGCCAACATACTTTGTGACAGGCACTGGACTTAGTGATTTACATGCATCATTTCAAAGTTCAAAACAACTCCATCAGGTAAGTGCTATTTATTATATCTACTTTAAAGATGAGGAAATTGAGCCTGAGAGGAATTAAGAAATCTATTTACATTCAGGGGATTACTCAACTAGTGGTGACAAAACTGGGATTCAAACACAGGATATCTGGATTTGCATTTAATCATCATGTAGGTTATATAGACAAAAAAATGCATGTAATGATGTGAACCAGTTACCAGCATAGCAATAAAAATAGAGGTACATATAAAATAACCTTTGCTTTGCTCAAAATAAAGGCATAGTTAACACAAGTTAGAAACCAAGTTAGGAAAACCAGTTGGCCATATAAATATGAAGATTAAAGGACAGTTGAGCCTTGAACAACACAAGAGAAAATCCACATATAACTGTTGACTCCTCCAAAAAAACTTAACTACTCATAGCTTACTACTGACCAGAAGCCTTACCAATAACATAAACAGTTCATTAAAATGTATGTGTATATGTTATATACTATATTCTTACATATAAAAATAAAGTAAGCAAGGAAAAGAAAATGTTATTAAGAAAAATCATAAGAAAGAGAAAATAAATTTACAGTACTGCACTGTAAAAAAATGTGTGTTTAAGTGGACCTGCACAGTTCAAACCCCTGCTGTTCAAGGGTCAATTGTACTATGAATTATCAATTTTTTTATTTGCTTAACCACAAAGAGGCCAAATTATGTTACAGAAAAAAATGAAGATGGGTTCCCATCCAATATTTTTATTTCCATAAAAGCATTTAATCAATGTTCATTAGCAAAGGAAAGGGGAAATTTTGAAAAATTAATTCCCTCACTGCCTAAAATTTCAACAAATTTGACGTCTAAGGGCTTTACAATTGTTGTTCTCTTCAGGTCTCTGAAAAAGCTTGGCAATGTCACATGACCACACAGTCTAGTGGTAACAAGGGCCCACTTCTAAAGAGTCGGGGTGGGGAGAAAAGGCAGCACAATAGCCGGGGCCTGTACAAGGCATCTCGGCCAGGGAGCCATCTAGTAGTAGTAGCTGGGAACCAAACCAGCAGTGTCCAAATCAGCCAACAAGACAGCAGGGTCAAGAGATTGGCAACATAAAATGGAACTAAACAAATAAGCACATTCATGGGACAACTGGAGAAATATAAATGGAATCTATGAATGAGATAATAACACTACATCAATGTTAATATCCTGATTTTGGTGGTTTACTGTGAAAATGGAAGAGAATTCTGGGGGCACGTAGGAGGCTCAGGCAGTTACGCATCCAACTCTTGGTTTCAGCTCAGGCCATGATCCCAGAGTCCTGGGCTCCGCATCAGGCTCCCCACTGTGGAGCTTCCTGTTTCTCCCTCTCCTTCTGCCCCTGCCCCTGCTCATGTGCTCTCTCTCACTCTTCCTCTCTCTCAAATAAATAAAATCTTTAAAAAGTAAGAACAAGAATGTCTGTAGTTAGTAAACAAATTTAAGAATTGAAATGCAATGTGACATCATGTCTGCATCATTCTCTAAGGTTCAAAGAAATTTGGTTTCAAAGCATTCCATGGGTAATTTTACATCTTTTTATATAAATTTCAAATAATTTAGAAATAAAAAAAGGTTTCAAAAAGAAAACAGAAGCCAGTTTAAGGAGCCAATTTCAAGAATATAATTTGAACCATTTCCAATGACTGACATATCGTAACCAATTGAGCAACACTTCCATGAACGAACACATGAATGAATAAATGAAGACAAGAAAGCTCTTCCTTACAGTAGGCAGTCAACAAATAGTAAGAAGAAATGAGGAAATTACAAAATCACCATGTGGCAATCATCAATGTAATAATTAATTCGTCAAAAAATCAGTGGATGCTCACACTGATGGACGAGAGTAGAAAAAGTGAATAAATTTGGTATATATTTTGTGGTTAGAACTCTTAAGAATTGGGATGCCTGGGTAGCTCAGTCGGTTAAGCATCTGCCTTTGGCTCCGGTTATGATCCCAAGGTCCTGGGATCGAGTCCTGCATTGGGCTCCTTACTCAAGGGGTAGCCTTCTCCCTTTGTCTGCCATTCCCCCTGCTTATGCTTTCTCTCTCTCTGACAAATAAACAAAATCTTTCGGGGGGGAGAGGGGAAAGAACCCATAAGAATTTTTGATAGATTGGATACAGGGGTGAGGAAAGAGAAGAATCAAAGATAAATCTTGGACTTGGACTTGACTTGAGGAACTGAGGAAACAGCAGTGCTATTTATTGAATTATGCAAGTCCTGAAGAACAAACTTGGCACAAGGGAGAATGAAATGAAGAGGTCCATTTTGGACATGTCAAGTCTGAGGCACCTATTTAGTCATCCAAGTGTCAATGTCAAGAAGATAATTAGATATGTCTGTAGATCAGCAGACTTTAAGAAAAGAGACAGAAACTTGGGATTCATCAGCACATTTCAAATAGTGAGAAACTAAAGACAAACTAAACTCCCAAAAATGGGGAAATAAATTCATATAAATAAATAAAATAAATAAATATAAATGAATAAAATAAATTCATATAATATGGTATTAAAGTTATATTAGAAATTATTACTTAAATCTGTATTTTTTAATCTAGAAAAAACATCAGTAATAGCTCAAGTAAAAATATATTCTAATTTTTGTAAGTATTGTGTAAACCTTCAGGAAAAAGTATGGAAGGATATACCTCCAAAGTACTTATTCCTGTGCTATCAAGGTATAGGTGGTTTCTATTCTTGTCTTTATACATTTCCATCCTGTCCGAACTTCTACAATGAACCTGTATTATTTTATTTTTTCTAATTAAAGATATAATACATGCTTGTTACAAAAACTTCAAACAATACAGACTACAGTAAGGTAAAATTTTTTTAATAATAAATAATAAATAAATGAAAAAAAGTAAAAACCACCTAAAATTTCCACTACCCAAAGATAACTGTCAAACAGTTTCATACATTTTCCTATGAATATACATGTACATATATAATTTTACAAGCATGAAACGATATAAATACAGGCTACTGACTCCCTCACCTTCATACTCCCTTGAAAAAAATAACTGCAATGTTAATAGCCAGATATATCCTTTCTCATCTTTCTCTACGCTCTCTACATTACAATCGCCCATAACACTTTAATTTTGGAGAAAAAAACACTCTGTGTGATTTTTCTTAAGTAAACTATGCCACACATGGGCCTCAAACTCACCAAGATCTGACCCAAGATCAGCAGACGCATCTTCTACCAACTAAGCCACCCAAGCAACCCCCTCTGTGATGGTAAATATGTCACTTACATATTTTTACTCAGTCTACATAAGGTCAACAAATAAACAATGGCATAAAGATTTTCCTACCTTGCTGGTTTGTGGTACTGGCAAAGAAAGTCAAACCTTTCATCTGGCACAGGTACTCTGCTCTCATTAGGATCAATAGTGCAGAAGGGGAAGTTTTCTGCGGAAGCCTGACTATTGGTTAATACATTGAAGAAGGTAGATTTCCTAAAATAAACAAAAACAATTTCAATCAATTCTTAGGTTAACACTGAGAAAAACTTATCTCATTTTCATTTCAATGCTCAAAGAAGACCCATGATAATTTTAAAAGCAATCTGGGAAGGGACGGCGGAGAATAACAGAAATGAATGAAATTTACTAACAGAAACAAACTTTTTTACTAACAGAAAAGAATGAAATTTACAACAATACGGCTCATGATTTATAATCAGGTTATGTTCCTGTCTCAGTCTACTTGAAATTTGAAAAGCACTTTCCCGAAGAATCTTTGTTATAAGTAATAACTAGTTTCACACACTATAAAAAGTATTTTACTCCTAAAGTACCTGGTAGTAGCAGTACCACTTCACCATATCTAAAATAATCTTCTTTAGCATAAACGTACAGAGTTGTGCATCTAGTTAGGTCAACCACTTTCCAAGCATGCTGAATTGGGAAATAGATGCCAATTATCTAATAGGAAATGGGAAGCTGGAGCTCAGACTCCCTAACTAATTGTTAATAATACAGATTACTGTTAAATCTGGAGTAATGAACTGTGAATTATGAAAAATCAAAATGTGGGAACACCTGGGTGGCTCAGTTGGTTAAGTATCTGCCTTTGGCTCAGGTCACGATCCCAGGGTCCTGGGATCAAGTCCTGCATGGGCTCCTTGCTCAGCAGGGAACCTGTTTCTCCCTCTGCCTGCTGCTCCCCTCCTTGTGCTCTCTCTCGCTCTCTGACAAATAAATAAATAAATAAAAGCTTAAAAATTTATTAAAAGAAAAAGCAAAGATATAATAAATAAAATAAAAATCAAGGTACAATAAGTTGAGAAAAAAATCTATTAGTAATAAATTGTCAAGGTGGCTGGGTGGCTCAGTAGGTTAAGCATCTACCTTCAGCTCAAGTCATGATCCCAGGGTCCTGGGATGGAGCCGAGTCTAGCTCCCTGCTCAGCAAAGAGTCTGCTTCTCTCTCTCCTCCCTACTTGTGCTCTCTTTCTCTCACCATCTCTGTCTCTCTCTCAAATAAATAAATATTTAAAATAATAATAGTAATAATAATAAATTGTTGTTAATGTTCTAATTATTTGATTTTTATCAGGTAATACATGCCTAGAGAATGCCAACTCATATTAACACTAGCTACACTTTTCTTTTTTTATTTCTTTTTTTTTAAAGTAGGCTCCACACTAAGTATGGAACCCACTGCAGGGCTTGAACTGACAACCTTGAGATCAAGACCTGAGCTGAGCTCAAGAGTCAGATGCTTAACCAACTGAGCCACCCAGGCACCCACAGCTAAATTTCTAAAATATGATCATTACAGTGCCAAAAATCATGAGTAAAATCCGAAACAAAATGGGATTTTTAAAGGTTTGTTGATCTGTTCTGTACTATTTTCCAATTCCATCATTAATATGGACAGCAGAGAATTCACGATAGTGAATTTTCTTGCTCCAAAAATAGAACTATGCACACATGTGGACATAAAATGAAAATTACTGTCACATATTCTTTTTTTTTTTCACCTTTACATATTCTTTTTAAACTGGAGGAACTGAGGAAGTAGCTAAGGATTATGTGGGAATTATAAAGGTGGTACTTGCTAACTCTAGCTAGACCTAATTATGTAAAAATGTCTGCATATGAACCAAATTTGATAATGAAAGAAAATTCAAAAAAGTGCAATGGTTATGTCAGGATGGTACGATTATAAATAATTATTATTCTCCCTTTTTCAAAGATTTTATTTATTTGTCAGAGAGAGACAGAGAAAGCGCTCAAGAGAGTGTGTTCACAAGCAGGGGGAGTAGCAGAGGGAAAGAAAGTAGGCTCCCTGCTGAGCAAAGAGCCCATACGGAATGGATGGGCTGCAGGATATAGGAGGGGGGACTGGATCCTAGAACCCTGGGATCATGACGGGAGCTAAAGGTAGCCACTTAACTGACAGAGCCATCCAGATGTCCCTCCCTCTTTTTCAGACAACTTTTTAAGATAAAAATGTCTATTAAGGCCATCTGGGTGGCTTAGTCATTAAGCGGCTGCCTTCAGCTCAGGTCATGATCCCAGGGTCCTGGGATAGAGGCCCACATTGGGCTCCCTGCTAGGCGGAAAGCCTGCTTCTCCCTCTCCCACTCCCCCTGCTTGTGTTCCTTCGCTCTGTCAAATAAATAAATAAAATCTTTTTTTTAAAATGTCTATTAAGATGTAACCTAAGCCCACAGGAAGAAATTTACACTTACTACAATTAGCTCATCTGATTGAACTTTTTAACCAAAGAAGTAACCCCTTTAAAAAACAAAATAAAACAAAACAAAAAAATCTGTGAGACCCTTATAAGAGAGTTATGAACAAAAGGTAACAGTCAAGGCTTATTTAAATACTACTGGTGAAAGTATATTTTGGCAACAAAACACCTTTAACTTGTACCTGCCTATAGTTCTTTAAATATTATTCTCATATCACATTCAGACTAAACATTTTTGAATAAAGAAGAAATGTTTACTAAAATAGCCACTTAAATCATTACTGGTTACTTAGAGCACCACTCGCCAAATCAGTAGCCTTTAAATGCCTACCAATAAAAGAATTAGTAAGAACGTAAAGACATGCATTACCAGCCCTCTCTCCAGCCTGGTATAAGGACCAGTATTTTGAAAATATCTCACATGTTGATGTTAAGTCGTGTTTTAGACCAAGAGGCTAGATTAAGACTCAGCCAACAATCCACTAAGTAATACTGACTGTTGTAAAATTTATACCGGCAATTTCTATGAGTCTGGTAACAATCCCAGAACTGTAGGAATGAAAAAAAAAAAAGTAGTAATTTCTTTGTAATTAAGATTTTATTTTAAAGTAATCTGTACACTCAATGTGGGGCTCAAACTCACAACACTGAGATCAAGAGTTGTATGCTCTTTCGACTAGGCCAGTCAGGTGCCCCGAAATCACTACTTTCTGTAAAGCTAGCTTTAAATTTCAATCTTGTTATGATAAATGTTACAGCACTTAATTTAAAATAATCTGTATATTTATAAAGTTCTTCTGTGTATTTATAAAGTTCTAGTCCACCTACTTACAAAAAGATTCTGAAGCTAAATACAATTTTTAAAATTAATACATATAAGGCAGATGATTTTTTAAAAAGAGAACTCACATTAAGATTATGATCTTTAAAAAAAAGTATTATAATCTTTAAATACCATGTCCATTAACAATAACCAGGACGGGCACCTGGGTGGCTTAGTCTGATAAGCATCCATCTTCAGCTCAGGTCATGATCTCAGGGTTCTGGGACCCAGCTCTGCATCAGGATCCCTGCTCAGAAGGAAACCTGCTTCTCCCTCTCCCTCTTCCTGCCTCCAGCTCATGTTCTCTCTCACTATCTCTCTCTTTCTCTCTCTCTCTAATAAATGAACAAAAAATAAAATAAAATAAAATAACCAAAACTTCTTGGAGAAATGGCTGGTTCCAGGTCTGGGACTAGAAATATGCAAGGTAAGTCTCAATTTTTCCCACAGAAAAGAAGGAAGCTATTAAAGAAAATAATCAAAAGGATTCTGAAGCCAACTTGAATAGCCAAATATAGATCAATCTGGGCATAAATAAAAAGGGCTATGATAACTGTAACAAATCAAGTAACTTTATATCCTTGAGTTGTCAATAATCCTCAATAAAACAAAACCAAAAGAAACCCTCTCTGGCCACCTTTTGAGGATGCTAGGATGACTGATTCTTTTAAAGATTAAGTAAAGCACTTATTTCCTATATGAACTGTACTTTTACAGTAATAAAGGTTTGATTAAGAAGAGATTATCTTTTGGACATATTCTAGCCAATAAATGAGGAAAAAATAAGAAACTCAGAATACTACCATTTTGCAACCCCCAAGAAATTAATGGAGCTCGGTAATGATCACCAATGACAGTTAATACTGCAAAAAGAAAAATAAAATAAAAAACATAGTGCCTCCTAGGAGAAGAAAAGTATATACAACATCTTTCAAGTATTAACATAAAAATTATCTATCAAAAATTATCTGATAGTAGGGACGCCTGGGTGGCTCAGCGGGTTAACGCCTCTGCCTTCAGCTCAGGTCATGATCCTAGGGTTCTGGGATTGAGCCCTGCATCTGAACCTCTGCTCAGCAGGGAGTTTGCTTCTTCTCTCTCTCTGTGCCTCCCTCTCCACCTATTTGTGATCTCTGTCTGTCAAATAAATAAATAAAAATCTTTAAAAGGAATTATCTAATACTAATCCAAACAAACTTTTGGCTATTACTACCACTTAATAGGAAATACGGACGAAAGAAGAATATATTAAAGGACACCACAGAGAAACAACCAACAGAATTCAGACTTTGGAAAATTCTAGAAGACAAACAACCAGATTTCTTCAATAAGTCAACTGGGAGAAGGCAGAATTTCTATTTCTGGGTGAGATGCACACTCACAACAGACTAGAACTCTCAACCAGAACTAGAAAAGTCATGTAAATGCAGAATACAGAAAACATCTGTTTGAAGGGGTTAGAAATCTACAAATACATGGGGGGTTTGGGGGGTAGAAAGGGAAGGAGACGGGGCGCCTGGGTGGCTCAGTGGGTTAAAGCCTCTGCCTTCGGCTCAGGTCGTGATCCCAGGGTCCTGGGATCGAGCCCCACATTGGGCTCTCTGCTCTGCAGGGAGCCTGCTTCCTCCTCTCTCTCTGCCTGCCTCTCTGCCTACCTGTGATCTCTGTCTGTCAAATAAATAAATAAAATCTTTTAAAAAAAAAAGAAAAAAAAAGAAAGGGAAGGAGACAAACCATGAGAGACTCTTATCTCACAAAACAAACTGAGGGTTGCGGGGGAGAGGGGTGTTAGGGAGAGGGTGGTGGGGTTATGGACATTGGGGAGGGTACCTGTACCCCTGGGGCTAATAATACATTATATGTTTATAAAAATTTTTTTAAAAAAAGAAAGAAATCTGGAAATGGAAAAAAATCTTAAAGAAGTGATCTGATCACTTTCACCCTGAGAACATTTGCCCGTTCAGGAAAGAGGAAGGAGGCCAAGAATTCAGGCTTTACACTCATGGAAAGCTAATGCTGGAGGGCAGAGAACCCAGCAAAGCCCCCAGAGGAGTCTTAAATCTCAAGAACATGATCAGTTTTCACCTGAGAATATTTCTCTCCAGAAAGAAAACCACAAAATGTGCTGAAACAAATGGTGACATAAATTGACCCACGCCCCTATACCTTACTTCCTTCCACACAAAAAAATAAATTGGTTGCCAGAATAACCCATCAGTCCTTATTGATCCAAAATTTAACTAAAATAATTTATACCTGCAATGAAAATACTACGAAGTAATGTTACAAAAAAGTACTAA
This sequence comes from Mustela erminea, assembly GCF_009829155.1. Taxonomy (NCBI): domain Eukaryota; kingdom Metazoa; phylum Chordata; class Mammalia; order Carnivora; family Mustelidae; genus Mustela; species Mustela erminea. The sequence continues at coordinate 69,505,352 of NC_045621.1, forward strand.
AGTAAAATGTGAATGTATTAATTAATCCAAACACATATAGAACACTTGCGCCTTTTTGGGGGGACAATTATATTTTTTAGTATTGTAGTTTAAAAATTGCTCATTGTTATTATTATAATCATAGTAATTATAACATAAAAAGTCCAGAGAGGATCTATGGGCTTGTTTTCAAATTTATGGCTATCATTAAGATAGTATTTTTGACTGCCTATCTTAACAAAAATATTTTATACTTAAGGAAAAATGTTATCCCTTAAAACAGAGAAAAACACAGTAAAAGAAAGCCCCATTATCTCTTAGACTGAAAAAAATCTTACGTACAGCCAAACTAAACTTGGAAGACAATCTCCATTTACACAAAATGTCTCATCTTGGCCATGGATTTTAAATTTCATAAAGTCCAAGTCATTTGTACCTTTCAAGAGTTATAAGTATAAAAAAGTAAAATGAAATAAGAAACAAGAAAAGGAAATGTCTAAGGATTATTACTATAGGCTTCAGTGGCAAGTTAAGACATTTGATCTATTCAAATCTATTAAAGGAAAGCCTTGTGAATTTAAAAGTTTTGGCTTACATCTAGACTGTGAAAGCCCATAAGGCTTTTTGTGAAATGAGGATTTTACACACATACACACACAGAAACACAGACATATAAAGGTTATTATTAAAACTTCAAAATAGGAGGGCACCTGGGTGGCTCAGTTGGTTAAGTTTCTGCCTTCGGCTCAGTCATGATCCCAGCATCCTGAGATCCAGCCTCACACCTAGCTCCTTGCTCAGCGGGGAGCCTGCTTCTCCCTCTCCCTCTGCCTGCCATTTCCCCCTACTTGTGCTCTCTCTCTCTGTTAAATAAAATTTTAAAAGTCTTTAAAAAGAAAAAAAAGCTTCAAAATAGGAGAAAAAATTCAAAATTGTAAGAATTTTTCTTATGCAAAAATGGGCTTACATAAATATTATTTCAACAATGATCACACTACAAAGAAAAAAAGTGACTACACTTAATGACTGCCCCCTCCATTTAGGATCTAAATATTTTTGAAATTACATATTTTACTGTAATAAGTAAACCTGATTGAAAAGATGTTTTATCTAGAACCTTATGCAAAATCACAACATGTATTGGGAAGTCAGGATGCCGATGCAAATTCCCACAGCATTCTGAATTAACCATTTATAAAACAAACATCTGAAACATGGAAAAAAGTAGAATGTTCTTTCACTAAACTGTTAAAAAAAAAAAAGTATCTATCTGTTAGACAAAAGAAATAAACAGGGATAACAGAAATGAATATCAATGTGTGTATACATGGGTTAGTATAACCACATATATTTCCTAACTCTATCAGGTGAGAGAGCCTAAAAGCAATTAATACTCTAGTATCAAAAATCATACCTAGAGGGGCGCCTGGGTGGCTCAGTGGGTTAAGCCTCTGCCTTCGGCTCAGGTCATGATCTCAGGGTCCTGGGATCGAGCCTCGCATCAGGCTCTCTGCTCAGCAGGGAGCCTGCTTCCTCCTCTCTCTCTGCCTGCCTCTCTGCCTACATGTAATCTGTCTGTCAAATAAATAAACAAAATCTTTAAAAAAATAAAATTAAAAAAAAAATTAAAAAAAAAAATCATACCTAGAGTCAGATATTAGTTTCTAAATACCACTCTCCAATAGAAACCAGGGCCCCCTGGAAACAAGGCTAGTATAGGAAAAAAAAAAAAATAGGAGCCTAAAATATCTTACAGTGTCATAGAGGAAGTGCTTTAAAAAAAAAAAAAAACAAAGAGGGGTGCCTGGGTGGCTCAGTGGATTAGATATCTGCCTTTGGTTCAGGTCATGATCTTGGGGTCCTGGGATCAAGCCCCACATCGGGCTCCTGGCTCAGCTGAGAGCCTGCTTCTCCCTCTGCCTGCCCCTTCCCCTTCTTGGGCTCTCTCTATCTTTGACAAATAGATAAATTAGATCTAGGAAGAAAGAAAGAAAGAAAGAAAGAAAGAAAGAAAGAAAGAAAGAAAGAAAGGGAGGAAGGAAGAAAGAAAAAGAGAAAAGAAAAGAAAACAAAAGGGGTACCCAGGTGGTTCAGTGGGTTAAGCATCTGCCTTTGGTTCAGGTCATGATCCTGGAGTCCCTGGCATGATCCTGGAGTTCAGGGCTCAAGCTCCCTGCTGGGCTCCCTACTCAGCAGGGAGTCTGCTTCTGCCTTTCCCTCTGTCCCTCCTCCCGCCCCCCTAAGCATACTCTCTCTCTCAAATAAATAAATTAAAATCTTTTTTAAAAATTATTATTTATTTGAGAGAGAACAAACACACCCATGCGTGGGGGGAGAGTGGTGGAGGGAGAGACTGAGAATCCCCAAGTGGACTCCACACTGAGTATGGAGCCCAACATGTGGTCAATCCAACAACCCTGAGATCATGACCTGAGCGGAAATCAAGAGTTGTTACTCAACCAACTGAGCCACCCAGATGCCCTCGTCAGGGAGACTTAAAAAAGAAACAGGATATTTGAATAGCCTCAAATTATCTTTCCCTTATAATATTAACTAATTACCGTGGATGGTTTTAACAAATGTCCACAAATTTTCTGATACTCCTTCCTTCTGGAGGTGGAGCTTCATTCCCTGATTCTTGAGTAATAAGTTGTGTTGATATCATACACCCCTTAATATGATGCTATGAGGATATTTCACCTCCATGGTATTCTTCCCAAAAGTCCATGCATGATTTCTGGTATCAAAACATATTACAAAGCTACAGTAATAAAAAGTGTGGAACTAACAAAGACAGACACAGACACCAGTGGAATAGAACAGAGAGTTCAGAAATAAACCCTCACATATATAGTTGAATGATCTTCAACTAGAGTGCCAAGACCAGAAAATGGGGAAAAGACTATGTCTTCAACAAATGATGTTGAGAAAACTGGACAGCCATATGCAAAAGGATAAAACTGGATCACAACCATATACAAAAATTAACTCAAAATGGATTAAGGACCTAAATGTAGGACCTAAAACTCTAACAGTCCTAGAAGAAAACATAAGAAGGAAACAACAGAGTGAAAAGACAACTTACAAAATGGGAGAAAATTGCAAATCATATGTCCAATAAGGGATTAATATCCAGATATTAGAATAAAAAACTCCTATAACTCAACAAAAGTAACCTTTAAAAGTTACACACCTGGACAAATGACCTGCATAAGCATTTCTCTAAAGAAGATAAACAAATGGTCAATAAGCAACTGAAAAGATGCTCAACATGACTAATTATCAGGGAAATGCAAATCAATAGTACAATAAGATATCACTTCACAGCTATTAGGATGGTTACCATCCAAAAAACAGAAAATAACAAGTGCTGGGGCAGAATGTAGAGAAACTAGAACTCTAGTACATTACTGATGGAATATAAAATGGTACAGCCACCATGGAAAACAGTAATGAAGTTTCTCAAAACTCTAAAAGTAGAATATCATATGATTCAAAAACCCTTATTTCAGGGTATTTATACAAAATTAAAAATAGGATCTCAAAGAGATATTTATAATCCATATTTGTTGCAGCATCATTCACAATAGCCAAGAGGTGGAAGCAACCCAAAGACAAATCTGTTGTCTATCAACAGATGTATGGATAAAGAAAATGCAGTATATACACATAACAGCATACTACTTGGCCTTCAAAAGGGAAATCCTGCCACATACTAAAACACAGATAAAATTTGACAACGTTTTCCCCATGCTCAGCGTTGAGTGAAATAAACCAGGACAAATACTGTATGATTCCACTTACATGGGAAACTGACTCCTATCAAAGTCATGTAAACAGAAAGGAGAATGGTGGTTGACAGGGGCTAGGAAGAGGGAAAAATGGAAAATTGTTCAATGGGTACAGAGTTCCAGATCTGCAAGATGAAAAAGTTCTAGAGATGTATTACCTAACAATGAGAATACAGTTAATACTACTCAACTGTACCCTTAAGAATGTTTAAAGGGTAACTTATATTGTGTTTCATACCATAATTTTTTTAAAAGTTCACAGCAGGAAAAAAACATTAAATCTGAATTGACATTACACAAAATACCTACATCCATACATTACAAAAATAAAATTTTCCATGACCTTTAAAAGATCTGTACTAGAAAAAAGGACATTAATGGGAAACTTGGTGAAAGCTAAATAAAGTCTACAATAATAGTAAGCAAGTAAATGAGCAAAAAATAAATCTATCTGAAATTATGTTGTAACACAACAACAGAGATGAGAATTCTAAATAAAGAAAAAAACACTGAAATTTAAAAGATTTAAGAAAAAGTCATCTATCAAGTACTTTTAAGGGACCCAATTACTGCTGAAATAATAACAGGAAAGACTGAAAAGGAGAGCAGACCTGTCATCCAAAAGATTATTCAAAACATGTTAAAAAAGAGAAAGCAAATAATTCCCAAATCACAAATTTCCATGAAAGAGCAGGCACACTGGAACGTTGACAAGCGTACAATAAGACTGAAGTTCATTTAAAATGGTACTGGTGAGTTTTGCTTTCCCTTCTACTATGGGATTGCCCTCTTGCCGTAAAGAGCTATAAAACTAAACAAAACATATAAAATAACAATTTTCAGACAGAGGACAGTATGCAGCACAGCCCTGTGTTCCTAAGAGAACAACAAATGAACTAAGCTCTACAACTGCCCCCGCTTACTGCCTAAAAGTGCTTTCAAAGCCACAGAACAGGGAGGGAGAACGAACAGAACCTGGCAGTCATACCATGTGAAAGAGATGGAGATGAGAGTTCGAGGAGGCCAAACCAGCTAGAATTTACAGGGCAGTGTAATGGAAAGAAGGAGCTACCCAAAGGGAGGGCTCTGGAGATCAGCAAAAGGTGTCCTCAAGACTATGGCAAGTAATGATTTGTACATGAGTAAATTCAGTCTCCAAAAGGCCAGGAGGAAAAAAAAAAAAAAAACACTCAAAAGAAACAGTGAACAATCTCAGGCTCACACACAGAGCTTGGAAGAGTTCACAGTCCTACCAGCCAGAGTAGAGAGACCATAAAATATAAGGGACTTGGGTAGAGTCCTCAAAAGAATCGAATCTTATATATGGACAAAAACTATTTCGAATTCATCATAAGAAAACATACTAGGAAACCTCAAAATAATCAAAATGATACACAAATAACTAAATGCCAGAACAAAGTCCAACACTCTCTAAAGGAATACTTTAAAATGCAGCACTCAACATAAAATCCAATGTCTGGAATCCCATAAAAACTACAAGGCATGCAAAGAAACAGGTAAATATAAACCAAAATCAGGATAAAAGCCAATAAATACCAACAAATCAGGTTATGATAGAGAAAACAGAATCAGCAGATAAGACCCTAAAGTAAGTGTTATAAATCTCTTTAGAACTTTCTTAAGGACATAAAGGGAAATATAAAGACAATGAGGACTGAAATGAAAGCTATAAAAACTATGCAGACAGAACTATTGTACGAAAAATACAACATCTGAAATAAAATGATATTGAAAAACACACTGAATATGATTAGGTGCAGATTAGACACTGCAGAAAAAAAGATCAATGAACATGAAGTAAGAGCAAAAGAAACGATCAAATGAAGCACAGTGGAAAAAAAGAAAAGATTGGAAGGAAAAAACCAGAGCCTCAGTGGAATACTATCTAGATAACTAGCATACTTAAAATATAGTCCCCAAAGGAGAGAAAGGGGGAGGAGGGATGGGAGCATTTGAAGAAATACTGGCCAGATATTTTACAAATATAATGAATATCACAAACTCACAAACCTAAAATCTCAACAAACACCAAGCAAAAGAGGTGTAAGGAAAACCATACCAAAGCACACAATAATCAAATTGCTGAATACCCAGTAGTAGAGAAAATTTTAAAAGCAACTAAAGAAAAAAAACAAGACATTATGTACAGAAAAACCAAGATTAAGAATGACAACAGTATTCTCATTGGAAAGCTAGAAGAAAATGGAAGATAACTTCAAAATGCCAAAAGAGACTGTCCATGGAATCCTCCCCAGTGAAAATCTTTAAAAAATGAATGTATAATAGCCACATGAAAAGATGCTCAACATTGTTAGGCATCAAGGAAATGCAATTTAAAACCACAATAAAATATACTTCACACCTTGGTTGTAACAAAAAAGATAATAACAAGTATTGGTGGGAATGTGGAGAAACTGGAACTCACATACACTGCTGGTGGGAATATAAAATGGCACAGCCGCTTTGGAAAACAGTTCTGCAGTTCCTCAAATAGTTAAACATAGATTCACCACACATGCCAGAAATTTCACTGCTAAGTATACCAGAAAGATGGATACACAAAATTTTGTGTATACAAACTGATGTATTTTATGTATTCCAAGGCTAGAGCAGAGAAAATACAAATAGCCTAGAACATACTGTGGTACAAAAAAGTAGAAAGTACTCAGAATACAGAGAATATACCAAAGGAATATGAGTGAACAGGAAGCCTCCTGAAGGCCAAATATGGGCAATTTGAACAACAAAATAAGTAATAATAGTAACAGAATATAACCAACAGAATAAACTAAGAATCCAATCCTGATCTAAACAAATTATAATCAAATACATGAAAAATGGGGAGCTCTTTTTTTTTTCTTTCTTTTCTTAAGATTTTATTTATTTAACAGAGCATAAGCAGTTGGAGCGGCAAAGGGAGAGGGAGAAGCAGACACCCCTCTGACAGGGGTGTGGGGTTCGATCCCAGGACCCTCATGACCTGAGCCAAAAGCAGATGCCCAACCGACTGAGACACCCAGATGTCCTGGGGAGCTTTTTTTTTTTTTTTTTTTAAGATTTTATTTATTTATCTATCTGTCAGAGAGAGAAAGAGCGCACGCGCACAACCGAGCGCATGCACACAAGTAGGCAGAGTGGCAGGCAGAGGCAGAGAGAGAAGCAGGCTCCCTGCCAAGCAAGGAGCCCAAAGCAGGACTTGATTCCCAGGACCCCGGGATCATGACCTGAGCCGAAGGCAGCAGCTTAACCGATTAAGCCACCCAGGTGTCCCCCTGGGGAGCTATTTTTTACAACAGAATTCTAGCCAATAGAATTCTATTATTCCTTCTATAAATTGTTCCCACTATAAATGAAATACGAAAAATGTAAACTCTAAAATCACCTTTTGATAAACACCACAAATAACTATTTCAAGCAAGAATCATTAATACATGCCAAAATTTGGGACAAACATATGAGAAAATACTATTTACAGAACTTCAAAGTATCTTCCACAAGATATTTATTAATTGCAGTGGGAAATATAGTAACCCTTACAGGGAAGAAATATGTCAGACACCTCCACAGACAACTGACCAAAGTTAACATCACTAGTAATGGGACAAATCAACACCACATGCTTCCTGACATGATGTACTAATTAGTACATGTCACTTCTGTACCCTAAAATGCATAACCTAAATTTAATCAAAAGAAAACATTCAACAGGATGCTTGGGTGGCTCAGTGGATTAAGCCTCTGCCTTTGGCTCAGGTCATGATCTCAGGGTCCTCGGATCGAGACCCGCATCGGGCTCTCTGCTAAGCAGGGAGCCTGCTTCCTCCTCTCTCTCTCTCTGCCTGCCTCTCTGCCTACTTGTGATCTCTCTCTCGGTCAAATAAATAAATAAACTCTTTTAGAAAAGAAAAGAGAAGAGATTTGACAAGCCCATCTCACACAATAATTATAGCAACCAAAAGAGCTATCCCATCACACAGTAAAGTCGGGAATATCAAAATAGTTTCTCAAACAAAGGCAATTACAATGGAGCAAAGATAGCCTTTTTAAGATACAGTGCTGGAACAAGTGGCCATCCACATTCAATAAACAAAAACAAAAAAATCTAGGTATAGACCTTACATCCTTCAAAAATAACTGAAAATGGATCACAGACCTAAACATAAAAAGCAAAACTACAAAACTTCCAAAAAATAGGAGAAAACCTAGATGACTTTGGGCATGGTGATGACTTTGCAGATATCACACCACAGGTTTGAGCCATAAATAGACAAGCTGGACTTCACTGAAATTAAAAACTTCTTTTTTTTATAAAGATTTTATTCATTTATTTAAGAGCGAGAGAGAGAGCATGAGCAGGAGGAGGGGCAGAGGGAGAGAGACAAGTAGACTACCCGCTGAGCACGGAGCCAGATGCAGGGCTGGATCCCAGGACCCGGAGATCTTGATCCAAGCCAAAGGCAGACACTTAACCAACCCAGCCACCCAGGTGCCCCTGAAATTAAAAATTTCCACTCTGTGAAAGACAATGTCAAGAAAATGAGAAGACAAGCCACAAATTGGGAGAAAATATTTGCAAAAGACATACCTGATAAAGAACCATTATCCAAAATATACAAAGAACACTTAAAACTCCACAGTATAAAAACAAACAGAGGCATCTGGTTGGCTCACTCAGTTAAGCATCTGCCTTCAGCTCAGGTCATAATCCCAGGGTCATGGGGCTCCCTGCTCTGCGAGGAGCCTGCTTCTCCCTCTTTCCCCCTCCCCTCTTGCTATCTCTCTCTCAATTAAATAAACAAAATCTTTAAAAAAAGACTTTTAAAACAGACCAAAGATTTTAATAAATACCTCACCAAGAAGATATACAGATGGCAAACAGGTACATGAAAGATGCTTTATATTATATGTCATCAGGGAAATGCAAATTAAAATAATAATGGGATACCACTATATACCTATCAGAATCCAAAATCCGGAACAGTGACAACACCAAATGGTGGTGAGGATGTGAAGCAACAGAAACTCTCATTTACTGCTGGGGAAAATCAAAATGATACAACCACTTCAGAAGTTTCTTATAAAACTAAACATACTCTTACCATATAATTCAGCAATTGTGCTCCTTGGTCTTTACCAAAGGAGGTGAAAACTTAAGTCCACACAAAAACCTGCACATGGATGTTTATAGCAGGTTTACCCATAACTGTCAAAACTCAGAAGCAATCCAAATATCCTTCAATTAGTGAATGGATAAACTACAGCATATCCAGAAATGGAATATTATTCACCACTAAAAAGAAATAAACTTTTAAGCCATGAAAAAACATTGGGAAACTTCAATGCACATTACTAAGTGAAAGAAGCCAATCTGAAAAGGCTACATACTGTAAGATTCCAACTATATGACATTCTGGAAAAGGCAAAATTAAGGAGAGAGTGAAAAGATTAATGGTTGGGGGGAGGGTAGGTAAATAGGCAAAGCACAGAGCATTTTTAGGGCAATGTGAAATTCCTCTGTACCATACTATAACCATAGACACATGTCAATATGCCTTTGTCTAAACCCATGTAAGGTACAATGACAAGATTGTACTCTATGGACTTTGATAACACTGTGTCCATGCAGGTTCAACTGTAACAAATATAACACTCTGGTGGGAGAATGTTAATAATAGGGAAAGGCTGTGCATGTGTGAGGACAGGGGTATATAAGAAATCCCTCTGGTGGGGGAATAGGGTAACTGGATGATGGACATTAAGGAGGGCACCTGATGTGATGAGCACTCAGTGTTATACACAACTAATGAATTACTGAACACTACATCTGAAACTAATGATATGCTATATGTTGACTAATTGAATTTAAATTTCAAAAATTTTTAAAAAAAAGAAATCTCTCTGCCTTCCCCTTAATTCTGCTGTGAACCTAAAACTGTTCTAAAACAAAATCTTAAAAAAAAAAAAAGAAAGAAAAGAAAAAAGGGTAGTTTCTGGGGCACCTGGTGGCTCAGTCAGTTAAGTCAGTATCTGACTCTTGATTTCCACTTAGGCTCGGGGTTCCGAAACAGACTCCACGATCAACAGGGAGTTTGCTTGGATTCTCTCTCTCCCTCTCTCTCTGCCCCTACTGATTCTCTTTCACTCTCTCTCTCTCTCCCCTTTCCCGAAAATAAATAAATAAACCTTAAAAAAAAAAAAGGACATTTCCCCCAAAAGCCTTAAGCCTCACAGCCATAACATAATAATACACTAAAGAGGAGTTAATTTATAAAAGGTCAGTAAGGTAAAAAAAAAAAAAAAAAAAAAAAAATAGAGGTGCCTGGGCAGCACAGGTCATGAACTTAGGGTCCTGGGATCAAGCCCTTCCTTGGGCTCTCTGCTCAGTCAATGATGAGTCTGCTTCTCCCTCTCCCTCTGAGATCTCTCTCATTTTCTGTCTCAAAAAAAAATAAATAAAATCTTTAAAAATAAGTAAAAAAGCAAAACAAATCTAGAAACCAAATCTTCATATTCTTGGGTTTGGTATTGTTTCTACTTCATTAAAAGAAGCCATTAAAAGATGTGTCCTTATCATTAAGCCTACATGCTACATCAAGGGGGGGGGGACAACTATCCCATTCATAAATAATTCCTGAGGGCCTAATAAATTCCTAATAAATTTTAAGTGTTAGGGGCACCTGGGGTGCCTGGGTGGCACCTGGGTTAAGCACATGACTCTTGATTTTGGCTCAGGTCACGATCTCAACATCCTAGAATCCAGCCCTGTATTGGGCTCCCTGCTCAGCAGAAAGTGTGCTTGAGGATTCTCTCTCTCCCTCTGCCCCTTTTCTGGCTGACATAAATAAATAAATCTTTAAAAAAAAAATTCTGTGCTAAAAATAGAACAATAAACAAGGACAATACAATCCTTCCCTTCAAGAAATCTAAATTCTAATTGGCGGGGGGGGGGGGGCAGTTAAAAAACTGAATAAATTAGATAACACATACAGATAACACAGTGAGAATAGTAACTGTCATATAGTGTTTGAAAAGTATCAGCTATTATTAGCCATATATGTTACCTTTAAGTTTTTGAGTAATCAGCCTAATATATGTTAAAAAGAAAATCTTATTTGTCCAATTCTCTAAAAATCAAGACATTCTTTAGATGGTTTCTATATCAAATGTCCTTATTTTTGATCAGCAGGCCATCTTTTAAAGAACCTCCCCCGTACCTAATCTATCCCTTGTAGACCTATCCAGAGGTAGATATGTCCAGTCAGATTTCCGTACACAGAAATGTGACTCACTGGAGAGGCTGCAGGAGATATGAAACGCTCAGTTCATATGGCTAAGCATCAAAAGGACCTATCTCTATCAGCGTTATCCTGGTTCCTGTCCTTCCTAAGGTCTGCTGTTCAGGTTGTCCTTTAGTTCTGTCCTTCCAGTAATTTTCTTTTTCGTGTTTTAAAACAGCCAGAAGTTGTATATCTTACAAAGAGCCATATCTGATACAGTTAAGTAATGTAAGATAACTCTACAAAAAGGAGTGTTCACAAACACAATTGCCAAAAATCAAACTTAACATTATTAAAATGAGAAAATTTTACTATTTATAAAGTATACCTTACTAAAACAGGTGGGGGAGGGGGGAGGGTGGTAGTGGGTTGGCTATTTAATTTAAAAGCATAAATAGGGGGCGCCTGGGTGGCTCAGTGGGTTAAAGCCTCTGCCTTCGGCTCAGGTCATGATCCCAGGGTCCTGGGATCGAGCCCCGCATCGGGCTCTCTGCTCAGCGGGGAGCCTGCTTCCCCCTCTCTGTCTCTACCTGCTTCTCCGATTGCTGTCTGTCAGATAAATAAAAAATCTTTAAAAAAAAAAAAAAAAAAAAAAAAAAAAAAAATAAAAGCATAAATAGGGGGCGCCTGGGTGGCTCAGTGGGTTAAGCCGCTGCCTTCGGCTCAGGTCATGATCTCAGGGTCCTGGGATCGAGTCCCGCATCGGGCTCTCTGCTCAGCGGGGGACCCGTTTCCCTTCCTCTCTCTCCGTGATCTCTTCCCTTCCTCTCTCCTACTGTGATCTCTCTCTGTCAAATAAAAAAAATAAAATAAAAGCATAAATAGCACAATTATACTGGATAATATATTTTCAGGTTATTTTCATATACACTGATTATATTGTGTTCTACAGCTAAAATGTTCACGTAAGAAACACTTCTCAGGTTGTCTCAGTTTAAAGTAGTCCCATTTAAAGTCAGGCTGCATTGACAGCAGTAATTTTAAAATAAGAGATGTTACTATCTAAAAACTGTCTTACTAGTGAAATGAAGCTCACGACATAATGATCATATCTTGCTTTCAATTTTATTGACAACACCCTACAGTACTTTGCTTAATTATTTGTTTTGCTTACATTTCCACTCTCTATTTAGTCTTACTTTACAAGCAGCCTATATCACAGCAGGAAACCCCTTCAAAATGCAAACCTCTCCAGCTCCAGGAAAGACTCAAATTAGGACAGCCACACTTGCTCATGTTTTACATCACAAGAATTTAAGAAATGCCATATTTGGCCATCCCATGCCTCATTCACTAAAAAATCTCTAGGACAGGGACTTCAAGGAACACGTGAAAAAAACATGCTTATCCTACTTGCCACCAATCGAAAAGCCTAAAGCACATGCCCAAAATGTATTCATTCACCTTAGTAAATCCATAATGGATCTGTTACCATTAGTATACCCTAATAACTTTTGAGACATTTTATATTTAAAGGTTAGTAAAACATATTAAAATAAAAGGTCAAATAATGAAAAAAGTAAACTAAACATCCAAATTGCACATGTGTGGGTTATATGCTGAACTTGGCCTATATTTCCTACCACTGCCTTTATTTGCAAATAAATGATTCATTTTAATTTTAAACATTACAAAACTCAAAGTTTTGCTCTGGTAACTTTCCGATTTAGCTACTTTATAACAGATATCCTTTTATCTAGCAACTTCCAATATTAAACTCAAAATTGTTAGTTCCTTCTCCAGTAAAAATTAAGCCATCTGATCCCTGATCTCCCAAGACTCTAATCAACTTTATAGTGGGGCTTTTAGAACTAATTCCTAAAGTATCCTACTACTGTCAGCCTAAATAGATACACCACATAGCCAGCGGGCATAAAAAAAATCAAATTTAAACTACTCCAATTCCGCTTAAATTCAAAACTGAGTATCTCCCTATAGTGTACCAAGCAAAGAGCTGATCTGGTTCAGCTTAATGTTTCGGTTCTCACTGCTTCTTCCTCTAGTTTAGCAAAGCAAACAAAAGAAATAATTCAAGTTTCAACACATTATCTGTGTAGAAAACCAAAAATAAAATATGTCCAAATGAAAACCTTGTTTTGCAACATTAATATTCCAGCTTCCCAGCTTCTTTTCTTCCAAGTTTTAATTACCACATGACTTCCTTTCCTACAACAAGACCCAGAATATTTACAAGATAAAAAAAAGTAAAGCCCAACATTCACCTACCCAACATTTGGCAATCCAACAATACCAATTTTCAAGGAGGTTCCAAATCTTCCAATGATTGGGGGTGGTTTAATTCCATCACCTCCCTTTTTGGGGGGCATCTGAAATGTCAAAACATACATATAAACAAAATTTTTTATACTCCCCATTAACCAAAAGCACATTTCATCACACAAAATATATTACTGAGTAACAAATTAAGAATAAAGCATACTGTATATACCAATCCAAAACCAACACGGAGCTAAATCCAGTTTTTCAACAAAAAATGTAAAAAGTTCTATAAATAGATCCGATTCTGGTAGCTGTCAAGGCAGTCACTCCTAAGAAGTCCTGGAAAGATTAATCTAAAAATATGTGGCACCATAAGTCAAAAGAAACTTAAAATTTAGTTGCCAATCTTCCATCCATACTGTTCACAAAACACTTTCTTCCTTCATGTGATACATGGTTACAAGACTGAAAGCATTCAGAAGCAGGAGCACAGATAAGAGATTATCCATGCTAGTACGACCAGCAAGCAAGTCACCTCCCCCAAACCATTCCGCTTATCTGGAACCTGTTCTTTCCCATCTTCCCCACAAGCACCATTCTCATACGGATGAACACACACCAGTATCAGGGTCTTTCCAACCAAGTCTCTTCCACCTTTGGCACTATACGTACAACTACCTCCAGTTATTTACAGGCGTAAATGAATCCACTAACTCTTTCCAAATTGAAACTTTCCAGGTCCTTACTAACCTGGCTCCAAATTCCTCCGTGCAGAATTAATCCCGCTTTCCTACTGCAAGCTGAACTCCCGAGGACTGCTAACCTCATGTTTTATAAACTGGGAACTAAAACTCCCTGCCTTCTGGCGCCTGCTGAACCTCCAGCGGCCACGCTGAGGCCCTGCTCACGAACTGATGTTTCAGCCTTCTGATCCCTGACCCCTAGTGCCAGGGATCTCCCTTCTCGGGGTCTTAACTCACACCTGCTCCCAGCCAAAGGCCAGGGCCCCGAAGCATGAGGAGAACCTCTCCTGCCCTCTGGCCTCCTACAGAGGGGTGGCCGGCAGCCCTGCCAGAGCGGACCTCTACCCAACGTCTCCCCCCGTGGACTGGGCCACTGGTCGTCCCGGCCTCTGCAGAAGGCTTCCCCCGGAACGTGCCGAGCTGAGGCGTGGGCCGCTCGCAGGACGCGCGGCCTAGTCCAAGAGCGCCTCATTCATCCACACACCCCACGCCGCCCGCTGCCCTCGCCCATCCCGGCCACCTGGCCCTGGCCTCACACCGGGCTCCGGGCCACGGGCTGGGGCGCCGGAGACGAGGCTGGGAGCGCGTCCCCGGGCTCCCGGAGGGACTCACCGTGCTCAGGCCGGGCGATGACACGGGGTCCCAACAGCAGCTGGAGACGGGTCCTGCCGGCAAACGGGAGGCGGGGAGGAAGGAGGAGAAAGCACAGGCCCGGCCCCTCCGCCGAGCAGCACGCACGACGGCGGCGGAGGTGGTGGCTGCGGCGGCGGCGGAACGGGCGGGCCGGGCGCCCGGCGGCACCTGCGCGCAGAGCGCGCGCCCCGCCCCGCCCCTCACTCCCGCCCTCCCCGTCCATTGGTCCGACCAGACAGGAGGCGGGAGCAAGGTGGGAGGAGCGGGCGGCGAAGGAGAGGGCGGGAGGGGGAGCCGGAGCCGGAGCCAGTCTCGCTGTCTCCCTAACTCACGCACACACACAGCTCTGTGCCCGCTGCGCTGGCACCGGGAAGTCGCGTCTTCCGTCCAGTCAGCACGTGGAGCTCCTCCGCACCGGGTCTCCGCTTCCCTCCCGGAGCCGCCCCGCGTTGCCGCGTGCGGTCTCTCGTTGGCCTGCAGTCCCACATATCACCCGCGGGATCTCAAAGTACCCTTGGCCCGAGCGCCCGCCCGGAGACGGGTCGCCTCAGGTCTGGCGAACAGCCGCGCCAATCCTGCGGACCTCCTGGTTGCTAACCGAGTCCTGGGGAACAACGGCCCCACCCGCCATCCTTTTCCAATAACTCTTCAGCCAATCCAGTGATGTTAAACTTTCTTAAACGGGAGAAAAAGGGGGGGGGGGCAGGGAAGCTTATGATCTAAGGATTCTTTCATCAAGTTATAGTTCAAGGGTTTTGCAGGTACTGGATCCCATAATGCGTTTAATAGGGCCAGCTTCCTGCCCCCTTTTCCTTCTGGATGGTTATGTGCATGGGCCTTTGGAATTGAGGAAACATAGGTTCCCATCTGGATTCCAATTCTGTGACCGTGGACAAAGTACCTCTCCGGGCTTCAATTTCCTCTTGGATAAAAATGAGATGGTGAGACCCACCTTTAGAGGTTATCGTGAGGATGAAATGACATACGCCTCAACTTCCAGCAACAGTACCTGACACAACAGGAAAGGCCCATAAGGAGTAGTAAAGGATAGTGTTAATATTAGGATTTCATCCCATCTCACCCTCACCTAACTACACCATGAAATCCATCTGTGGAAGGAATTCATTCTTTAAATTTCCAAGCATAGGGGCGCCTGGGTGGCTCAGTGGGTTAAAGCCTCTGCCTTCAGCTCAGATCATGATCTCAGGGTCCTGAGATGGAGCCCTGCATCGGGCTCTCTGCTCAGCAGGGAGCCTGCTTCTCTTCCTCTCTCTCTGCCTGCTTCTCTGCCTGCTTGTGATCTCTGTCAAATAAATAAAATCTTAAAAAAAAAAAAAAAAAGCTTCCAAGTATGTGTTGCAAGAATGTAATCTGTTCCAAAATTTATGATCCTAGAAGTTTCTTGCAAGGAGTCTAGTTCATGGGGAGCCTGGCTGGCTCAGTTGACAGAGAATGGGACTCTTGATCTCCGGGTTGTGAGTTGGAGTCCCATGCTGGGTGTAGAGATTATAAATAAATAAATAAATAAAAAGTCCAGTAGAGATTGTAAGAAAATAAATACATGAAAACAAAGACCAGTTCATAATAAAGAAAAAATATGAATTGGTTGCTATCCCCATTTTATGGATGAAGGAACGATATCAGAACAGTAATGTAAGTTGGATTAGTCACACAACTAGTAAATGGCAGAAGCCAGATTTTAGACCCCAATCTAACTGAAAGATCCATTCCCTTTCAGCAAATTTTTTCTAATAACTTCTTACAAGCAACAACTGAACCATTATTTTTTTTAAGATTTTATTTATTTATTTGACAGAGATACAACTGTGAGGGAACACAAGCAAGGGGACTAGGAGAGAGAGAAACAGGCTTCCTACCAAGCAGGGAGCCCAATGCAGGGCTCAATCCCAGAACCCTGGGATCATGACCTGAGCTGAAGGCAGAAGCTTAAGGACTGAGCCACCGAGGTGCCCCTGAGCCATTATTTATAATACAATCCCATTAAGGTTTTTCTTAGCCCTATGAGAGTAACCTACTAAGGCAGGTTAAAAAGGTTTTTCTGGAAATTTGGAATTCTCAAAGACACAGGCAACTTGATTTTATTTATTTTTTTTGTAAAGTCTTTTTAAATTATTTTATTTTATTCTAAGGTTTTATTTATTTATTTGACATTATTTGACAGAGAGGGAGCGCAAGAGAGCACTACAGGGGGAGTAGCAGGCAGAGGGAGAGGGAGAAGCAGGCTTACAGAGCTGGGAGCCTGACATGGGGCTTGATCCCAGGATTCAGGATCATGACCTGAGCCAAAGGCAGACGCTTAACAACTGAGCCACCCAGGCACCCCCTTGATTTTATTTTTTTAATACCACTCATTAATATGCACTATTTATATTCTCTCAATCTAGCTCCCTTGTTATCAGAATAATGCATTTATAAAACAGGTGTCTGGGTACACTCTAGCTATGAAACAGAGGGAAGCTAACTAGGCCACATTCTGTATCCACCATCAACAAATCTTATGACTAGTCCTGACGGAGTAATTCCTAAATCGTTTACAGCTGTTTTAGTAGTGAGGTTCTATAGCTGCTTTTCACACTGCTGCTTGTGGAACCATTACTTAAAAAGCTGAAGGATCCCAGAGAGCCTACTTTGCCCAGCAACCGGCCACTCCAATACTAATTGAAAATGTTCCCCAGTCGTAAAGTAGTAGAATCATCTTCAATTTATCACTCACTGTCTTTTGGCCAAATGTAGCTACTTCTTCAATCTCAGTATTGCTCAGATCTACCCATTCCCTTCAATTCACACTATCAAGTCCTTGAGTCAATTACCTGTTTCTCTATTTGCAGTTACAGCTTTCTTGCTTGCACTTTTGACCACTTTTAAAGTGCCTTGACAAAGCAGGTCACACCGATCTCAGTGAGCTAGGCAGTTTCAGGACTGGCTACTGTTTGCTAAGTTACCTGATAACAGAACTCCCTTTCCACCTCACAGTTAGTGGGAATCAATTCGTGTTCACAAGAAAGGGGATCTGATTGGCCCAGTTTAGATAAAGTTCTATCAAGGGCCCCATTAGTCTTAGCCAAGTAGGTAGGGGTCATATAGTAGAAACAGTCCTACGAATGATCTTTACCATTATAGCAGAAAGTTCTCAGAGAAGATCCTAGCAGGATATCTGCATGAGCAGTGAAGACTCAGTGAGACAAACAGGATAGTAACTTTACAGGGGAAGGGAAGAACTTGTAAATAAATAAATTAATTTTAAAAAAATTTAAAAGTACCCTAGGGATGGGAGAATTAGGGAAGTCTTGGTCAAAGGGTACAAACTTGCAGTTAAAAGATAAGTTCTGGGGATCTAATGCACGGCCTTGTGATTATTCTTAACAATAACTATATTATATACTTGAAAGTTACTAAAAGACTAGATTTTAAATGTTCTCATCACAAAAAAGAAATAATTGTGTGAGGTGATGGACGTGTTAGCTAGCTATAGTGGTAATCATATTACAATGTATTTGTGTATCAAATCAACACTTTGTACACCTTAAACTTAGTTATATATCAATTATATCTCAACTTTTTAAAGTACCCTATATAAAGTTACAAAATAGCATTTTTCTCTGTTGCCCATATCACATTTTTCTCCCTACATTAAGCTATCATATATCCAGCATCCAGAAAATAGTCCCCATATATTTAGAATATCCTTTTCTTCACTTTTTGTTGTTGTTCATATGAAATTATTTTCTTGAGTACCACTCCATGTCACTGCTCTAGGCTTTGAAGCAGTAAAGAACAAAATAAATATGGTCTTTGCCCCCAAGAAGCTTGCAATCTGTTCATTTAGACAAACAAGCAATTACACAAATAACTATATAAGAACATGGTAAAAATCTATAGGATGCCTAGGTACTTTGATTACAATTCAAAGATTTGAAATAAACCACTTTCATTTCCACTTACTTTCCTGGACTTCTGATAGTATGCACCAGGCAATGCTTAATAGTCCCCTTTCCCTGTTCCATTAAGAGCAATGCGCAAACACTATGAGGCATCAGCAAAGAAGCAGATTTTCAATTTTCATTCTTCCACTTAACAGAGCATGATTTTGATTTTTGGAACTATACCATAAGTTATCTGTGAACAAAACTTCTATTTAAAGAACTGTTTTCTATTCTAGAATTGCTCATAGTATTTAAAAGAATGCTGACTGGTTGAACAGTCTAGGGGTGGCTCAGGCTCAGTCAGAAGGGTGTGTGACTCTTAATCTCAGGGTCATGAGTTCAAAATCCATTTTAGGTGTAGAGATTACTTAAATAAATAATACTTTAAAATAAAATGTCCAGTTATCATCCCAGAAACTGCTAGAGTTTTGACATCTAATCTTTATCATAATTCATGGATAAAGATTTAGGGATTCTTTTTTTTTTTTTAAGATTTTATTTATTTATCAGAGAGAGAGGGAGAGAGAGCAAGCACAGGCAGACAGAATGGCAGACAGAGGCAGAGGGAGAAGCAGGCTCCCTGCTGAGCAAGGAGCCCGATGTGGGACTCGATCCCAGGACGCTGGGATCATGACCTGAGCGGAAGGCAGCTGCTTAACCAACTGAGTCACCCAGGCGTCCCAAGATTTAGGGATTCTTAAAAGAAATTTTTGCATACTATTTTCCCAGAGGCAACATAAAAAGGCATATGACAATCTAGAAAATGAACATATTATTAATGTCTTCCTGGGATTGCTTTTATTCTTTTAAAAGATTCTATTTATTTATTTGACACAGAGAGAGAACACAAGCAGGGGGACCAGGAGGCAGAGGGAGAAGAAGAATCAGGCTCCCTGTTGGGCAGGGAGCCCAAACTGGGCTCCATCCCAGGACCCTGGGATCATGACCCAAGCCAAAGCCAGACACCCAACTGACTGAGTCACCCAGGCATCCCCCCTAGGATTGCTTTTAGTTGCGAGTTACAGAAATTCTGATTCAGTGAAAGTTTATCTTATATAACAAAGTCCAGAGAGAACTTCACTATTAATAAATTTTATAGCTCAATACTAGTTTCAAAGATCCTGGTTTTTTCCATATCGGGGCCATCTTCTCGGAGCCTCCTCTATTGTCCTCCTCTTTCTAACCAGGAAGACTGCCATAGCAGTTCCAGGCAACACATCCAGAAATGACAGTATTTGGGGATGGTGACAGGGAAGAAACCATCTCTTCTAATAGCTCTGCATTAGGAAAAAAGGAAACATGTCTCAGAAACCCTCCAGAAGACTTCTTCGTTCACTGGGCAAAATTGGGTTTCATGCCTATACCTGAGCCGAACAGTGGTGGGAGAAATGGGGCTACCCTGAGACCATTCAGCAACCCCTTGGAGCTAGAGGAGAGATCAACTTCCTCAGGCACATGGCTAAGTGAGACATGGATAGGTATCAGAGCAAAATAGGGTTGTGTAAGGAAAAGACACGAGTTATGTCCACTATACTTCCTGAACTCTTTTTTTCAAGGTAACAGTGTGAGCACAGTATAATTCTCAAAGAAGCCAGAGGTATTGGTGGTCACCTGATGTAATGTATGTAACTAATAAGTGTCAGCACACCTAGTTCACTAAGAAAACACTGAAGAAAATTGACCATTTTTTAAGAACACTTCATGTTCTTACAAAATGAGATCTTATGAAAATAATATTTTTATTAGCCTTTATAAAATACTTAACATTCAAGTCATGGAAAGGGAAGATTACTTACCAAAATATGCCGTAAGGGTTTCATCAGTTGAACTGGAAATTGGGGAATGTTGTACATAGGCCTGGGTTACCAAAGTCAGGCCTCTCAAACTAACACAGCTCAGTATATTTCACCCTCATTACACTTTTGAAACTTGTGTTGTTCATTTCAAAGAATATTTGGATATCCTAGAGGATGGGTTAGATTATAACATAATAACAAACAACTCCAAAGTTAGAGGCTTAACAGCACAAAAATTTTTCTCTTACATTAAGTCTGCTGGAGATCCACCAGGTGGTCCCTGAGTTGGCTTGGCACATTCAGGCTGCTTCAGTCTCTAAATCCTTCCGTGTCAAAGTGACATTTCCTGGCCAAGTTAAGGCACATGGTCACATCCAACGTCAAGGGCCAGGGAATCCTTATATCCCAAAGTAGAAAGAATTAGATACGGATGAAGATTGATCGTGCCTAACACAATATTTATAATATTCACAAGTAGGTTCTATGAAGGACATTCTAGATCAACTTGCTATTATCAATACATGAAATACTACAACCAAGGCTGCCCTTCTTTCTAAGATGATTCTTATAATAATTGTTTTTTAAGATTTTATTTATTTATTTGAGAGAGAGAGAGAGAGTGCGCACACGAGTTGGGGAGGAGGGGAAGAAGGAGAAACAGACTCCCTGCTGAGCTGGGAGCCCAACATGGGGCTCAATCCCAGGACCCTAGGATCAGCACCCGAGCCAAAGGCAGACGCTTAACCAACTGAGCCACCCAAGTGCCCCACTAAGATGATTCTTAGAGATGAGCCATGACTGATGTTACTTTGGTGGTGCCTTCTCCTCCCACAACCCCCTCATTCTAAGAAAAATCCATTCTCCTCACCCTACAGACAGATAGGCCTAAGTCTTCCCATCTATACCACATAAACCCCCTGGCCACAGCCAACTGGACTAGGGTTGGATGAAAACCTGACACAAGCTGGGCAATCAAGATTCTCTTTCTTTGAGAAGTTGGACTTAGAAGATAGCAATAAATATTGTTGACTGCTTGAAGAACACAGAATCAAGGCTACATCAAACACTTTCTTGACAGATATAGACAAAGCTCCTCAAAAGAAAGAAAGGAAAAGAAAACAGGACATGAAGGAAAAGGGGTAGGTAATCAACCATGTAGTCCTTTAGTCACAAATTCCAGCTTTCTAGTTTCAGTCTAGTCTTCCTAAAGGCCCTATATTTTCTGACCTATGACTCTATGAGATAACCCTGTGTTTCACCAAGAACTTTGGTTTTCTGCCTGGGTGGCTCAGTGGATTGAAGTATCTCCCTTCAGCTCAGGTCATGATCCCAGGTCCTGGGATCGAGCCCCGCATCGGGCTCTCTGCTCAGCAGGAAGCCTGCTTCCTCCTCTCTCTCTGCCTGCCTCTCTCCTACTTGTGATCTCTATCAAATAAATAAGTAAAATCTTAAAAAAAAAATCTCCTTAACCCAGCATTATCAAATGTGTACATACCTTCCCATATAATACACATCAAAACATCTTGAAACATGTGCTCCATAAGAAGCAACAAGCCTTTGAAAGTTGCTATTATGCTGATTAAGGAGAAGTACTTTTTGCTGTGTAAAAATCTGATGAAGAGCATTCTCTTCCCTTGCTTTTTAGCTACTGAATGACAAGGATGATTATTTAACAAAGGAAAAAAAGTGAGCACCAACCCTAAGAAAAGCATTGTTCCCACCAGATGTCTCACTACCAAGTTGAAATTTAGAATTAGAATTAAGAGTCTTGGGGCACCTGGGTGGCTCAGTTGGTTAAGTGTCTGTCTTCAGCCCAGGTCATGATCCCAGGGTCCTGGGATCGAGCCCCACACTGGGCTCCCTGTTAATCGGAGAATCTGCTTCTTCTGCTCCCTCTCCCTCTGCTGTTATCCCTGCTTGTACTCGCAATCTCTGTCAAATAAATTTTTTAAAAAATCTTTAAAAAAGAAAAAAAATTAAGAGTCTTGTGCTTCATTTTACTCTGAATGTGAATACAGGCAGAATCAAAGATCCCCGAAGAGGGGGATGAAATTTGAAGGCTTTCTTGAGTGACTCTGGAAAATTGTTGAGGACTCTCCCTTTAGAAACTATCTTTGGGATATCCCAATGGTCTACAGGAGAACCTCTGATTGGGATAGACTTTTTTTTTTTTTTTTTTTTTTTTTACTCTGTACCTTTATATAAATTAACAGAACTAAATGCTTAACACTTTGGCTTCCTGGCCAACTGAAGCAATAAATAATAGCTCAGGTTGTTGCTCCTTTAGTGGGAAACTAGATTAAAATGACCCAAGTATCAAGGAAAGTAGCTCTACTCATATAATCATCTTCAAGATCAAATGATTTTTACTGCTTCTGTTTATATATTCTATAGGAGCTTTTTAGGTTGAGAGAATGAAATGGTTATTAAACTCCTATTGTGTGCCAGATCCTGTATTAGCCACTTTACAATTGGGACCTATTTTACTAACTCTGTAAGTATGTATTATTATACCTCTTTTACAGCTAAGGACATCAAGTCCATAAAAGGTTATTTTACTATAGTCTTGTTATTAGGCTATATAAAACCAATTCCATCTGACTCCAGAATTCTTGTACTTTACATTTAAACATGTTTGTCCCACAACTGTCAAATGATGTTTTACACATAGTAAATGATCCAGTCCAACAACATAGGTAAACGTGTGTATATGTGTGTGTACTGTGTAAACATAAATGTGTGCATATGTGTGTGTATTAGAAAACATGTTCAATATACCAATCAGCTTTGGTAGTCAAGGACAAGCAAGAGCCTGGAAACATTAAGGCTTCAGTATTCATGACATGACCAGGACTATCTAAATTGAAGCAATGATTAAGGTGTTTTGTCTGGGAATAGTTTATTCAGGAACTCCTGGACGCATTGCATTGAACTATTAAATGATGCATATAAGTAGGAAGATGACGTCCCAGAACTGTGTTTCTTTTCACTTCTTCCGCCTTTTAACCTCAGTTCTCATTACAGCCTAAAGGAAAGCATTTTTTTTTTAAGATTTTATTTATTTATTTGACAGACAGAGATCACAAGTAGGCAGAGAGGCAGGCAGAGAAAGAGGAGGAAGCAGGCTCCCTGCAGAGCACAGAGTCCCATGCGGGGCTTGATCCCAGGACCCTGAGATCATGACCTGAGCCGAAGGCAGAGGCTTTAACCCACTGAGCCACCCAGGCACCCCAGGAAAGCATTTTATAAGGATGCTTATAAAGTAAACACTGCCTGACAGACTACCAGGACAACTATTCTAAAACAAATGAACTAAACTAAACTAAAATAAAACAAATGAACTTAGCTGTACATCAAGTTGGTGATAGAACCACACAAAAGAACTATTTTACGTTTTTTTTTAGCACACAGGACTTTGACTATATCTATTCCTAGGAATATGAATCCTAAGAACAAAAAAAAGGCAAATTTTGAAGCTCATTTAATAGCCTAGGAAGTAGTAAAAAAAAATTGTTTTATTTTTGCAAATATTTCACAGATCTTATAGAGCAGATAATTATGTTAATGCGTTAGGATCCAAAACTCTCCACGTAAGAGATGAAACATAGAAAAACAAAAAAATAAAATAAAAGTCCTGTAATTTTTTACTTACTGAAAGAGCCTAGAAGCAATGACAAACCCAGTAGCAATGAACAGGCCTAACTCCAAGACTATACCATGTTTAGTGAGCTGATCCCAGGTCTGAAACAGAAAATATACAAAATGAGCCTGGGGTATCGTCTACTTAAAAGCAAGGAAGTTATCAAAGAATGTTGGGGTCGTATCAAAATGACACAAAAGTCAGCTTCCTCTGGGGCTTCCTCTGGCCAAATACAGACCAATTTAAACATCTGAAAGAAAAAATGATAGCAACTGACTGAAACACGTTGAATGTATAAAATCCATGAATTCATAATGTTAGGAAAGAGAGAAAGAAACTAATTAAATACACAAGTCACTGGTCACCATTAGAACTCGGGCATTGTATTAGTTTGCTCAGGCGGCCATTACAAAGTATCACAGATTGGGTGGCTTAAACAACAGAAATTTATTTCCTCACCATTCTGGAAGCCAGAAATCCAAGATCAAGGTGTTGGCAAAGTTGATTTCTTCTGAGGCCTCTCTCCCTGTCTAGCGGTTGACCACCTCCTCCCAGGGTCCTCGCATGGTCTTCCGTCTGTGTATATCTGTATCTAAAATTCTTCCTCCATTATGGACATTGGGGAGGGTACCTGTACCCCTGGGGCTAATAATACATTATATGTTTATAAAAACAAAAAACAAAAAACTCTTCTTCCAGGGGCGCCTGGGTGGCTCACTCAGTTAAGCATCTGCTTTCGACTTGGGACATGATCCCCAGGCCCTGGGATCAGGCCCGACATGGGGCTCCCTGCTCAGCCAGAGGCCTGCTTCTCCCTCTTCCACTCCCCTGCTTGTGTTCCCTCTCTTGCTGTGTCTCTCTCTGTCAAATGAATAAATAAAATCTTTTTTAAAATAAATAAATAAATAATAAAATTCTTCTTACAGGTACACTGGTCATATTGGATTAGGGCCTTACCCTAATGAGCTCATTTTACCTTAAGTACTTCTTCAAAGACCTATCTCGGAAAACAGATACTGCGAGTTAGGACTTCAGCATATGACTTGGGCCAGGAGTGGGGGCGGGGTACAGTGGAAGACACATTTTAGTAACAACAGGCATGTGTCCTTACTTGGAAAATTAGAAATTCATGGAGAAGAAAAGAGAATTTGCCTTGCCTGTCTTATACAAACTGTATTTTAGAATCACCAAATAGTCCTAATTGAAGAGATAAAATCACATTAGTCAACGTAAAAGGGATAATAGAATTTGAAAACCACTGTTCTGTGGTTTAGGCAGTGCTCATCAATGAAGGCTAAAACTACTTAGGAGACAGCTGATGGCTCACTTTTCCATGTAAACATGAAGCCATCACTAAAAGCTGGACAA
Organism: Mustela erminea; assembly: GCF_009829155.1. Classification (NCBI taxonomy): domain Eukaryota; kingdom Metazoa; phylum Chordata; class Mammalia; order Carnivora; family Mustelidae; genus Mustela; species Mustela erminea. Next base: position 69,530,764 of record NC_045621.1, read on the forward strand.
CCAGGCATTTTAAACCTCCGGAACGGGTGCAAATTACATTGCATTGTCCATGAGATACTCTTGTTAGAGAAGTTAAAAGTGAAGTCTAATTGAAACTATAGAACCTAACTGGAGGGTTCCCTGGAGTGAGGAACACCTACGCTAACTTGTAGAGACTGAGCGAGGTTAAATGAGATGGGAAGAGAGCAAGTCTCAGAGAAATACTAGATAACAATTCACTCAGAGTCAGTAGTAAATAGCAGCTAGAGCAGAGCAAGGGGCTCATGGCAGTGGACAGAGACAAGATTATATAACATACTACTGTTATTAATAACATATAGATAACATACAATATCTCTGACAGAGACAGAGATAAGATCCTCGAGAGACCCACTGCCTGCTAGACATCTCACCACTGTCTGCATCAATTTTTCTGTTCACAATTAGAGTGTAGTAAAGTCCCTGCCAACCAGGAAAAAAATAACCCCAAGAAAGGCCAGATTATGAAATTGTACAAGTCTAGAACAAGCAAACAAAAGGAATGATTTGGCCTAGAGCCATTGCTCACATTTATATAAAACTATACTGCTAAAGAAAGTGCTAAGAGACTCCTTTGTATAGAATTGTTAGCTAAATATAACCACCCAATCAGTTGTGAATACATTGAAATGAGCTATCTTGGGAAAGTACAGAAATGTCACTATTCTTTAATCACGGATTCTGTCTTAGATATGGGGCTTTTGAGCAGATACTTCATGCTGTTTGGAGATTTTTTTTTAATTTTAGTGTTCTAATCCACATTATTTTTCTTTAGTGAAAATCTCAGGAATGTTGTACCTATCAAACATAACTGCCTTTGATTGCACTTTATACGTATGCCACAAATATCAACTTTAAGGAAAGTATGATGCAATGAAAAGATCTTTGGCAGGTTGTTTGACAGCATTAAGTCAACCAAAAAACTCAATAAGTAACAAGAAAAAAATATTTTTCCACAGCAATTTATTATCACATAGGCCACAAATATATCTTGTTATTTGAATAACACATACCAAAAGAAGAAAGTCTATTTATTGAGACTATGATGAAGCAAGGTTTTGGCTATGTATACATTAGCATTGTATATAAAATAAGACCTTTCTGGTACTTCGTAATATAAAGGTTTCTAGAACAATATTTTTTCATTGAAAATCCTGTTTTTCTCTTGAAAAACTTGAAAATACCGTTTTTCTCTTGAAAAACTCTTGAAACTTGAAATTTTCCTAATAGTTATAAAATATTTCCCCAAGACATGCAAAAGGGACCATTGCCCATTCTTTTTTGTTTGTTTGTTTTAAGAGAGGGAGGGAGGGGAAAGGGGAAAAGGACAGGGAGAGAGAATCTCAAGCAGACTCCACACCCATCAAGCACAGAGCCCAACGCAAGGCTTGATCTTACGACTCTGAAATCACGACCTGAGCTGAAATCAAGAGTCCGATGTTAAATCAACCGACCCACCCAGGTGCCCCTCCGTGTAGTTTTTCGGCTTCAGGTGACATCTGGTTAGGCACTGGGACTGCTAACAGACCCCAAATAGCCTCTCTCATTTGGCTGGCACTTGGTGCTACCCAGCTGGGGTTGTTGGTGAGGGCACTTTGGTCCTCTCCACAGCCTTTCCAAGTACTTCTGGGTGTCTCCCAGTGTGGCAGCTGTTCCAAAAGGGAGTATTTCAGGAAAAGAAGAAGCAGCTGCCTGTTCTCTTAGAGAGTCTATGCCCACAAGACCCAGAATGTCACTCTGTCCACATTCTACTGGTCAGAGCCAGTCTGGCTTCAAGGAAAAGGACATAAGCCCATCTCTTGATGTGAAGAGTGGTGAGCATATACAGTATGAACCGTCTGAGGAGACAATCTTCAGAGACTAGCTGCTACAGACCATCCTTGGGCCATTACAATTCACATCCCTCCCCTGTGCAAAATATACTCACCGTTTTTCAAAAACCCCTTAAAGTCTCCTACTATTATGGTGTCAGGTTAAAGACCAGGATCTTGTCAGCTAAATAAGGTCCAGGAGCACTTTGAGTACTCCTTCAGGTGGGGTCTCTCAGGTACAGCACCTCGTTTGTAAAGACCTTTAAAGGGAAAAGACAAATTATGTGCCCCACATGCATCCAATAGTACAGTGGCAAAACGGGGACAGGATAGGCACGATACCTCCACCCAGATGGGGGTGGGGGACGAGAGGCTTATGGCAATGACCAGACCACAGCAGTTCTGAAATTCAGCCAAACACATAATGTCATTTCCTGCAGTTCAGAGATCAGAAAGGTTTCTTGATTAAGGCCTACTTCTGCTTGCTGCAAGTAGTTCTTTTAGATTCTCTAGGTCCTTGGTTCTGCCGCAGGGGTCATTCCTTCTTTTCTGTGACAAATGGGCCGCCTTTATAGCTGAGTAGCTCTCTCTTCTTTCTTCTTGCCCAGAGGATGCTGGAGGCTCAGAGACCTCTTTCATCACTAACCTCTCTGTCCCTTCAGTCCATGCTTGCAGAACTTGGCTTAAAAAAAAAACACTCACTCACACACACACACACACACACACACACACACTCACACACACACACACACTCAAAACTTAGTGGACTGAGGCCCCTGGGTGGGTTCAGTCAAGCTGAGTGACCTACTCTTGATTTTGGCTCAGCTCATGATCTCAGGGTCCAGGAACTAAGCCCCAGTTTGGGCTCCTTGCTTAGTCTGCTTGAGGATTCTCTTCTCTCTCTCTCCCTCTCTAAAATAAGTAAATAAATCTGTTTGGGTTTTTTTTTTAGATTGTATTTATTTATTTATTTGTCAGAGAGAGAGAAAGCACAAGCAGGCAGAGTGGCAGGCAGAGGGAGAGAGAGAAGCAGACTTCCTGCCTAGCAAGGAGCCTGATGTGGGACTTGATCCCAGGATGCTGGGATCATGCCCCGAGCAGAAGGAAGCTGCTTAACCAGCTGAGTCACCGAGGTGTCCCAGTAAATAAATCTTTAAAAAAAGAAAAACAGAAACCACCTTTGTGGGCTTCCTGTGTATCAGATTATAATCTATTGGATAAAAGCCACACCCACAAATCTCTTTGAAACAGACACCTTCCATCCTGGATTCAGAGTCAGGCATTATGGAACAATGCCCTTAGGGTTCTTGTAAGCCCTTTTGCCTGGCAGAGAGAATTTAAGAGAGGTGTGCTTAAAACTCTCAGAAGCCCTATCGTCTAGCAGGCAGCAATTTGGATTTGATCTTTGCCAGCAAAGTCCTGACTTGAACATTCTCTATTCATATTTCATTATCTGCAGCTAAAAGAAACTAACTGACGCTGGCAATATTCTGCCTGGAAATCTTTTCAGCCATATTCACAAATACATGAAGCATGTCTTCTACCTTACTTATCACTGCAGTCGACAGTGTTACCAAACTTTCCACTGTTACATAACAGGAGTTGCCTTTTCTCCAGCATATGATTTTATCACCATCCTTCTGCCTTCTTTTACAGTCTCCCCAAGGCCCTTCTAGCCCTTTTCCCAATGGTCCAAAAGTCAGTGCCACGTGTTTTTAGGTCTTTGTAACAGCAGCACCATACTTCCAGATTCCAGTTTCTTAGTTACCTCTTGTTATATTTTTTAAAATCCCAAAACTTAGTGACTTAAAACAATAGCAGTTTTATTATTTCTCATGATTCTGTGAGTTGTCAAGGGTTTGTCTGGGTGGTTCTTCTGGTCTTACTTAGGATCCCTGTGTAACTGCATTAACAGTATTTGGCTCTGGAACATACAGATGCTTCTTTACTCACATTCCTGATGCCTCAGTGTTCCTCCTTGTGGTCTCCCATATGATAGCTCCTACTCCAGGGTCATTCCATGTGGCCTCTCTCTGGTTGAGGAGTCTGGATTTTTCCTTCCTTCCTTCCTTCCCTTTCCTTTTTTCCTTCCTTTCTTTCTTTCTCTCATTCTCTCTTTCTTTCTTTAAGATTTTATTTATTTATTAGTGAGAGAGAGAGAGAGCACAAGCAGGGGAAGTGGCAGAAGGAGAGGGAGAGGAAGAGGCAGGCTCCCCACCGAGCGGGGAGCCCAATGCTGGACTTAATCCCAGGACTCTGGGATCATGACCCAAGCTGAAGGCAGATACTTAACCAACTGAGCCACCCAGGCACCCCAGGAGTCTGGATTTCTTACATGATGGCTCAGTACTTCAACATATAGGAAATGAAGTATTGGTTCCATTCATTAAGACCTGAACTTGGAAGTCCCAGAAAGCCAATTCTGCTATGTTCTATTGAACAAAGCAAACCACAGGACTGAAGGGGAAGAGAAATAAACTTCCTGGTATGGACTGAATATTTGTGTTTTCCCCAAATTCATACGTTGAACTCTAATCCCCAGTGTAACAGTATTAGAGGTAGAGCCTTTGGGTGATGATGAGGTCATAAGGATGGAGCTCTCATGAATGGGATTAGTGGCCATATGAGAAGAGGCCCAAGAGCTAGTTGGCCTTTTCCAGTGTGTGAGGAAACAAGAAGTCGACCATTGACAACCTGAGACACGGCCCCCACCATAATTCGAATTCTGATCTCAGGCCTCCAGCCTCCAGAACTAGGAAAAATCAATTTCTCTATTCAAGCCACTCCATGTATGCTGGTTTATGACACTAGCTCCTTCTAAATATGAGGAACAAAATATGCATTCATGGAGGCAAGGAGTTATGGATGGGCCAATTTTAGAAAACTAACTGCCACAACAGTTCAGTCTAGAGCTGCCTTGTTTGGGGTAAATTATAGGAAGTCTGAGTCCTGACCTCTCTCTTCTTACATATTGGTGCACTTCAGTGTGGGAGCATATCTCAGACCAGACCAAGGAATGCTGGTCTGACCTCAAACCCTGCCTCAGGCCAGCAGGGCAGTTAGTTAGCCCAGACATTAAAAGTTTGCAAATTTCCTCCTTCCTTTTTCTCTTTCCTTCCTTCCTTCCTTCCTTTTTTTTTTTTTTTTTTTTTTTTTTTTTTTTTTTTTAAGATGCCATGAATGTGTTTAACTCATCTTGGTATAGAAGAAAATCTTGCTCAAATCAGTGATACCGCCTTTGAGCCAATCACCTACTTTTCTAGAATTATAACATGGTACCTCAACCAGTTACCATTTGTCTGATTTCCCCAAAGCAGTATGACAGAGTGTATCAATTTGCCTCGTATTTCTTACTGGTTGATTCCACTGCTGTCTCTTTAACTCATGGACTATAGACCCAGTTTCACCATTAAGATTTTGGCTTGTATAGCAATACTTTTCAAACTATGGGTGTAAATAAGAAATGTTTACTATGTGTAGAAATCTTAAAGTCAAACAAAAAGGAAATATGACCAACTGATTAAAAGATACAATTTTTTTAAATGAGGCCAAAAATAAGTTAGGTAACTTTATATCTTATGGGTGTATAGTAATACTATAAAGTATATTATATAGTAAATATAGTGTACTATGGTATAACAAAGCAAAATAAACTAACCATGGAGCATTAAATTGGAGTAAATGCTTTACTTGTAGCATGCCCTGTGTGTCATACAGACCTTACTTTAATCTGCAGTAGCTGTATTCACCTTATTTTTTTACTGATATAATTCAGATACCATAAAATTCACCTTTTCAAGATATATAACGCAGTGTTTTTAAGTGCAGTTGACCCTTGAACAACTCAGGAGTTACGGGTGCTGCTCCCCTACCAGTTGGAAATCTGCATATAACTTCTGATTCCTCCCAAACCTAACTACTAATAGTCTGCTTACCAGGAGACTTACCAATAACATAAACACTCAATAACACACATTATATTGTCATATTGTATTACACACCATATTCTTACAATAAAGTAAGCTAGAGAAAATGAAGAAAATCAAGGGCACCTGAGTGGCTCAGTTGGTTAAGTATCTGCCTTTGGATTGGGTCATGATCTCAGGGTCCTAGGATGGAGTCCTGAATCGGGTTCCCTGCTCAGTGAGAGAGCCTGCTTCTCCCTCTCCCTCTGCCTGCCGCACCCCTGCCTTTGCTCTCTTTCTGTCAGGTATGAAATTTCTAAAAAAAGAAAATCATAAGAGGGGTGCCTCGGTGGCTCAGTTGATTAAGTGGCCGACTCTTGACTTCTACATGGGTCATGATCTCAGGGTCATGAGATTGAGCCCCACGTTGGGCTCTGTGATCAATGGGGAGTCTTCTCTCTTCTTTGCCCTCTGCCCTTCCCGCACCACGCCCCCGCCCCCTGCACACACACACACACACACACACACACACACACTCTCTCTCTCTCTCTCTCTCTCAAATAAATAAATACATACATCTTTTTTTTTTAATTAAAGAAAATTCAAAGAGAAAATACATTTACAGTACTGAGCTGTATTTATCCAAAAAAAATCCAGATTTAAGTGGACCTGCAACGTTCATACCTGTATTGCTCAGGGTCAACTGTATATTCACAACAAACAGCCATCAGCACTAGCTAATTGCAGTACATCTCATCACCCCAAAAAGCAACCCTGTACCTATTAGCAATCATTCCCCATTCCTCCCACCCTCTCCACCCCCATCCCTGGAAACCCCTAATCTACTTTCTGTCTTTGTGAATTTGCCTATTCTGGACATTTGTATGGTTGAATCATATAACATGTGACTTTTGGTGTTCGGCTTCTGTTACTTAGCATAATGTTTTCAAGGTTCATCTGTGCTGTAACACACATTAGAACATTATTTGCTTTTATTGCCAAATGATATCCAATTATAGAGACATACCATACCTTATTTATTCATGTATCAGCTGATAGACAACTTGGGTTGTTTTCACTTCTTGGCTATTATGAATAATACTGTGAACATTCATGTTTTGTTTTACTCACTTTAAAGATTTCTATAGACTATCCTCAATAAATAAGGTTAGTGATTTTTCCTTTTTTCTCAGTTTTTATTTTAATATTATAGATAGTTTTTTTTTTTTTTGGAAAAGAAAGCTGTCTAAAAACTGATTTCTGGAGGAAGAAATTAGGGCAATAATGAATAGTTAGATTAAGTGTGGAGTGTGAAGTTAGAAATCACAGGTCCACTTTACTAATCAAACTCATAACTCCAGGAAGATGACAAGAACATAAAAGAGAATTCAAGCTGTTTTTCAGGGATAGGGGGGGTTTATATAACAAAACTTAAATAAAAGTTCTCTTGTTTCAAGATTTACAGGAAGTATAAACCAAATAAAATTGCCTTATTATGAAGATTTAGGCAAAGAATTTTTTCTAGCTAATTATTTAGCATTGCAAGAGGCACAGTGCTTACCTCTCCTGTCCTGTTTCTTGTTTTGAGGGTGTTTTTGTTTTTACATATAATTAATGGTCCCCAGATGTATGTGCCTTTCAGAGCTCTATCTTTTCACTTTCATCTTCCTTAGAGAACAGAGGTTTCCAATATTTCCCCAAGCCCAAAGTTTATAAAAAGACCAAACAATAAAGCCATGTTGACAGCACTTTTAGGAAGTTTTCCTTTTAGGTCTAATATCAGATTCTACTATGTAATCTTAGCACATCTCTCCACTCATTAATACTGACTTCAAGACCTTATCACTACCTGAAACTGTCCTTCCTCTCAGCTCTTCAATCAGGAACCTCATGGTTCTCCCCAGCACCACCCACGATGCTATGGCATTTCATGCCTCCCTGTTCTTAAATGGGCTCTCAGGCCTTACCTCTCCCTTCAGTATCTTAGGTTATCAGACTTCTAGCCCCTTCCTGGTTCCTCTTCCTTCCTCTTAACTGAATCCCAGAATGTCAGTCACTGCCTCCCCCAGCGCTTGGATTCCCTCAGCCTGGGGCTTTGGCCCCATCAACTATGTCAGCCATCTAAGCAGAAAGCAACCTGTTTGGATTTCTCTGTTCTAGGATTACCATCCTCTGAGCCTGACCACGCTGGTGTTTCAGCATGGCCCAGAAATTGTTTTATTCTTTCTATTTACCATATCTACTTCATACCTTTACCATTCTCCTCAAGTCCCAGACTTAATCCACTATTCTCTCAGCAGAAGCTAAACCAAAACCAGAGGTAGCAGGCAGGAACTACTTTCATTCCCCTCCATCTGCAAATGTGTCTGAATCTCTCCTTATCCTTACACCTTTTATCTCCATTGATCACCTTCTCTGAACTCCTTGTACCCTTTTGACTTCTTTTATGAACTTATTCTTGGGGTGCCTGGGTGGCCCAGTGGGTTAAGCATCCTGCCTTCAGCTCAGGTCATGATCCTGGGGTCCTGGGATTGAGCCCCACATTGGGGTCCCTGCTCAATGGGGAACCTGATTCTCCTTCTCCCTCTGCCACTCCTCCTGCTTGTGCTCTCTCTGTCTAATAAACAAACAGAATCTTAAAACATAAAAGAACTAGTTCTTGACTTATTCTGTTGACTTCCCTCATTCATAACTTCAGGTTCCTGCATACCATTCCTTCCTTACAGTCTCAAGACAATATCCTAAAAAGCTTCTCCTCCTCGCTTGCCCCCTCTCTCTGGATTTACCCTTAACTTCCTAATTAATTTCCCTGCCTTCAAACAGTATAATTTTTTAAACAATTTTTTTAAAAGATATTATTTTTTTATTTGACAGAGATCACAAGTAGGCAGAGAGGCAGGCAGAGAGAGAGAGGAGGAGGAAGCAGGTTCCCTGCCAAGCAGAGAGTCTGATGTGGGACTCAATCCCAGGAGCCTGGGATGACCTGAGCCAAAGGCAGAGGCTTAACCCACTGAGCCACCCAGGTGCCTCCAAACAGTATCTTTCTCTACAATCCAATCCCTAATGCAGACAGATAATTCAAAAACACAATTTGATTGCACCATTTCCATCATTTAAAATTTTCCATGGCTCCTCATAGTCTCCGGGACAAAATTCAAACTTTACAGCATGACAGACAAGCCCCTCAACGTTGTAACCCCCACCTACATTTCCAGCCCCATCTCTCCACTCCCCAAGGAGCATGTTACCCTTCTGCTGCAGTAAATCCTCAGTGATTGTCACATACTTTCATGTCTCTATGCCTCTGCCTAGAACATTCTCTGTTGTGGGCTGAACAGTGTCGCTCCCAAATTCATAGGTTGAAACCCTCGCCTCCAGTACCTCTGAATTGACTGTATTTGGAGAGAGGGCTTTTAAAGAGGTAATTAAGGTAAAATAAGATCACAGGGGCGGTTCCTAACCTAGTGTGACTGAATTCATTTTAGAAGAGAAGATTAGGACTCAGGAGGATGGCCATCTAATAAAACCCGAAGAGGAAGGCCTTCAGAATAAACCAACACTGCTGACACCTTGATCTTGGACTTGTAGCCTCCACAACTATGAGGAAATAAATTTCTGTTATTTAAGCCTCCCCCGGTCTGTGGTACTTGTTATCTCAGCCCAAGCAAACTAATTCACCCCCAGGTCTTCCTCCAGAATCTCGTTCTAAATGCCTACTATTTAGGCTACCTAGTGCCTCCTTTAACCTTGGTGAATCTCATCTCCTCTCTAAGGTCCTTCTCCATTTAGGAGACAGCACTTCCTAGCCGGAGCTCCATTCCTCCAGGGGGCCATGCACTAGACTCCAGTACATTCTCACGCCCATCAGTCACCCATGTTCTATACGCTTCCATTGCTTCTTTAACCTCCAAGCAGCTCAAGCAACATGTGTTGTAGATCAGACACTCTCCGGACACCATACACTCGGAGCAGACATTTCTTTTCCTGACAGAGAAATCATCATTTTAGAAACCATCACAATTTCATGTCCATATGAAATTTTCTTAGTATCTGCCAATAGACCAACAACCTGATTTGATCTGAAAATATATTGTGTTGTACAAATGTTCATTCAAGAAGTTTCTACTTATTTTAAAGATTCTTACTGTGTACAATGAATAACATGCTAATAATTCTCCGCATCAAGTTTTTCAGCTCTTACTTGTAGGAATCTATGACTCCTCTAAGTGTGTTCTTAGGCGCCGTGGTCAAGGACATGGGGAATTTTACATAAGGAAACAGAGAGTTGTAGAGTGTTGCTTTTTAAAGACATCCCAAAATAAAGAGTAGTCCTTTAAGATGTGAAATAGGTTGCAACCTTTGCCAGACCAGCTGGAGTTCTTACAAGACTGCAAAAGGCACCGTCCTTTAAAGATAGCACTTTCTGTTGTAACGATGGAGACAGAATCCGGCGGCATGCTATCAGAGGTCAGAGGAGTAGAGAGAAAGGAGCACTGACATGTGTCTGTAGCCTCACTCATTAGAGCCGGAAAGAGCATCTTAGGCGGGCAGACAACAAAAGAGCCTATAGGAAGATCACCTCTCACATGATGAAGGCACTGGGAAAACCGTGTGTTTGCCATGCAGTTTGAGGCTGGAGTCATCGCACTAAGGTTTCGCTTCAAGCGCGTTTCCCAGTGATTGTATGGCCATCCAGCTTTCTTATGACTCAATTCGAACATTGTAAAGGAAATGAGGATTCAGTACACACTCTGGCGGTGGAATTTAAGGGCAGAAATTGTATTTTGCCAGTAGAAAACAATACCTCTAAAAATCGATTCCGTAAAAACAAAACCAAAAAAAAAAAAAAAAAAGACAGCTCAGGGCATTACGGAGGAAGTGTTGCCACAGATAATAATACACGGGAGACTCCACAGTCTCATTTCCATTGCTGCAAAATGTTCTGGAGCAATAAAGAAAGACTGTCCCATTTCTTGGCAGGTATCTCCCCCCCTTATTGCTTAAGTGGCTGTCCTCAAATGTAGCAAAAAAAATCACTAATCTGCTCCAGCTTGACTAGCTCTGGTTCCTTGTCTGTTTCCAACGTGGCTAGTCCATATCTTCTACCCTCTATAAAATGCAGGATCACACAGCCATAGAGCAGGACAGTGAATTGAGAATGGGACAAATCACGGGCCAAGAAGTTAGACTGTCTGGTCTGCCCTCATAGCTGCCAGGCTTCCTTACAGCAACAGAGATGAGATTCTAGGCCACGGCTCTTTCTTCCTTGGAGGCTATTGGGATCTGGTTTTTCTCTTCCACACCCTCTCTAGCTCTCACTCACCTTCAAGACACCCTATCTCGGGTGCTATGAATTCCCACTTTAACCCCTAATTGCCAGAGGCAGAGTAACTAATTTTTACATATGAGGGAAGGGAGGCTATCTGGGGCAAAGGATCCAAACTGCAGTCCTACCCAACTAACGCTTTGTATGATCATATGCTCTGCACATTTTTCTGTCCTGTTGGTCATTCTGTGTCTGTGGAAAAGACCCAGGACTCTGAACCCAGGTTTAAAGTTTAAGTCTAGGGGCACCTGGGTGGCTCAGTAGGTTAAGCTTCTGCCTTCGGCTCAGGTCCTGATCCCAGGGTCCTGGGATCGAGGCCCACATCCGGCTCCCTGCTCAGCAAGGAGGCTGCTTCTCCCTCTCCCTCTGCCTGCTGCTCTGCCTACTTGTGCTCTCTCCCTATCTCTCTGTCAAATAAATAAATAAAATATTTTTAAAAAATAAGTAAATGAAGTTTAAGTCTGCCATTCTCCTCTCTTCCATAGTCCTAACCACCCCTATTGCTGCCCTGCGGGAGGTTCCTGGTGGTTGGGAACAGCCCTCTCACATCTGCCATGCTTTTTTGTTATGGTGACAGTCAAACACAGTGATAAATGTGAAAGCTCTCTGTGAACTCTAAATCAGGGTACAAGTACTAGTAGTCCTTTTATTACTATTGTTCTAACATCTCAGATACATGAGAAAAGGAGCCCCACAGGTCCTACATGCCTTCACTCATTTCAACCAAGTGTTGACGTTGGAGATAGAGAGGTAGATAAATATATATAATATTAACTACAACTTCTTCACTTTCACGTTGTACAAAAAACTTTTTGAACAGTTCATGTGATTTATCTCATCTCAACTCATTCCCGAAAAACATGTGAGGTAGGTATTATCCCTGCTTGCCTGTGAGGAACTTGAGCCTCCCGAATAGACCCAAATCTCAACTTTGAAGTGACAGAACCTGTTCTCAGTCCAGGACTTTCAAAAATATTGATTTTTGGGACGCCTGGGTGGCTCAGTGGGTTAAGCCTCTGCCTTCAGCTCAGGTCATGATCTCAGGGTCCTGGGATCGAGCCCCGCATCGGGCTCTCTGCTCAGCAGGGAGCCTGCTTCCCTCTCTCTCTCTCTCTGCCTGCCTCTCTGCCTACTTGTGATCTCTCTGTCAAATAAATAAATAAAATCTTTAAAAATATATATTCATTATTTTCTGAGGTAAAATGTACAAAAATAGAATTTACCGCTTGAGCCATTTTGAAGAATACTATTCGGTAGCATGAAGCTCAAAACTCTGAACCCTCTTCGCACTAACTCCCCAACCCCTCTCCCCCAGCCCCTGGTAACCACTCTTCTACTTTCTGTGTCTGTGAATTTGACCATTCCAGGTACTTCATGTGAGTGGAATCACATAGTATTTGTCATTTTGTGTCTGACTTATTTAGCATGTCGTCACAATTAATCCGTGTTGTAGCATGTATCAGAATTCCGTTCTTTTTTAAGACTAAATAATATGCCTTTGTATGTATTTTACATTTTGTTTATCCTTTCATCGCTCCATGGACATTTACCCCAGGTCTTTGAATGGCAAACCTCTTAACCCCTAAAGCAAGTTCAGTTGTTATTCTAATAGTTATTATGTTGTCAGGGTGTACAAAAAGCTGAAGGGTTACCCTTAGAGTTTTACTCTGGGGGATTCTAGGAATCATTTAATTTCCCTAGCATGAGGAGCCACTAAATATAATGGGATTTTCTGCCACATATAATAGTATCAACTCATATTACCAAGGACGATAGAAAAAAAATCTGAATGAATCATATCATTCTAAAATTAGAATTTATTTTAGAGAATTGCTTTTGTCATTTCAAAGTTACAAATCTATTCTTTTAACTTTTAGCAGACATGACGATTGGTTCTGATCACCAATTCTAACCCAATACAATGAGAACTTTTTTTTTTCCTTTTTTTATTTATTTGATAGAGAAATCACAAGTAGGCAGAGAAGCAGGCAGAGAGACAGGGAAGCAAGCTCCCCGCTGAGCAGAGAGCCCGACGCAGGGCTCGATCCCAGGACCCTGAGACCATGACCTGAGCCGAAGGCAGAGGCTTAACCCACTGAGCCACCCAGGTGCCCTGAGAACTTTTTTTTAATATCTTTTTTTAAAGTACACTGCACACCCAGTGTAGGGCTTGAACACACAACCCTGAGATCAAGGGTCACATACTCTACTGACTGAGCTAGCCAGATGCCCCAATAAGAAATGTTTTAAATTCAAAAGAAGATAATTCAATGGTAGCATGTAGACTTAGCCTGGTACGAACTTACGAGGCTTGCTCTCTTGTGTTTATCTATCCATAGGAGATCCTAACCCAAATGCCAGTCTAATTACAATTTGGAAGACTTCTGACAATATCATCTGGAAGACTACACATTGACTTTTCAGAAAAATGTCTTAATGTTTTTTAAACAGCATTATATTGAAGTACAAATGAAATATAATAAATCATATATATTTAAAGTATACAATCTGACAAGTTGACATATGTATATATCCATTCATTGTTTCACATGTTTGGATATCCAGATATTCCAGCACCATTCGTTAGAATGGTTAACTTTTTTCCACTGAACTGCCTATATACTTGGTCAAAAAATCATGAGGTCTCTTTCTAGACTCTATTCTCTTTAACTGATCTCTTCACCTTTGTGCCATTATACTTCACTGTTTCGGTTACTGAAGCTTTACAAAGTCTTGAAATCAGATAGTCCTCCAGGTTTGTTTTGGTTTTTTTTCTTTTTTAACTTATTTTGGCTACACTAGGTCCTCTGCATTTCCACAAGAATTTTAGAATCAGTTTGTCAATTTCTATAAAATGGCCTGCTGAGTTTTTTATTGGGTTTGCATTGAATGGATGGGTCAGTGTGGAGAGAATTTACATCTTAACCCTATTTAGTCTTCAGGGACACCTGTGTGGCTCAGTCGATTAAACATCTGCCTTCAGCTCAGGTCATGATCCCAGGGTCCTGGGATCAAGTCCTGCATCAGACTCCCTGCTCACCTGGGAGCCTACTTCTCCCTCTGCCTCCCTGCTTGTGCTCTCTCTCTCTCTCTCTAACAAATAAATAAATAAATAAAGTCTTTAATCAAAAACAATATTTAGCTTTCAACCCTATGAGCAAAGTATAGTTTTCCTTTTATTTGGGTCCTTAAATTCTCTCAGCAATGTTATATAATTTCTAGTACAGTCTTGCATGGCTTTAGTCAGAAAAGTATTTTATATTTTTGATGTTATAATAATTTTTCCTTAAGAAATTAGGTCTTTAAATTGCATTAATTCATCTTTATGTAATATTTCGGTATACTAGAATATGGCTGGCTGTCTTGAGTACAGAAATGTTTCGATGTCAGGGCACCTGAGGAGTTCAGTCGGTTAAACATCTGCCTTTGGTTCAGGTCATGATCCCAGGGTGCCAAGATCGAGCCCACATCCCTCAGCAGGGAGCCTGTTTCTCCCTCTTCTTCCTTCCCTTCCCAACATCCCCAGCTCACATGTGTGTTTGCTCTATTTCTCTCTCTCTTGCTCAAATAAATAATCTTTTTTAAAAGAAAAGAAATGTTCCAAAGTCAGGAATCTTTAAAAGTTACCATATTTCCAGTTCTACTTCTTATTGACGAGGAGTAGAATAAGTCGTCTTGGAGGACACGTTTCACCCAAATGGCTAAGCACTGCAGTCCTTATTTATGGTTACTCCTTCCCCCAACTACAAAGAAAACATGCTTCTCTCTAACTTTCTAATTAGGAGACTCATGAAAAATATATATTCCAGTTGGAACACTGGAGCCAAGTTCTATTTTTCTGGTGAATGGAAACATTTCCAGCTTTCTACCACATTCCTAGAAGGTGCTTAACAAATATTTGTTTGGAAGGAATAAATAGTTTGCATATGGAGCACAGAAGCTCTCTCAGAAGATGTTTCCTGCAGTTAAAGGAATCAGGACCTTTCGTTTAAGCTCTGCCCTGGTTTTATAATTTCACTCAATTTATTTGCACTTACTACTTCATAATTATTTCAAACAACTTTTAAAATGAGGATGCTTAAATGTGGCTGGGAAGGAGCCAGTATAGATGGATTGGTTGAAGTCAAGGACAGGAAAAAGCAAGAATAGTTTAAGTGAGTTCTCTGAGAAATCAAAAGAAAGTAAAGTCTCGGCACAGATGGAGGGATTGGCCGTTCACAAGGGGAGCCGGGATGCCTCTTTCTCTGAAGCTGGGGGAATAGAGGTTATAGACGTAGTGTAGACTGTTAGATGTGTTGCTCAGACATTGAAGGAATTCTGGTCTAATGGTGTCTGCTTTCTCTAGGAGTGAGAAGTAGAGTAGTAAGGAAGGAGAATAGGAAAGTTTAGTAGATGGGGGCCCAGTGAAGAAAGATAGAATCATATTCTAGACCTCTTATTAATGATAACTGTATCTTCAGGCTACAAAATTACTCTGTTTTCTCCCCTTCCTCCCCAACAACCCAAGGCAAGCCTTTGCCAAACCCTTGCTAGCACTATTGAAGGGCCCAGTAATGTCAGAGACCATGAATGAGTAAATTGAAAAGTTCACCTTTAAGAAAAAAATTCTTAGGGAATTTGCTTATATATACTTATATGTATGTATTTAAGCATTGTGATCACTCAGTGATTTCTAGTTAGGTTGTAGGATCATAAAAAGGAAGAGGTGGGGCATGTGGCTGGCTCAGTTGATAGAACATGCAACTCTTGACCTTGGGGTTGTAAGTTGCAGCCCCACACAGAGGCTTTAACAAAACAAAATCTTTAAAAAACAAAATCTTAAAAAAAAAAAAAGGTAAGAAGTGTTAAGAATCACTTTTGTTGTTATGATTTTAAGCAGAAACCAATATAATAATTTCATTAGTAGTTTAAAACTTCAATATTACTTTCTATCATAATTTTTAGCATTTTAAAACACAAAAATGAGAAATAGTTTCATTAACCAGACTCTTCCCTACCAGTAATAAGTGGTTGATAACCACTGTTCTTGGCCATAAAATTACTCTTATTTCTTCTAAGACGCATATTTTTTCACATTTTAATATCTCAGAAATCAAAATATATCTTACATTTGATGTCATCTTCCAACTATAATTGGAAGTACTTTTTCCTTTTTAAAAATACATATAATAGGGGTGCGTGGGTAGCTCAGTCAGTTAAGTGTCTGCCTTTGGCTCAGGTCATGATCCCGGGGTCCTGGGATGGAGACCCTTGTATGTTTATGTTGGGTTTCCTGCTCAGTGGTGAGCCTGCTTCACCCTCTCCCTCTCCCTCTGTAGCTCCCTCTGCTTGTACTCTCTGTCAAATAAAAAAATCTTAAAAAAAAGAAAAAGCAATAGAAGCGCTCGTTATAACTGGTGGTATCATAGTTCCCATGAAACAGCCCTTTTCTTCACTCCCACACACCTTTCTAAAACTAACAGGAAAAAAAAAAAAAGATTTGATGCATTCACTCTCTTTGAGGAACAAATGTTTAAGAATGTTACCTGACCCAAAATATTTACATTTTTATTTTTTTATGTACTTACATTTTAAAAGAGATGGCTGAGATAAGAGAATGAATTTAACCTATCCTGTGAAAGTAAAGGAGATTTCTATCTGGGGACAAGCCTTTGGGGACCCTCAACTAGTGGCAACTATCTGCTCCTCTGAAATACCCCTGTACTCACCTCTTAAAAATTAGATAAACTTGGGGCACCTGGGTGGCTCAGTGGGTTAAGCCTCTGCCTTCGGCTCAGGTCGTGAACTCGGGGTCCTGGAATTGAGCCCCGCATCCGGCTCTCTGCTCAGCGGGGAGCCTGCTTCCCCCTCTCTCTCTGCCTGCCTCTCTGACTACTTGTGATCTCTTGTCTGTCAAATAAATAAATAAAATCTAATAAAAATAAAATTATTTATTTATTTGACAGAGAGAGAGATCACAAGTAGACAGAAAGGCAGGCAGAGAGAGAGGGGGGAAGCAGGCTCCCCGCTGAGCAGAGAGCCGGATGCGGGATTTGATCCCATGACCCCGAGATCACGACCTGAGCGGAAGGCAGAGGCTTTAACCCACTGAGCCACCCGGGCGCCCCAATAAAGAAATAAAAAAAAAATTTAGATAAACTTGTGACCAAATGAGCCTGAGATTTTTACCCGTAGATTTATTCGAAATACAACTCCAAAATTCCCTGGGGAGTATAGGTATTCTACCCATTATGTTCACCAAAGCAAAGAAGACATTGTTTAAATGATCTGGTTTGGGAAATTCTTAGTCTCTAAGAATATCTCTTCATCAGGATACACTATCTCCTCTTTCCAGAAGCTCCAATACAGTCTTTGGGTAGCATTTTAAAAATGATAATGCTATTTATTTATTTATTTATTTACTTACTTACTTATTTAACTGGAACAACATGCCCAGAGGGTCTTATTTAAAAGACGTGCATTTTCGGGACACCTGGGTGGCTCAGTGGGTTAAGCCTCTGCCTTCTGCTCAGGTCATGATCCCAGGGTCCTGAGATAGAGCCCCACATCGGGGGTCTCTGCTCAGCAGGGAGCCTGCTTCCCCCTTCTCTCTGCCTGCCTCTCTGCCTACTTGTGATCTCTGGCAAATAAATAAATAAAATCTTAAAAAAAAGAAAAAAAAGACGAGCATTTTCTGAAGGAAACGGGTACAGGTTTGAAGCGATATTTCTCAAATAGTGTGCTCAAGCCAACTGCGTCAGAATTACTTGGGAAGCTGGTTAAAATACAGATTCACAGGCCCCTTTTCAGGGGATAAGCCACAGAATATAGCATTTTTAACAGGCTGATTCATATGCGCATTGCAATTAGAGATCTTCGACCTCTTTAGAGAAGCCCATTCTCTTACAAGAAGTTTTGCACAGAGCCCGGCACATACCACAAATGAATGGCAGGGGCTGTATTAGCTACAGCTATATAGTAAAATCATCCAAACTTAGTAACTTAGGCAACAAACATTTATTATCTCACAGTTTCTGTGGGTGAGGACTTAAGTTTAGCTGAGGGATTCTGGCTCAGGGGGTCTCATGAGGTTGTATTTGGCTACAACCCTGTGAAGGCTGACTGGGACAAGAGAATGGTTCATTCACGTGGTTCTTGACAAAAGGCCTCTATTACTCCCGTTGGCTGTGTCTCCGTTCTTCCACCAACAGGGCCTCTCCATAGGATTGAACGACTGCCTCTTGAGATTACCTCATGAGATGCCGCTGCTTTCTCGAGTGAGTTATTCAGGGGACAGCAAGAAGGAGACCTTAATGCCTCTTATGACCTAGTCTCCAACATCATGCCCCATCATTTCCTTCATATTTCATTTGTCACTAATTCCATCCCCCTATCAAGGAGAGAGGAATTAAGTGCCAGCTCTTGAAGGAAAGAAGACTGAGGAATCTCTGGAGATATTATTAAGTCACTACTACCCTACTAATATAATTTCCTTATGGTAGGGCAGAAAGCACTCGTAAAAGGTTCCTTTTTGTTTGAGTTCTCCAGAAATGTTGGTAACTTCCTACCCACCATCTGGGGGGAGAGTGGTGAGGGGCTCAACCACACAGAGGCTGTTTTGTGCCACACATGACTTGCTTTTCTAATTGTGGATGGGAAATGGATCTCCCGATCCTCTTCCTTCCTCTGCAAACAGGCTTTGGCTCAGCTAGTGGTTTAAACAACTCAACAACCTGCAATCATAAATGTTGTAGAACTATAGGAAGAGGGAAAAAAGCTTGACGTGGCTGTTATTTTCTCCCTCTGTGGTACCACATAGCAATGGAAATGCCAAGCGGACCATCTGGAAGTCAGCATTCCATAAAACCAACGGGGATATGATAATTTGCCTTTTAATAACAAATCCCTCATTTTATAAAAATTTGGGATCAAAAATTCCTCTATGTAGCCTACACTACGAACACACTTAAAATATTCATTGTAAAATCTGATTTATAGGGAGGCATGAGAGATCCCTTCGCAGAATTCTAGGATCCTGTCAAAGTTACACAGCTTCCCAGAGCATCTAGTTTACAACCAGTAAGTAGTTCTAGCCGTGGAAGCATTGGGCTGATGCTGGTGCTGCTTTAGCTGACAATCGGGAGGGAAATTGCCATACAAGATGGCATCAAATTTTGATCTTTCTTCGAATGCCTATTGTCTGTTTTATCAAAGACATTCGATATTGACACAGTGCAGGCTATTGAGTCTCAATAAAATCTATTCTTCACTTCCTTTTACCTCATCTGCAGACTGTTGACATTTTCTTTTATTTCAACACTGATGTTTTTCTTTTACATTGGAGATTTCAGCACTGATGTTGTAATTGCTTATCACACAGCTGGCCCTGTTATGATGTTCTCGTGAATGTCCCTTCATTTTCCTGATGGTCCTGTGATCCAATCTACAATCCATTTAAAAACAAAACATTCATGTGCCATTTTATGCTGGGGCTCTTTTGGAGTTCCATTTCAGCTTCATTAATATTGATGCTGTCTGTCTCCTTGCTTATTTCAGAAGATTCTTTGAAATTAATCTTCAGAATTCACTGTGATTTGTTGCTGTTTTGTGCGTCAGCCCCAGTACAGCTTGTCTCTCGTTAATTTTGTTTTTCTTTATTTTTACGCGTCTGCTATGACTGTTCTCCTACATGTACTACTGGTGTATGTCAGGTCCTTTATGGAATCCCGGTTTCGCCTCTGCCTTTCACTGTGATTTTCCATCATTAAGGACCTCTTGAATAAAAATGTAGCCCTTGTTTCTGACAGAGTCCATGTTCCTTTACTTTTCTTTCTGTGTGATTTTCCATCATTATGGTTCTTAAATTTCTTGAATAATGACATATACTATGAACAAATGGACAGAACAGTAATGGCTTCATCAGTGTTTTCTAAAATGTATCTGCAGCTTTTAGAGCACACAGTGCCAGCACAGAATCTGTACTATGTATGTAAAAGAATTTTTAAAATACATTTTGTGGTCTCTTGGTGACAATGCTCTGGTGCATTAATAATTCTCATTCTTGCTTACAGCATCTGCTTGTTAGAATGCCCGGCCCACAGCAGCCAGGTTGGAGAATAACCTTAGGTCTGGATGTCTTTGAGGAACATAGGTGCATTGCTGTATGTCCTTTTATTCCCTCCCTATAACATTTTCAAAGGCAGCCAATATTTCCTTGACAGGGAATGCGAGCTTGTAAATTGCATTAATTTCAAAAATGAGGTAGATAAAGCCAAATTTTACTCTTTGGGTATTTTTGTCATTTCGCTGATTACTTCTAAATAAAATAGCTCCATACTTCTGGTTACAAACGGGCAAGGGAGCATTATAGGTGATAGAACAGGATTCAAATTTAATAGCTACGATTGACCAAAGCCAAGTCAAGAAAATGCCATGAAATAAGAAGATATAGTTGAAAGTATTGGCTGTCCAATCATTGCTCCAAATATGTGCAGAGCAAGTAATGCTAAAGTAAAACATACAAAATATATAGTTCGCTATTGGTTAAAAACTATGTTTGCTTCATGTTCAGAATACCAATTACCAACAGAGGAACTCAAAGTCAGCTTAAGCAGTTTCCTCTTCGAAAATGCCTTGTAAGAAACTACCAAAACCTAGAAACAAGTTGGTATTTCAGAGATTTATACAAATCTATGATGCTCAAATTATTTCTAAGTTAAGCAAAAGAGATTTAGTAGCTTCTCTTACATGAAAACCAGTGTAACTTGGACAGGAATCTGGAAATCAGAAATTGAGTTCTCATTTTATTGTTAATACTGTATTTCATTACAATTACATCAGTTTTTCTACCAACATTTTCCATGTTTTTTTTAATAGAAGCAAAACTGCCTATAAAACGGAATAGAGGGGCACTGGGATGGCTCAGTCAGTTGTCTGGGACTCTTGATTTCAGCTTAGGTCATGAGATCCAGCCCCACAAGGGCATTATGCTGGGAGGGGAGACTGCTTAAGATTCTCTCTCTCCCTCTGCCCGACAAACAAAACAAAAACCATGAAAGAAAAGAAAATGGAATAGATATCCATATGCAAAGGAATGAAGTTGGACTCCTATGCAACACAGTATCAAATATTAATTAGAAGTGGATCAAAGACTGGGCTCCTGGATGGCTCAGTTGGTTAAGCTCTTCCTTTGGCTCAGGTCATGATCCCCCGGGGGGCCTGGGATTAAGCCCAGTATCCTGTTCCCTTATCAGTGGGGACACCCCTTCTCCCTCTCCCTCTGCCCTTCCCTTGCCCTGCCCCCTGCTGTTAGTGCTTGCTCACTTATGCCATCTTTCAAATAAATAAATAAAATCTTTAAAAATAATGGATTAGGGGCGCCTGGGTGGCAGCCTCTGCCTTTGGCTCAGGTCATGATCTCAGGGTCCTGGGATCGAGCCCCGCATCGGGCTCTCTGCTCGGCAGGTTAGCCTTCTTCCCTCCCTCTCTCTCTCTCTTTCTGCCTCTCTGCCTACTTGTGATCTCTCTCTCTCTGTCAGATAAATAAATAAAATCTTTAAAAACAATGGATTAAAGACACAGATGCAAGAACTAAAACTCTTCAAAAAAACCAACATAGGATTAAATCTTCATGACCTTGGATTAGGTAATGGTTTCTTAGATATGATGATACAAGCAACCAAAGTAAAAATTACATCATTTAGATTTCATCAAAATTAAAACCTGGGCAGTGCACCTGGCAGTACTGAGGATCTGTGTCTTGCTTTAAGACTGCTTGGATGTGGGGTGCCTGGGTGCCTCAGTCAGTTAAGCGTCTGCCTTCCACTTGGGGCATCGTGCCAGAGCCCTGGGAGGGAGCCCAGCTTCAGGCTCCCCCTCAGTGGGGGAATCTGCTTGTTCCTCTGCCTCTCCCCTGGCTTGTGCTCCCTCGAGCACTCACTCTCTCTCTCTCAAATAAATAAAATCTTGGGGGGGGGAGTGTTAATGGGTGTAACAGACCCAGGAGATGCCCAGTCTTCCAGCCTGAGACCACCCTCCAACCCTTTTTCCCTTCAGAATCCTACTGTACCCATCTGCTGCCTCCAGGGCCAGCCACCTCCGTTTTGGGGGCTTACCTCCTTATTGCCGACCAACCAGCAACTCCCAGGTTTTCCCACCAAGGTGGATGTTGCGGTCAACGCCCTGGTTGACAGGCATCCGCGGGCCTCCTACAGCTACCTCTCCTTGGGCTTCCATTTTGACCCCACGAGGATGTGGCTCTGGAGCGCAGCGGCCCCCGCTTACCGAGTTGTTGAGAAGAGCAAAGGCTCAGGTGCCTCGGGACCAGGCGACCCGCCCAGAGCCCCACCCTCTCCCAGGACTTGCAAGAAGAGCCCGGGTGCAGCCTTGAAAGCCTCCAGGGTCCGGGAGAGGAGCCCGACCCCGGCTCTCTTGGGCTGCATGCCTGGGTTCTGCCCACGCTGACCTCCACCTTGTCACTTCCTGGAGAGCCCCTTCCTGAATGAGGAGTTGAAACCCATCAAGAAGATGGGAAACCACCTGACTCACCTGCCCAGCCTCTTGGAAAGGCTCACCCTCAAGCACCACTAGGAGCCTCCAAAGCCCAGTGACCTTTGGGGAAGTTCTTCTGAACTCCCCTGGTGCCAAAGCTTGTACCTGAGTCTCTTTCTGAAGCCACTAGACCTCCCTGCAGCCCTCTCCCAAGCCCTAGACCAAATGGAAACAATAAAACTTTTGGCATAAAAAAATTAAAAACTGGTGTTTTTAATTTCAAATGATACTACAATCAAGAAAGTGAAGACAGTAGACAGAATAGGAGAAAGCATTTGCAAATCATATATCTATAAGGGTCTAGTATCCAGAATATGTAAAGAACTCTTACAGTTCAACAATTAAAAAAAAAAAAAACAATTAAAAAAATGGGCAAAGAATTTGAATAGACATTTCTCCAAAGAAGGTGTATTTAAAAAAGAAAGAAAGAAGAGAAGAAGGTATACAAATGGCCACTAAGCGCCTGCTTACTCAATTACCATTAGTCATTAGGGAAATGTAAATGAGATACCAATTTACACCCACTAGGATGGCTGTAATGAAAAAGACAATAACAAATGTTGGCAAGGAAATGGAGAAATAACACAGCCACTTTGGAAAATAGTTTGGCAATTCCTAAAATAGCCAAAAACTGGAAACTATCCAATGTCCACCAACTGATGAATGGGATAAACAAAAATAGCGTATTTGTACAGGAATATTATTTAGCCATAAAAAGGAATGGAGTACTGATTCATGCTAAAATATGCACGGCCCCTGAAAACATCATACAATGTGAAAGAAGTCAAATGTAAAAGGTTATATACTGTATGGTTCAATTTATATGAAATGTCCACAAGAGGCAAATCCACACAGACAGAAAGTATATCAGTGGTTGCCATGGACTGGAGGCATGGGAGAATGGGGGTTACTGCACATGGGTTCAGGGTTTCTTTTTTGGAATGATAAAATGTTCTGTAATTGTATAGTGGTGACCATTGAACAATTTTATGAATATACTAAAAACCACCAAATTGTACACTTTAGAAGAATGAACTTTATGATTTTTTTCTTTGATTTTCCTTTTCGAATTCTTTATGAATTTTCTTTTTAAAAAGAATAAAAATGCCTGGCAAGTGTCTTTATGAAGGAGAGTATTATGAGAACTGAAACACTCTATTAATATTAATAACATGGATTTTTAAATGGTGAATGGAAGTAACTGTTAAAACTCAAAAAAAATTAACAGAATTAGGCTGAGGGCAAACCAATATTTGAAGGCTACCTTTATATTGTTCCATGATGATGACAGTCTGGAAAAAAAATTTAATTTGCAAGCGTCTCAATGTTGGGCATTATATTTTTGACATTTACCAGGATATTTTGGTATGTAGACCTTAATCTATTTTCCAACGGGATTCATTATTTAGTTCACCTTTGTGCCTACTTTTCAAGTACTATGTATTCAGTAATTTTGTGGATTTGTAAGCGTTGATATAGTCAGTCATTGGCTTTTCTACATAATATTGCACTCCAACCACCCCTCAAGGCAAGAAATTCCAAGAAAAGAAATTTTCACTTCTGAACCTTGAGTATGATGATGCTACAATAATATTGAGTGTTTAAACATATTCATATTTATATTTAAACTATATATATAGTTTATATATATATTTAAATATATTTATATTTATGTTTAAACTAAAAACTATTCACTAAGTTCTGATCAAATATGAACAAAGATGTTCACCTTAAGTCATCATACTCATAACTTATTTTTTGAGAATTCTTGGATCTAAATTGTGTCATAAATCAGACACAAGGAATCCAAAAGTGGCAAATGCCAGTTCATGGTTTTCCTTTGACATACCCAGGAATGTTCTCAATTCAGTGTTACCTTTCTCTCTTCCCGTTCCCAGCAGACCATCAAATGACCAGAACAGTTTCTAGAAAGCAGCTGAATTCTCAGGTTACCCCATCTTGGCTCATGGATCTTGGCACAAGGTGAGAGATTCCTGACAGAAGTACATCCAATGATCCCCTCGCATGGATCCATCATCGCCATCATGGATCACTTCATCCCCATCATGACACTTGCCATGTCCTTACCGCATCCCGTCACTGATGGGGATTGAAAGTGAGTTCCATGTTGTACTGTCAACCTTCCTACCTTTTTTGTTTCCATTACAACTTATGAGTCATCATCTGGCCAACACGGACCTGGTCTTTGTGGGAGCGATGTATGGGAAGTCTGTGAACATTATCATGCTGGTCCTTTAGCCTATCACAAAATAGACTGCAGAAGGCCAGCATCAAACTATTATACTATGCATCACTTCAAATGGGTCTGGATAGTCAGGTATAGCTACCAGAACTTTAGCCAAATTAATCTGTAGTATTCGCCCATCATCAAACGAAACTTCTAGAGTCACATGCCTCCTGGATACAATCTTTCAGGATAGCAGAAATAGGGAAGGATATATTTTCATTATTCTCCAAAAGAGAAGGCCTGCTGGGATAAAAAGGGCTATACAACATCCCTTTTTGGGGCACTTGGGTGACTCAGTGGGTTATAGCCTCTGCCTTTGGTTTAGGTCATGATCTCGGGGTCCTGGGATCGAGCCCTGCATCGGGCTCTCTGCTCAGCAGAAAGCCTGCTTTCTCCTCTCTCTTTCTCTCTGCCTGCCTCTCTATCTGCTTGTGATCTCTGTCTGTCAAATAAACAAATAAAATATTTAAAAAAAAAAGAACATCCATTTTAACCTCAGTCTAAAAAAAAAAGTCCTATATGTAAAATACCTGTAAAGCATGGATTTTTCTAATGTGTTTATGGTAAGTCCTCTGCCCGGTATATTACTTATCCCATCATGATCCCAAACGAACATTTCAAACAAATGAAAGCCTACCATTTGTAGACCTGAAATCTGAGCACCACTGGGAACATTTCATAGCCCTGAAAATCCTGTTTCTTTTTTCTTTGATGTTGCCCCTGGGAGGGTGAATTCTCTCCAACCAATAGAATGATGCCAAGTTAGGAACAGGTTCAGGTTGCTGTATCGTGTTTGTAGAAATTTCCAAGGTACAAGAGAGACTTTCTAAACTGCTTACGAATATAGTTAGTCTTACCTGGACCATGCAAGACTAAACCCAGGAACTGAAACATCTATGGAAAAGGACAGAGAGAGATAACCCAGGCTTCCCTAAGGAGGCAGACCTCAGTTCATTTCATTCCTTCTGCTACATGAGTCAGGAGAAAGCACAAGAAAGGAACAAAATACCTGAGTGTTTTGAGTAGGGGTCCATGTCAGCTCACCGTATGAAAACAAGGAGAGGAAAAGGCATGTTTTTCATCACAGTGACCCTGCCTATAGGTGATTGTAAACTAGTAGGTTTCTTGAAGTCTAACTAGAAAGTCAACTCTTCCTCCCGGAGAGAGGGGCATGAGATTTCCTTTCCCTTTTTATACTGTACAGAGCACAAATTTCTTATCTAAGCAACTAGCTTTCAATCCCAGATTGGCTTTGACCAACACAGTCTCCATATCCACGCTGTACCCACGCCCATTCTGAGTTAGATACTTGATGAAACTGCTCATACTGCTGGCCTGAGCATATCTGGGCAGGCACCACGGTCAGAACTGAAGGAATTCTCCATCTCTTCTCCAAACCACCTGCTGGCTCTTGTCACAGGATGTGAGCCCAGTGCCCTAGTCAGTGCCATCAGCCACCTTGTCTCTTGAATCCTGACCTTTCCTAATCCCCTAGACACAGAAGGGAGAGAGTTCCCTCTCTGGTTTAATATTTGGCCGGCTAGTCATCCCTTTCACATGATAAAGATGGGGCTTTACCTAAGAACCTTCTTCTCAATTCCTTTTGGGAGTGCTGAAACCCTTTGTGGGTTAATTGTGAAAGCTTTTAAGGAACAATTGCTTCTTTAACAAATTCCATTTATCTGAGTCCCCATAGCATGTGTTCCATCTTATACCAGCATCCTGCCAGGGGTGAGCAGAATTTCTGATCTTCAAGTTCAAAGTTTATACCTCTGTTGGATCATCCACACAGTTGCTGATTTTTATCCTTTGGAAACCTCGAACTCTCCACTCATGTGCCTGGTAAAGATGACAGGCAAGTTCAACTCTCAACGAATAATCTCACCTTTACCTTCTCTATCAGGACTGCCCATTATCCAGCATCTCTTTAATGACCCATCTGGTCCAATAATAATGACAGATAATTTTCTCTCTACTGGCAGTGGGAGGGCGGTGGGATGGAGAGGCGGTAAATTCTCATGCACTAATAAAATGTAACCGTAATATCAGGAAGACCACCATATTATAATGCAAAATGAAAAACAAGGTAGAATCCAGCAACAGATAAAAACAAAGATCATTGAATTGTGCTAAAGCTCAATCTCTCTCAAAAAAATATAAACAAAAAAATAATAATAAGTAAATAAAATCAAACATCATTTCAAAAGCCTGAGTCACAATGAAGACTTAAAATCTGTATGGTAGCAGAGCTCTTCAAAGATCATTCCCTGCCCAGCACATGTTTGTAGCATCAGGATAACCACTGGCTCCTACATGATGAGCTAACGTGAAGGTGTGGGCATGATTACAGTCATAAGAATCACTGGCAGGATATACACTGACATTCAGCTTCAGACAGTATGCTATCTTAATGGAATACTGGAAAAAATCAATGACAGCTCTTCTCAAGACAAGATTTTCGGGGTGCCTGGGTGGCTCAGTGGGTTAAAGCCTCTGCCTTCAGCTCAGGTCATCATCCCAGGGTCCTGGGATAGAGCCCCACATCAGGCTCTCTGCTCAGCAGGAAGCCTGCTTCCTCCCCTCTCTCTCTGCCTGCCTCTCTGCCTACTTGCGATCTCTGTCGAATAAATAAAATCTTTGAAAGAAAAGATTTTTGAGTAGGGGACAAAGTTTACAGGTATAAACAGTGATAGGAATTGTGACTGGCATTGTCTGCTATATATTTTCAAAAGAAGGTATTTGGAAAGAAATGCTTTGGAGCACTACTATTAACAGAGTTGCCACAATCTTGGGCATAACTAGTTGGTGATAGGTCCTGTTAAGGAAAGATTTCTGTTCCATTTTTCTACCCAAAACACAAATGCACTGAGTAGCAATAGTTCGTATTTCACTAGAAGTTTTCATGATCCTTAAATTGGAAGTGTAGTGGGACGCCTGGGTGGCTCAGTTGGTTAAGCAGCTGCCTTCGGCTCAGGTCATGATCCCGGCATCCTGGGATCGAGTCCCACATTGGGCTCCTTGCTCTGCGGGGAGCCTGCTTTTCCCTCTGACTCTGCCTGCCATTCTGTCTGCCTGTGCTCACTCTCGCTCTCTCTCTCTGACTAAATAAATAAAATCTTAAAAAAAAAATTGGAAGTGTAGTGATGAAATTTACAAGGATACTACATAAATAATCAGGTTGGTCTTATTTGAAGGATCAGAACAGCACCATCTGTTGAATTATTTCTTCATCAGATGCATCCCATTTAATAACTGGAAGATTGCATGGTTCTTTTTTTTTTTTTAAGTTTTATTTATTTATTTATTTGACAGACAGAGATCACAAGTAGGCAGAGAGGCAGGCAGAGAGAGAGAGAGAGGAGGAAGCAGGCTTCCTGCTGAGCAGAGAGCCCGATGCCGGGTTTGATCCCAGGACCCTGGGATCACGACCTGAGCCAAAGGCAGAGGTTTTAACCCACTGAGCCATCCAGGCACCCCCCAATCATAGAAATTGATCATCTCACCTTTTCCTGAAGAATGGTGATAACATTTCTGATCCTGAACTGTGTTTCCAACCACCAGACATCACTTGACTACCTATGACCAGTGGTCTAAAGTCATTTAATATTTTACATCATATGAGAATTGAAGGGGCAAAAACTAAGAGCTATATTTTGCATAGCAAACATGTAAAGTAATAGTTTTACATTTTTCTTGCTCTTATAAACTTAATGTCATTAATCATCATTCTTAAAATACCAAGCTCACTCTACCTTATTCTAAAACTATTGAAGTTTTTTTTATAAGATTTTATTTATTTGACAGACAGAAATCACAAGTAGGCAGAGAGAGAGGGGGAAGCAGGCCCCTTGCTGAGCAGAGAGCCTGATGCGGTGCTCGATCCCAGAACCCTGAGATCATGACCTGAGCCGAAGGCAGAGGCTTTAACCCACTGAGCCACCCAGGCACCCCTTCATGGTTCTTTTTAATTATTTATCACACTTGCTGAAAGAGAATGATCTGTCCTACACATTTCCATGTGACTTGCAGTCCCTTCCTAATGGAAGCACGTATTTCCTCACTTATTAACATTAGGTTTACCCGTGTGACTTGCTTTGGTTGATGACATATGAGACACAGTTGATATGTAGCATCTTAACAGAAGCTTGAGAGTCATTGCATGGTCCAACCTTCATACTCTTTACACTCTGCCATAATCACGAGTGTCTGCAATAGGTGTTGCTCCTTCATCCTGTTCAACCTGCATCCTGAAATGAACACACATTGAGTGGAGAGAGCCGTACCTAACTCTTTCCATGAGTAAGAAACAAACCTTTGTTGTTGTAAGCCATTAAGATATTTGCATGTTTCTTATTGCAACACAAACTAGCAAAAAGCTCATTCATACAATATCCATGCAGATTAGCACAGTAGTTATCCATTAAACATATCTGTCAACTATGCAATCCACGTAAAATCCAGATGAAGTGCTCGAGTCCAAATGTCTTAGATAAAAACATGCCGCACAAAAGAAATGTAATTGATGTTAATCTTAATTTTCTACCTAGGACTTTCTCACTTATTTGGAAGGTTGATAACAAACAGGTTGTTGACATAATATAACCAGTTCCCCCATGTTCATTAAAAAGATTTTCACTGTGCTCGAATTAAGACTGTTATCAGCTTGTCTCTTCAAATAAAAACTATGGGCTTACTTTTAAGGGAATCGTCATTTTTGGTCAAAACATTACTAATTCCCAGAGGATTGTATAGAGTGAGAAATCAATTTGCATTTATGAGTTTGTATAAACAATTCAGGTGATTTCCAACATTCCCAACAACATTAGAAGCAAAATCATGTATTAGAACAGAGCATAGAAGCACTGGGAACCAGACAGCTTTCTGTGGGATTTTATAGCTCATGAAGCTCCACACCATAATTAGTTTGTCTTCCAGTTATATTTTATCCTAAAAATCCAATTTTTACAATTTCTAGGCTTGACATCTTTAAGACCAAGTGCTGCAGCCTCACTTTTGAAGACAGAAATACTTTCAAGTTCTATATCTACACAATGTCTTGATCATTGGTCATATTTATGAAAACATTAGGTAAATCAGTTGCTTCATACAATGTTGGCATAAAGTGAATCCCAAGGACTGGTAAATGAGGTCACATTCCTCATTTCTGGCCCTGGTCTTATACTTACAGATACTTTTGCCTCCCTGTGATTATAAAGAGATTTACCACTTACTTGTGGGTTGTCAGACTAGGAACAAATAAAAAGACTTTGGAAAATACACCCAGGCCTTGTATAGCAGGGGGTTATCTTCCCATTAGCTTCACTTAGGGCGGCAGCACCACTAAGCCCGGTTGGGCTTCTCCATCTAAGTATCCTAGTAGTCACGTCCTCCTGGCTTTAGGAAGGGCAGCTTGCAGGTTGGTTCCTTGACTTGTACCCCAAAGGAGAACCTTCCTGAATGCCTGTTCCCCACTCTCAATCTACTCTAGGACAGGCTGACCTACTAAGCCTACTGTACTGATGGCCTGTGGACCCTGGGGATAAGATGTTCAAAAGGAGAGTCAAACAGTGACCTATATTACTGCTGAAGAAATCCACATTGATTGCCCACACAAAACAGTCTGTACCTGGCTTCCCTCTTCTTTTCTTTAGGAAAGAAATATACTTACCAAATGGGGGAGCTTGACTCAGCCTCCAGGCCAGACAAGTTTTCCAACACTTCCACTAAGTTTAACAAACCATTCATTCAGTCACAGAAAGGAATTCTTAGACAACCCTGCCTTCATCTCTCTTCCAAGTAAACCAGCACTGTGACCTATCACCATCATGCATTTCACTTCAACATAGGTTGTAAACCCGACATTACATTATTTTGTGGTTGTTTAAACAGTCAATTATCTTTTTAAAAGATTGAAATAATAAAGAATCCAATACATTTACCTACCTTGTTACCATTTCCAATGCTCTTGATTCTCTTTGGTACTTTCATATTTCTGCCTAAAAGATTTTGAGAACACTGGTAATGAATTCTTTCATCTTTTTTTTTAAGGTTTTATTTATTTATTTGGCAGAGAGACAGTGGGAACACAGCAGGGGGAGTGGGAGAGGGAGAAGCAGGGTTCCCGCCAAGCAGGGAGCCTGATGCAGGGCTCCATCCCAGGACGCTGGGATCATGACCCGAGCAGAAGGCAGACGCCTAACGACTGAGCCACCCAAGCGCCCCTCTTTCATCTTTTCAATGTCTGAAAAGTCTTCATTTTTCCTTCATTTTTAAAAGGTATTCCAGTGTAGGATATCTATAACAGTATTTTTGTTTCAGTACTTTAAAGATGTTGCTTTTCTTTTTATTGTTTATGTTGTTTCTGTCAAGAAATGTTCTGTCATCATTATCTTTGTTCCTCTGTATGTGTCATGTCTTTTTTTTTTTTTTTTCCTCTTCAGTTGTTGCTTTCAGTATTTTCTCTTTATAACTTGTTTTAACCAATTTGCGCCTTGGTGTTTTCTTCATATTTCTTGACCTTGGGGTTTGTTGAACTTCTTGGATCAAGTTTTTAACAAATTTGGAAAAATTGGGGGTTCTTACTATTGCAAAGATTTTTTTTTTCTGTCACTCCCACGTCCCTTTCTGTCAGGACTCCAATTACACATATATTAGGCCACTTGAAGTTGTCCCACAGCTCACTGATCCCCTGTTCCTTTTGTTCCCTCAGACTTGTTTTTGTCCAAGCTCACTGTGGATAGTTTATACTGTCATGTCTTCAAGTTCACTCTTATTTTTTTCTGCAATATCCAATCTATAATTAATCCTATCCAGTGTATTTTTCATCTCTGTCATTGTTTTCATCCTCACAAATTCAATTTGTATCTTCTTCAGATCTTCCATGTCTCTACTCAATATATTCAATCTTTCTTCTAGTTCAGGGTTTCTCAACCTCAGCACTACTGACATTTGGGGCTGGGTAATTCTTCATTGTGGGGGCTGTCCTGGCCACTGTATAGTGGTGCAACAGCCTTCGCTGCTGCCCACGAAATGCCAGTGTCACCACTTCTGCCAAATTATGACAACCAAACTATCTCCAGACATTGCCCAAGTTGCCTGGGGAGAAGCATTCCTCTATTGAAAGCTACTACCAGATTTTGGAACATACGTAATACAGTTGTGATAACTATTTCAGTATCTTAGCCTGCCAAATTCTATCATCTGTGTCAGTTTTGTCCCATTTCTATCGATTGACCTTTATCCTTATAATTCTCCTGATTTTTCACGTCTTATAGCTTTTTAATTATTATATTATATATTTTATTATTATATAATATTATTTATTATTATCTACATTATGAATTCTACTTTCTTGTGGATATTCTTATATTCCTATAAATATTCTTTTTTATTTTAAATATTTTATTTATTTATTTGACAGACAGAGATCACAAGTAGGCAGAGAGGCAGGCAGAGAGAGAGAGGAGGAAGCAGGCTCCCCGCTGAGCAGAGACCCCAACACAGGGCTCGATCCCAGGACCCTGGGATGATGACCTGAGCCGAAGGCAGAGGCTTTAACCCACTGAGCCACCCAGGCACCCCCACATAAATATTCTTATATTCCTATAAGTAAATTGTGTCTGGTGAAGACACAATTGACCATTACCCTGTAGAAGACATGATTCCAAACATTATATTTTCTTCCTTGTAAATATTGATCAGTTTTTCCTCTACTAGCAAATTAATTTTAGCATTCCTGAAGGCTGCCCTATGTGTAGGTTCTTTGGATTCCTCTTTGAAAGGGTTTTTTTTTTTTTTTTTTTTTTTTTTTTTTAAAGATTTTATTTATTTATTTGACAGAGAGAAATCACAAGTAGATGGAGAGGCAGGCAGAGAGAGAGAGAGGGAAGCAGGCTCTCTGCTGAGCAGGGAGCCCGATGTGGGACTCGATCCCAGGACTCTGAGATCATGACCTGAGCCGAAGGCAGCGGCTTAACCCACTGAGCCACCCAGGCGCCCCAAAAGGGTTTTAACCTCTTACTGTTTCCCTCATTAATTAATGAATCAAATAAAAGCTGACATGCACTTTTTAATATTTGTGTGACAGTCATGATTTTGCCTTATTTGTAAAAATATCTATTAGTAGCATATATGAATTATTGTAATGTATGTGATTATTATTATTATGTTTGAGAGGATTTGGAGAACATGTCAAACTGTCCTTTGGAACAAAGTACGTTTTTGCTAAGTCCTGGCTTGGTTTCAAATTCTTTATGACAAATCTGGCTAGCCACCTATTTTTGTAAATAAAATTTTGCTGGTACACAGCCACTCATTCGTTTACACATTGTCTCTGGCTGCTTTTGTGCTACAAAAGCAGACTTGAGAATTCTAACAGGGACCATATGACCCACAAGCCTAAAACATTTACTCTCTGGACCTAGATAGGAAAAGTTTGTTGACTCCTGCTTTCTGATTTGACACCAACCTGCTTTACCATATTAACTGCAATTCTGAAAATTCTATTACTTATTTAAGCTGAGATTGACAGTTTTTTTTTTTTTCTGTACCTACAAATGGATGTGCAATGCTGTTTGCAGGGTAGAGAGAGCATCTGCCATTTAGGAGACTAAATAGCATAGTGCTTACTATCTCCCATTGGCCTTGAAGTCAGAGTGGACAGGGTTTGAAACCACACTCCCTCACTTAGGGCTGAGAGACCTTGGTCAGGCTGCTCACTCTTTAACCTCCCCAAGCCTCCATCAACTTACCCATAAAGAAGAAACAGTATAAGCAAATGGTCGAGTTCATTCTTCTATACATAGCTGCCCAATTTTCCCAGCACCATTTATTGAATAGACTGTCTTTTTTCCACTGGATATTTTTTCTCACTTTGTTGAACATTATTTGACCATAGAGCTGAGGGTCCCTACCTGGGCTCTCTACTCTGTTCCAATGGTCTATGTGTCTGTTTTTGTGCCAGTACCATGCTGTCTTGATGATCACAGCTTTGTAGTAAAGCTTGAAGTCAGGCAACGTGATGCCCCAGCTTTGTTTTTCTTTTTCACCATACACAAAGATAAACTCAAAAAGGATAAAAGACCTCAATGTGAGGCAGGAATCTATCAAAATCCTAGAGGAGAACATAGGCAGTAACCTCTTTGACATCGGCCACAGCAACTTCTTTCAAGAGATGTCTCCAAAGGCAAAGGAAACAAAAGTGAAAACGAACTTTTGGGACTTCATCAAGATAAAAAGCTTCTGCACAGCAAAGGAAACAGTCAAAAAAACAAAGAGGCAACCCACAGAATGGGAGAAGATATTCGCAAATGACACTACAGATAAAGGGCTGATATCCAAGATCTATAAAGAACTCAAACTCAACACCCCAAAAACAGATAATCACATCAAAAAATGGGCAGAAGACATGAACAGACACTTCTCCAAAAAAAGATAAAGAAATGGCTAACAGACACATGAACAAATGTTCACCATTGTTAGCCATCAGGGAAATTAAAATCAAAACCACATTGAGAGGGGCACCTGGGTGGCTCATGGGTTAAAGCCTCTGCCTTCGGCTCTTGTCTTGGTCCCAGGGTCCTGGGATCAAGCCCCACATGGGGCTCTCTGCTCAGCAGGGAGCCTGCTTCCCTTCCTCTCTCTCTGCCTGCCTCTCTGCCTACTTGTGATCTCTGTCTGTCAAATAAATAAATAAAATCTTTAAAAAAAAAAACAAACCACATTGAGATACTACCTTACACCAGTTGGAATGGCCAAAAATAACAAGACAAGGAACAAGTGTCGGAGAGGATGTGGAGAAAGGGGAACCTTCTTACACTGTTAGTAGGAATGCAAGTTGGTGTAGCCACTTTGGAAAACAGTGTGGAGATTTCTTAGGAAATTAAAAATAGAGCTACCCTATGATCCAGCAATGGCACTACTGGGTATTTACGCCAAAGATACAGATGTAGTGAAAAGAAGGGTCTTATGTAGCCCAATGTAAATAGCAGCAATGGCTACAATGGCCAAACTGTGAAAAAAGCCAAGATGCCCTTCAACAGATGGATGCATAAAGAAGATATGGTCTATATATACAATGGAATATTAGTCAGCCATCAGAAAGGATGAAAACCCACCTTCTGGATCAATATGAATGGAACTGGAGGAGATTATGGTGAGTGAAATAAATCAAGCAGGGAAAGTCAATTATCATATGGTTTCACTTACTTGTGGAGCATAAGGAATAGCATGGAGGACATTAGGAGAAGTAAAAGAAAAGTGAATTAGTGAATTGGGGGAAATCAGAGGAGGAGACGAACCATGAGAGACTGTGGGCTCTGAGAAACAAACAGAGTTTTGGAGGATAGGAGGGTGGGGCGATGGGTAATCCTGGTGATGGGTATTAAGGAGGGCACGTATTGCATGGAGTACTGGGTGTGGTGCATAAATAATGAATCTTAGAATACTGAAAAAATAAAATTAAATTAAAAAAAATAAAAATAGG
The DNA here is from genome assembly GCF_009829155.1 of Mustela erminea. Classification (NCBI taxonomy): domain Eukaryota; kingdom Metazoa; phylum Chordata; class Mammalia; order Carnivora; family Mustelidae; genus Mustela; species Mustela erminea. The sequence continues at coordinate 69,566,084 of NC_045621.1, forward strand.
AGCACCTGGGTGGTTCAGTGGGTTAAGCTTCTGCCTTCAGCTCAGGTCATGATCCCTGGGTCCTGGGATTGAGCCCCACATCCAGCTCTCTGATAAGCAGGGAGTCTGCTTCCCTTCCTCTCTATGCCTGCCTCTCTGCCTATTTGTGATCTCTGTCTGTCAAATAAATAAATATTTTAAAAGTAAATAAATAAAAATAAAGAAAGAAAGAGGAATGATGATACCTCATATGGTGGTTGAAAGGATTAAATGAGCTGCTATATGTGAAGAGCGTAATGCCCAGAACATAGAAATCCGTGTTGTCATTGGCCATAGACCAGCTTTGGAAAGCATAGAAAAGTAACATCTAGACTTATTTTGTAACTTTCTAAAGTATTTTTTTTAAGAGATTTTATTCATCTCTTGACAAGGAAAGAGAGAGAGAGTGAGCACAAGTAGGGGGAGCAGAGGAGGGAGAGGGAGAAGCAGTTTTCCTGCTGAGCAGGGAGACCAATGCAGGGCTCAATCCCAAGCCTCTGGGATCATGACCTGAGCCTAAGGCAGACGCTTAACAGACTGAGCCACCCAATCACCCTTGTAGCCTTCTAAAGTCTTATACCTGGGGGCGCCTGGGTGGCTCAGTGGGTTAAACTTCTGCCTTCGGCTCAGGTCATGATCCCAGGGTCCTGGGATTGAGCCCCACATAGGGCTCTTTGCTCAGCAAGGGAGCCTGCTTCCCTCTCTCCCTGCCTGCCTCTCTGCCTGCTTGTGATCTCTATCTGTCAAATAAATAAATAAATAAAATCTTTTTAAAAAAATAAATAAACAAAATAAAGTCTTATACCTATTTCCAGACTGCCTGACTTCAAGATTTTCTCCACTATTCCCATGATGTTTTCCCATCCCTAACTCATGAGGCAAAGCACTTTGAAAGCTGTGCGTCTGGTTAGTTGGGAGCACTTCGAGGAGAAACCTCACTAAGGCATCCCTAGCACAATCCCATCCTTATTGGGTAGACTGATACCAAAAAGGGCCTCAACTCTTCTCTTTCCAGTATCCATGCCTCTTGATGATGTGACTTTGCAGCTTCTCCCATCTTGAGGTAGAATCGATTTTCCCTACTTCTGAATCTCTACTGGCCTTGTTGCTTGCCTAACCAGTACAATGCAGCGGAAGCGAATGTGTCATTTCTGAGATGAGAACTCAGGTAGCCTTCCACGCTTCTGTTTGCTCTTTTGAAACCCTGCCTCCACGTGATAGCCAGCCTGGGTTAGCCTGCCAGAGGACAAGAGTGCAGGAGGAAAGTCGTCTCATCCACGGCCATCCCAGTCTAATCAGCTCCTGGCCGACCTGCCAGCTGATCACAGATTCAAGGGAACCCAGACGAGATTGACAAAGCCCAGCTCACATCAGCAGAACTACCTAACCAAGCCATATACTCATGCACAAAAATACGTATTTATTATGTGCCAGAATAAGCAAATGTCTGATCATTTCTATTATTGGAATCTGGGTACTTGATGATTGTTGTCTGCTGTTATTCTCTTGGGGAGTGCTGAGCATCCATATCCAACACATTAAAATACAGCGCTCATCTGAAATGTGGTCCTACCGCAGCCCCGCTGTGTCAGGACATTTGTGAAATGATCAGTTCAGATACATACTGAAGTGGAGAACTTCCTGGGGAAGATCTGGACCGAATTCCTAGCCCTTGACCACAAAGATTATGTAATAGTATCATGAGAACTTTTAAAGAAAAGATTGTAAATAGTTGTTCCATCTACAAGACCAATTCTTATAATGGGGCCATTATTAGAACCAACACATCTGGGGCACCTGGCGGCTCAGATGGCTAAGCGTGTGCCTTTGGCTCAGGTTGTGATCCCAGAGTCCTGTGATAGAGCCCTACATGGAGCCCCACAAGGAATCCCACATAGGGAGACTGCTTCTTCCTCTCCTTCTGCTTCTCCCCTGCTTGTGCTCTCTTTCTCTCTCTGTCAAATAAATAGGTAAAAATCTTTTTAAAAAATATTCTCTAAAAAAAAAAAAAAAAAACTAAGAGGTCTGCATTACAAAAGGATTTTTGAGTTCCCACTATTTAGCCTCCTGTTCGGAAACAGTAGTTAATAAAACAAAATCTGAGTACTGCTTGAGAACACACTGTTCCTTCTGTTCCTTGGGACTATAACAAGAAATAATATGATTATATTATGGCACTCTTTCTCAAGGTAGCTAAAAAGGGAATAAAATTCTCTCAGGGTCTTGTGAATCTAAGGCAGACTATGCCTTTGCCTCTTCCACTGTACTAAAACTCTGCCACCCTCTCTCACTTTAAGCCAGTCATTTCATTGCTCTGGGCCTCTGTTTCCTCATCTGTCATATGAGATTATTGGATTATTTCTCCAGTCTCCTATTCCTGTCAATTTCAGATACATATTTTTTTTCTTAACAACTTTTGTTCCTACTCATCCAACATTTATTTCCTATCTATTATGTGTCAGGCATTTTACTAGTCACTGGAGATACATCAGTGAATAATGAGACATGGCCTCTGCCCTCACATTAATAATGATAACAAAAATGACAGCAAGCATATCATTAACAATAACTGATACCATATTACATTATAGGTCCTGAAACACTTTCACAGGCATTTTTACATTTGACCTTCAGTGTAGGCTGTTAACGGGTTAGGACAAGTATTATCATCTGCATTTTACATATGAAGAAGCTGAGACTCAGAACCATTCAGCAATTTGGCCAAGGCTATGAGGAACTCATTATCATTTAGAATTTAGAAATTTTGATCCTGGGTATTTACAAAAAAAGTTTTTAAGATTTTATTTATTTATTTGACAGACAGAGAAATCACAAATAGGCAGAGAAGGAGGGGGAAGCAGGCTCCCTGCTGAGCAGAGACCCCCCAATGTGGGGCTCAATCCCAGGACCCTGGGATCATGACCTGCACCGAAGGCAGAGGCTTAACCCACTGAGCCACCCAGGAACCCCTACACCTACCCACAATTTTCTATTGTGAAATGTTTGAAACATACTAAAAAATAATGGGATGAAAAATCCCAAATACCTATAACCCCAAATTTAAATTTACCAATATTTTGACCATGTTACCTTCATCTTCCTCACCCCACCAACTTTTTTCCTTTGCAGAACTATTCTAAGCAAACCCCAGAGAGGGGCACCTGACTGGGTCAGTTGGAGGAGCACAGGACTCCTGATCTCGGGGTTGCAAGTTCGAGCCCCACGTTGGGTGTAGAGATTACTAAAAAAAATTAATAAACCAAAAAAAGTTAAACAAATCCCAGAGAGCATGTTATTTCATCTCTTCATACTTAATAATATAAATCTTTAAAAATTGAGCATTATTTTTTAACACAACCACAATGCCATTTTCACTTTCACATAATACTTTGTCTCATTTAGCTAGAATTCTTGATTGTTCACTTAGATAGTGTATACAAATGTGTATAAACTTGTCTGAGCAAAGCAGGTTCTTGGTTTCCAGATCATCTCTCCCTCCCAAAGCACTAATTTTGTGGAAGGGAATACTGCTTGCCCTCCGTGTCTCATCTTGCCCTTTCCTTGGAATATGGCCATGAGGAATAAAGACTGTTTCTCAGCCTTTCTTGTGCCTGGATGTGGCTATGTGAATAAATTCTACTATAGGAGATGTTAACTGAAGCATTGTGTTTCGCTCCCGGGAAGTGTTCTAGAAGGGACTGAATATGTTTTCTTTGCCCTTCCTCATTTTTGCTGATAACAATGTAGAATCAGTAGCTGGAACTTAAGCCTCTTGATCTATAAGGCTGTGTACTAAGGCAAGTAGTTGAGACGCCAAGAGAGGAGCAGATCCCTAATGATCACGGAGTCACCATATCAGTTTAGAAGTAAACTTCTATTTTCTCAACTTCAAGCCGATACATTTATCTTGGGTTCTCATTGTTTTGACACAAGTAGCCAAATGAATCCTAACTTACTCACATTTCTGTGTAACTTCTTTCTCTATTTCTCCATTATGGTGGAGTTAGGTGCCTAGAAAAATGGGTTAGCTCTGAGCTAATGTCTCTTCATCTAATATAACTACTTTTTAAAAAAGATTTCATTTATTTGTTTGACAGAGAGAAACAAGTGAAAAAGGAAACGCAAGCAGGGGGAGCCCGAGGGGGAGAAACAGGCATCCTGCCAATCAGGGAGCCTGATGCAGGGCTCAATCCCAGGACCTGAGCCGAAGGCAGACGCATAACAACTGAGCCACCCAGGTGCCCTAATATGACTATTAATTAAAGTGTGTTACATTCAACTTAATTTTTTTAAGTGAGTTTTCTTTTTTCTTATTTTTAAACATTTATTTATTTGACAGGGAAAGAGATCACAAGTAGGCAGAGAGGTGGGGGGGGAGCCGGTTACCTGCCGAGCAGGGAGCCCAATGCGGGGGGTGGGGGGGGGGGCTCCATCCCAGGACACTGGGATCATGACCTGAGCTGAAAGCAGAGGCTTAACCCACTGAGCCACCCAGGTACCCCTCAATTTGATGTTTTAAAATGACAGATTGTTAACTTCCAAAGTCCTTTCTCTTGGGTCTGTCCTTGCTATATAATCAACATCTTTCTTGCCTTCTTAATTGATAGACTATCCAAATACACCAATGGCTTGGTTCTTAAAAGAGATGTTTTGTTCATAAAGTTTGCAGAAAGGACTTGGAGAAGGGTGGAAAAGGCCTGAGCTGTTGAATTTATAACAAGCATTGGATACTAAAATCAAACCCAGCCTCCTGACCCATCTCAGATCTCTGTAAATACATCCCTGATTTCAGAGCTAGTCTGGGTGAGCTACAGTGAGCTGTCACAGTTGATGTAGTCATTATCAGAAGATCACAGTATAAGTACAGAAGTTCAAATATTGTCAACAGTTCTACATTTAAAAGATTTCTTATGTAATTTTACAGCTGGTAAATCAACCCCTGATGACACAGTGAAACAGGACCAGGATATTAAAGCATTTAAACATAGGTTTTTAATTTGTTAACCAAACATTAGGACATCTCCTCCGTCTCTTTTCATATGAAAAAACAAAAAAAGACCTGCAGTAACAAAGAAAATTTTTAAACGTTCTTTCAAAAATGTAGGCTGTTTTCTTACAGTCCAAAACTCTGCATTGCATAATCAAATAGAAGCTAATAAAAATGAAGGCAAAACCGAGAGACTGAGCATTATTTTTTTCTGTTATCAATAGTCCTCTATTAAAGCAGTCTGTCAAATTTTATTTTAAAGGGATGTGAGTAATGGAGTTATTAGATCAATATCCTCAGGGTAGTGTTTTGAGCCAAAATGGAAACTCCCATAGGTACAGAAATTTCTGGGCCTGATGTCATTTATCTGCTGATAAGAAGTTTAAAGAATTGTCGTGTATTTAGTAACTGCATGTGAGAGCAAAATGCTAACACATACAAATTGTACACTTCCAAGGAACTAGTGGAAAATAATTCCTAATAAAGAAATCATAGGGAGTAAGTAAAATCCTGCTTTATATCTCAGTCTTTTGAAAAAAAAAAACTTTAATTTTCAACTGCCACAGGCAGTAAAAGGTAGCATTCAGATGTTAATTCTCTGCACTCTGTTAGGAAGCTCCCTTTACATGGATATACATATACTGTTGCAGACAGTATTTTCCAAAAGGGGCTGAAACCGTATCGCTTGGATCCTAAGTGCTCTCTCTACATCGTGACCTAAACATTTCTCCCTTGGAGATGTAGAGTTTATGTCCTTTCCCCTCAAAACTGGGCCAATATTTGCGACTGCCCCAACCCACAGAACACTGCAGAATGAGCACACACACACTCACACACACACAAACAAACAAACGAAAAAACCCGCCATGCATTTAGTCTTCCTCCCCTGGAACACTCACTCTAGGAATTCACATGCATGTTGTGAGGAAGTCCAAACTAGCCCATGCAAAGAAACCGCCAGAAGGGACCCCTTGTGGATATCCTGGCTGAGGGCCAGCATCAAGTGCCAGACCTGTGAATGAAAACTCACTCAGGAGACATCAGTTCAGTCTTGAGTCTTTTCAGCTAAGGCTTCAAATATAGTGGAGCAGAGACAAGTCATCCATTCCCACTGTACTGACTGGCTGGCTGAGGGAGAAATGGGGTGATGCTGGTGGAAAGGTACAGACTTCCAGTCATGACATGAGTAAGTTCCAGGTATCTGAGGATGTCCAGTATGGTGATGACAGTGAACAATACTGTGTTGTGTAGTTGGAAGTTGCTAAAACAGTAGATCTTAAACGTTCTCACCACCTCCACAACAAAAATGGCAATCGTGTGAGGTGATAGATGTGTTAACTTACTTTATTGTGGTAATCACTTCCCCATTTGTGCATCAAATCAACATGTTGCACATCTTCAACTTACACAATGTTCTATGTCAATTATATCTCAAAAAAGCTCGGGAAAAAAAAACTGTACGTTTCTTAAATTGTTCAAGCAGTTGAGAAAAAGCCCTAACTGGGACATTGCTGGTTCTGCTCTTTTTTTTCCCCCCTTCTATTTTGACTTAGAGAGGAATATGCATATATTTGCAAAAATGTTGTTGTTGTTGTTCAGGATGAGTTTACTGTAGAGAAATTACATTTTCCACAAATAGAATTGACATTCTCTTCCTCTCTCTTTTTAGTTCTCATCCTGAATAAAAATGTAATTCCTCAAGTCAAAATATTTGATCTTGATAGGGCTATCTAAAGTAAACTTGAAGGACTGGAACCTTCATTTTGTTGAACCCTCGTATTGCAGAGGGTACTTCCTGACTGAACCTGAATTCATTCTTTCTTCTTCTTCTCCTCCTCCTCCTCCTCCTCCTTCTTTTGGTCCTCGGCAGAATGACAAAGTAAATAATCCCACAGGAGAGTCAGGAAAGGAGACATCTTACCAACAAGAACAGAACTACCCAGCATTTCTCACTTCCTTTGATTTACTCACACCACAGCCCTAGGTCTTGAAACCAAACTTCCTGCTACTCAAGAGAAAGGATTTTGAATAATTGTAATTCTATAAAATCAGTTATTGGTTTTGTCTTGTTGGAAAAAAAGAGTAATCTAAGGCTATGTGTATTAGGAGCATGACTGTGAGAGGAATTTTACTCAGGAGCAAGTGAAGATTCTCACAAATGCTCAAAGTCTACTTGTTCCAGAAGCCCTAATACACACATTTTCCCCTTGCTGATTCTTCTTTACTTCACCTCCTTGAAATGCTAACACACAGCTTGTCAAATCTATAAAACTCAAGGCAATGTGCATCACTCCCTCTCTTATTCCCTCATCTCACTAACTAGCATCATTGCTCTCTTTGGGCACACATCCACCAGGTGTTTTCCAGAAAGATTCTATTGGCTATTGGCTCTTCCGCTCACTCTTTTCCTCTTGCCAAGTCTCTAGGGACTGATCTAATGCGTTTAACCATCCCCCCTTTTTAAAAAAAAAATAAATAAATGAAGTCTTTAGGTTTGTTTTAGTATTTCTTCTCACCTAGAAACTCCACTGGCAGGTTGAGGCCCTTGTATGGTATCCAGTGATAGATGCTGAATCCCATCCTTACTGGTATTTGCTCCTTGGAGGTGAAAAAAATAAATGTTTTATAAAGCTCAAATTGGCCTTATCAAACAAAACATCTGCTAGATCAGTGAATGACTGGTGACAGCAGGAGACAGCAGTGCTGGCCTCTCCAATAGAAGTCACTGCAGTTAATGGAAGCTATTATGGGAAAATTCTGGCAAGAAGTTTTCTTTCTTTTTTTTTTTTTTCCCCTCCTCGACAGCTAAAATTTTTTAAAAGAAAAAAATGTATTCAGTTGCTAGGGTAACTGTGGTTTCAAAACTACTGTAACAAAAGCCAGATATCACATATCAAACTACCAAATTGTTAATTTGACTGGTATTTTAAAATAACTACCTAAAAGAGATATTTTCTCCTTATCTAGCTAGCGAGGGCAGAAGAAAAGAGGAAATACAAGGAAGCCAAAGGAGGAGAATAGAGGAAAAGGAAACTGGTAGATTCAAGAAATGTTTTTGCTTTGCTAAATACTTGTTGGAAATAAAAGTCCTTTCACCCTGTTACAGATATATTTGCATACAAGAATTATTTAGTTAGATTCAAAACATGAGGAGAATACTGAGTTATCCTGTTTTCAATTTCTTTTCCCACATTTCAAACCCTGCCTGGGTTTTAAGTGAATGGTTTTCTGTGGGCACTTGGTAAAGGAACTGGTTACTTAGGAGAGTCATGCATGTTCTGAAATCTTTTATGGGTGATTGGGTTTTCCTGTGTCTTACTTTTCATCACTTGATTTAAAGGGAATATAATAAAGCCATTAAGGGCTTGGACGCTGGAGTCAGACATAACTAGGACTGAATTCCTTTTTACCTTTTACTAAATTCCTTTAACCTCTCTGATCCTGTTTCTTTGTTTATAAAAAGGATATCAGGAAAAACATCATAGTTACTTCAATAAATAAACTTCAAGGAAAGAAATAGAGGGAGAAAGACCTATAGATTAGAAGAAATTTGAGAGACTAAATGTGTGGCTAGTGCTTGGATCTGATTTGAAAGGAAAAAGAGCAATTGTAAAAACTCACTTATGAGACAACTAGGAAGACTCAAAACACTGATTAGGTGTTTATAATATTAAGGAATTAATTTCAAATGTGTTTAGGTACGATTATAACAAGGTATTATGGTTTTGGGTTTTGGTTTTTAGGTTTTTTTTGTTTTTGTTTTTGTTTTAGTCTTTTGATATTCTAAAACCTACCAGGATATTTACAAACAAATGATATGTCTGAGATCTGCATTAAAATAAAGGAGGAGGAAATCTCCCTTAAATAGAGATTAAACAAGCTTGGCTAGGAGCTGCCAATTGTTGATGAACATAGAAGGGCTCATATTCTCTCTACCTTTAAATACATATTTGAGATTTTTCCATAGTAAAAGTTTAAAAAGAGAGATAGCAATTAATACTTACCTGATAAGAGTTATCATGCAGATTAAACGAAAAGCACTTGGCAGAGTGCCTGGCATATAGTAAGTGCTCAATAAATGTTAGCCCTCTCCAGAAGAGACAAGCCCTCCTCTTTCCCAGGTGCAGACCTGTGGAAGCTAGGCCCATGGAATGGACTGTGGACTGGAGCAGCTAACCTTACTCCTTCCCACCCAGGCAAGTGCTAGCTGTTCCTACTTCATCTTTACCCAACCTGATTCTCTACTAGGCCCTGTGCTTTCCACACACAAGGGAAAATTCTGTCATACTATAGCTATTGGCTTTGGCTTTAGATCCACAGTTAAGCTTTAGGTGGGACTGCGATTTCAGTGGAAAACAGGAGGCAAGAACTTTTTTTAAGCTCAACTCTTAAGTTTTGAGCATATTGCCCGGGTGGTCCTATAGAGTTTTATTTAATTTTTGTAACAATCCTTCCAAGTCTTAATTCTTAGTTTCAGTTTACAGAGGAGGAAACTGAGAAGGGTCCTCTTCTGGTCTGCCCAAGAACACAGCCTTAAGAGGTGTGCTCACATGGAACTCCTGAAAGTCCCAAAGGGCCCAGCAGTCCTGGCTAGCAGCCTCCTTGCCTCTCTTCTCCCTGCCCTAGCTTAAAAACAACCACAGCCCAGGAGAAGTTAAGTTGATATTCTCAATCAAGAGTCTGAAATCATAGTTATCTGTCCTCTGGACTAACTAGCAATGCTGATGTGCAGCAGGGGGTGGGAAAGATCTGAATGTTTGATGAGGAGAGTCACAGGCTTGGGTGGAAGCTTGGGGCCCTGAGAGGGGAGGCTCAGGAAGAAGTAACAGAAAGAAAAGGGATTTCAGGATTGCACTGACATTTGTGTTTAATTTTCCTCTTGTTCTAAATGCTATTTAACTTTTAAGGGAAAGAGAAAACAGAGAGATACCTTATAAGAGAACTGTTCAATTCCAAAAATTAAAACCAGCCAGCTGCCATCCAATACTGTCGGCCTTCATTCAAGCTCCAGCTGTAATTTAGCTCGGTAGTTGCGCCGACACCCTAAACTTGCAAATGATGAGTTGACTTTGGAATCCAGCTTATTTAAATAAAGCGGGCCCGCTCCACGAAAGGCGGGTATCTGATTACAACCGGAGTTACTGGTTGTTTACATCCAACATTCCCGGGAATGGAGCGGCAGAAAGAGTCACCAGGAGAAACAGAAAAGGCCAGCGACCAAACACCCACGGAGAAAGTGCTAGTGCCTCGGACTGCAGTAGGGTTAACCTCCTGGGTCCCAATCCAGAGCGTCGGGAGGGCTTGGCTCTTTCAGCAGGCACTGGGAAGATTTCCAACTAGCCCTCTCCCCGCGGTGGCCCTGAGGCCCTCACTGTAAGGCCACTCCCGCAGGCAAGCTGCTGGAAGGAGCCGACACCACCCCTCTGCAGGGCCAACCTCCCCAGGCCTGACCTAGCCCTGCTAGGAATCCCAGATCCTCTCGAACCAGCTGGGCTACTGTCCTCTTAATTAAGAAACAATAACTATTTAAGAAGAAGCGCAAATAACCCGCTCCTGCGCGCCCAGGCTTGGGATTGGAGTTCCGGCTGGGGAGGGAGCAGTAGGGATGCGAGGGTGGGGTTGGAAGCGAGACTGCGGGCGGAGGCCGCGGCGACCGGAGCACCCGGCGACCCGCCTCCTGGGCCCCGCCCTCAGCCTTCTCACCCGGTGGGGACAGGAGGGGTGGGGAACCACCCCCTTCGCTGCGACAGTTCTTGAGTGCAGGGATCCAGAAGCCCGCAGGGAGAGGGCGCCGAGCGCGCGAGTTGGCGGCTGGGAAGTGAGAGCGATCCCCAGTCCAGCCGCAGGCCCCTCGGGCCGGGAGCGCGGCGTCACTGCCACAAAATCCTTTTCTTCCCCGGAGGGAGCCGTCCCTCGATCCCTTAGAGGGTGGAGATTCCTCACGTTCCCTCCTCCCGCTCCCCGGGGTCGGAGGGGAGCTGTGGCATTAGGCTGGAGTGACTATTCCGCGTGCCCTATAATTACGCACACACTGAAATCTTCACCGTTGACTTAAGTTACTTGGCGCTGCGAGGGCTGGGGCCCTGCGTATTGATTAAACGCAGCCTCTATTTACCTAAACAATAAATGTAGAGATTAGCGATGTTCACTTGATCACAATAATGGGGTTGACAATTAGGGGGCAATGCATCCCAGATGTAGCCGAGCCTATGGGAGGCAGGCGGGCGGCAGGCTTCTGGAAGAGGGGCGCTCGGGGGGCCTGCGGAGGCGGAGGTGCGGAGCCCCGCGCAGAGCTGGAGCCTGCCCGCCGAGCTCCGCAGGAGGCTGAGGTGAGGCCCAGCCGCCGCCAGGCCGCGGGCCACCAGGTTCCGGAGGCCCGCAGCGGGCTTTGGGGGACCTAAACGTCTCCGCGCCCAGGTAGGCATCTGGAGCGCCGAGCCCGCCTCCCTGCGGCGGTGTCACCTGCCTCTAGGCTGTCTCGCCGGCTGTTGCCGGGCTGGGAAGGACGATGGACGCCGCTGGCGCGTGCCCGAGTAAGTGTGTCTGGGTCATCAGTGTGCACTCTGCGGGCGGCAGCGGGAGGAAGGGCAGGGGGAGGCGCACGTGTCTAATGTGTGCGGAGCCTCCCTCTTCCCCTATGTGTACTCCTAGAAGCGAGTCAGGGTGGAAAAGTCAGTCTGGTCTTGCCTTCGGGGTGGGTGTGACATCCATCCGGGGTGTGATAGGAGAGGCCAGACGCTCAGGGTTGGACTCTAGAGTGGCAGGACACCAGAAAGCATGGACTTGTGGACCCAGGAAAGGCCTGATCCTCGGGATATCACAGTACAGGGGTTCTGGGATTCTTGGTGGGAATCTTGGAACCAGCTTCTTCCTGCGCCACTCACTGTGCGGGAGGGCCCTGAGAAATCCTAGGAAGCAGGGGATTGAAAGGAACTAACTCAGAGCAGAACTCGGGAGAGCAAGATAGAGAGTCATAAAGGGAAGATGAGAACAGCTGATAGTGGTACGTGTGAGTCTGTGAAATCGTGATCCATCTAGAAGAGTTTCGAATCCTGGGTTCCCATCCCATACCGGCTGCAAAAGACGCAGGGAGCAACTCTCCCAAATCAAGTGGTTTCTCAGTTTTTTCCCTCTTCCCTCTGTGCCCCATTATCAACCCATTATGCCTCCCATCCCACATTTAGGTACGGACACAAGGATTTGTTCCAGACATCCATGAACAAACCAGAACGAAGCCCTTTCCCGCCAAACCACTAGGGCTTGGAAATACACAGAATACACAGTGCCGGCCCAAACTCTGGGAGCGGGAACCCGGGAGAAGACTTGAGCGGTAAGAGATCTAGAGCATTAGAAGGAGGGAGGGGAAAGGAAGAGAGAAGGTTTCGAAAGAGAAAAAAGAGGAAAGAGGAAGTGGAAGGAGCAGCAAGGGTAGAGTTGGGCGTGGGGTTCGGTTACAAACGCACCCCCACCCCCGCCCCGCCAGGCGCCCGGGGTCTTTCCGAGCGCTGTCTGCGTCACCGCAGAGCCCAAGCGGACTGGGGGAGGGGAAGATAAGACAAAGGGAGTTCTCCTCTGGGAAGTGCGAAGTGCATCTGTCCTCTCCTTGCAGGCTCTGGAAAAACTGGCAGGAATTTCCTTGTCGTGAGAAGACCGACGAGCGTCTGCAGCAGAGACAACTACAAACAGACTTAGGGCCGGGAAGGAGGGCGGGAGGAGGGGTGGCGGGGGCCAGCTTTGATCGCTTCAACTCTGTTGTAATTTTGTCTTCACATTAGCCAAAATAGTCAGCCCTAGCTAGGAGTGCTGTTCCGCGGAGTCCCCTCTCACCCCACCCTTCCACCCCCACGTCATGTGCACGCGGGGAGCTAGGTCGCCGCTCCTCCCCGAGTCGCGCCTGAAACTTCAAGGGCTAATGGTTCTGTGTTCCTGCCACAATTAGGAGCCCACACAGCTCTCCAACACTGCGTTAAACAAGTATGTAAGTCATCCTCCCCCTCTCCGGGGACAGACCCGGGGAAGGAAGGCAGCTGGGACAGCTCCGAGCGGTTGTCCCCCGTTAGGGGGAGTGGCTTCGCTGTGACCCCCAGCTGCTCCTCCTGGCCTGGGTCTTTCTAAGCCCTTCCTTAGAAAGTAGAGAAAGGGGCAAAGAATGTGCATCTCGCCACCCACCGGACAAGCCAGGCGAGCCTGTGTCTGTGCTTGAAAAGTTTTCTAAATAAATCGCTCTGGTGGTTCCAAGCAGCGATGAACAGAGGCTGAACCCGGGTCTTCTCCAGAACAGTGCAACCGATGTAAAGAAGCTGCAGTCCCAGCCTTTCCCTTTTCTTCCCCCTGTAAATCAGCCATATAAATCATTCGCATTGTTTAAGGTACATTGATCAATCTAATGGCTTGTAATAGGCTCCTAATTGCCACTTGCAGAGTTCTGCAGGTTCCTGTTTGAACAGGGAAGGTTTCCATTCCAGCCAAAGTCCACCTTCATCTTGAGACTGGATGATTACAGACCCAGGAGGAGGACCACAGTGGCCAGGCCACTGGAGTCCCCATGCTTCAGGGGAGGGAGGAGGGGGCCTTACTGGAGACATTTACTGTTCTTTTTTTTTTTTTTTCCCCTTTTCTTTTCAAAGCCCACATCCAAATTGGTAATTCTCTCTCTCTCTCTTTTTCCCTTTTAACAAATTACTAGTTCTCTAATGAGCAAAGCCAAGGCCATGATTATTGTTGTGTTTTTATTTTTAAATTTTATGTATTTATTTGAGAGAGAGCATGGGAGAGGGGAGAGGTCAGAGGGAGAAGCAGACTCACTGCTGAGCAGGGAGCCAGATGTGGGACTCAATCCCAGGACTCCAGGATCATGACCTGAGCCATTGGCAGTTGCTTAACCAACTGAGGCACCCAGGCGCCCTTGTTTATTGTTTATATCAGACACGAAAACTTCTTTATTTGCATCCTTTATGTCTGTACAGTAAAAACTTCTTTAGTGGCAAACAGGTATTCTCTTAGTCATCCCTTTTCTTTTGATTTGCTTCTTTCTAACATGGTAACACCAGGAGTGGTGATAGCAAATAATAAGGGGGGAGGGGTTGTTGAAAGGCAGGAAGAAGCAGCCAAACTTTTTCCAATATGGAGTCCTGGAGATATGCCTAAACTCCGGCTTAACATCTTGTGGTGGTAGTGTCTCCTCCAAGCCCTGAATGGAGGAGGCTGAGTTGGAAGTATCCTCAAAAGCTCCCTATGAAAGAGTCAAACTGAGGAAACTGGGACCCTGGCTGGGAGGAGTTGAATGATGACCAGAATCCTCTGGCCTTTGGCAGCGGCGGCAGCTGCTGCTGCTGCTGCTTCTTCTTCTTCTTCTTCTTCTTCTTCTTCTTCTTCTTTCTTCTTCTTCTTTTCCTCCTCCTCCTTCTTCTTTTTAAAATATATTAACTCAAAAGATACTTTAATGTTCCAGAGATGGTTCCCTTTAAGTTGACTGAGACAACAATTGTGCCTTATTTTGGTAAAAATGCTCTAAAAAATAAGAAAGCCAACACAGAATGACACATTTGCTTAGGTCTAAGACCCCTCTATGGTAGTTGGTGATGGAGGGAGGAAGGTGAAACTCCAAGCCCAATAGGCCCCCCATAGTTTCCGAGTAATGCAGTAAACAAATCTATGATGCTTGTTGAATAATCTTCCAATAATTGCAGTCATTAAAATCATCACACAGTCTACAGTCACCTTCCTTCCTTTGACACACCAGAGTCTTTCCTTTAATTGTTAATGCATTTTTGGCTCAGATAAACAGATCAAGGCACGCTTAAAATATAAGGCCCAGATACATCTAACAGCAGAAAACTGGTAGTGAAGCAAATGTTTGGAGTGTACTTAAGAGACCAGGGTTTTTCACTTTCTCCAGTAGACCTTCCAGGCAAGAAGGATTTGCATTTCCTGCCACCTCTAAATAGCAGCTTCACTTCTGAGGTAAAGAAAAGATCCTTCCAGGCTCTTTTATATGCAAGGGTTGGGCTGGAATTAGGGCGTTATAGAACAAGTATTAAATGAAAGCTCAGCAGAAATTGTGGGAGAGTTCCTCAATTTTCAATTAATTTCTCCATTCATTTGATCGGAAGGCTGGCGCTTTTTAAAATATAAATATGTGTTAACTATAAAAGATTCCCTTCTAATCAAAAGCTGCATTTCATTTGCACCCACAACTGGCAAGCTCCAACTGTGGAAAGGATTCATAGCACTCAACAGGCGCTGGCGTCTGTCCCCGCTTCCTTCGCCCTTGTTCATGGCAGGCGACTATGGTACACAGGGGCAGCTTTTTTTTTTTTTTTTTTTAAACCCAAGTTATTAATGTATCTCCCCAATCCCCACACCGGGCTGACCTGATAATCACTGTTCTAGTGTAGATCATGCAAATGAAAAGCATAATTAACTGAGCAAATGATTCAAAAGGGGAGCATTGTGGCTTACCAAATAAGTAAATAAAGGCAGGTGGGAGGAGGACAGGTCAGATAAATGCTCTTTACGGGCTCCTCTCGCTTCCCTCTCCCCGGTTCCCGCCCCCGGGCATCCCGGTCCTGGTGGTCGTGGCTTTGGCAGCAACCAGCAGGGCCGGTGCGAGAACCTTCTGTTCCTCCTCCCCCAACGCCTCCCCTCCCGCCCACATCCTCAAGTCTCCCCAAGTCGACCTCACCCCACCCTAGTGCTGCGTACCCGTTGCTAACTCTGAGAGTGGCTGAAACCCCGGGGAGACTGGGCAGCCACCTAATATTTCGAATTATTCAGAAGATAGATGGTTCTCCCTGTCCCCACCCTGCTTCCTGTGCATCGGGGAGAAGCTTTTTTTTTTTTTTTTTTTTCCTGTGGTGTAGAAGCTCCAGTCCTTCGGATCAGCGCTAATGACGGAATTGTTTCTCCGGCTTCGTCTTCTAAACGCAGCAACTTGAGCAGTTGCTCAGATCAAAGCTCTCCGGAGAGGCAAGATGGGAGAAACAATATTTGTTCAAAGGAAGTGAACTCTTCCCTTTAATTACCCTATTCTTCTTTATTAGGATTCCTATTGAAAATTTTTTTTTGCAAAAAAAAAAATTATGTTGATTTAACCATAGTGTATTTGCGATGTAAATATATTCCAAGATGAAAACGTCACGGATCAATTGTAAAGGACCCGGATACATAATTTTAAAAAATCAGTTTCAGTGTATATGAGGTTCTCACCCCACTTTCGCTGCTCAGTCAGATTTGTTTATGCAGAATCGACATTTAATAGTGCTAATTGCACTCCAGTTAAATTGCCCTGATTGCAGAAAGGGAAGCAATTTTCGTGCTCTCTGTCTGGGTTTGGAAGAAATTGTTTTATATTCACCTCTTTATAAAGAAGTGGAGATAAGGCACCGGGGCCTTTGCACAAATTGCACTTAGGGGCTGACTGGCAGCATTCAGGCGCTATAATAGAGCATTATTTGGCCGTTTTGAATAATGTAAAGCGTTTGCTGAAAGCTATTCTCCCGAAAATTGCTTTAACTTTTAAAAGGGTGATGATTCACTCCAAACCAGGCCTTTGTTACATTGTCATTATTTCCCCAAATGTTTTAACAGTCAGCTCAACACTTTAGCATAACACATTGATCTTTGTTTAAAAACTAGATTTTTTAGAGGATGAAAAAAAAATCTGTCACACGGAAAAAAAAAAAAAACTGGACTTCTTTGGGAAGATTTCCTTGGGGCCCCACCTTAGAGTTGAAGTGGCCGGGGTGTCGGCCTACGTTCGTTTGGAAGATTTCCCTAACTTTTATTGTGATCCCGACGCGTGTATCTAAAGGAATATCCGAGTGCCCACGTAGAGAGTCTGACAGCTGGAACCACATTGAAAACGGCAGGAGGGGGGAGGGGAGCTGAGGAGAAGAAGGAGAAGAGGAAGGCAACCAGGGCTCCCCGAGCCCGAGGTGCCAGCGTGAGCTGTTTTAAATGGTTGACTTGAAAATGTCACTAGTGCTAAGTGGCTTTTCGGATTGTCTTATTTATTACGTTGTCAGGTTTCCTTCAGGAGGGGGTGTGTTGGAGGTGGGGGAGGAGGTGGTAAGGGGAAACCTCCGCGCTTCTCCTACCGGGGCTGCAGTGGGTGAGTCGGCAACGCCTCGCTGCCACTTAACAATCCCTCTATTAGTAAATCGACGCGGAGACTCTACGGGAAGCCGAGCACCAGTCTCCCCTTCCAGGGCAGAAGTCACCTGTTGGGAACGGCTCCCGGGTCCCCCTGCCGGGCTTTCTGGCTCTTCCAGGCTGCCTGGATTCCCCCTTAACCTACCACCCCGAGTGCCCCGAAGCTTTTGACACCTTCTCCACCCCACCCCCTGATTTCCATCAGTCCCCCAGGGCACAGAGCTTCAGGATAGCCACGGGTCTTCTCACTCTCTTCTTTTTCTGTCACGATTTCCTCGGTGCTTTCGCCAACTTAAACCAAAGTGTGTGTATGGGGGGTGGGGTGGGGGCATTCTGAGCAAAGGTATTATAACGAAAAGCAAAGAAAGCAACCTATACAGCCCTCCCACCCACCGAGTGCATCAGGATGCACGTCGGCTCCATCTTGGGGCCGAGAGAGGAGCTAAAGTGGTCGCACTTTTGGGCCAAGAGGTATTGCAAAGAGGAGAGAAAACACTGGGAGCACAGTTCCACTCCTCCTTACTTACTCCCCTCGGCAACAACTCCTATTTTGCACCCAAGCCTTTGGGGTTCGTGGTTACATGTCTTTTAAAAAGCAGGATGTGGGTTTGGAGGGGAATGTGGTACATTAAAACCAGTACCCAGGTCTGTCCGAGGACGCTGGTATTCCTCTTTCAAAAGCAGCTCCAACTGCCCTGAAGAAGAAAGAGAAAGCAAGACCAAGAAAGAAAAGCAAATAGCCTAGCGATTGCTAAGGGACTCCAGCACGCGCAGTCCTCTGCCCGAGGACACCTCTTTTCACACCGACAAGCTCCTGAGAGGACTTCAGGATGCTTTCAGCCTGCAAAATGTGGAGGCGCCCACGTGTGGCCTTGTCCCCCTCACTCGCGAGTGGAGGTCCCCAAGAGAGGCTCGGGGAGCATGTCCACGAAAGCAGGGCGCTGCAGGGGGAAAGCCCACCTCTCATCACGGTTCCTTTGCCGTGCAGAAGAGCCCCGAGGCCCAGGAGGTCTGGAGTGGGAGTGGGTTGAAGCTGGGGCAAGAAAACTCGACTCCAGGCTGAAACGTGACGTGCAAATCTTCGCCGGGTTAAACAAACAGCCGAGCGAGCTGCAGCTTCAGCGGGGGTGGCGGTGGGGGCGGACGCAGCTCGCGCCGGTCTGTGTTTCCAAAGTTGTTACAACGTGAAAATAAGCGGCTTCGTGCAGCGTGCTGTATGGGTTGATGCCTCCCACCCCCACGCCAGCCCCCTGCGAAACCCGGCAGATAATCAGCACTTCCCACTGTTTAGTCGTATTTGACAACTGGGTTAACCTGGTATCTAGGCGCTGGCGAAACGGTACAAAGGGTGCCCTCAATTACCACTAGAAGCTTCTGGTGTGAGTGGCACTTGTATTACCCCCCGGGTCAGAGGCCAGAGCGACAATTAGGAAGTCGCTTAGATCTCTGGGGGGAAATGGCGCGATGCGCAGACTCCAGGCCCTCCCAACAAGTCTGTGGGTGTAGACCTGGACGGAGAGGCCTCTCTCCTCTCAGAGGAGCTGTCCTTTCGCTCCCTCTCCTCAATGTGACCCTGGAGTGGGTAAAACCGAATCCAGTGGGAGAAGGAACTGGGTAAAAGACAAACGACCATGATAAAACTGCGAGCGAGAATGATGGATCCCAGCTGAAGTTGTGCTCCGCAGGCGAGAGCCTAGACACACAAAGTGAGCGTTGACATTTCCGTCTTTACTTAGGCCTTGCTGGTGCTGTCTCCGCCTCGGCGCCCCCCCCACCCCCATTGCCTTCTTTCCCACAAGTGGGGAGTGGACTAGGACTGTCAGTTCTAACTTGCATCATCTCGGGGTGGTTCGGGGGGCTTGTGGCTTGGTCTCAGCGCTCCTTAAACCTGGCTCCGTGCGTGTGTGTAAATTTTTAATTGCACTGTAATTTCTTCAGTCTCTAGCCCGCGCCTCCCCCCACCCCCCAATACCTCGCTAGCCGCCTTGACTGGCACGCGCCGGGAGCCCTGGCTTGGGCCCCTCGGCGCGTCTGATTGGCTGCGGGGCAGCTCCCGTCTGCTCCGCCTGCGCCCTCATTGGGCGAGAGGCGCAGCCAGCGGCACTTCAAAGCGGGTGCTCCTCGCACTTAGGCTGAGTTTAGCCGGCGGGAGCCCGGAGTCCGCTCGGCGCGAGCGCGGGGACGCGGGAGCTGCGCGGGATCCGAGCAGCTTTCCGGAGCAGCCGTGAGGCTCAGCCCCGCTCCCGGCCCCGCCGCGCAGCCCAGGGACCTGCTATGGCCACGTCTATACTCGGGGTAAGTCGGAAGTGCGGCAAGACATTTGCTCTTTTTAACTGCAGTAAATTTTCGTTATGGCTTCTCCGCGTCGGCGGCTCCGGAGAAACTGTTGCTGCCGGACAGCAGTTTCAGCGCCTTTTAGCACTTTCCACATTTCTGGGGCTGATTCTTTCCAAGTTATTGAAACCTAGGAGATGCCTTTGTAAGAAAATGATTTGTTAAGCAACGCTTTTTTTTTAAGGTGGCTTTAAAGAAAACCTAGAGGTTTCTTTTCTTCCCCTGGTGATTAATACCCCATCCCCCCTTGCTCCGGGGATTGTTGCAATTACGCGACAGTGGTGTTTCCAGAAAACAGCCTTAATCGTTTTGCAGTCCATGTAGTCACGTTAACAAACATTTACACTTCTGAGGCTCCCCAGTTCGCTTGTGACTTGAAATCCATAGCTGGGTCCCTTCTCGGAATCTTGTTTTCATAATCGAGGATGGGGGGGGGGAGACTGTAAACATTAAAAACAACGTTTCCTATTAAAAAAAAAAAAAGGGTTAAGTCGTAGCCACCCTTGGAAGCAGTGTCCCAAGTTTCCCCCGCCCCCGAGCCGCTGTTTCGGCCGCCTCCGCCCTCACCCGATGTTTGTTGTCGTTGTGTTTACTTCCGTGCTTTACTCCGAAGGGCGATTTGGGGGCCTCAGTGAGAGGAGCGGGCTTACGGCGAGCGGGAGGCGAGCTACCCAAGTCCGGCCCTGGGTAGGGGTTGCAGCGGCGGAGACGGGGAGGACTGAGACATCTCTGATTTCTAGCCCCACCGAGGAACAACTTTCCAGCGCCGGGGCTCTCGCCCTTGGGATCGCCTGAGCCCGGCGCGGGGCGCGGCGCATCCTTGGCGAGCGCGCGGGGAGGAGGCGCGAGCCCAGGAGCCACGACCCCCCGGGACCAGCCGCGGGGGAAACGAGGCTGCTCACGGGTGCACTTTGTGTCTTCCTCCCACTTCTTCCTGCCCTCCTTCTCCTTGCTCCCTCCCTCACCCCACCCACTCTAGGAAGAGCCGCGCTTTGGAACGACCCCGTTGGCCATGCTGGCGGCGACCTGCAACAAGATCGGCAACACAAGCCCGCTGACGACGCTGCCGGAGTCGAGCGCCTTTGCCAAGGGCGGCTTCCACCCGTGGAAGCGCTCCTCGTCCAGCTGCAACCTCGGCTCCAGCCTCTCGGGCTTCGCCGTGGCCACCGGTGGCCGCGGCTCGGGCGGCCTGGCGGGCGGCTCGGGCGCAGCCAACAGCGCCTTCTGCCTGGCCTCCACGTCCCCCACGTCGTCCGCTTTCAGCAGCGACTACGGCGGCCTCTTCTCCAACTCGGCGGCTGCCGCGGCGGCGGCGGCTGGAGTGTCCCCGCAGGAGGCGGGCGGCCAGTCGGCCTTCATCTCCAAGGTGCACACGACGGCGGCCGACGGCCTGTACCCGCGCGTGGGCATGGCGCACCCGTACGAGTCGTGGTACAAGTCGGGCTTCCACTCGACGCTGGCGGCGGGCGAGGTGACCAACGGCGCGGCGTCGTCGTGGTGGGACGTGCACAGCAGCCCGGGCTCGTGGCTGGAGGTGCAGAACCCCGCTGGGGGGCTCCAGAGCTCGCTGCACTCGGGCGCCCCCCAGGCCTCGCTGCACTCGCAGCTCGGCACCTACAACCCCGACTTCAGCTCGCTCACGCACTCGGCCTTCAGCTCCACGGGCCTCGGCTCCTCGGCCGCCGCCGCCTCGCACTTGCTCTCCACCAGCCAGCACCTGCTGGCTCAGGACGGCTTCAAGCCGGTGCTGCCCTCCTACTCGGACTCCAGCGCCGCCGTGGCGGCCGCGGCGGCCAGCGCCATGATCTCGGGCGCCGCGGCCGCCGCCGCCGGGGGGAGCTCGGCGCGCTCCGCCCGCCGCTATTCTGGCCGCGCCACCTGCGACTGCCCCAACTGCCAGGAGGCGGAGCGGCTGGGCCCGGCCGGAGCGAGCCTGAGGCGCAAGGGCCTGCACAGCTGCCACATCCCGGGCTGCGGCAAGGTGTACGGCAAGACGTCGCACCTGAAGGCGCACCTGCGCTGGCACACGGGCGAGCGGCCCTTCGTGTGCAACTGGCTCTTCTGCGGCAAACGCTTCACGCGCTCGGACGAGCTGCAGCGGCACCTGCGGACTCACACCGGCGAGAAGCGCTTCGCCTGTCCGGTGTGCAACAAGCGCTTCATGCGCAGCGACCACCTGAGCAAACACATTAAGACGCACAACGGGGGTGGCGGGGGCAAAAAGGGCAGCGACAGTGACACGGACGCCAGCAACCTGGAGACGCCCCGCTCCGAGTCCCCAGACCTCATCCTACACGACTCCGGCGTCAGTGCCGCCCGGGCGGCGGCGGCGGCGGCGGCAGCAGCTGCGGCGGCAGCGGCGGCGGCGGCGGCCTCGGCGGGAGGCAAGGAAGCCGCGTCGGGCCCCAACGACTCTTAGAGGCCGGGCGAGAAGTGCGAGCGAGCGAGTAGAGACACCGAGAGCGAGCGAGAGGTTCGGAGGGCCAGCGAGCGGGGCACGGACGGGCGGGGGCTCCAGAGACGCCCCCCCGGGCCACCACGAAGCGTAGCTGCACCCGGCTCCTCGGCCGCTGCTCGCCGGCCACGCCAGGAGCTACCCTCTGCTGTCCCGGACCAGACGAGAATCGAACGCGTGATCCAGGAACAAAAGCAAACCGTCCTCCGACACAAGCAACACTTTAAAAAACTGCACACATACACAGACACACACACCCGAGACCTACAACCACAAGCACTCACATTAGCGCGCGCTTGCGCGCGTACACACACACACACACACGCACACACACAACTCTCGCACAAACTTCTCGAGCGAAGAGCAATACACAGAAACGCTCCCTTCTTCCCCATAGCCCACCCCCTTCCACTAACCCTTCTCTTTCCTTTTCTCAAAAAACAAGCCACCACTCTGCAAAGGACTGTCAGAACATTTGAAAACAAACGGGACCTATAAAAACAGACCCTTTGTGTGGATTATATTATATATAAAATCCTCCAAGTCCTGCTTGATATCTACTTACAATGAGACTTTTTTTTTTTTCCTAAAAAGGAAGCATCAAAAAAGGCTTAAGGTGAGAAATTAAACTGGAAGTCTAGTGACAGTTTCTCTGTATTTCATAACATCTGTATAAATAGGGTTCAAAAAATTGTGTTCTTTTTTATTTTCTTGTAAATGTTCATTCAAATAGAGGGGTTTTTTTTGGTGAATTCCTGAAATTCAGGGAGTTTTTTTTTTAATTTTCTGATGCACTTTGTGAAAGTCAGTATATATGTAAAAGATATTTAATATGTTGAGTTATCATTTCACTCAAACACGTAAGTTAAGGTCATCTAAAGAAATTAAATGCGTTTATCTGTATGAAGAAAATCTTGACATCATATTTTCATTTTGGTATTATTAAAGGACTCTGAACAATACACTTCCTTTTTTTTTTTTTTTTTAATCCTGTTCCCCTGTCAATAACCTTTACGTGGGTCGACTTTTTTTGTTGGGAAAAAATTCCTTTAATGTTAGTTTTAGGTAATGTAAGGTTTATGTGAGTTATAAAAGCCATAATACATATATGTTTTTGAGAAGTCAAAATTATTTGTATATCAATAGCGTAAATTAAATTGGGTTATAAGAACATGTAGTTGTATTACTTAATGAAAGAGCTCTTAAAAGGTGACATTTTAAAACTCTGGAGCCCCTAAAATAAAGCAAAGATCCTTGGCAGCTTTAACTGGGGAGGTACCTACACCTCCCGGAGGGGTCGGACAAAACTCCAGTGGGTTTGTTTGTTTTTAAAAAGCGATTTAAAAACAATCTGTGAAAGGAAAAAGCTTTTTAAAAGAAGTCTTTTAGCTCCCAAGGCCCTCTATGTTGGGAGGCGACTCAGGGGAATAAATCGCTAGAGTCAATACCCCGGAAAAGACATTTCATGCCTAAATGAAAATCTTGTTAAATGTTATTAATTTTGACTTAGAGCACACAGCAGCCCCCTGTGCCTTGTATTCCCTTATTAGGGATTCATGTCTTATCAAATATCTAATTAATCTCCTAGACATCATTTGTTCTGGCCAACTTTATCTCAGCTGGTCCACGGGGAAAACTCCAAATATTCTCCGTGACAAAGCTCCCTTGAAGATCTTTTTAATTGTCTAAATTAACTGCACCAAATTTGCATGTCAAACGGTAAAGGGCAACCTGAGATAAAATGTAAACGTTTTAAAAGCCCCCAAACTAAGCACTTGATTTGATAACTAGGCTTTTT
The DNA here is from genome assembly GCF_009829155.1 of Mustela erminea. NCBI lineage: Eukaryota > Metazoa > Chordata > Mammalia > Carnivora > Mustelidae > Mustela > Mustela erminea. The sequence continues at coordinate 69,589,829 of NC_045621.1, forward strand.
AATGTTATGGAAGACAACTGCTCCTTTCCTTTTCAAAGACGGCTGATCTATGCAAATAGTGAATTGGAAATGCCTAGGTCCCCGCGCCGTCAAATGGCCCTCGCAGGTTATTTGAATATCAGTGGCGCTGCTTCTGAAAAGGTTCAAGGATGCTCTCTGACTTCTTTGTGATTACTCAGTGCGGCGTCTTATTCTGAAGAAAAAAAACTCAGGAATAATTAAAGGCTGGGATCAGGCCTGGGAACACATTTGGGACAGGAATCTCATTTAGACAGTCTCTTTCAAAATAAGGCACAGTTAAATTGACCAGAAGGCAATTATTGAAATGAAAATTATTTTCACTCTCTTTGTCTTCTGACCACCAACTTAACAGCCCCAGTTTAAAAGAGAGGGAGAAGAGAGAGAGAGACGAAAAAGAAAATTGGTAAATGAGATAATTTCGCAATTCGAAAATGTTAATTTAGAAAATAAAGTACATATTTACAGAATAAAAATATTTCTGAAAGGCTCCCCACACAATAGGAAACACAAGCAAAGTCAGCCCCAGTGGAATTTTTTTTTTTTTAATTACTGTCCATCTTGGGAACTTGAATGGAGGTTTGATTTTTAGGGATGAAAAAATAAATTATTGTTATTAACTACCAACAAAATATTTTCTCGCAAACTCTGCTCTGAAAAGCCAAGCAGCAAAGTAGCGATAAAGCATGGAGCTAAGGTCCCCAGAGGGGCATTTGCAGCGTGAGGTTCTGTGTCTTCTTCCCTCTCCTCGTTCTCGCGGTCCCCACAGCCTCGGTTACCCCGCACTTCTTCCTCGAGTTTTTCTTCTCTTTGACCATTTTCTCTCCCCGCTCCAACAGTTCACATCCAGGACCTCCCCCCCAGCCTCCCGCGCGCCGCCCGGGCCGGGCCCGGTCTCCTGGAGAAGCTGGCCGGGGTGCGTTGGCTCCAGGGGCTTTGGGCCGTGGCGCTGGAGGCCGAGAGAGCGTGCCCGGCGCGTTTGGGGGCCGCGGGCCGGCGGCACCGAGGTGAGAGTGTGCTGGGGTTTCCTGAGGCATAAGGGCGCCCGGGCGTCTGTCCCAGGCAGCTTTGTTTCTCGTCGATAATAAAGGCAGATCAAAGGGCCTGGCCGTGCAGGTCCCGCTCGCGGCGCGGCTCCCTCCGCAGCCCAGTGATCAAGGCCTCTGCGCTCTGCCTCTGCCCCGCGGGTCAGCGGACGTCCATCACCGCGGCTCCCGGGAACCGCGGGCGGCGGCCCGGCCGGAGCGTCCAGCCGGGAGACCGGAGCTCGCGGAGTCCGCACCCGAAGGAAGCAGAGCCCCTGCCCCCGGGCCCAAACGGGCAGGCGAAAACAGATTCCAGCCCCCCCTCCTTCCCACCCTCCGCGCCAGGGGCCCCTGGGGGGAGCGGGGAAGCCTTGACCTGAGCGGTGGCGACCGCGGAGGCCGAGCAAATTGCAGACAGCGTGCGTGGGAGGGGAGGGCCCGCGAGCCGCGAGAGCAGCGCGGTCGGCACCGGAGGTGGGGCCGCGTCTCCCCAGGGCCACATCGGGGCTCCGGTTCGCCTGGAATGCTCGGGCTCCGGGGCCCGGGAAGAGCGGGCGGCCGAGGCAGGGGTCCGGGCGCAGACCCCCGGCGCGGCCTGCAGGCCGGGGTGGGGCGGGGACCGCGGCCTGGGTGTTGGGGGGCACGGACCGGGTCTCCAAGTTCCGCGCGGCCCGGCTGAGGGGAAACGCGATTTCGTTTCAGCCGGTTTCTCCCAGCGTTTCCTGTTCTACGGCTTCCTGCGCAGTAGAGGCGCGAAGAGCTCTTCCTCAGGCCTGAGCCCACCCAGCCCCCAAGCACACCCTCCCCCCGCGGCTACCTTTTGGGGTCTATCCCCCCCCACCCCGTGGAATGAACTGGAGCCTACCTGATGAGGAAAGAGAGAAAGAGGAAAAATAGAGAAAGATTTTTCTTTCCTCAAGGAGAGACAGCAACGTTATTTTGACGAGATTAGATTGTGCACCTGAACCGCGTGTCTGGACATTCCGTCAAATAGTTCTAAGTCGTGTAAAATTGAATTTCTTGTTATTCAGATGGAAACTTTATTTATTTTAACTCTAATCTTATTTGCATCTATTATCTGTATTCACCAAGGCTCTCTCCCACTACAAAAATGCAGATGAAGTAAATCTCACATAAATCCCGCCCATTTGTGTAATTGGTATACTAAGTGTTTATTTTAAGTGAGAATAATTTAGCTACAAATTTTCTTAAGGAATAACATTCTTAACACATTAAAAAAACTGAAAACTCTGATTTGCTTTTATGTTTGACAGTCGCTCTTGATTCCCTTAAGAGGAGCTCGGCGAGAGCGGCTCGCTGGCGCCATCTAGAGCTCCGGGCCGGGAAGGCCGCGCCGTCCGCCGGGCTTGTCGCTATTAGCGCCGGGAGACCGGCGTTTGCCGCCGAGCAGCAGCAGCCCAGCGAAGCGAGCAGAGAAAAGCGAGTGTTTGTGTACCAGGCGAGGGGGACGAGCCCCGCCATTGAGGGGCCCTACCTAGCAATGGCGGTATTACTGTTTCCAGGAAGGAGGTCGTTTTGGGAGCATGCTAACTGAAAATCCAAACAAAACAAAATAACGCCCCGATTGGCCCAACTCTTAGAATTGTCTCATTTAATACGCCTTTCAAGGTAACTTCAGGGTCTTCCAACTCGGAGTTGAGCACGCTGGGCTCTGTCGGCCGCGACCTGAACCCCAGGACGGGGGCGCCGCAGTGGGCACAGGCCCCCGCGCTCTTCGCCCAAGGACTCGGGATCTGAGGGCTCCCGATTGGCGAGGCCCGCCCGCGTGGACTGGGCGAGACCGACCGGATCCAAGCTGATTAAAGCAGGCCACCAGACCGTCCCACGTCCCTAGACTCCCCTTTGAAGGGAAGGTTAGCGAGGGACCCCGCAGCTTTCACCAGCCGGACCACGGATGGCCGGGGTCTCCTTTGCCTTGCAGCCGCCCTCCAGGCCGTCCCAACAGAGTCGGTTAGATGCGGGCTGCCTAGCAGGCCGGGACCTGGAGGGGAGCGCAGGGTCCCCGAAGGCGGCCAGAAACCCCGAAACCCCTCGTCCCAGCCCCTCCTGAAGGGTCCGCACTCCCCACCGGCGGAAACTGACCCCTTGTGTCCCCGCCTTCCCCCCCTCCCCACTTTGAAACCCAAATCTAAAATCGGATAACAGTTGGAGGCGTTGACCAATTTTCTCTCCAGGCTGTGCATCGCCCTCCCCCCGCCGCCCCTTTCCCTCCTCTTCCCCGTCCACTACCCCACCCCTCATCTTCAGACGTCGTGCGGTGGCTTCTTCCCCTCCTTTCTAGCCCCCACTCCTCCTGCGCCTTTATTGTATTTTGATCTTAAAAGCTACACCTCCAAATCCCGCGCCCAGGGCGGCAAAAGCGCGGTCGCCCGCAACAGCGAGAGTCAGTTGAGACGCCAGGGCGCCCGGCTCCCCGATCTCCAGCGGGGGAGAAGCGGTGCGTTTCCGAGAACTCGCAGCCACCTTTGCAGCGAGTAGCTCGGCTGGGTTTGTATTTGCTGTTTTAATACAAACCCCGCCGCACTGCCTATTTCAAAGATGTGCTAATTACTACTTGGATAGCAGGGCGCAAAGTCCTTGTCCATTTCCCAGTACAAAGTAGGTTGCTAGAAAATTTGAAATTGCCTTTCAGCCTAAAGCTGCCTTACCTGAATGTCATAATTACAGTAATTATGTACATCCAAATTACATGCTAATTAAATTAGAATCAAATCGTTCTAAATCGAAATCAAATGAGGTAGTGAAGAATTAATCAATGACAACATAAATAGAGAGCTTCCTTCAGAGATATTTATTGTAACGATCCAAGGAGGAATTTGATCTGAAAAAGTCACCTGTTTATTTACTTTCAAATTAGTAATCAGTTATTATCCCTTCTCCATAATTTTAACCGTTCCGTGTTATTTACCCCCCACCCTTTCTAGACGCTGGAGTTTATAGAAATATGTATGAGGTAAATACATACAGACATGCCTACCCTATATGTTATTGATATAAATATATACAGTGTGTTTGCAACTCTAGTTAAGGGGAAGGTTTCAGAATGTCCGTGGGGGACACAGTGCTCCAGGGCCTGTTCTCTGAGACCCGGGGAAGAAAAACACCTAAGTTTTTTAGATTTTCTAAGATCCCTGCACTGTCTTCCTTTGGAGATTCCTATCAGGGATTTTGCATTGTTTTACAAAAACCTAACCGTTTCTGTGTGGTTCATGTATAAAAGAGAAGCAAAGGGATAGGTTGTCTCCCCCAGTCCGTTTTCCGCTGGCAGACTGCAGGCTGGAGTTGACAGTCCCATTTTGCCCCGAGATAGAGATTAGCATCAGCGTCCTAAAGCGCCCTCTTCACCTGTGGAGCCAAGCAACCAGAGAAATTCGCTCGCCTCCCTAACCACCGAAGGCGAGGGCACCCTCCGACCTTCGCAGGAGAAACGCGCCCGAGGCCGGGCGAGGTTAGGCGGGAGCTGGCGGGCGAGGGCGCGCGGCGGCCGGAGCGGCCGGCCCCCAGGGCGCAGCCCGCTTGGCCGGCAGCCTGACGCAGTGGCCCGGGAATTCCTCCTGGGCGGGTTAGGGCCGCGGGCGTGCGGCGGGGCGGGGCGGGGGTGGGGGGAGCGGGGATCGGTGCTGCGCGCTAACCCGGACCCCTTCCCGTTGCTCTTGGTGGGTGGGAGTCCCGCGGCCTCTCGGCACCGGAGGCGCATCTTCCAGGAAGGGCACGCGCCCCCTAATTCTCAGCTTTTCAATTTGGGTTTGAGGTGCGATCAGGTGGCGGCCAGACACAGGTCTAGAAGGAAAGCGCCGCAGTTTGCTGGGTGACGTCGCCTCTGGGGCTGGGCAGGGGCAACCCCAGCCCTGGACTCACTCCGTCGCCCTACTCCAGCCCCCTTCCTGCTTCCTTTGGCTTTATGGCGAGGTCCTTGGAAGCCCCGCTCTGGTCAGCACCCGAGGCCCCGGACCTCCATTTCTCCACACCCTCGGGAAGGCCTTGGAGCCCAAGGAACGGACCGGGGTTTTCCCGGTCTGCGAGTTGGGGGGCAGGCGGCTCACGGGCAGGTTGGGCCGGAGTGTGGGTTTCTTTCCCTTACAAGCGGCTCTTGACTTTCACCCGGCACCTCGCTGTCGTTATTACTGCTTCGTCTGAGGGATGCCAAGTGCCGCGTGAAGGGAGCAGGAAGGCGGGAGGTGATGGGGAGTATGTGGTTCCTTTTCTATCAGCAGGAACCGGTTTTTAGGAGCCTGGGCAGAACTCGCAGTTGCCATTGCACTTCCAAGACCTTAGGGTTCCCTCGGTCTTGTTTCCCACAAGTTTTTTTTTAAAAAGAGCGTATCTCCTTTCTGGTCCCAGAATGTTTCCCAAGGCCTGCAGAGATTGCCTGCCTTTCTTTTTAAAAGAAGTGGTAACTACCAAGGTTTTCTGAAAGAAAACCTGAAAAAAGATTCCTGAAGATCCTTGAGCTACTGAAGCTACAATGCAGCTTTCTCCCTGATCTTAAGCACAGGCGGTGGAGGATGCGGCCTCGCCGAACTGCACCCCGAGCGACTTCGCCCAGTGACCTGGCCCGATGGCCTTAGGTAGGGAGGAGAGTGAGATGGCGCAGGTGGATTCGGAAATCTTCAAGCTTCAATGTAAAGCACATGAAATGTTCGGTGATTAAAACGGGGAAACGCCGGCTCCCAGCAGCATGGCCTGATGGGATTCACTATCCGCAAGCAGTCTCCTGGAAGAAGAGCAAGAAGGGTCTCTCCAAGCTTTTCAGATAAAAAGCTTTCTTCAGCTTAAAACTGTGTTGACTCCAGACAAGATTCCCACTTCACCATTCAAGGTAAGCCAGACCTGCCACTATGCTGCAGCCCCCTCTGCCTATTTGGGCATGAAATTGAGACTAACCAACCCCATAGACATTCAGATAAATAAACAAGTCCTAACCTAGTAACCTGATCTTTCCTGGGCATTTGTAAATCGACAGCACCTCCTACAGGAATTAATTTGCTAGTGTTACATTATGTTAAATGTCAGGCCAGGGAAAGGAGCGGAGTGCCCCAGAACCCGCTCCTGGGTGGGCCAGTGCAGTCTCAGGCCCATGGACAAATAAAAAAGGCATACCCAGATTTCTTTGTAAGAATTCCTCTAGTAAACTAAGAAGAATGACAAATATAACCAGACTTTGCTTGTGGTTTTTGAATATATGTCACTGTTGGAAAACTTGTTTGGGTTCTTGAATCATAGATTCATTAAACTTGGAAGATGCTTTGACTTTCAGTACTTAGGGGAGTCTCCATACATACAACGAGGCATCCTTTTTATTATGGTGTTTATCTCTGGTTTTTACCTTGTGTTTCAAAAGCAAAAGTAGAATTAGATGTGTTAACCTTTTTCATTAAAAAAAAAAACAAACAAAAAAACACCTTCAATTCCTTATGCCATACAAGTATGCAGAACCAATGAGTCTTGTTAAAGCTCTTAGGATTCTACATGAAAATCCCTCCCTTACGTTTGCAAAATTGGAATGCTAGCCCCTGGGGGGCTGTCTAGCACCCTTCCGTGACCCAAGCTGAAAGCCAAACAGCAAATCAACATCTTCCATAACCACACAGGAATTTTTCTCATCGTTAGATGGGTAAGAGTATTGGGGGTTACTGGGAGTACTTGATAGTTTCTCAGTCTTAACAATGAAGGATAATTAAACCAGAGATTTAATTTAAAAAATTCTCATGACCATTTTTTAATGGCCACTTAGAAAGTTAAAGTGGATCACACTTTTGTTAAAGTCAAATGAAAAAAGTGTAAGAAATGACAATGTATTTCCTTAATTCACTTTTAATTACAGGATGTATTTCAACATTTCTCTTCATGAACACTGTACTGGTTTAGAAACCCTTGGAGGCAGTTAAGTATTTCGTAGGTTTTGACATTATAAAAATTATAAAGTCTAAAAAGGCATAAGATAGAAAATAATCAGTGCAACACTAATGAACTCAAGGTGTAAATTAGCAGTCTTTATCCATTTCAAATGCATGCTTTTTTTTAAATGAAGGAAAGGGATCTTTGAGGTGCACGTTAAGTTATTACAGAATACTGTAGATGGAATTCAAGTTCTCCCCCTACTTCAAACTCTCTTAAAAATCTAAGTAATCAAATGGTTGCTTATGCCTTTCGTTTCTTCTAAACCAGACATTTGTGTACATTTACATGACAAAGACATATATATCAGACTACATAAAGTGATTTAACTTTCAAACATTTTACGTTTTATGAAATTATGAATTTTTAAAATTATGACTGACAACCCTCAGTGATTTCAAACTAACCAATATTTGCATTGTACTAAATAACAGATTTTTTTTTCAAATGTGGAAACTTAATAGAAATACTTTGTCCATGACGTTTTAGATTTTTTTTAGAATTGCATGTTACTTATAATTTGTACCAAGAAATCTTTTTTTTTTTTTTTAAGATTTTATTTATTTGACAGACAGAGATCACAAGTAGGCAGAGAGGCAGGCAGACAGAGAGAGAGGAGGAAGGAGGCTCCCTGCTGAGCAGAGTCCCATGTGGGGCTCAATCCCAGGACTCTGGGATCATGACCTGAGCTGAAGGCAGAGTCTTTAACCCACTGAGCCACCCAGACGCCCCAAGAAATCTTTTTTTTATCACTTTCCTTTACCATATCCTTTGAAGCACAAAGGAAAACTTGCAGCTAAGTTTAAATATGCCTTAGATACCTATACTCATGAAATATATTTAATAGTTTATAATAGTCCATTCATGATATTATATAAATGCTTAATCTTTAGAAGTAAAATCCTTAATAGCTGTGTGTTAGTAGCAGAAAGGCCACCGATGGTAGGCAGAATAATGTCCCTCAGAAGAAGTACACATCCTCATCCCTGGAACCGTGAATACATTAGGTTACATGGCAAAGGGGAATTAAGGTTGTAAACAGAATTAGGATTACCAATCAGTTTAACATAGGGAATTTCTCTGGTGGCCCAATCTAATCATGAGGGTCCTTAAAATTAGTGCAAGAGAGATGCAGAATATCAAAATGTCAGAGTGATAAGATGTGAGGACTTAACTTTACCCTGAAGATGGAAGAAGGGGCCAGGAGCCAAGGAAAGCAGGCAGACTCCAGAAGCTAGAAATAAGCAAGCAAATAGATTTCCTCCTAGAGCTTCCAGGAGGAACCAAACCTGCTGACATTTTGATTTTAACCCAGTGAGATCCATTTCAGATTTCTGATCTCCAGAACTGTACATCTGTGCTGTTTAAAGTCTGAGGTAATTGGCAGCATAGAAAACTAATATGCCCTCCTAACATAAATAGAACAAAACACCTGAAGGGAATTTAAACGTCTTAAGGAAACAGTGATCAAATCCACTACTGAATTCATACTAGAGAATTTCAACAATGATTATGCTTTGCTTCAAGTAAATTAGAATTTTAAAAAGTAATATATTTGAACAGAAAAAAAAACAACAAAAATTAAATTATATCCATTCAGTGTACTATCATTCTTTTAATGACGTTTCAAAACAAAGAAGATGTCACAGAGTTATACAGGGTTTTTAATCCAGGGCACAAGAAACATTTATCAACAGAAAATATTTTTACAGCCCCAAAAGAGATTATTTACAAATATTTTGCAAAGTTCATTCTTATAGGACTCGCGTAGTTTTGTATTTGATAGGATAGTTTTCTGGAATGGAAAATTAAAACAGAGCTTTTTTATTAGAAAGACAAGAGTATATAATTTAGCCCTTGCCACAGGTACTCAATAAGGGAGTGGAGATCCTTTTTATTCCCAGGTAATTGTCACATACAGTCTCTCTTTATTCTCTCTACTTCTGCTTCGTTCTCTTTGTGTCACCCTAGTATGCTTATCTCCTGGGCTCTCTCTGTGCGCTCTTTCTCCTCTGTATACATCTGTGCCATGGCTCCTGGTGTCCCTTCTTCCATTCCGCTCTTCACTGGGACTTCGCTGTGACCGTTTTCTTATTTCTCTTTGCTTGTAACTACCGTGACTTCTGCTTCTGCTTCTCCTACCCCTCTCATCCCTGCTCTGGCTCCTGCTGCTCCTCTCATTTCTTTCAGATCCTCTCCTCTCTGGGCTCCGGTTATGGCTTCTGGACTTTTTGTCAGAATCAGAATGGCTCCATTTGCTATGCTCCCTAGAACTTTCTTGTTTTAAAAACCTAGGCTTTTCCTTGGCCTTTTCTTTGTTATGGTGACTGCTAGAAAGTTCTTCATGAAGTTTTCTCTTCTTAGACTTGTCCTTCTCTTCACAATCACTGTTGTTATTCCCTGAACACTTATTTTTCTTTCTTTTCTTCTTTTGTATTTTCTTTTCTTTGTTGTCACTCTCACTGCTGCTTTCTGAAGTCTCACTGGAGGAGGAGGAGGAGGGGGAGGAGGAGGACGAAGAGGAGGAGGGGGACCTATTTTTATGTTTTTTGTGTTTACTTCTGCTCTTCTGAAGCTTTTTCTTTTTTCTATCTTTTTTCTTTTTCTTTTTTTTCTTCTCAAGCCGGTCCAATTTCCTGTTATTGGAAAAATAGTAACATACTATGTAAAAATAGTCCTTTGTTGACAAAAATAAAGTTTTAAATAGACAATATATTTTCCTTGACACTACTGAAAATGGTATTCAAATATAAATGGATTCTTTATTAAATGACAATTTTCTTTTAAATTATTCAAGTCACACATAAAATTAAATACATTAAGCCAATTCTTTCACTACACTCTCTCCAATAGTAATGACTATTAAAAAAAATTCTTACTGAATCAGAATTTGAAATTATATAGCACTCTAAATAAAGTCATCCTTATCTCAAGGAAGCTTTATAACATTAGTTACATGCTAATGTAAACTCAAATATGTAGCTATAATCAAATGAAAATTAATGATATTTACTTTTTATTATTATTATTTAAGATTTTATTTATTTTTTTTCACAGAGGGAGACATAGCGAGAGAGGGAACACAAGCAGTGGGAGTGGGAGAGGGAAAAGCAGGCTTCCCATTGAGCAGGGAGCCCAATGTAGAGCTAGATCCCAGGACTCTGAGATCACGACCTGAGATGAAGGCAGACACTTAACTACCGAGCCACTCAGGTGCCCCATTATATGTGCTATTTTAAAGTAGGGAAATACTAATCAATATTACATTATCAAAACTGAAGGGCATATTCTCCAGAAATTCTAAAGAAGAATACACTTTCAAGTTCTTTTGTATTCTTTTGTTATATAATCACACACTAGTTTTTAACAACTGTTTAGATTTAAAAATTAATTAAATTAAGACAATTTTAGGGGCACCTGGGTGGGTGAGTCGTTAAGTGTCTGCCTTCAGCTCAGGTCATGATCCCAGGGTCCTGGAATCGAGCCCTGCATTGGGCTCTGGGCTCAGCAGGAAGCCTGCTTCTCCCTCTCCCATTCCCCCTGCCTGTGTTCCCTCTCTTGCTGTGTCTCTGTCAAATAAATACATAAAATCTTAAAAAAAAAATTAAGACAATTTTATTAAGGCATTCTGAATTTCTAAAGAGTATTTCACATTCCGAGAAGAGTAACTTGTTTGTGTGTTTGAGTTACTCTGAAATAAAAATGTCTTCACTGAGAGGTCTGTCCAGCCATTCTCAAAATCCACAAGCTGAAACATCATGAGCTCCCTCTATTGGACTCAGCAAACATTTCTTGGATTCTTTAATCCAGAGGTAGTCTGTTTAATTTCATATTTACCTTAAGTTTAAACATTTTTCAGCATTCCTCATAAAATCTTACAAAAAGAATAACACATGGCTCACAGTGTTTTATGGGAACAAACTGTGCAAAGATACATAAAAATCTACTATGAAAAGTAGTGCCTACAAATAAAGCTATTTCCAAACTAAATGTTCTAGAAAGTACAATGATTTTGTGCCATAATCTGAGTATAATAATCTTATACTCATTTTCATATTATTGAAAGAAAGACAAAACTGTATTAGTATAGCTGAAGAACAAATCAGTAGATGTGATGCATGGTTTAAAGTAGCTTCGTAAGCTCTTAGGATCAGAGTTAAATATGATACTAAGATAAATACTAAGATAAAAAACAGTTGAATTAACTAAATATACACTTTTTTTTTTTTTAAGATTTTATTTATTTATTTGACAGAGAGAGATCACAAGTAGTCAGAGAGGCAGGCAGAGAGAGAGAGGAGGAAGCAGGCTTCCTGCTGAGCAGAGAGCCCGATGCGGGACTCGATCCCAGGACCCTGAGATCATGACCTGAGCCAAAGGCAGCGGTTTAACCCACTGAGCCACCCAGGCGCCCCTAAATATACACTTTTTAATTACCTGAGAAGTTTCTGCTTTTGTTTGGTTGTCAGTGACTTTAAAAATTCGACTTCTGGATCTTCTTCACCTTCACTTGCAACATATTCCTGAATCAACAAAGACATCAATAAATTGCTAGACTGCAAAACAAATTAGTTATCAGATGGGAAAGAAAACATTTATAAATAAGAAATTTTGTGTTAGGGACATACTATAGATGAGTACGACATCCTGGATTGGGAAGTAGGTGGTAGGGGACTAAAAATTTTTTGTAGTCTGCCTGCCAAGGAGGATCACAGCACACTAAGAGGTGAAGATAACTGCTTTGTCAGCATTAACAAACTTTATCAGGAAGAGGAAGACAGAAAACATAGGTAAAACACAGATTTGTAGCATGGCTCCTACTCTCCATCTCTTGAGTTTGAATTTAAACACTTAAGCATTTAAATATTTTATTTTTAACTTAATGAAATGTTAAAACCAAGAATATCATGAGCTTTATTTACTATTTACTTATTATTATTTTTAAAGATTTTATTTATTTATTTGACAGAGAGAGGGAGAGCACAAGCAGGGGGAGTGGCAGAGGGAGAGGGAAAGCAGGCTCCCCACTGATCAGGGAGACTATTGGGCGCTAGATTCCAAGACCCTGAGTTCATGACCTAAGTTGAGGGAGACTCTTTTTTTTTTTTTTTTAAAGCTTTATTGCTTTAGGTCTTTTTTTTTTTTTTTTAAGATTTTATTTATTTGACAGACAGAGATCACAAGTAGGCAGAGAGGCAGGCAGAGAGAAAAGGGGAAGCAGGTTCCCTGCTGAGCAGAGAGCCCAATGTGGGACTCGATCCCAGGGTCCTGGGATCATGACCTGAGCTGAAGGCAGAGGCTTAACCCACTGAGCCCCCCAGGCACCCCTGAGGGAGACATTTAACTAAGACTCCCAGGCGTTCCTGATCATGAACTTTATCTTTTTTTTTTTTTTTTTTTTTTTTTAAAGATTTTATTTATTTATTTGAGAGAGAGACAGTGAGAGAGAACATGAGCAAGGAGAAGGTCAGAGGGAGAAGCAGACTCCCCATGGAGCTGGGAGCCCGATGTGGGACTCGATCCCGGGACTCCAGGATCATGACCCGAGCCGAAGGCAGTTGTCCAACCAACTGAGCCACCCAGGTGCCCCTGATCATGAACTTTAAAAGAAGGTCAAAACATCCACAATTTTAGCCTTTATAAATTCAACAGTACATTATCAAGTATATACCAATGTATCAACAGTATAGATATTTGATTATATAGGTTATATGAATAGTCCCCAGCAGTGTTTGGAAAGTAATGTGCCTCTTCTCAGAGTACCACAAGTTTATGCCAATGGGAGTCTGAGTTTTAGGGTCAGTTCTGTCTCTAAACAACCACCTGAGCCACAAAGGCAATCACTTCTCTGGGCTCCAGTTTCTTCATTAAATAAAATAATTTACGGTTAGGATATCTACAACCCAGGAACCATTTTTCTGGATCTACATACAGTTTAATAAACTAAGTTTAAAATATTTTCTATAATTTTTAGGAGTTTTCTTCCATACATCACTTCTCATTGGTTCTATTTAATTTAAGTTAACAGAGAGGGAAAAAAAAAAACACCTCATCACCAGTTCACAGAGATTTTATCCACATAAACCTGGAGCAGTTTCATTTATTAAAATATAGGTTTAAAAACAATTTCTCATTTAGGTTAAAATAATAAAGAATCAAAATCAAAATACATTTTAGGCATTTTCTTTGCTCTATCTTGCTTTCCTATGGATATATGCATATTGGAAAACATTAAGTAGCAATTCACAAGCAATCACATTTAGATTTATAGACATTTTCAGCTTACTGATAAAAAGATCATTACCTGTGATGGATCATTTGCGGTCAAGTTTCTCCCCAGTACATTTCGTTTCAGTGCAAACCCACTGTTTCTCATCTCCGCTATTAGCTCCGAGGGGTGCATCGATGGCCCTGTTCACAAAAATCGCAGTTTGAATGTATCATTTATATCTCTCTACCTTTTTTGGACTCCACAGTAGGAATGCAGTTGAAGCTTTGTTAAGTAAAATCACAGCTAAATCAACTCAATAATCTTCTGCTGAGCAAATAATCAGATATGATTTTCTAAAACAGCAGTCTGGAGATTCAGAATAGAAAATAATTGCATTTTTCTTTACGTGCTAGGGGATTCTCTTCTTATGTAACTTTGTCACATTGAAAAAGCTACATTTAGATGTTATCTGCTTGGCGGTTTTTCGTATAAAATCAAAGAAAAATGATTAAAAAAACTGCAATTAAACTTTAATAGTTATTCTCGCAGCAAGAATTCAATTTTAAAAAGATACTTTTAAAGGTACCTGAGCAATTTATTATTGTAGTTTCCAATTCAGAATTCCTCCTTATTTATCAAACACCAACACTGAATACACTGCCATGTGGTTGCTAATTATCAACAGAACACACACACCACCAAACATGTATGCATGCATGCACACAACACGCACACTACAAGTCACTATAAAGCACTTCTGTTAATCTCCCATATATACACTCAGAGTCTGAAATGTCTAGTTATCAGTTTGGGATTGGTGACAAACAATTTTAGGCTGGCTATAGGTGTGTGTCTGTGTGTGTTATATTTTTCACAAACTGCTGTTTCCATTTTCGCAAAATCCCAAACTGAAAAGCAAGCTCACATAACTTTTTATGTGGTCACATAATATATTCTAAAGATAAATAATATGGACCGATAGATACAATTAAAAAATGATTTTAAAAATGTCTGTGATCTTCCCGCAAACATTATGTTTACCATATGGAAGGAGAGACCCTCTCCTCTTTCTTTCATATTATTTCAATTTCATTTTGTTTTCCCTGCTGGTAGCACATTAAGGACAACATTTCAAGAAGCCATGTAAAGCTTCTAGCCTAAATTATTTATACTGTCTTAAATGAGCTACCCTGGGTAATCTATCCAGAATATAAGGAAGAATAAGGCAGTTCCTGCCAACAAGGAATTCATAAAGGGGGGTAGGGAATAGAAAAACTTCAAAAAACAGATTCTCTGGTTTTTGTTTTTGTTTTTTTAAGATTTTATTTATCTATCTGACGAGAAAGAGATCACAAGTTAGCAGAGAGGTAGGCAGAGAGAGGGGGGAAGCAGGCTGCCTGACGAGTAGAGAGCCTGATGCCTGGCTTGATCCCAGGACCCTGAGACTATGACCTGAGCCGAAGGCAGAAGCTCAACCCACTGAGCCACCCAGGCGCCCCACAGATTCTCTAGTTGTTTGTTTGTTTGTTTTTAAGATTTTATATATTTATTTGACAGACACAGATCACAAGTAGGCAGAGAAGCAGGCTCCCTGCTAAGGACCCTGGGATCAAGACCTGAGCTGAAGGCAGACACTTAAATGACTGAGCCACCCAGGCACCCTGATTCTCTAGTTTTTGATTAAATACTTCATCTATTTTTCTTTTCACTGCTTTATTGGTCTTTTACTAGTTATTTGCATGTTCGCCTACATGTTCCCATGGAAAACAAAAGACAATAAAATTCAAATCTGTTCACTTGTCAGTAGCATCTTCGGCTAAAAAATTTGGCTGGAAAAGATCAGGTGTATGTTAGTATCTTTTATTAGGATCTATAGGCTTTACCATTTATTCTATTCATATTATCAACAACTAAAAGTAGGAACATAATTTTATCAAGTAGAATATGTGCTTTCTGAACTGTCAAAGCTACATTTCCTGGTTAACAACTTTTTTTTTTTTTTAAAGATTTTATTTATTTATTTGACACAGAGAGAGAGATCACAAGTAGGCAGAGGCAGGCAGAGAGAGAGGGGGAAGCAGGCTCCCTGATGAGCAGAGAGCATGATGTGGGGCTCAATCCCAGGACCCTGAGATCATGACCCGAGTTGAAGGCAGAGGCTTTAACCCACCGAGCCACCCAGGCGCCCCGGTTAACAACTTTTTTTGATGTCAAATGAATTCAGCAAGCAATCATGCTAAAACGTAGGTTAAAAACAACTCCAGTAAAGGGCTGTAAGAGTAAAGGGCCAAAGAGCCTGGCCGTTATGATGAGAGGTTACTAACTTACCAAAAGATGTGTAATTTTAACAAGAAGTTTTGTTTTGTGTGTTTTTTTTTTTTTTTAAAGATTTTATTTATTTATTTGACAGACAGATCACAAGTAGGCAGAGAGGCAGGCAGAGAGGGGAGGGGAAGCAGGCTCCCCGTTGAGCAGGGAGCCCCACTTGGGACTCAATCCCAGGACCCTGGGATCATGACCTGAGCCGAAGGCAGAGGCTTTAACCTACTGAGCCAGCCACCCAGGTGCCCCTTAAAAGCGTGTTTTTAAAAAACACGCTTTTTACATTTTCATTATGGTTACAATTACTTTAAGAAAATGATCTCCCTTTAGCCAGTCTGACATTATAGAAAGAGAACCAAACAGGACTCTTGCAGCATTTATATTGCTCTAAAATGTCAAATGAACTCTGTGTAGTACATATGTTTGGCATACACTCCCACACTGTAAGACTAAAAACTCAGGGAACCACCTGACAAACAGTATTCAATAAACTGTAACAATAGCTATATTGTAGCTGCCAGTAGCTATAAAAATGTTTGATTATTTTGACATATTCTTTATAATTAAAAATGCTTTTAATAATATTTCTCAAATTCCAGTCTTACTCATATATATATTTAAGATTTTATTTATTTGACAGAGAGAGAGAGATCACAAGCAGGCAGAGAGGGGGAAGCAGGTTCCCTGCTGAGCAGAGAGCCGGATGCAGGACCCTGAGCCGAAGACAGAGGCTTAACTGACCCACCCAGGCGCCGCAAGATTTTATTTATTTATTTGACAGAGAGAGACACAGCAAGAGAGGGAATACAAGCAGGGGAAGTGGAAGACAGAGAAGCACACTTCCTGCTGCGCAGGGAGTCCGATGTGGGCTTGATCCCAGGACCCGGGGATTATGACCTGAGCCAAAGGCAATTGCTTGATGACTGAGCCACCCAGGCACACCTCATATATATTTTTTAATAATACAATATGATTTTATTTTTTTGTCTAACTATGTTCAATGGAGCAAACTAGAAGGAGAAATCACTGTGGGAAACATTAATCTAGAGGAGTGGATAGCTTATATGCTCTTATATTTAAACTATTTTCCAATACAGCCTTTTCCTTAATGTTGGCAACACATTTTGTTTTTTCTTTAGCTGGCATATTTTATTTATTTTTGAATATTTTTATTTAAATTCAATTAATTAACATATAATATTAGTTTCAGAGGTAGAGGTCAGTAATTCATCAGTCTTATATAATACCCAGTACTCATTACATCAAGTGCCCTCCTTAATGTCCCTCACCCAGTTACCCATATCCTCACCCCCCTTTCATATATTCTTATACTTAAACCTACCATCAAAAGTTCCGGGTTTAGAAGATGTGACAAGTCAGGTTTAATTAAGATATATTTAGCAAGATACCTTTATACTTTCCTGTTGTGACAGTGGCTATAAAGATTTAAACTGACAGAAATGACTCCAGCTCTCTGAGAACTCAAAATTAGTTGATATAACAGATTATATAGATATGTTGAAAAAATAGATTTTACAAATATACTCAAAATGCAAAATGACTACTTTCATGTATAGTGCCTTAAGAATTTAAATTACAACTGGATTTGGGACTCAGGAATGTTTGGTTTGCTCTTAGATTTGCTATGGTTGAAGAATTCTAGAGAATTCAGGAAAAGGGCTTTTGTTTTAAAATGTCGATTTGTGAAGGCTCTTTTCTAGAGTACTTCAGTCAGGCTGCATTAAACCTCTAGAGCACGAAAACCAATGTTAGAACTTAGAAAAGCAGATCCACTGAAGAAACCGTTTTCAACATTCACTGATTCTGCAATTAGACCTAGACTATTTTCTACTAGAAAAATACCTTGAAGTCGGAATCTCACATAAAAAAAATCCCAGAAGGTGAATTACGTTATAGAAAATCATGTTTGTAAAAGGCCTAATCTATTCATTTAGAGCATTCCTTTTTATAGAACTAAGCAAAAGTAATGGAAGGTAAAAAATATTCCATAGTAAAACAGATGTTTTATCAGAGAATTATATAGGAAGTCAAAAGTTCTGGCATGAGAAAGGCCATCACTGACTTCACAATTAGACAGCAGTCCCAAGTGACTCCCATAAATGGCACAGGAGAGAGCTAAATGCTTTGGGTTTCACTGCTAGCACTAGGTCCATCTGCTCTTCCCAAGGACAGATGTATCTTCCTTTCAAAGTTCATCATTCCTTTCAAATAAAACATTCTACAGTTTCATGGTATTCGGCGGGAGTAGGGAGGGCCCTGAACTGTGCCTTAGGTAAGGTTGTATTACAAATGCCTTTTACTCCTTCCCCTAAATTTAACACATTAATTTATGGGATGTTACTGTTTGCTGAAACTATGTGCTATTCCTAAAGTGAATATAGCTTTGTTTGCTATTAGTGTGGTGATGGGGCGCCTGGGTGGCACAGTCAGAGCTCCTGACTCTTGGCTTCCGCCTGGGTGGTGATCTCAGTGCGGTTGACTTCCTGTGTTGGACTCGGGCTCAGCGCAGAATCAGCTTGGGATTTCCTCTCCTTCTGTGCCTCCTGCTGGTGCTCTCTCTCTACAGTAAATCTTAAAAATAAATAAATAAGTGAAGTGGTGGGGCGCCAAAGTGGCTCAGTCAGGAATAGTGTCTGTTGATTTCAGCTCAGGTCATGATCTTGGGGTTGTGAGATAGAGCCCTCTGTGCTGAGCATGGAATCTGCTCCAGGTTCTCTCCCTCTCCCTCCCCCTCCGCGCTCCCCCCTGCTCACTTCATTCTCTAAAATTTATAAATAAAATCTTAAAAAAATAAAGTGGTGATTTTTTCCTTCTCATTGTGTATTTTAACTTTGTTACACAGTGAAAATCTTCAAACCTAGCGAGAATAATGTAGTAAGTCCTATGTACTCCTTACAGAGCTTCAACAATTAACAGTGTTTTGTCATTCTTATCACTTCCAACATCCTTTTTTTTTAAGATTTTATTTATTTATTTGAGAGAGAGAAGCAAGCCTAGCAGGGGGAGAGGTGAGGGAGAGAGAAAGGGAAAAGCAGACTCTCTGGTGAGCAGGGAGCCCAATGCGGGACTTGATCCCAGGACCCCAGAATCATGACCTGAGCTGAAGGCAGACGCTTAACTGAGTCACCCAGGCGCCCATCCTTTTCTTTTTTGACAGTTATTGACAGAGATTTGATAAACCTAGATTTTATTTGACAGAGATAAAATCTCAAGTATCACTTTAGTATTTAATCACTACTAAACAGGGAGAATTTCTTAAAAACAAAACCCTAACAACACCTTTACTACACCTGTCCATACTGACATTTTGAAAAAAATCATCTGATACCCAGTTAACATTCAGGTTGTCTCAAAAGTATTTTCAGTTGGGTCTGTCCAGATTAGGATCCAAACAAGTTCCACACACAGCATCTAGTTCATGTATCTCTTAAATCTCTCTCTTTTTAAACTGAGGTGTAGGGGTGCCTGGGTGGCTCAGTGGGTTAAGCCACTGCCTTCGGCTCAGGTCATGATCTCAGGGTCCTGGGATCGAGTCCCGCATCGGGCTCTCTGCTCGACGGAGAGCCTGCTTCCTCCTCTCTCTCTTTCTGCCTGCCTCTCTGCCTACTTGTGATCTTTCTCTGTCAAATAAATAAGTTCTTAAAAAAAATAAATAAATAAATAAAAATAAACTGAGGTGTAAGTGATACAGTGCTTGCTTCGGCAGCTCATATACTAAAAATGAGGTGTGAAGTGACACATACCTTAAGTCTGTTTTAATCTAATAGAAATTTAATATAATAGAAAGCTACCCCCACTCCCTACCTGCTTTCATTTCCTGAGAGAATGGGGTCATTTGTCCTATAAATTTCCCATGTTCTGGACAGTGATGTCATTTAATGTTCTTCTAGTCACAGTATTTCCACAAGCTGGTAGTAAGATCTAGATGCTTATTAAATTATTCTGGCATTTTATACCATATACTTTGGAGGAATACACAGAAAATCTTCTTAAATTTAGATTTAGAAAAATGACACTTGAAACAAACATATTTCTGGCTAATGAACTAGACTAAGGAAAAAAGGCTGCGACTTCAACACAGTATGTTTGCTGTTATCACGTAGTCATAGTGACAATAGTAAACCTTAAAAATATGTGTTTTAAAATAAACCCCAAACATTACCACAAATAAAATATATTATGATTCTTATTTCCATGACAGTACAACCTTCTTTCTTTCCTAAAATTAAACTGTGTCTAGTAAAAAAGCCACTCCCTGTTACTAAATGTACAAAGGACAAACAGAGACACTAGTTATAGTACACGACTGAGAGGGAGATCTGGGCTAATGGGAATTATCAAGAATTTTATATATGATTTCTAGTATTACCTAACCCTTTTGCTTTTAAGAAAGCTTATAGAAAGTTATCTTAAAAAAAGGCTGAAAAAGGGGGCACAGTAGGAACATGCAGCACAAGTCCCAGGGAAAAAGTGAACAAAGCTATTAATAAAGTGTGTGGGTGATTTTTATTTATATAGATGAGAATGTTTTATGTATGATTTTCTAAAGGTTATGCAAGAACCAATTGTACTGAATTGCAATAAAACTGCTCCATACTGGGAATTTTCCTGACACACTGCCAGTTCAGCTTAGTGGAGGCTGGAAACAATAGGGTTTCTTATTGCCCTTATCCCAAGTTCATACTGAAGACAGCTAATTTGATCTATATTAAAACGTACAATGTAAAAGAAAAATTAAACATTTCATTTTAGTCTGCGTGTCTAGAAAATACACAAAAACAAGGAAAAATAAAACCTCTCTTATTGTATGCCAGTAAAGAACACTATTTATTTAAAAAAAAATCTTTCCTTAACAGAATAGTTAAAAATATGACTTACATGTGATTATATCTTCAACTTAAGTTATATGCAAATATTTTAGTGATGATACATCCAGTGATAATAAAGTGAATTCATAGTCCATAGAAAACTAAGAAAAATAATTTGTGCTGTGATGAACATGAAGTATTAGAAGTTAGCACCATGTTTTAATTAAATCTTAAGACTATGAATGTTCCTGAGAGAGAATGAGAGCTCTTGAGAATTATTCATCCATGAACCTCAAAAACATTATGTTGAGTCAAAGAAATCAGATACAAAAAATACATATGATTCCATTTATATGAAGTTAATGAACAGGTAAAAGTAACATATGAGATTAAAAATCAGAAGAGCAGTTATGGGTGGAGGAGGCTGACTAGGCAAGGGACAGAAGCGTATTTTCTAGGTTATGGCAATACTGTGCTCTATATCTTATCAGAGACATTGGTTACATACAACTGTCAGACTCAAACTCTAGACTTAAGGGGCACCTTGGTGGCTCAGTGGGTTAAAGCCTCTGCCTTCGGCTCAGGTCATTTTATCCCAGGGTCCTGGGATCGAGCCCCACATCGGGCTCTCTGCTCAGCGGGGAGCCTGCTTCCTCCTCTTTCTCTCTGCCTGCCCCTCTGCCTACTTGTGATCTCTGTCAAATAAATAAATAAAATCTTTAAAAAAAAAAAAACTCTACACTTAAGAAGCAACACATTTTATTTTTATTTCTTTATATAAGATTTTATTTATTTATTTGATAGAGAGAAACACAGCGAGAGAGGGACCACAAGCACAGGGAAGGGGAGAGGAAGAAGCAGGCTCCCCACTGAGTAGGGAGCCCCAAGCAGGGCTTGATCCCAGGACCTTGGGATCATGACCTGAGCTGAAGGCAGATGCTTAATGACTGAGCCACCCTGGTACCCCAAGAAGCAGTGCATTTTAAAGAAAGTTATACATAATATTTTAAACCAATCAACAGCAAATACTCAATGACCATGTTATTACAGACTTTCACTACATTTCTATATTACATCTCTAACTATGGAGAGAGCCCAGCACAGGAAATTTCAACTAATGCATCCCTACTATATAACACATTAAGTGATTTATTTTTTATTTTTTGTAAAGATTTTGTTTATTTGACATAGAGACAGCGAGAACAGGAACACAAGCAGGGGGAGTGGGAGAGGGAAAGCAGGCTTCCCGCCGAGCAGGGAGCCCAACGTGGGGCTTGATCCCAGAACCCTGGGATCATGACCTGAGCAGAAGGCAGATGCTTAATGATTGAGCCACCCAAGTGCTCCAGAAAGTGGTTTTAAAAATCAGTATGTATTAATGAGAGATTATTTTATTTCATTAGGCCTCTTAGCGATAGAGAATGGAGAACTCAGTTTTTGCCTTCAAGCTTATAATCTTTGGGGGAACACCAGTTCATATCAAATAATGGGTAAAAAATAAATTATAAATCTGTGTTATGAGTTATATTCAGAAAAGATGTAAACTGTACAAGGCACTGGGATACAAAGGTAAGTAAGATACAGTCCCTAATTCAGAAAAACTTAGACTTTTTCAGGAAAGAAGAAGAAACTGAGTTTGGTTTTCAAACTCTCGTATGAATTAGGAAAAGGTAAAAAGTAGGACTTTCTAAATGAGTGGAACATGATGAAGGTTGTTAACTTCATTAAGTTTGGTAAATTAACATTTACTAGGTGGACTACATTTCACTCATTTTCCTTTTCCAGGTAATCACTAGCTAACTTCCTTTACTTGAACATGGTAGACCTTGAGTAGATAGAATGATGTTAGTAGGAAGAGTCATGTAAAAGAGTTATGACTGTGATCGGAGAATCTTTTTTTTTTTTAAAGACTTTATTTATTTATTTGACAGACAAAGATCACAAGTAGGCAGAGAGGCAGGCAGAGAGAGGGTGGAAGCAGAGAGCCCGATTTGGGGTTCAATCCCAGGACCCTGAGATCATGACCTGAGCCGAAGGCAGAGGCTTAACCCACTGAGCCACCAAGGTGCCCCTGTGATCTGAGAATCTTAATACCCCTTGGAGATTACGGAAAGCATAGCCCCCACTGTCCCCACACATCCCTTTACAGAGCAGAGTCATTTACTGATAGAACAGGATTACAATTAATTTGTTAATGTCAATGGACTTTCAATACCTAGTCACAGTAACAACAAATTTAAGCACTGAATTACAATTAGTGCTTAGAAGTAGTTAGAAATGCTTAACCATTGGTAATCACTTAAAATAAAATAGTCAAAATTTAAAGTATTAGTCAAGAGCACTGGGCACCTGCGCAGCTCAAATGGTTAAGCATCTGCCTTCGGCTCAGGTCATGATGTCAGGGTCCTGGGATGGAGTCCCACATTTGGCTCCCTGCTCAGCAGGGAGCCAGCTTCTCTCTCTCCCTCTACTACTCTCTCTTGCTCTGTCAAATAAATAAATAAAATCTTTAAAAAAAAAAAAAAGAGCACCCTTTTGACTTTTGAAGCACTATGACTTACAAGTTTTACTGAATTATCTCTTCAATAAGTCAATATTTCTTTTCAGCTAATTAGCTTCCACCTGCATTTAAAAAAAAAAAAAATTGGTTCCCAACTGATCAACTACATAAAGGAGAGAAATGGTGCCTAACTTCACTTCTTTATTTTGACGTCAATCCTTTATTTATTAGTTTTTAATATCTGCCTACTTTAGGAGTTTAGTTTTTTTTTTAAAAGTAGGCTACATACCCAATGTGGGCTTGAAATTATGACCCTGAAAACTGCATGTTCTACTGACTGAGCCAGCCAGGTATTCCCAGGAGCTTGGCTTTAATAAGATTCTGGTAATACAAACACTTTTTCTGCAGTAGAATTATGTTGGAGAATTAAACAAGCAGAAGGCAGAAGATGTAGGTCTATCTTAGTAGCTATGCTGGTAGGATTCAACTTCTTCAAGGAGTTGCATAAGGTAACTCCGTAACAGATTCAGGGAGATTTGCCAGATGGGCAACTGAGCTTATCATCTTTCTTTCTACAGAAAGTCCCTCTAGCATGCCTCCTACATATCTTTCTGGCAAAGATTATGATTAATTATTTTGTGAAATTTCCCAAACATATTCTCAAGTGGCAAAATGTTTTCAACATAAAAAGTTGATGAAGGGGCACCTGGGTGGTGCAGTCAGCTGGATGTCTAACTCTTGGTTTTGGCTCAGGTGGTGATCTCAGAGTCATTGGATTGAGCCCCACATTGGGCTCAACGTGGAGTCGGCCTGGGTTACTCTCTAACCTCTGCCCCTCCTATCTGCTCTCTCCCGTGTGCATGCTCATGCTTGCTCTCTCTTTCTCTCTCTCTTGTTCTCTCTAAAATAAATGAATAAGGGGCACCTGGGTGGCTCAGTCATTAAGCGGCTGTCTTCTGCTCATGTCATGATCCCAGGGTCCTGGGATCAAGCCCTGCAATGGGCTCACTGCTCAGCGGGAAGCCTGTTCTCCCTCTTCCACTCCCCCTGCTTGAATTCTCTCTCTTGCTGTCTCTCTCCCTCTCTGTCAAACAAATAAATAAAATCTTTAAAAAATCAATCAACCAATCTTTTTTAAAAAAAGGCTGATGAAAGGCAAAGAGCAGCATATGGAAGCTCTGTTGTGGAAAACTTCTATTAGTGCTGTGGTTTAGTGTAACATTCTTCATGGAAATTAAATCAAGAGTTAGGGAAAATTAGGTAAGGAACAGAGCATTCATAGGCAAACAAATTTCTGTAGTAAGTGTAATATGTTACATATAATAGTATGTTCCTCAATTTAAGCTATTTATTCATTTTCATACTAAATGAAACACACTAAAAACCATGGAGTAGACAGAACTCATAGAGACATGTGAAACATACCTAACATCATTTTAGCCATTTGTGGTATGACTGGTTCTGAGACTTAGACATCATATAGAAAAAGAAATTCTGTATTTGTCAAACCATCCAGTGGCATGCTTTTGAATTTGAAATTTACTTTCATTAAAAATGTGAAATTTGCCATATTATATGCAGTTCTAAATATTTTTAAAATTATAGCTAAGTTAAAAAAAATGGCAGAACTTTAAATATATAGCAACTTAAGCCTAAAAAACCAAAAGTCAAATAATTAGTACAATATGAAACTAATGTTAGCGAATCTGGGCTCAATGTTTATTCACTACTATGCTGCTTTAACAACTTTTAGATTTTGGTACAATATATGAAGAGCTTGAAAGTCCTCCCATCCTTACAACAACAAAGAGCTGAAAAAACTGAAAATCAACAAATCTTCTTAGAGGAATTGAGGCCACAAGGTAAACACTGCTTCCAAAATAGGAGAGACAGGCAATACAGAGAATCACAGTTTAACAGGATCAGAAACCACCAGCGGAGTCAGCAACTACTAGCATCCTTAAAAGAATAATATACTATTGTTGGACTGAGCATGGACTAGCCTGAGAACTAAAAACATTTTAATGAGTTTTACTTCCAGAAGCCTCACCAGGTTCGCACTGTGAATATAGTCCCCCTGTGCTTACCTTCCAACAGTATGCAGGGAAAGTAACCATTTTGAAAGTATACCCAGAGTATTTTGTTATCCTGAACATATGCTTATTCTCAAGGGAGATTATTTTACCAGAGCCTAACCTACATGGAAAAAAAAAAGAAGCTGTGAAGTAGGGAAAAAAGCCTGAGAAGCACCTGTTAAGGTTATAGCCCAGAAGCACAGGCTCACTAAAAAAGTGAGACTCAGGAGTATGTGATTCCTCAGTTGAAGGAGACCTTGACCTTGGGTCATGAGTTTGAGCCCCATGGTGGGTGTAACAATTACTTAAATAAATAAATAAAAATAAACCTTAAAAAGGCAAGGAATGAGGCTTAGTCATAGGGTTATAGAATGATTCCCCCCCCACACACACATTATCACCATATCAACAGGGCTCCAGTAGAGGATACCTGTAGAGGAGATCACAACTGAAGCAAGGCTCAGACTCTTATATGTTATAAAGAAGCAGTCTGTAGGGAAACCAAAAGATAATGGGGGAAACAAAAACAATGACACCAGAGGAAATTTAAGACCCTGACATCTACAGCTACAACAAATTGTAATACAACGTAACTTCTAGCCAGATAAACATAAGACCTCACACTAAAGACCTATTTACCTCAGTTTCATCTACCTGATACTACATCATGTCCAGCTTTCAACAAAAAAGTTACAAGTATGCTAAAAGACAAAGCAAGTATCAGAATCAGACTTAGCTATGATGGAAATTCTGGACTTATCCAATAGGGAATTTAAAATAAGATGAATATGCTAAAGGCTCTAATGGACAACACGGAAAAACAGATGGGTAATATAATAAGCAGAGATAGAAACAATCTATAAGCAGAGATAGAAATAAGCTAAAGGAAATGCTAGAAATAAAAAAACATTAACAGAAATGAAGAATGCCCTTGATGAGCTCATCAGCAGACTGGACATGCCTGAGTAAAGAATCAGTGAGTTTTAAGATATGTCAACAGGAACTTCTCAAACTGAAAGCAAAGGGAAAAAAAGAAAAGAAAAAAAAGAACAGAAAAGAAAACCAGAATGTTCAAAAACTGTGGGACAATTACGAAAGATAAAACATATACACAACAGGAATACCAGAAGGAGAAGAGAGAAAAGACAGATAAAAGAAGAAATACCTGACCTGGATGAGAGTTCCCAAAACTAAGACAGACAACAAACCACAGATTCAGGAAGCTCAGAGATCACCAAGCATAATGAATACCAAAGAATCTACACCTATAGCATACTCAAACTGTAGAAAATCAAAGACAAAGTCTTGAAAGATGCCAGAGAGGGGAAAAAAATTACCTAGAAAGGAACAAAGATAAAAAAATTACATCATGCTTCTCTTAAAAAACCATGCAAGGAACAGGACAGTGAAGTATTTAGTGTTGAAAGATAAACCTACCAACACTGAATTCTGTAACCAGTGCAACTGTCCTTCAAAAGTGAAGGAGAGGGCGCCTGGGTGGCTCAGTGGGTTAAGCCGCTGCCTTCGGCTCAGGTCATGATCTCAGGGTCCTGGGATCGAGTCCCACATCGGGCTCTCTGCTCAGCAGGGGGCCTGCTTCCCTTCCTCTCTCTCTGCCTGCCTCTCTGCCTACTTGTGATCTCTCTCTGTCAAATAAATAAATAAAATCTTTAAAAAAAAAAAAAAAACAAAAAACAAAAGTGAAGGAGAAATAAAGTTTCTTAAACAAACAAAAATTGAGGAATTTGTCACCAGCAGACCTGCCTTGCAAGAAAGATTAAAAGCTGTTCTTCAGAGAGAAGGAAAAGGACACAGATCAGAAATCGGGATCTACATAAAGAAAGAGCATCTGAAAATAAAAGATAAAATATTTTTTCTTATTTTTTTTAAAAAACATTTTATTTATTCATTTGACAGAGAGAGACACAGTGAGAGAGGGAACACAAGCAGGGGAAGTGGGAGAGGGAGAAGCAGGCTTCCCGCCGAGCAGGGAGCCCAATGCCAGGCTCGACTCTAGGATACCAGAATCATGACCCGAGGTAAAGACAGACGCTTAACGACTGAGCCACCCAGATACCCCTATTTTTTTTAATTTTTAACTGATATGTTGTTTGAAATGGTAATAGCAATAATATAGTAGGAGATTATAGCTTATAAATAAATGTATGACAGCAATGTTAAAAGGGACAGAAAAAAGGAACTGCATTATATAACAGGAGCTGATTTACTCTGTTACAAAGTACTGGTACCATTTGCAAAGTGGTACAGCACTATCTGAAAGTCAACTTATTCTAGAGCAACCACTAAAATAAAATAAAATAAAATAAGTACAGGGGCTCCTGGGTAGCTCAGTCAGTTAAATGCATGCCTTCAGCTCGGGTCTTGGATCAAACCCTGCACTGGGATCCCAGCTCAGTGGGGACCCCGCTTCTCCTTCTCCCCCTGCTCCTGCTCTCTCTCTCTCCTTTTCTTAAATAAATAAATAAAACTAAAAAAATAAGCACAACTGATATGTTGAGAGGAGAGAAAACGGAATCATATAAAATTATCAAGCCCAAAGAAAGCAGAAAAAGAGCAGAACAGGGTGCCTCGGTGGCTCAGTTGGTTAAGTGACTGCCTTCGGCTCAGGTCATGATCCTGGAGTCCTAGGAACGAGATCCGTGTCGGGCTCCCTGCTCAGCGGGGAGTCTGCTTCTCCCTCTAACCCTCTCCCCTCTCATGCTGTCTCTCTCTCTCTCTCTCAAGTAAATAAATAAAATCTTAACAACAACAAAAAAAAGAGAACAAAAAAATAAAAGAAGGAACAAGGGCAACAAATAGAAAATAATTATAAATAAAATATATCTTAATCCAATTATGTCAGTAAGAAATACAATATTACCTACGTAAGACCCAACTATATGTTGTCTACAACACACCCACGTTTGTGTGTGTGTGTGTGTGTGTGTGTGTGTGTGTGTTTAAAAGTAGTTTTCTAAGGGCACCTGGGTGGCTCAGTGGGTTGAAGCCTCTGCCTTCAGCTCAGGTCATGATCCCAGGATCCTGGGACTGAGACCCTGCATCAGGCTCTCTGCTCGGCAGGAAGCCTGCTTCCGCCTTCTCTGCCTACTTGTGATTTCTGTCTGTTAAATAAACAAATAAAATCTTAAAAAAAAAAAAAGTAGTTTTCTATGCCCAGTGTGGTGTTTGAACTCACGGTCCTGAGAAAGAGTCACACGCCCTACTGACTGAGGCAGTCAGGCACCCAACAAACCTACTTTAAATATAAAGACATAGGGGTGCCTGGGTGGCTCAGTCAGTTGATGGTCTGCCTTCAGCTCTGGTCATGATCCCAGGGTCCTGGGATTGAGCCCTGAATCAGGCTCCCTCCTCAGAAGAGAGCCTCCTTCTCCCTCTCTCTGTGCTGCTCTCCCTGCTTCGCTTGCTTACTTTCTGTCAAATACATAAAAAATAAAATCTTTAAAATGTATGTGTGTATGTATGTGTATGAAACAGTTTTAGAAACAGACAAATCCACTATTATAGTTGGAGACTTCAATGCCCCTCTATCAGAAGTGGACAGATCCAGTGGACAAAAAAAATCAGGATACAGCTGAATGAAACAGCATCTATCCTTCACATGGATCCAGTTGACATCTATAGAATACCTTACCCAACAATAGCAGAATACACATTCTTCTTAAGCTCATAGGGAACATTCAACAAGACAGACCTCATTCTGGGCTACATAACATAACTTAACATATGTAAAAGAATAGAGGTCATACAAACAATCCTCTTAGACCAAATGGAATTAAACTAGAAATCAGTAACAGAAAGAAAGTCAGAAAATCCCAATGTATTTGGAGATCAAACAACACACTTCTAAATAACATATGGGTTGAGGGAGTCTCAGGGGAAATTTTATTTCACTTTTTTAAAGATTTTATTTATTTATTTGACACAGAAACAGGGACAGCGAGAGAGGGAATATAAGCAGGAGGAGTGGGAGAGGGAGAAGCAGGCTTCCCGCTGAGCAGGGAGCCCAACGTGGGGCTCGATCCCAGGACCCCGGGATCATGACCTGAGCTCAAGGCAGACTTTTAATGACTGAGCCACCCAGGCGTCCCTCAAGAGAAACTTTAAAATACTGTGAACTAAATGAAAATACAACTGCTGAGTAATAAAAAACCTTGGTTGGACTTTGTCCCCAGCTCCTGGGCAGAAGGCTCTAAATCCTTGACTTTGTGTGTGTGTGTGTGCATGCGTGTGTGCACGAATGCAAGTGAGGGGGTGGCAGAAGGGGAAGGAGAGGGACAAGCAAACTCCACGCTGAGCACAGAGCTTGGTATCGGGCTCAATATCATGACCCTGAGATCATGACCTGAGCTGAAACCAAGAGTAGGACGCTTAACTGACTGAGCCACCCGGGCACCCCAGGTTGCATTTTTTTTTTTTTTAAGATTATTTATTTATTTATTTGACAGAGAGAGATCACGAGTAGGCAGAGAGGCAGGCAGAGAGAGAGAGAGGAGGAAGCAGGCTCCTGCTGAGCAGAGAGCCTGATGTGGGACTCGATCCCAGGACCCCGAGATCATGACCTGAGCTGAAGGCAGCGGCTTAACCCACTGAGCCACCCAGGTGCCCCCCAGGTTGCATTTTAATTTTATTGTTTCCTTCACTGTGCAGAAGTTTTTACCTTGATGAAGACCCAAAATTTCATGTATGCTTTTGTTTCTCATGCCTCCAGAGATGTGTCTAGTAAGATGTTGCTATGGCCAGGTCAAAAAGGTTGCTGCTTGTGTTCTCCTCTAGGATTTGCATGTTTTCCTGTCCACATTTAGGTCTTCCATCCATTTCGAATTTATTTTTGTGTATGACGTAAGAAAGTTGTCCAGTTTAATTCTTTTGCATGTAGCTGTCCAGTTTTCCCAAAGCTACGTGTTGAAGACTGTCTTTTTTTCCACTGGATATTCTTTCCTGCTTTGTCAAAGATTAGTTGACACAGTTGTGGATCCATTTCTGGGTTTTCTACTGTGTTCCACTAATCTATGGGTCTCTTTTTGTGCTAGTACCATACTGTCTTGAGCACTACAGCTTTGTAATATAGTTTGAAGTACGGAATTGTGATGCCTCCTGCTTTGCTTTTCTTTTTCAAGATTGATATGACTATTTGGGGTCTTTTCTGGATCCATACAAATTTTAGGACTGTTTGTTATAGCTCTGTGAAAAATGCTGATGGTGTTTTCATAGGGATTACATTAAATGTGTAGACTGCTTTGGGTAGTACAGACATATTAACATATTTGTTCTTTTAATCCATGAGCATGGAATGTCTTTCCATTTCTTTGTGTCATCTTCAGTTTCTTTCATAAGTGTTCTATAGTTTTCAGAGTACAGATCTTTTAGCTCTTTGGTAAGATTATTTCCAAGGTATCTTATAGAACCTTGAAATTTCCTGAGTGACTGGAGTGTCTGTTATTCATGATGGGACCTTATAGCTTATATTAATGAGGTGACTCATGGTAAATGCCTAAATAGGTTATGTTAAGGAGATGAGTCAGGACAGGGCTGGCCACATCAGAAAGACCAACCATGTAGAGCGTCAGGGTTTTGAGCCACATGACATTAGCCTGACATCTGGAGAAGGGAGAGAAACTAGGAAGGAGTTCAGCCATATAGCTAGTAAGTTAATCAATCCAGACTACGTAAATAAGCCCTAATAAAAACTCTGGCTTAGTTGACCTTCCCTAGTTAACAATACTCTGTGCATAATTGATGTGCAAGGAAGGTGACATGCCTAGACTCCACAGGAAAAGGACACTGGATGTTAAGGGTTTGGGATGGTGGGCAGAAGAAAGGCAATTTTAATTGTGTAAGTGTGAAATTTAAAGGCAAAGAAAATGATACTAAATCTACCTTCTTTATTACATATTGTATGATTTCATTTATATGAAATGTCTAGAATAGGCAATTTACACACAAAAAAGTAGAAAGTAGATTAGTGTCTGCCCAGGGCTTGGGGAGAATAGAAGCTAAAAGGTGAAGGGCTGAGAGGTTTTCCTTTGGGGTAATGAAAATATTCTAAATTATGGTGATGGATGTACAACTCTTCTAAGTACATGAATTCAGACCACTGAACTGTAATTTTAAGGTATGAACTATATGGTATATAAATTTTAACCCAATAAAGCTGCTAAAAACACAGCTGATCAAGAAAATGAAGACAGGCAATAGACTGGGAAAAATGTGGAGACACATCTGGAAATCTAAATAATACAAATAATCTAAATAATACAAATCTAAAATAAAAAAAACTCTTAAAACTCAGCACTAAAAACAACCTAATTTTAAAAATGGGCCAAAGGCTTTAACAGACACCTCACCAAGGAGATACATAGATGGCAAATAAGCATATGAAAAAAATGTGATGCATCATATGTCATCAGGGAAATGCAAAGTAAAACAAGATACTACTGCACACCCATTAAAATGGCCAAAAATTCCTAACATTGACAATGATAAATGCTGGTGAGGATGTAGGTAACAAGAACTTTCATTCATTGCTGATTGAACTGTAAAAATGGTGTGGCTACTTTAGACGACAGTTTGGTGGTTTCTTATAGAACTAAACATACTTTTGGGTGCCTGAGTGGCTCAGTCATTAAGCCTCTGCCTTTGGCTCAGGTCATGATCCCAGAGTCCTGGGACTGAGCTCTGCATCGGGTTCCTTGTTGAGGAGTCCGCTTCTCCCTATCCCATTCCTCCTGCCTGTGTTCCTGTCTCGGTGTCTCTCTGTCAAATAAATAAAATCTTAAAAAAAAAAAAAAACCCAAACTAAACATACTCTTACCACACTATCCAGTAATCATGTTCTTTGGTGTTTACCCAAAGGAGCTGAAAACTTATGACCACACAAAAACCTGCACATGGATGTTTACAGCAGCCTTATTCATAACTGCCAAAACTCGGAAGCAACCAAGATGTCTATTAGATCAATAAACTGTGGTACATCCAGATAATGAAGTATTATTTAGCACTGAAAAGAAATCAGCTGTGAAGTCATGAGGAGGAAACTTCAGTGCATATTACTAAGTGAAAGAAGCCAATCTGAAAAGGCTACATACTGTAAGGTTTCAACTACATGATCTTTAGGAAAAGGTTAAAACTATGGAGACAGTATAAAGTTAGTGGCTGTCAGAGACTAGAAGGAAATGAGGGATGAAGAGGCAGAGCACAACTTCTAGGACAGTGACACTACTCTGTATGATACCATAATGGTGGAAACATGACATTATACCTTTGTTCAAACCTACAGAATGTACAACGTTGAGCAAGTCCTAATGTAAACTATGGATTTTGGGAGATAATAATGTGTCAGTGTAGGCTATCAGTTATAATAAATGTGGGGCACCTGGCTGACTCAGTGCAGAGAAGCACGCCAACTCTTGATCACTGGGTTCTAAGTTCGAGCCCCATGCTGGGTATAAAGATTACTTAAAAATAAAATATTAAGAAATTATAACAAATATACCACTCTTGTAGAGGATGGTGATAATAGGAGAGGCCATACATTTGTGGGGGCAGGGTGCTATGGGAAATTTCTGTACTTTCCTCTCCATTTTGCTCTAAATCCTAAAACAACTTTATAAGACATTATAAGAATAATGTCTATTAAAAGCAAGCACAAAAAAACAAAACAAAAAGATTAACTAGGAGGCACACATGTAACTGTTAAATCTATTAAGAAAGCAAAAAACAGGGTGCCTGGGTGGCTCAGTTGGTTAAGCAACTGCCTTTGGCTCAGGTCATGATCCTGGAGTCCTGGGATAGAGTCCCACATCTGGCTCCCTGCTCCATGGGGAACCTGCTTCTCCCTCTGACCTCGCCCCTCTCGTACTCTCGCTGTCTCAAATAAATAAAATAAATCTTAAAATACCCTTCTAACCTTAAAACCCCCCACTATGGATTTTTTAAAAAGGTTAATTTCAGTTTACACTATAAACGTGAGACGGACGGCAAGAGTCAATGATAAGAATAAGGGCCAAAAAGTATGGGTAAGAGGTGGGGAGGCCATTTAATTGTACTGTAATATAAAAATATTTTATAAAAATTCAGTCACCACTGAAGCTTTAAAGTTTTATGCGTAATTCTGATGTATTTAGAATACATGGAAACTTACAAAGTTAAGATGATCTTATCGGTAGAAAAGATATTCTAAACCAGCTTAGCCAAAAGAAGCATTTTGATTGCCTAATTTAACTTTGTAAAGGAGAAGTAAATCTTATAGCTGGTCTCTGTAAACCTCACAGCTGGAACATTCTAACAGCACCTTGCAGTTTCCAGTGATCAAAGTAAGTTACTTTATATACTAAACTAAGAATTTCATAATAGAAATAATGCAACACCAGGGGGTGCAGTTATCATGAAATAATTACACTCCTGGGAGATTACAGGCACAAGGCTGTACCCCAGGGGTGTGATTATCCCATGATAACCACATCCACTAAAATTGCATTATTGCAAAAATAATCTCTATTCACTGGTGAGACATTATTCAATAGGTGATTTTTTAAAATGAAAAGATTTTTTAGCTTGAATCAGCAAGTGGATTAGGAAATTGGCCAGTTTATTTCTCATTGCATTCAATTCAGAATACAACATCATTATTACTTGCTTTCCTATTTGATACAGTAGAATTTTTTATTTTGTTTTTGAGAAACCTTTAAGAGTTTCTCCTAATGTTAGTTAAGTGGCTCTGGTAAATTCAGGTCAAACTTCAAACATATTAACTGAGCAATAAAATTTTAAATAACTTACTTCTACGTATACAACTTTTAATTTTTCTAAAATGATATTCACTTAAAAATTACAAATGTACAACCAATGTTAATATATAGGTCTATTTCCTGTCATTTTTCTACAAGTACATGTCTATATGTCTACCTAAAGACAGCAAGAGAAACACGAATGGAATCCATGTAGCTACTTTGTTTTATAATGATCTTTTTACCTGACCAAATGTTTTCAATAACATCCATATCGTTAGGAAATCTTCTTATCATATCAATTGTTCTTACATATAGCTGAAGATGATGGTTCTCAACCTTGACAGTGCATTAGAAATAGATCAGTAACTTTCATCATCTTCTGCAGTATCACAGATGGTGAAAGTTACTGATCTATTTTTACCATAATTTTATCACCGAGTCAGTGCTTTGAGATAGTCTCAGATGAGTAAGATAAAGGATTTTAGAAATTAAAAAATACCCTGTGTGTTTACCAGTATTTGTTCTCACACTTACATCAGTTTTAAAGGGAAAATGGAAATGGAAATTTTCCTAATGCCTTCTTCTATAAAGAGTGAGGCAAAGAATTAACTCAGACTGCTAGTTATTTCTCATCATGAATATATCACTTACAAAACACCAGTATCTCTTTGCTTTATTTAGCTGTTCCAACTATTCTGGAAATAAATTTAATATAGGAGTATAAAGGAAAACATTAGCCTTCTGAAGGATATCACAAAATATTCAATGTCTGTAAAGCCTTAATTTTAAGTTTCTTTCCCAATTTTAATCACACATTTTAACCTAAAAGTAAAAGAAAGTCGCTTGTAATTTCACCAAATCATTAAACTATTTTCATTCTTCAATGTTTCCTTCTAGTCCTAATGTATATGCATATAGTTTTATATTATCAAAATCTTAATGTAGATTTAATTAGTATTCCTTAATTCACTAAATATATTGACAGTTTATTTTGCATTCCCCTAGTACTGGATATTTAGTTTGTAAGAGTGAAAACTTAGAAATGATGCTGAAACGAACATTTCCCTTAAAATCAAAATAAGGATTTCCATCACATTACCATCTTTTCTTCTCCACTGTACTATCCCACTTCCAGAAACAACACATACCACACCACACAGGATATTCTATGACATCATTTTTGCCTAAACCTGTTTTCCCAAATTTTCAGATCATCATCATCTTTCAGGGGTGAGAGTCTCAGACTCCTCTCAGGACTACGATTCAATAGGAGCTTGGGAACTAGTATTTATCTTTAACAACAAAAAAAAAAAAAAAAAAAATTTTTAAAAGAGAGCATGTGCATGCAAGCCAGGGATGCCGAAGGGGCGGGGGTGGGGCGGGGAGAGAGAGAGCAGATTCCCTGCTGAGCACAGAGCCTGGTGCAGGCAAGGCTCAACCCTCACAATCCTGAGATCATGACCTGAGCCAAAATCACAACTTGAATTCTTAACGAATTGAGCAACCCAGGAGCTCCCCCTTATCACTTTCTTATAAATTCCTGGAAGCTGAATTCCTAGGTAAAAGGATATGAATTTTTTTAAAGATTTTATTTATTTGATAGAGACAGAGACCACGAGAGAGCGAGCAAGCGAGAGACAGATAGCGAGCGAGGGAACACAAGCAGTGTGAGTGGGAGAGGGAGAAGCAGGGAGCCCAATGTGGGGCTCGATTCCAGGACCCTGGGATCATGACCTGAGCCGAAGGCAGATGCTTAACCAACTGAGCCACCCAGGCACCCCTAGTTCTTTCGTTATTAACGCTACTGAAAATGTCCTCATAGGTTTAATGGCCATTTGGAGCCCTCCTTTTCTGAGCTACCTATATTTATGTTTTGCTCTTTTGCGTTTATAGGTTCACCTTTTTCATGTTGACTAGAAAAAACATTTTATATATTAGTGATATCGACTATAGTATTTCACTGAAGTTAATATTTATTTTATCCTCTACCACTCCACTGCTCAGTTCATTTAGATACAGAGAAATAGTCACCAATTTGTAGATATCTCAAGCTTTGTTACAAATACATTAAGACTTACTAGAAGCCAAAAACCACAGCTTTTTTCTATGTGGTTCACCTTATTTTGAAAAAGTTTATTTGACTAAAGAACAGTACTACAGTATAACCCCAACATAAGTGGGCTCCAAAAACTTTGTGTAAAATGAATGATTACTTTAAAGTTTATGAATGTAAATGGACGGTGGAAAGAGCTAATAAACAGCTTTGCTGTACTTGAAGTCACCATTTCTAATACTTTTTTTTTTTTGGAAGATTTTGTATGTGAGAGAGACAGAGACAGAGCATAAGCAGGGGGAGGGGCAGATGGAGAGGGAGAAGCAGGCTCCCCAGTGAGCAGGGAGAGCCCGATGTGGGGCTCAATCCCAGGCGCCCAGGATCATGACCTGAGCAGAAAGCAGACACTTGACCAATTAAGCCACCCAGGCGCCCCTCACCATTTCCAATACTCTTAAAAATAGGTTAACAGCACAAGTTCTTCTGATTGCTTTTACAGACTGTCTAATACAGAATCAAGACAAAGCAGGTCTACTGATTACTAGTCTGGAGTCTATCCTACTCTTTCTCTCAGAAGGAGGATCCAAGTGAAATGAAGTTGGGGACAAAGACAACCATTACACACTTGTGTCTGCCCCTAGCCAATACAGGAGCTACAGAGTTGTAAGGGCACCATAAGGCTGGAGTGAAGGAAAAATAAGAAAGATGCAACCCCTTCCAGAAAACATATATACTTTTTCAGAGACAATATCAGATTCCTATGACTACTAAAATTAGTGGTCAGAAATATTTGAGCCAACAATATTTCACCAGTTGAGTGGGGGAAGGGGAAGAGAGAACAGCAGTATGTGGGTTTTAAGAGTACCTGCACTGTGGAATCAGTATGATATTCTTTCGTCAGAGATTGCCAGGTACAGACCAACATTCTCTCACCACTGAGCAAATAGTTTCCCTCTAGGTAAAATGTGATTTCTAAACCTTCTTTAGAGCAGTAAGGATTAAAACAAAAAATCTATTGTAATATTCTGTGTACTTCTCTACCCGTTCTAATATGCATAACACCATAAAAGAAACAGTGTCAAGCGGCTCCTTGGTGGATCAGTCAGTTGAGCCTCCCACTATTGGTCTCAACTCAGATCTTGATCTCAGGGTTGTGAATTCAAGCCCTGCACTGGGCTCCACAATGGGCGTGGAGCCTACTTAAAAAAAATAAAAAATAATATAAACATAAAAATGAAAAAAACAAAAACCCACTGTCAAACTTGATAATGGATCAAATTCCTAAACTCTTAATATGGGCACTGGCATCCTGAATCCTAAAGCCTGCCCCTGGCTTGCTGGAAGGGAGCAGGATCTCTGGTAAGAGAATAGAAGCTGAAGGTCTTATGCTGACTGACAGTGAACCTTGTGCTCAAAGGTGGTAGTGAAAGCCTGAGAGTCCAAAAAAGTGCATCAGAGGGCTGGGGAAGTGAGGGGATAGGCCTTCACGCCCAGAGCATCTACTTCAGTACAGCAGTTCTGCCTTAATACCTGGTCTATATACTGGGGTTTCATGTAAGACAGTGTTTTAGGAAAGGTTCTACAACTTCTTAAATAATGCTGAAAAACCTCTTGAGTTATACTATCAACCTTATTTTAAGATGAGTTGAAGCTCATAAAAGTGAAGTAATTTAAGATTACAGAGTTAAGGTTATATTTAATTTATTATGACTTAAAGTTGGACTGGTGTGGTTGTTTCAATAATATACTAATAAGGCACTGATAAATTTACAACTTCTCAGCTTCAATATCTGAGAACTCAAATGAGCCAAACCAAATTAGACAAATATTTTTAAGTTGTCAATAATATGTAGGAAGGTAAAGAACTAGCAAGTAAAACTCAATTTTAAAGTATTTAACATCTTTTTAAACTCAGTTTTGATTTTATCTCTAAACTAAAATGATGTAATTGCTGAGTCTGCTAGTCAGCCTACATTTGTAATTCTGGAGGACATGAATATGAGAAATAACCATTTCTTCCTTCTATTTTTAGGTTACTAACTTAATGAACTATGCTTAGTATACCTCTTACCATTAAAATGAAGTTTATAGGGTCCTGGGCTAGAAAAATTAAATTCTAACAGCATTTCAAATTCAAAATATATTATCAGAGTTTCCTACTGACTATCATATTTTGGATACATGACTTAGTCCAAAAAAAAAAAAAAAAACCAACAAAGGAAAATAATACCCAGAGAGATTAAGAAAAATATTATCTTTCCTTGTTTGTCCTTGATACAAATTCTAAAACAAACATAATTCATGTCTAGTGCTTACCTGAGCCATCAGTGGGAACTGAACTTGCATTGATTCCAGAAAGACCAAACAGAGGACATTCTCGATCTGTGTTGACATGACCCCATTTGTGACATTTAATGCACCTCACATTTCGAACCTGAGAAATAGTGAACGTTATTTTAGTTAGTAAGATAGTAAGAATCTAACAAATGTTCAAATCTCTACTTCTTGGTAGAGTTTAAGTTAAATTACTGTCATTTTTAAAAGATTTCCAGTGAGGGCGCCTGGGTGGCTCAGTGGGTTAAGCCGCTGCCTTAGGCTCAGGTCATGATCTCAGGGTCCTGGGATCGAGTCCTGCATCAGGCTCTCTGCTCAGCAGGAGTCTGCTTCCTCCTCTCTCTCTCTCTCTGCCTGCCTCTCTGCCTACTTGTGATGTCTGTCAAATAAATAAATAAAATCTTAAAAAAAAAAAAAAAAAAAAAAGATTTCCAGTGAAAGACTCCATCAATATATTTGGTAATTTAACATAAATACTAAAATCTTTTAAAATTCTGCCTAAAAGCTAAGCTGAATCCTATTGTGTTTTGACTGTTACTTGGTGGCAATAAAACAATGTCATTCAGAAAGAAATGGTAAAATACCAAAAAAGAATTATGTCATGGCTTAATCTTAAATTCTCTCTTTTTTTTAAAAGGATTTTATTTATTTGACACAGAGAGAGAGAAAGCACAAACATTTTACCAGTCTACTACATTTAATGTTTTCTCTCCTAGTCCTTTTACTATCTGGTTCAAATCAACACCACAGAGCCCTTTTCAGCTTACATACCTTTTGTAAGAAGTATTTATTAAATAAAAATTATTCTTACAAAGTAAAATATGGCTCACTTGCCTGAATACCAAAGGGCTGATCTCTGATGTTCATGTCATCTTTGGCATATCTATTAAGTAGAGAATATGTACACAGTATTAAAAACAATTTAATAAATGGCAGTTATTCTGAAAGTAGTTTTATAGTTCTAAATACATTATAAAATGTGTAACTTCAATAAACACACAGACTATGAAATCTATTTAGCATTTCCAAACACCACTTACTTATTAATTGTCCAGTTTGATGATTAGTGATTTAAAAAATGGAAAACTATACAAAATTAAAGTTTATGATCAAGTAAATTAGTTGTATAAAACAAATAATCTAAAATACCTTTAGCATTAGTTGCCTATGCTAGTGAAGGAAAAGACAATATAAGATGGGATATTAGATAAAATTAGTGATATGTATTTCGTTTTAAAAGAAAACTGGCTCTTACTTTTCCCGGGGGGCTCCTTTCTGCCATTCAAATTTGTATTCAGTCTCTCCTTCTGTTTCTTCTTTCTAAAAACATTCAGTAAGAAGTCTTTCAATTTTTCCATAAAATTACAATTGCCAAGTAAATCCAAACACAGAAAATAGTACTTTACCTCTTTGTTTTCTTGATTGCATATCAAAGATATGGGAGAAAAAAAAGGGAGTTCAAGTTAAAAACTTCAACACTAAAGTCAACTATCATATACTATATTATGATGTCATGGTATTTAATTATAACTTGTAAGAAATTATTGGTTTACTTTTCTCTTCTTTCATAAGATAAAATTCAAATCTCTAAAGGATAAATACAATATTGGGGCATCAGGGTGGCTCAGTGGGTTAAAGCCTCTGTCTTTGGCTCAGGTCATGAGCCAAGGGTCCTGGGATCCAGCCCCGAATCGGGCTCTCTGCTCAGCAGGGAGTCTCCTTCCTACTCTCTCTCTGCCTATTTGTGATCTCTGTCTGTCAAATAAATAAAATCTTTTTTTAAAAGAAAGGATAAATACAATATTGAACAAGATAGTATGTAATAAGCATGCTAATTCCTAGTTTTGTTGTTGGTGGTGGTGTTGTTGTTTTTACTTATTTGACAGAGACACAGCAAGAGAGGGAACACAAGCAGGAGGAGGGGAAAGGGAGAAGCAGGCTT
Organism: Mustela erminea; assembly: GCF_009829155.1. NCBI lineage: Eukaryota > Metazoa > Chordata > Mammalia > Carnivora > Mustelidae > Mustela > Mustela erminea. Next base: position 69,629,807 of record NC_045621.1, read on the forward strand.
CCCGCTGAGCAAGGAGCCTATTGTGGAGCTTGATCCCAGGACCTGGGGGGATCATGACCTGAGCCAAAGGTAGACAATGACTGAGCCATCCAGGTGTCCCTAATTCCTAGTTTTTAAACTTTTTTATTTTTCGTTGATAGAATATTATGCTATCTATATGTATATTAAGCAGGACTAAAGATGCATACACAAATTTATAAAATAAGTGCACTTCTGTTGATGCTGACAATTTTTCCTCCTCAAAGTTCAAGTCATTAAAAAAAGTCAAGTCACAAAATATTACTAGATTAGACAATTATTTCTAATATTTACTCTATTATACTGGATTTCGGTATTTTACTTTTATTTTTATTTCTTTTAAAGATTTTATTTATTTATTTGTAAGAGAGAGAGAGAGTGAGAGCGAGCACAGGCAGACAGAGTGGCAGGCAGAGTCAGAGGGAGAAGCAGGCTCCCTGTGGAGCAAGGAGCCCGATGTGGGACTCGATCCCAGGACGCTGGGATCATGACCTGAGCCGAAGGCAGCTGCTTAACCAACTGAGCCACCCAGGCGTCCCTATTTTTATTTCTTTAAAGATTTTATTTATTTGACAGAAAAGAGATCACAAGTAGGCAGAGAGGCAGGCAGAAGGAGAGGGGAAGCAGGCTCCCCACTGAGCAGAGAGCCCAACATGGGGCTTGATCCCAGGACCCTGAGATCATGACCTGAGCCGAAGGCAGAGGCTTAACCCACTTAGTCACCCAGGCGCCCCTGATTTCAGTGTTTTAAAATTGTATTTACAGAATAATAGCAACTTTATTTTTTATTTTAATTTTTTTTTAAATTTTATTTATTTATTTGACAGACAGAGATCACAAGTAGGCAGAGAGGCAGTCAGAGAGAGGAGGAAGCAGGCTCCCTGCTGAGCAGAGAGCCCGATGCGGGGCTCGATCCCAGGACCCTGGGATCATGACCTGAGCCGAAGGCAGAGGCTTTAACCCACTGAGCCACCCAGGCGCCCCCAGAATAATAGCAACTTTAAAAGATGAAGAGCAACCTTTAGGTATGTATGTATTTATTTGAAGATTATTTATATACAAATTTATTTATTCAGAGAGAATGGAAGCGGGGAGAGGGAGAGAGAATCCCAAGCAGACTCTGCGCTAAGCACAGAGCCCCATGTGGGGCTTAATCTCATGACCCTGAGATCATGACCTAAGCCCAAGAGTTGGACACAACCAAATGAGCCACCCAGGAGCCCCGAAAGATGACGAACAATTTTTTTAAAAAGTCTGTCATAATAGTTCTCAATCTTTAGTTGTAAACACATCAAAGACTAAGAAAAGGAAATGAGGGGACGCCTGGGTGGCTCAGTTGGTTGGGCAGCTGCCTTCGGTTCGGGTCATGATCCCAGCGTCCTGGGATCGAGTCCCACATCGGGCTCCTTGCTCCGCAGGGAGCCTGCTTCTCCCTCTCCCTCTGACTCTGCCTTCCACTCTGTCTGCCTGTGCTCGCTCTCGCCCTCTCTCTGACAAATAAATAAATAAAATCTTAAAAAAAAAAAAAAAAAAAGAAAAGGAAATGAGGGAAGTACCTTTTTTAGCTCCTGGTGGGGCCTCATACATGAAATTAAGGCCATTCTTTACACGTTCATCTCCCATAAGCAACCTAAGTGAAACAAGAAAGTTAACAATTTTACATAGGAGGAAAAAGTTACAGAATAAACATTCCTCATCTCTCAAAACCCTAAGGAAATTAACAGAAAATATTTTTGTCAGAGATAAAGTTCCAAAACTTTACTTCACTGATCATATTACATCTGAAGTACATGAATGGAAATTCAAACAGTGCTGCCTCTTTAGTAACTGGTTTTAATTTCTGAGACTTTCTCATTACCTGAGAGATCTTCGCCCTTCCAACAGAAAAGGGGAAAAATGCCACGGTCCCTCTCACATGCTTTTCTTAAACTTTGAAATGCTATGGAAATAATGACAGCTTTGAAATCCTATATGCCAGCACAAATTTGGAATTAAGTTAAATAGTGCCAACATTTTTTCTTAATTGTGAGGGATCAGTTTTGGAAAAAAGAGTCTCTCTGGAATTTCTTTAGAAAGTCAAATCCAATTAATGCTTGTAATAAGATTCAAAGTCAATAGGAGAATCAAATTCTTTGATGAGGCCAAAGAGGAGAGAATAGTTTAAGATATTCTACAACAGGTTAATTACTATGATGGAATCAATGTCTGCTGCACCTCAAAAATAATTTTCTTTATAGTCCTAACACTGAAGTTCCCAGTTTAGGTTCTGTTTAGAGAGATATGCCGTAATTTAAAAAAAGAAAAAAAAAAAAGCTCTGCAATAAATTGAATGGCTGAGTTAAAGTTTTAATTCATAAGATCCAAGTAAGTACTGATTATAAAGATGAAAGCTAAAAAGTGAATAGAATCTCCTCTTATATTTGAGAAAGGCAATCACAAAGGGTCTATTACATAATTATCATTCTTCTCTTATTTCCACTGGAATTTATAAAGAACTGTTAAAAAAAAAAGAAAAAAAAAAGAGAGAGAGAAAAATGGATGACAGGATCTATATCCATACAATGGAATATTATTTTGCAATAAAAAGGAATGAACTACTGATACATGCTACAAAAAAGATGAACTTCAAAAACATTATACCAAGTGAAAGAAGCCAGTCACAAAAGACCATTTATATGTATGATCCCATTTCTATGCCAAGTTCAGAATATGAAAATCTACAGAGACAAAAAGTAAAGTAGTGGCTGCTTAGGGTTGACAGAAGGACAGGGTGTGGGAATGGGAAGTAACAGCTAACGGGTACAACATGTTCTCATATTAGATTATGGTGATGGCTCCAACACTCTGTAAATACATATACTTAGAGCCAAAATACACTTTTAACAGATTATATATTAAATTAACACTATTTTAGAAGTTAAAATCAAGCACATAGAAAGCTCAGTATCACTAATTACTAGAGAAATATAAATTAAAACAATGAGCTACCGCCTCACACTAATTAGGACGGCTACTATAAAAAAAAGGAAAATAATAAATGTTGGTAAGAACACAGAGAAAACGGAACCCTTGTGCATGACTGGTAGGAATGTAAAATGGTGCAGCTACTATGGAAGAGTTCGGTGGTTCTTTAAAAGCTAAACACAGAATTACTATATGATCCAGCAAATCTATTCCTAAGTATATACCTAAAAGAACCGAAAACAGGGACTTGAACTACTTGCATGCCAATGATGACAGAAGCATTACTCACAAAGGCAGAAGCATAAACAAAATATGATATATATATACATAAAGGAATATTATTTAACCACAAAAAGAAAAAAAGTTCTGACACATGCTATAATACAGATGAATCTTGAACACACTGTGCTAAGTGAAGTAAGTCAGACGCAAAGACAAATATTTTTATTCTGCTTACAAGAGGCACCTATAATAGGCAAATCCATAGAGACAGAAAGTAAAATAGTGGTTACCAGAGGTTGGATATAGGAGCTAAGCTGGCAGAGCAGTCAAAGGCCAAAACTGAAACAATCTGAGCACGAAAGTAAGTAACAAAAGTATTGGTTTATAACCCATTAACTAAATATCCCTGAGTCCATACTGATAGAAATACATAATTAAATAAATAACTACATGATGGAAAGGGAAAATTCTTCTTTCCACAGGAATTCAAATTTTAAAATGTAGAGGGAATGAGAGGAATAGATTCGAACACCATGATAATAACTAATGCAGGCAATATCTACCAGTGAATGCTAAATTAGTGAACAAAAGTTCAAGGAAAAACAGTGTGTTGGTATAGCTTCAAATATTAAATTACAAAGAGAATAAAGTAACTCTTTTTTTTAAGATAAAGAATAAATAGGGAGTGCCTGACTACTTCAGTTAGTAGAACGCTTGACTCTTGATCTCGGGGGCTCGAGTTAAAAGACTCATGTTGGGGCGCCTGGGTGGCTCAGTGGGTTAAAGCCTCTGCCTTCGGCTCAGGTCATGATCCCAGGGTCCTGGGATCGAGCCCCGCATGGGGCTCTCTGCTCTGAGGGGAGCCTACTAACTCCTCTCTCTCTCTCTGCCTGCCTCTCTGCCTACTTGTGATCTCTGTCAAATAAATAAATAAAATCTTTAAAAAAAAAAAAAGTCTCATGTTAGTCATGCAGCCTACTTAATTAAAACAAACAAACAAACAATACAACTGAGACAAACCATGTATCACATTTTTTATAGAACCCTATAACAAAGAGGCCCACTGCTATTTATTGTCTTGCATGAAAGTAGGTACTCAATAATTAAGCTAACCAGATTATATAGAATTAGTGAGGAAAGTACTTAATTGAAACTGAAAATTTCTGTAATTAAAAGTACTTAATTGAAACTGAAATATTTCTGTAATTTCTCTCTTGATATATTTTGTTTATTTTAAATATTTTATTTATTTGACATAGAGAGACACAGTGAGAGAGGGAACACAAGCAGGGGGAGTGCGAGAGGAAGAACAGGCTTCCCATGGAGCAGGGAACCTGATGTGGGGCTCGATCCCAGGACCCTGAGATCAAGACCTGAGCCGAAGGCAGAGGCTTAACCCACTGAGCCACCCAGGTGCCCCCTGATATGCTATATTTTAAAGAGAATATTCGGTAACAGTTTAGTTGTACTTATGTTCCATATTTTGATGAAGAACAGAAATGAGCTGAAGAAAGTATGGTCTACATAACTAAAGTAGCACTATTCACTTGCTTGATTAACCAAGAGTAACCAGCGTGAGTTAGACTTGGCAATATAAACATAAAATGAGGGGCACCTGGGTGGCTCAGTCCTTAAGTATCTGCCTTTGGCTCAGGTCAAGAATCCCTGGGATCGAGCTCTACAGCAGGCTCCCTGCTTGGCAGGAAGAAGCCTGTTTCTCCCTCTCCCACTCCCCCTGCTTATGTTCTCTCTCTTGCTCGCTCTGTCAAATAAATAAATAAATAAAATCTTAAAAAAAAAAAAAAAAACCAACCATAAAATGACAACACATAAAGGGCAGATACTACGCTGGAATAAACCAATAAAGGACCCTAGCTATGATCCTGCCTTTAGCAGATCGATGACATGTAGGTCAAGTAGACACAATTCATTTTACTTCTTGAAGGTGCTCTGTGCATCCCTTCATTTCAGTGTATGCTAAAGAAATATCTCTGTAAGCAGTCTCAGTAGTTTGAGTATAGACTTCATTGTTCTTCCAAGCTTTACCTAAGTTGGGATTTGCTTATAAACTGTACATGGAGTCACATTAACTTTTTTTTTTTTTTTAAGATTTTGTTTATTTATTTGACAGAGAGAGATCACAAGTAGGCGAAGAGGCAGGCAGAGAGAGAGGGGCAAGCAGCCACCCCACTGAGCAGAGAGTCCAATGTGGGGCTCGATCCCAGGATCCCGAGACCACGACCCAAGCCGAAGGCAGAGACTCAACCCACTGAGTCACCCAGGTGCCCCTTAACTTATGTTTTATGTGAATTATGGATATGGTTGGAAAAATTGGCAGTGTACAGATATAAGAGTAAAGAGGGTACAGAGGAAATAGAATCCTATCACTGGGGCATTCAATTCAATAAAGCTAATTTAATATATGATTTAATAAGTGATCATTCTCATGCAATTGTTTATTCTAAAAACACTAGCATAGAAGCAAAATAAGTCAATCAGAGAATGACAATTATCATATGACCTCACTGATATGTGGAATTTAAGAAACAAAATAGATGATCATTGGGAAGAGAGGCAAAAATAAAACAAGACAAAATCAGAGAGTGAGACAAACCATAAGAAACTCTTAATCATTGGAAACAAACTGAGGGTTGCTGGAGGGAAGGGAAGCAACTGCATAATACATGATGTAATAACTGGATATTATATAAGACTGATAAATCACTGAACTCTATCTCTGAAACTAGTAATACATTATATGTAAATTAGCTGAATTTTTAAAAAAGCCAACCACACACACACAAATAAAAGCACTAGCATAGTGGAATTTCTCACCTATTATCATATGATTCTTGTTCTTTAAGATATTGTTGCATTAATTCTTCTTGTTTCTTCTTATCATATGATATTTTCTGTTCTGCCATCCATACCTAAATTAATGAAGTAAAAAATTTAAGTTAAATAGAAAGTTTGCTTTTCTTTATAATGAAATATAAAATGTTATCATATATAGCTTACAACACAACCCATTTTGGCCGTAATTACATCACCACAAAATAACAGCTAAAAAGTCTGATTTGTGCCTTGATACAGGTCCTTAAATGTAGTCATTCTAAACAGCTAAACTTTCAGGCAAAAATATCAAACTCAAGAACCACTTTGAGCACCTGTTGTACATAGCTTCTTGAGTCTTATCTCAGAAAAGATAAGTCTGAGTCTTACCTCAGAAAAGAGAATGACCATTTCTCTATATGGAACATGTCTAGTCTAGGGCACAACCAATAGGAATAACTAATGCCCACAAATGCCAATGGGTAACACAGACACTCCAAAAGAGGAGAAATGGAGGATAAGGAAAAGAAAAGAAAAGAAATTGAAAGGCAGTTGTAGAAAAAGGGGAAGAGACAAGAGAGGAAACAGAGAGAACACAGAGATGTATCAAATGTCTTGGAGTTGCTCAAAGGCACCAAACCACAGGATGAATGTGTCCCTATGTGAAATCCTCAAAATCATAAAAGTGGTGGAGGTAAAAAGCCCACACAACTTAGGGGAAGATACTTAATCAGGTTAATTCTTGGGTAAAAAGGTATCAATGCCTTCCCACTGCTTTTAGAGTGAAGTGAAGGACACAGTATCTCACAACCATTCAATGTAAATAGCAAGTCAAAACTTTTTCTCAAATATGCTGAGTTTTAAGAACGTAAATTGGGAGGACAAATACTTACACTGATAAAATTATAATTATTAACTGTGGGGGAAGATAGGTGTGGCGAGGAGGGTGTAGGACAAGACTGCCATTGCTCAATTTTAGAAGCAAAACAGGGGTAGTTACCAGTATTGGTAGTAGTGATGAAATAGGAAGGTTCTAAGGGGACACTGAGATGTGGACAAGAAGGAATTCATATGGAAATAAAAGCAAAAAGAGAAATGAAAAGGAAGTCTTCAGGGATAGCATATACCAGAAATTTCTTTTGTTGTAAGTTTCCTTAAAGTTTCTTCCACTGACTTCATACTTACCAACGTAATGTTAGAGTACAAAAAAAACCCTACACTTGGGATAAGCAGTAAAAAGCGTATCTGGAATTTTCACCATAGCTCAAAGTGAAAACAGCTCCAACAAAGACATGCAGGGTGTCACTGCCTAGTAGAGTAACACATTAATAATAACGTTCAAATGAATAACATACTATTTCTAACAGAATAACTACCATTTATTTAAAGCTCTAGGCTTTACAAAGTTTTGTACTAATCTCAATACATAACGAGTACCATGGACTGGAATAAAAATATAACGCACTTTTGCCTTCAAAATGCTCAGAATCTGGTAACAAAAAATCATATAGCTTTTCTGTATGTTCAAGCTATTTCATAATAAGAAGAATGAATTGTATAAATAAAAATAAAGTTTGGTATCAGGATAAGAAAAATATGCATAAGATAAATAATAGAACATGACAGTGATTAGAGGACAGGAGGAAGTCTGGTATAATGGAATACTTTATAGCAAGTCTTGGTTTTTAAGAGTTAAATTTTTAAAAAGATTTATTTATTTATTTTAGAGAGAAAGAGAGTACGCTCACAAGAGTTGGGGATGAGAGACTCTGAAGCAGACTCCCCACTGGGCACGGAGCCTGACAAGAAGTTCCATCTCACCGCCCTGAAATCACGACCTGAGCTGAAACCAAGAGTCAGACCCTCAACCAACTAAGCCACCCAGGCATCCCTAGAAGTTAATTTTTTAAAAAATGATTTATTTGACAGAGAGAGATCACAAGTAGGTAGAGATGCAGGCAGAGACAGAGGGGGAAGCAGGTTCCCTGCTGAGCACAGAGCCCGACAGGGGGCTCAATCCCAGGACCCTGAGACTATGACCCAAGCCAAAGGCAGTGGCCCAACCCAGTGAGCCACCCAAGCACCCCTAGAGATTAGTTTTTAAATTAAGTAACTACGTTTACAGGTAGCCAAGGTTATCGTTTTTCTTTCTTTCTTTCTTTCTTTTTTTTTTTTTTAAGATTTTATTTGAGAGAGAGAGACACAGCAAGAGAGGGAACACAAGTAGGGGGAGTGGGAGAGGGAGAAGCAGGCTTCCAGCTGAACAGGGAACCCAATGTGGGACTCGATCCTAGGTCATGACCTGAGCCGAAGGCAGATGCTTATGACTGAGCCATCCAGGTACCCCAAGGTTATAATTTTTTACACATCTTTCCAAAGATGTTTTAATGCATATATAAATAAAATTACCCGAGATCAGTAAATAAAAGCTTTCCTGGTGTTGGGGGGAGGCGGCACTGAATATCATTCTACCATGGAGTTATCCCATCATTTATTTAACTAGTCTCCTGCTGTACTGATGGGCATTTAAGAGATTTCCAATCTTTTGCTTAAACTCTGCTTCAACAAATAACCCCATATATAAGTAACTTCATACATGTTAAGCACAGTTTTGAAGAGGATCAAAATTCTGCCAAGGAAAAAACAGGGTAAGATATTATCAGTAGAGGGAACAACTCAGACAAAATCCCAAACATGTAAAATAGGAATTAAGTAGTTTGGTGTTGCTGGAGTATAAAATCTGAGGAAGGATAGCAATAGGGAATGAAGAAGGAAAAATAAATTTAAGTCAGATAACTAAGTCTTAATCCTGCAGTATTTTAACAGGGAGCCAAGAGAGATAAGATTTGTGCTTTAAAAAGACCACTCAGGGGTGCCTGGGTGGCTCAGTCGTTAAGTGTTTGCCTGTTCAGATCATGATCTCAGGGTCCTGGGACTGAGCCCCACATCACGCTCCCTGCTCAACAGGAAACCTGCTTCTCCCTCTCCTACTCCCCCTGCTTGTCAAATAAATAAATAAATAAAATCTTAAAAAATAAAAAAAGACCACTCTATGGAAACAACCCAAATATTCATCAACTGATGAATGGATAAATAAAATGTGCTATATCCATGCAATGGAATTATCCAGCAATAAAAAGGAATACAATACCAATACATTCTACAACATGAATGAGCTTTTAAAACATTATGCTAAGAAAAAGAAATGATTCATAAAAGGCCACATAGTGCATGATTCCATTTACAGGAAACATCTAGAATACGCAAACCTACAGAAACAGAAAGCAAGTTTGTGGTTACCTAGGGAGGGGGAGCACAGGAGGTTAAGGACAAATGGAGAGAGACTACTAACAAAGAATAGGTTTTTTGTGGAGGTGATGAAAATGTTCTAAAATTGTGGTGGGGACTGCACAAGTCTGAGAATAAACTGAAAACCACTGAATAGTACACTTTAAGTGAATGATTATATGGTATGTGAATTATATCTCAATAAAACTGTCAAATTAAAAAAATATTATTCTGATGGCTATGTAGAGAATGGGGTCAAGACTGGAACAACAACAACGAAAAATCCGTTAGGAAATTTAACAGTCTAGGCGGAAGACAATGAGGGTCTAAGCTATGAAATAGGCAGTAGTGACAATGAGGAGAGATGAATTCAACAGATATTTGGAAGGTAAGACAATTTATTAGCTATCTAGATATGGAATCTTGAATTTCTGGCTTTGGTGTCAGGATGAAGGATTGTGTTCCTACCTCTACTTCTTACTAATATGAAACAGGAAGTATAAAAAGAAGAGCAGATTTAGGATAAAAGATATACCCATTTCAGATATATTGAGTTTGAGATGCCTGTAATATACCAAGATGACATTGTCTAGTATATAGCTGTCTTGAGGTACCTTGAGCCTTGGGGGAGAAAATTTAGAATGTAGATTTCAGTCTGGAGTAAAGAGGGAGTAGTTATAACCATGAATTGGATGTGATTGTCTGGGAAAGCATATTAAATATGGCATAGGCCAAGGATGAAGCTCTGGGTAAACACATGTTTTTTAGAAGCAGGTTATAAATAAGTTTGTGTGTAGGGGCAATTAACATTTTATTGAGCAATCCCTCTAATGTGGGGCCCAGTGCTAGGTACTTTGTTTCAAAATACCTTTGTTTAGTCCTCAAAACAATTTCTCAAGTCAAGGTAACTGATACTGGTCATTTTATTTATTTTAAGATTTCATTTTATTTATTTGACAGTGGGAGAGTGAACGAAAGCAGGGGAAGCAGGAGAAGGAGGAGGAGGCTTACTGGCCCTGAGAAGAAAGCCGGAGGCAAGGCTCGATTCCACCACCCTGGGATCATGACCCAAAAAGGAAGGCAGAAGCTTAACTACTGAGCCACCTAGGCTCCCTGATACTGGTCACTTTAAATTCACAGGTTGGGAGACTGAGGATAGGGATATTAAATATCTGTGTAAGGTCTTAGGACTAAAGTGTGCCGAAATAACTAGAATCCAGGTCTGATTCCAAGGTCAGACTTTTCCTACTTCACCACTTTCGCTTTCCACTGCCACACTATTCAGCAGGGTTTTTCTGTACTGCACTCAGCTGACCTGTAACTGATTATTTAAAAAGCCAAAACGGGGGCGCCTAGCTAGCTCAGTCGCAGAGCGTGTGACTCCTGATCTCGGGGGTTGTGAGTTCAAACCCCACGTTCGGTGTAGAGATTACTTTAAAAAAATGTAAGTAAATACATACATAAAGTCAAACGTTGTTGTGCATCTGAACCCAATGTAACAGTGTGTATACTTCAATTTAAAAATATTAAGTTAAATAAAGAGCCAAACTTCAAAGAGGTCATCTGACAGAGGCTACATTATCGGGTGGGATAAAAAGAGGAAGCAAGAAGTGACTTTATTTCCCTTTTAAGATTTATCTTAAATATGGGGCGCCAGGGTAGCTCAATCGTTAGGCGTCTGCCCTGGGGTCCTGATCCCGGAGTCCTGAGATCGAGTCCCCCATCGGGCTCCCTGCTCAGCGGGGAGTCTGCTTCTCCCTCTCCTTCAGCCTCTCCCTCTATTCTCCTTCTCGCGCGCGCTCTCTCAAATTAATAAAATCTTAAAAAAAAAAAAGATTTATCTTAAACAGGGAATCACATTTGGAAAGGATGGCAGAGCTCAGAAGCCACGATCCCTGGGATCCGAAAAGACAAAACCAGAATCAGCTGAGAAAGTAACGAGGAATCCTATGATCAGACTTCTCCGTATCTTACAGCTCTACATTATAGGTAACAAGCCGACAGACGAAGGCTGCCCGTCTCCGGCTGATGTAACACAGGCGTCGAGGGCCAGCTTTGTCAGCGAGCTTCTCAGCGGAGAAGAAGGTGCGAGAAGAGCAGGGCTTCAGGCCTCGGGAAGGCGACTATCCTAGGAATCCGAGAGATGCCACCACTTTCAACTCCAGAAGCCCCTGGGAACCCAGACGCCAAGGGCCAGAACCCTCCCCGGCTTCCCTTACTTACTTTTTTGATATTGGACTTGGAGGCGGGATGAAAGTCCTTCTTGCACATGAAATTGGCGAAAGATTTCCCCATCTTAAAGCCTAACGTGGGAAAAGGTAGCTACGGGACCCGTAAGTAACGTAAACAAACACTGCCGCCTAACCGGAACTGCGCCGCCAGGGGCAGCGGGAACTTCCGCGGTCAAAGGTGACAGCTTCCGGCGACTAGCGCCTCCGCCTACCGCAGCACGCCCTTCCCCCTTTCATTGAGGGTAGGTCTAGGCCGGGGGAGGGGCGTGAGTGGGGAGGCGTTTGCGCAGCGGAGGTGGGAAGTGGGAATCCGCGAGGGGCTTCGCGGGCCGGACTGGAGGCGGGTGCTGCGGGAGGGAGCCGGGGTCTGAGGTGAGCGGGCTGCGGGCCGAGCGGCGGCAGCTGGGGTCTGTGGAGTGCGTGCTGGGTGGGGAGGGGTGTTTGAAGTTCGAGCCCTTAATTCTGTGGTCTCTGACTCTAGTTCCCATGAAGTTTTCCGCACCTATTTGTGAAAACAGTATTTCTTGCCCAAACTGTGGTACTTTCGTAGGGATCAAACGATGTGATGTTTCGCAAAACTGTTGGTGAACCAAAGCATTTAAAATAGAATGCCAACTGCACAAGAGCGAGGATTCTCTTTTGTCGCCAGCTGTACAGCGTCTGGCTCAGAAAGATGTTCGTGAACGTTTACTGAATGATGAACGCGTACTAGGAGTTCGTAAGGGCTCTCAAGCCTTGCCCTTCTAAATGGGCTGGGTGGTGGCGTGCTTCCTTAGCTTCTCGTCTGACCCCAGTTAGCCCTGATCATCTAATGCAGCTTGACGGCCCTTGAGGCCCCCCTACCGCAGGGTTTTTAGTGGACGTGGCTACTACCGCTCTGGGGGATCCACCAATCCAGTCCTCTCTCAGGGAGGCAGTGGGTGTGATAGCAAGAATAAACCTTTTGTGAGAAATTTACTCTTCTGTCCAATAATAACCTAACAGCTTTCTTTTGCGTGTCTGATATGTTTCTGGCACTACGCAAAAAAAGTTTTACACACTGTCTTATTGTATTCTCGTAACAGCCTCCTGAGATACGTACTGGTGAAGCAGAGGGCTTAGATTGAGAGTAAATAGCCTGCCAAGGTTATGCAGTGGTAGAAATAACTTTGGAACACAAAGAGAAGGCGATCCAGGACATAAAGGTTGAAATTCACACAGAAAACAGCCGCTACCCTATAACTGAGGAACCATCCATAACTGAAGAAAAGAAAAATCTTAGGAGTTTCAGGCTAAAGGTGTTTCTTACTTGACTCACTTTGTTTTTTGAATGAAACATTTATTAGATTTACATTTTGTTTTTAAATTGCTAGCATCTGTTTGTGTAAAGCCATTTTAAAGTTTGGGCATTATAAAATAAAGGAAAGCAGGGAACTCGGCTCAGGTCGTGATCTCAGAGTCCTGGCATCAAGCCCCGCATCGGGCTCTCTGCTCAGCAGAGAGCCTGCTTCCTCCCCTCTCTCTCTCTGCCTGCCTCTCTGCCTGCTTGTGATCTCTGTCTGTCAAATAAATAAAATCTTTAAAAAGAAAAAAAAGATTGTGTTTTCATTTTTTTTTTAAAGATTTTATTTATTTATTTATTCGACAGAGAGAGATCACAAGTAGGCAGAGAGGCGGGCAGAGAGAGAGAGGGGAGGAAGCAGGCTCTCTGCTGAGCAGAGAGCCCGATGCGGGGCTTGATGCCAGGACTCTGAGATCACGACCTGAGCCGAAGGCAGAGAGGCTTAACCCACTGAGCCACCCAGGCGCCCTGAAAACACAATCTTGATACTAAATTCTACAATCAGGATTTACAGAGTTATGTATGCGAACTTTTTCCTGGAAATATCAACAATTTGGAATTTTATTGACATGTTTTTGTATTTATCTGATTCAGTGAGTCTTTAAAATTTTAGTCTTCTCAGTGTTATAATCTGTGTATTCGTCTTGTTTGAGGAAATACTGGGACTTTTCGTAAGTTCAGGTGATGAGAATACAAAGATTAATAAAACATATTACTAGCCCTCAAGGATCTTACTGTCCAAAAGGAGACACATATATGTGCACAAATATGGTAACTCATGTGTATACACAGATATGGTCATCATAGCAGTAGAGTTAAGTTCAGGGGTTCTCAAATATGGAAATAGTGAAAGATTCAGGGAAGACTTCAGGAGAGGAAGATCTTAGAGGAAAAATTTGACTTAGAGACTAGGAGAAAGTACTGGTGACTGCTATTTTCTTACTGATTCTGGTAGTATAAGATTCATTCTCATGTTGTTTTCTTACTGATTTTTGTAGTTCAGTATAAAGTTTAAAACTTTAATGAACACCCTGTATTAGGTATGGCAGTAACATCCCTTGGTCATCAAGTTCAATTCTTTGTTTTTTATATACTAAAAACGTTTTTCTCTTTTTATTTTGAATTTTCTATGTTTTTATTTGTTTGTTTTTTTAGTTTTTTAAAAAATGGAACCTTGTTCCTGTGATACTTTTGTGGCATTACCTCCAGCAACTGTTGGTAACAGGATTATTTTTGGAAAAAATTCAGATAGATTGTGCGATGAAGTACAGGAGGTGGTTTATTTTCCTGCTGCAGTTCATGATAACCTGAGAGAACATCTTCAGGTAGGTGGAGTACATGTTTTTTTGACAACTGTTTTCTTTAAAAATATCATAACCAGCTTTAAAAAAATCATTAGCTAGCTATTTGGCAGGGACTATGGAAGTTAAAAATTCAAGGATTTAAATTTGAAAAATAATTTCAGTCAGAACTAGATTTCTGGTCTTTTATTTCAATGATTTGGAGGAAGCTGAAATAACAATAAAAATATTTGTTAATTCTTTGATCAAACATTTGAATGTTTATCATACTCAAGCTTGTCAAATAGGGCAGGGATTTAAAGCCTACTATCAAAACTAGTTCTGTCTTCCAGGAGCTTGGAGTCTAGTAGAGGAATAAGATGTATATATAACTAACCCCATTATAAGGTAGGGTGATTTAAATACTGATGTAAGTAAGAGCAATGAGTTGTGACAACAGTGGAGAATGAGCAGTTAATTCAGACTAGAGATCGAGGAAGACTTCACCGGGAGCTGGGGTTTCAGCTGGAGCTTGATGGACAGAAAGTATTCTGATTGGTTTAGAATAGGGAAAGTCATTCCATTCTTATGGGGCCCTGTAATAACATTATTAACATGCATTTTATGCAGTCATTTGGTAGTATACACATTAATTAAAGGATCCTTTGAAAATTCTTGTTAAAAATCCATTCAACATGGAACTTAAAGTTTCACATTACGCTTTTATTGCTAAGTTATGCATTTTTTAGATTTCATTTTATTGATACTTGAATACTAAAATATATTAAATATTAGATGTTTTCTGTATGCAAACCTTTTTTTTCTTTTGCTGAAACTATTTATTCATCTTGGATCCATTTCTACTTTCTCTCTTTATGTTTAAATTTCTCATATTCTGTAAACCAGTGGTTCTTATTCTTTTCACCATGGTGGACATACCGGATGGGTGACTTCTACATATTACATAGGCTTCTATAGGAATTCTTTCGTATATGAGGGCTACCGTATGGGACTTATGTTACTAATTAAGAAATACTGGATGTTGAGATTGAGATCCAATCCCTTTAAGCTTCAACTAATTATATCTTCCTCTACAAAATGTTTCAAGATTTCATACCTAGAAACCATCTCTCTTTTGAGCTTACATTAACATCTCATTTTTACTTTTCTTTTTTTTTTTTTAAAGATTTTATTTATTTATTTGACAGAGAGAGATCATAAGTAGGCAGAGAGGCAGGCAGAGTGAGAGGGGGGAAGCAGGCTTGCCCCTGAGCAGAGAGCCCGATGTGGGCTCGATCCCAGGACCCTGGGATCATGACCTGAGCCGAAGGCAGAGGCTTTAACCCATTGAGCCACTCAGGTGCCCCTCATTTTTATTTTTCTTAACGGCCCTTATACTTTACATTTTGTTGTATTTTAGTTAGTGTACAAGCCTTAGTTTCTCGAAAGCAAGATCTATACCTGATTCATCTTTATAACTGATATATCTCTTGGCAGAGTACTTTGTAATAGATGCTTAATAAATATTTGAATGAATAAAAGCTTTAGGGTCAATTTTGAATATATTTTAAGGGTAGTAACTTTATTATTGAAAATTTTAAGTTATACTTTATTTCATAGTGGACAAGCCTTTTGATTTATTTTTAAGGTTCTGCAACTTGATAACTTTTTCTTTTTTGGTTTTATGGTTGTTGCTATGACTTTCTTTACAGTGTACTTACATAGAAATTGATCAAGTTCCTGAAACATATGCTGTTGTCCTTAGTCGCCCATCTTGGTTATGGGGGGCAGAAATGGGAGCCAATGAGCATGGAGTCTGCATTGGAAATGAAGCTGTATGGGGAAGAGAAGAAGTTTGTGATGAAGAAGCACTACTGGGCATGGACCTTGTCAGGTTATTTTTTAATTATACTTTTTCAGTACGGAACTTGTCTAAAACTCTTACAAGTTTTATTTTCCTCTTTTTCCCATATTTTGGACATTGACACTTTATTTATTTATTTTTTTTAAAGATTTTATTTATTTATTTGACAGAGACCACAAGCAGGCAGAGAGGCAGGCAGAGAGAGAGGAGGAAGCAGGCTCCCCGCTGAGCAGAGAGCCCGATGCGGGGCTCGATCCCAGGACCCTGGGACCATGACCTGAGCCGAAGGCAGAGGCTTTAACCCACTGAGCCACCCAGGCGCCCCAACATTGACACTTTATAGTTTGTGTTAAAATTCTTCAGAGTACAGACTTATCTCATCTTGTTACGCTTTGCCTTATTACACTTCACAGATACTGCAGTGTTTACAAATTGAAGGTTTGTGGCAGTGTTATGTTAGGCAAGTCTATTGGCACCATTTTTCCATTAGCACATGCTCACTTTGCGTCTCTGTCACATTTGGTAATTCTCACAATATTTCAAAAAGTTTTTATTATTATTATATTGGTTATAATGATCTGTGATTAGTGATTATAACTTGTTGAAAGCTCAGATGATGGTTGGCATTTTTTAGCAATGAAGTCTTTTTCAATTTATTTTTAAATTAAGGTATGTAATTGCCTTTTGGACATAATGCTGTTGCACACTTAATAGACTATAGTATAGTGTAAACATAACTTTTATATGCACTGGAGAATCAGAAAATTCATTTGACTCACTTTTTGCAATACTCATTTTATTCCAGTGGTCTGAAACTGAACCTGCAATATCTCCAAAGTATGCTTATATAGGCATGTAATTTGTAGACTTCAAAAATCATTAATTGGGAGAAGGGAAGGACTTGAAAATTATGATTCTTTTATGTGAATTATGTAAAATAGTACCTAACATTTTATCAGACCTTAATTCTCACAGTAACCTCATGGGCTAAATATTATTATCCTCATTTTATAGATGAGATACTGAGATAAAGCAACTTGCCAATAAATTACCAAGTTGGAATTTGAACATTGATCTGATTCCAAAGACTGTTTTCATGATTCCAAACTGGCTTTAGAAGGAATGGCTTAGAAGTTGGGTTTCAGTTTATCCATTAACTTGAAAGAACTTTTGCTTTGAATATAAACAAAAAAATCTCATGTGCATGAAATTATTTAAGGGAAATGATGGAAATTTCTTTTAATCTGAAAACTTTTATTTTTATTTTAGACTTGGCCTTGAAAGAGCTGATACAGCTGAAAAAGCCCTCAATGTCATTGTTGATCTATTAGAAAAATATGGCCAGGGTGGAAATTGTTCAGAGGGTAGGATGGTATTTAGCTATCACAATAGTTTCCTGATAGCTGATAGGAAGGAAGCGTGGATTCTGGAGACTGCAGGAAAGTACTGGGCTGCAGAAAAAGTACAAGGTATGGACAACTTTTCATGATTAAAAAAAATTATCTTATAATTAATAAAATAACCCCCTTAACTACAGACATTGTATTTAATTGTTTCTCAAGATTTATAATCCGGTGCAATGAAGGGTGGATCTGCAGGGGAAATGAAAAAATTTGAAAGAATGTTAACAGTGAAAGAGCGCTACAAAGAGCTTTTCTGAAAAAGAGAAAAAGGTGGTGTTCTCTATTTTTCATATTATGATACTAATTTTATGTAATCTGTATATATTTTCTGTGCTGCCTCTTTTGACTGTTATAGTACTTTTCCAGTTCTTGATAACCCCTTGCCATTTCTTCCTCTTTTAACTTTGGCCTGAACTCAAACTTTTTATTGCATGTGGATATGGAGGTAAGGAAAGGGGAGTGCTTCTGGGGATTGGAGTCTGTCAGCTAGTGGCTGGAAAGAATATACTGATACAATAGTAAAATGTAAACATTGAGTATAATAACACAATTTGATTGTTTTAGGATGCTTTGTATTTTTTTATGGTCTCTTAGTGACCATATATTCCTTTTATTTTTCAAGTGAGGAAATCTGGAGATGTGAAGTGCTTTACTTGAGGCAGCAATTGAAAGAATTTAAATCTTTAAATTTAAATTTAAATCATCCTGACTCTCAGTTCAATATTCTTTCATTAGAGTACAGCCTTATACTCAAGCATGATCATGTACTTTTACAGACTTACCGCCTGGATCTCCTAGTTTTGCAGGGGAGATAATTTGCACATGTGAAAATATTAAATGGTGCCTGAGTGACTCAGGCTGTAAACATTTAGAGAAAGAAAAAGTCACTGTGGGCTGGAGAAATTCAGAAAGTCTTCATGAAGTTATCCTTGAGTTTTGGAGGATGTGGATGTTATTTTTCAAAATCAGTCATTGCCAGTTCTTTTGATGATGTTTTATATTTTGCCTGTTTTTATTTTGCCTAATACATAAAATCAAATTTAGACTATTTTCTTATTTTCTAATTGGTCTGATTGTACCACTAGCACTCTTTATTTTATTAAGTGTGCTAAATGCAAGAGAGAAATGAGTAATGTATTCTGTTGAGAAAGATAGCCCTACCTAGATATTAAAAATGAACACCCGCATTGAGTATGATTATCCAGTTGTAGATTAATTTTGCCAACTGGTTTCTCTTCCTATTACTAAATGAGCCTAAGAACTACATAATTAAATTTTATCAAATTATCTATAGTCTGAAAACTCTTCTGTGTCTGACTCTCTCATGACGTTATTCTGGTTTTTGTAGTGAGAATATCCCAAGTATGACTTTGTTAGAGTAATTTAATTGATTTCTACTTAGCAGACTTTATTCTAAACTGATTTTAAAACGTTATCAGTTTTCATTTTTCATGATCTGTTTCATTCATTATGGTCTCTTTAGAACTAGTTTTTATTCTTTCTTCTGCTTTGTATTTTAGTTGACAATTTTGTTATAACTTACTGCTATGATATTTTTGGGTATCTTATATTTCTGTTCTAAATTTATTTATGAATAATTTTTGAAAAGTAATTTCTACAAAAGACTAATATCTAAAATATATAAAGAAATCTCAAACCTCAATGGTAAAAAGACAATCCACCTAGCAAAACGGGCAAAAGACAAGAAGAGACATTTCACCTAAAGGGTTATACAGATGTCAAAAAAGCACATGAAATGTTCAGTATCATTAGCTATTAGGGAAATGCAAACTAAAGCCACAATGAGGTTTCTCTGTACTTATACCAAGAGAGTTAAAATTTTTAGATGACACTACTCAACACTGGTGAGAAGCTGGAGAAGGATCATTTATTTAATCATTGCTGGTAAGAATGTGCATCTACTCTGGAAAACAGTTTGGCAGCTTTTTAAAAAAAATCTAAATACACAACTACCATGCCCCCCAGCAATTACAATCTTGTGCATTTATCCCAGGGACTTACATGCACACAAGAACCCATACACAAATATTTATAGCGGCTTTCTCCATAACAACCAAAAGCTAGAAACAACCCAGATGTCCTTTAGCTTGTGAATGGTTAAACAAACCGGTACATACCATGGAATAATCTCAGCAATAAAAAGGAATGAACTCTTAATATATGTAATAACCTGGATGAATCTTTAGAGAATGATATCAAGTGAAAAAAGAGAAAAGGTTATATGCTATATGATTTTTTAAATATATATTTTTAAAGATTTTATTTATTTATTTGACAGACAGAGATCACAAGTAGGCAGAGAGGCAGGCAGAGAGAGAGAGAGGAGTTAGCAGGCTCCCCGCAGAGCAGAGAGCCCCATGGGGGGCTCGATCCCAGGACCCTGGGATCATGACCTAAGCCAAAGGCAGAGGCTTTAACCCACTGAGCCACCCAGGTGCCCCTGCTATATGATTTCATTTGTATGATATTCTTGAAATGACAGTAATAGAAATGGATAGCAGGGTAGTGGTTGCATGGGGATAATGAGGGTTTAGTGGGGGCGCATAAGGGGGATGTGGTCATAAGAGGGCAACATGAGTGATCTTTGTGAAGAAGGAAATGTTCTATATCTTGACTGTATTGATGCCAGTTAGCTGTGCTATTATACAAGATGTTACCATTGGGGGAAACTGTGTAATGGGTACACAGGAGCTCTGTATTACTTCTTAAAACTGCATGTGAATCTACAATCATCTCAAAATAAAAAGTTTAAGAAGTTTAATTAAAAAATAATCCATTTTAAAAAAATAATCCATTTATCTTTTTTGGGGAGGGGGAGAGAAAGACTGCAAGTCGGGCAGAGGTGGGTAGAAGGAACAGAGGGAGAGAGAGAATTTTAAGTAGGTTCCACACCAAGTGCAAAGCCCAATGCAGGTCTCAGTCTCATGATTCTGAGATCATGACCTGAGTTGAAGTCAAAAGTCAGACACTTACCTGACAAGCCACCCAAACACCCCTATTTACATACTCACCCTTGTGAGTATGTAATAGATGAGATGCACATGATACAAAATTTAGAAGTATATATTTGCATTTAAATAGTGATTAAGAATCATAATGTACAGATAAATACAACATGATAATGTGATTTTTCTTTCCCTTTCTCCTCTTTTTCTTTGAAAATAGAGGGCATTCGTAATATTTCTAATCAGCTTTCTATAACAACCAAGATTGATCGGGAACATCCAGACATGAGAAACTATGCTAAGCGGAAAGGTTGGTGGGATGGTAAAAAGGAGTTTGATTTTGCTGCAGCATACTCTTATCTTGACACAGCCAAGATGATGATTTCACCAGGCAGATACTGTGAAGGCTACAAGCTTCTGAATAAACACAAAGGTAATTTTATCATTGAAATAATATCAGAATGAAAAATTGTATTTTGCCTGGGTATAATGTGGGTATAAAATCTGGTTTTGAAGGAATTATTCTTAGTAAAGATATTTTTATTAAACTGAAATTTTATAAACTAATACAAGCTTTTTTTCTTTGAGATGAGTGAAGTGCTATATAATTCTGCGAGGGTAATAATTCTTTTTGAAGGATAAGATTCACAGTCCTCAGACCCATTTTTTTCAGTTTTTACTAATATTCTTAAACAAAATTGGGATGGTTTTTCTTCTCAGAAATTATTGGAACATGGAGACAGGTTTTTAAAATATGTCTTTTGACAATATACTTATTGGTTATTTTCTTACTAAAAAAGTTATATCTAGAATTAGTTGAGAAGGCAACATGAGCAGATGTAAGAATTACCTCTTCTCCTCAATTTTAGAGATATTGAATAAAATATTTAAACATTAAGGATATATATAGTTAGATTTGAACACAAGACAAGGAAATTACGAACTACCAGAAATGAAGAGAGAACCCATAGTATTAGCAAGATTTGATGTGTCTCTTTCTCACACAATCCTTCTATCTGTATAAAAGAAGGGGTTCTGGACCAAATATAAGTGTCAAAGGATAGTTCTAACATCTGTGAGAATATAGGCGTCTAGGTGGAGACCTGTTTGGGGAGCAGGAACTGGACTACTTACCAAGATTATGAATCTGAAAAATGCCATTCTGCTCCCTTCCAAGAATCCCAGCCTGAAATTGAGCTGTCTGTTGTCTCAGGCTATGGGTCAGCACAAGTCTCTGGTGAGAGATTGAACTTAGAGTTAAATGTATTTGGTATGCTCCGCTGGGGCTACCTGTGCTGTGCTGAGAAACAAACATTGGTTGAACCAGTAAATCACATAGGATTTCATCATACCTGTGTCTCTATAGTCACTGTGTGAATATTTGATATGACAGATATTCAGATTTTACTCAAATTTCCTATCCAAATGAGAAATCTGCTATAATGAATCTGCATGTAACTGCCATTGAAAATATAAGTTATGTGGACATTGAGATAAAAGAATGTAGTTTCCACATTTACTATGGATAGTTTCTATTGTTATGTTCTCAAGTTCACTGATCTTTTCTTCTGCATTATCTAATCTGCTGTTAATCCCATCTAGTGATACTATCATTTTCAGATATTACGTTTTTTATCTCTATATGTTCCATTTGGTACTTTTTGAGTGTATTTCCTACTTCTCTATTCATTAACTTTCATGTTTTTCTTCAGTGAACATATTCAGCACATACCTATTCTATAATTGTTTTAGCCTCATTGTCTGATAACTCCATTATCTCTGCAATTTCTGGATCTGTTTCTGTTAATCTGATTTTCTTCTGGTTTGGGGCTCAAATTTTCCTGCTTGTTTGTGTGTCTGGTATTTTTGATTGGATAGTAGACATTGTAGATTTTATTTGTTGCATGCTGGATTTTTTTTTATTGCTTTAAAGAGTGTTGGTCTTATATTAGTTAAGTAACCTGCAGAACAGTGTCATCTCTCTTAGGCCTGCTAGGTTAGCTCTAGAGTAGCCTTTACTCTAGGCTAGCTTAGTACCATTTGTAAGGGAAGTGATCCTTCTGGATATTGTGATCATTCTGCCTTTACTGATTTTTTTAAATTGTTGTGTATATGAGTGAGAGAGGAGTGTGAAAATCTCCAATTATATTTATGGAATTGTGTGTTTTTGCTTTGTATTTTGAAGCTCTATTGTTAAGTAGATACACATTTATATTGTTATATCTTCCTGGTAAATTGGTCCTTTTACTTTTATGAAACATTATTTCTCATGGTAATGATCATTTTCTTGAAGTCAATTTTAGCCCAGTCTTCTGCTTACTATTTACATGACATGTACTTACTTATCATTTGCTTTCAAACTATCAGTATTCAGACTATCAGTGCATTTCTTACAAAAACCGTATAGTTTGGTCTATTTTAAAATGATTCTAATAAGTTCTACCTTTTAATTAGAATCTGTAGTTCAATGGAAGTTTTATCATTGAAAAACACAATACCAAAGTAAAAAGTTAACTCAGTAGGCTCAATAGCAGAATGGAGATGACAGAAGAAAGAGTGGACATGAAGATAGATCAGTAGAAATGATCTAATCTGAAAAACAGAATTTGAAGCAAGCAAACAAAAAGAACAGGGTCTTAGGGACTGTGGAACAGTACCCAGATGTCTAAAATTCATGTCATTAGAGTCTCAGAAGGAGAGAATAGTGTGATGCAGAAAAATTTTTGAACAATGACTGAAACCTTGTCAAAATGGCAAAAGACTTAAACTTACAGATTCAGGAGAATTTGAAAATCTCAAGATAAACTCATCCATGTCTTAATGCACGAAACACTAAAAACCAAAGACAAAGAAAAAAAATCTTGAACTCAGCTAAGGGAAAACAAATTACATATAGATAAAAAATGATTTCTGGGAGTCTATCATTATAAACCCTGGATGCCTAAAGACAGTGAAACAACATTTTTAAAATTCTAAAAGAAAAGTCAAACCAGAATTTTATATTCAGCCAAAATATTCTTCAGGAATGAAGGAAAAATAAAAATATGCTGATATATAGGAAAACTAAGAGACTTTGTTGCCAATAGCCTGCTCTAAAAGAAATTTTAAAGGAAGCTTTTCAGATATAAAGGAAATGATATCACAGTGAAAGATGGAACTTTAAGAATGAAGGAAGAGCTGCAGAAATGAGAAATATCTGGGTAAATATAATACTATGTTTCTCCCTTAAGACTTTAAAAAATATGTCTGACAGTTACAAGCCAACAATATATTTCCTATAGTACAAAGAATAGCCTCAATATAAAGAGGGGAGTACATAGAGACCTGCATGGTGGTAAGATTTCTACATCCTCCTTGAAGTTTTAAAATATTAATTCTAGTAATTGGAAAAGTTAAGTATGTATATTGTAATTCTAGAACAACTGTTTAAAAAGCCACCTGATAAGATATAGAAAAAAGTGAACAAATAAATTAAAATAGAATACTAAGAAAATATTCAAAAATAAGGTGAGAGGGGCACCTGGGTGGCTCAGTGGGTTAAGCCTCTGCCTTCGGCCCAGGTCATGGTCCCAGGGTCCTGGGATCGAGCCCCGCGTCGGGCTCTCTGCTCAGCAGGGAGCCTGCTTCCCTTCCTCTCTGCCTGCCTCTCTGCCTACTTGTGATCTGTCAAGTAAATAAATAAAATCTTTTAAAAAAAATAAATAAGGTGAAAAAGGGGAAATAGAAGAACAAAAAACCTGAAGGATCAAATAGAAAACAAACAATATAATAAAAACAAAACAAATTTTAAAAAAACTAGACTCTGCTATTGCTATATATGAATAACTAACTTGAAATGTAAAGTTAAAGGATGGGAGAAAATGTGTCTTTTAAATACTCATCAAAAGACAGCTGGGTTGGCTATATAAATATTGGATGAATTAGACTTTAGAGCAAGATAAATTACCAGGGAGAAAGAGGGATACTACATAATCAAAATAGATCATTTTAATGGGATTATTATGTCTCCATGTTAAATGTATATGCATCTAACAACAAAGCTTCCAAATATATGAAGCCAGAACTGAAAGAACTGAAAAGAGAAATAGACAATTTCACAATTATAATGGGAGACTTCAATACTTCTCTCTCAGTTGTCAGAACTATTGGACAGGAAATCTGCAAGGATATTAAAAAACTGAACAGTACCATCAACCACTGGATCTAATGCATTATTTATAGGATATTCCACCCAACAACAGTGTAATACACATTCTTTTCAAGTGCACATCAAATATATACCAAGGTTGTCCATATCCTGGGTCATAAAACAAATCTTACCAAATTTAAAAGAAATATAACAAAGTATGGTTTCTCTGGTGATAATGAAATTAAATTTGGAATCAATTATAGAAGGATATCTGGAAAGTCCCCAAATACTTGGAAATTACATAACACATTTTAAACTCATGGGTCAAAAATGTCTCGAGGGAAATTAGAAAAGATTTTGAGGGGAAAAATAAAAAGATTTTGAGGGGAATGAAGTAAAAATGAATATACCAAAATTTGTGGGATGAAATAAAGGTAATGCTTACAGGGAAATTTATAGCATTTAATGATTATAGTTGATAATAAGAAAGGTCTCAACTCAACAATATAAACCTAAACTTTCACCTCCAGAATGAAACAAAACAAAACAAGCCAACCAAAAACAAACAAAAATCCCAATCAAGGAAAAGGATGGAAATAATAAAGATAAGAGCAGAAATCAATAAAATTGAAAATAAAACAATGAAGAAAATTGATCAAACTAAAACCTGGTTCTTCAAAAAGATCAATAAAATTGATCCACCCTAGACAAAGAAAAAAAGGAAGACAACACAAGTTATATGTCAGGTAAAGAAATATCGTCATCTACCCCACCAGCATTAGGAGGAAAATACCACAAACTGAGGAAATGAACTAGTTCCTTGAAAGCCACAGGCCACCACAACTCACCTAAAAAGGAATAACTCTTGTCAGCTGTCTGCTAGACAGTTCCACTGATTATACTCAACCTGCAAACTCTTCTGGTGGGCAGCTCAAATTTCAGCTCAGTTCTTTTATCTTTTGCTGTGCTGCTTGCAGTGGGCCACACATGCTGATTCACAAAACAGATGGAAATTTGGTCAGGGTTTTTTTGGTTTTGTTTTGTTTTGGTTTGGTTTTGCACAGAATTTGGGGGTTTTTCTCTCTAACTCTGTCTTTTATGAGAGTCCTCCTTCAGTTTCTAGTACTGGTGGTTAACTTCTAGTTCTTCAGGCCAGAAAGCTCAATGTTTTCTGTAAATACTTGCACAATATTGCACAGCATTGACTAAGGCCTTCCCTTGGGCTAAAGCCAAAACAAAACCAGTGAATTTGTCCTGTACTTCATCCCATCTTCCAAATGTCTCCTTCCAGAATTTTCCTGCTTTTGTTCACTGCTTCAGGTAGTCTGTATTTTGTCCCAAGTTTATAGTTATTTAAGGGAGGGTTGGTCTGATAGGAGCTTATTTGGCTTAATTAGAAAGCAGAACTCCTTCCTATGTCCCTTAATATTCTTTGACATTATTGTATTTATAGAAATATATTCACATGATTCAAAGTCCACAGGCACATAGGATGTATACATATCCTGTTCTTAGATAGGATCCTCTCCCTAATTTATTTTTTTCCATAGGCAATCCCTTATATATTCTTCTAGACATAACATACACTTAATGAAACAAATATGTATATGTAATTTTTTTCTTTTTTTTTTACAGAAATGGTAGTATGTCATACACATTGTTCAGCATATAACTTTTCTTTAGTTAGCAATATACAATGTAGATAATTCTATTTTGATATATTCCCAATTTTGTCATTTTTTTAAAAAGATTTTATTTATTTATTTGACAGAGAAAAAGAGATCACAAGTAGGCAGATATGCAGGCAGAGAGAGGGGAGAAGCAGGCTCCCTGCTGAGCAGAGAGCCCGTATGGTACTGGATCTCAGGACCCTGAGATCATGACCTGAGCTAAAGGCAGAGGCTTAACCCACTGAGCCACCCAGGTGCCAGTTTTGTCATATATTTTTTTTAAGATTTTATTTATTTATTTGTCAGAAAGAGTGAGCACAGACAGACAGAGTGGCAGGCAGAGGCAGAGGGAGAAGCAGGCTCCCTGCTGAGCAAGGAACCCAAGGTGGGACTTGATCCCAGGACGCTGGGATCATGACCTGAGCTGAAGGCAGCTGCTTAACCAACTGAGCCACCCAGGCATCCCAGTTTTGTCATATTTTTAACAGTTGCACAGTTTTTCTATTATTTTGATAGCTTATTTCCATGTGGTTATATTTTAATCATCATATAGTAAGGATTAATTAATTGAGTTAACAAATTTCTCATTATTTAGGTTTTTAGTTTTTCATTATTGAAAATTATATAATATGCTTATAGATTATTTATGTTCCCATCCTTGACTATTTTCTTAGAATATGTTTCTAGAAGTAGGATGTAGGTTCAAAGCATATACGTGTTTTAAGTCTTTTGAAACACACTACCAAAATGACCACCAGAAAAGTTGCATCAATTTAAATTGCCATCAGCAATATTTGAGTGCCATTTTAATATATTTATCAATATAGGATATTATTTTTGTTCAACCTTGATAAAATTTTTGTAGCAGAGGGGTGCCTGGGTGGCTCACTGGGTTAAAGCCTCAGCCTTCGGCTCAGGGTATGGTCTCAGAGTCTTGGGATCGAGCCCTGCATCTGGCTCTCTGCTCAGTGGGGAGCCTGCTTCCCCACCCCCCACCTGCCTCTGTGCCTACTTGTGATCTCTGTCAAATAAATAAATAAAATAAAATAAAATAAATAAAATAAAAAGAATTTTGTAGTAGAAATGGCATGTTATTTTTTTTTTAAGATTATTTATTTATTTATTTGACAGACAGAGATACAAGTAGGCAGAGAGGCAGGCAGAGAGAGAGGAGGAAGCAGGCTCCCTGCAGAGCAGAGAACCCGATGTGGGGCTCTATCCTAGGACCCTGGGATCATGACCTGAGCCGAAGGCAGAGGCTTTAACCCACTGTGCTACTCAGGTGCCCCATGTTATTATTTTAAAATAGAAGATTAGACATATTCTTATGTATCCTTATATTCTTATGTTTGTTGAAAAATTGTAATTTTTATATTTTTAAGTTTTATTTATTTAATTTCCCTGCTTTTGTTCACTGCTTCAGGTAGTCTGTATTTTGTCCCAAGTTTATAGTTATTTAAGGGAGGGTTGGTCTGATAGGAGCTTATTTGGCTTAATTAGAAAGCAGAACTCCTTCCTATGTCCCTTAATAGGGGGATAATAATAATGATAATAATAATGATCCCATTATTTATTATAGAGAGAGGGCATACAAGCAGAGGGAACAGCAGGCAGAGGGAGAAGCAGGCTCCCCACTGAGCAGGAGCCCTCTGTGGGATTCCATCCCAGGACCAATCATGACCTGAACCAAAGGCAGATGCTTAACTAACCACCCAGGTGTCCCCAAAAGTTGTAATTTTTAAATTGCCCATTTATTAATATATCTTTTCCCATTTTTATATTTGGTTACTACTAACTGTTAAAAAACTTTTAGTATATCTTTGTCCCTTTGCTTCCAGATAGCTCCAGAAAAGTACCTTCTATTTAGATTACTGGGTGGCAGTTAACTACTAAATGGGTCATTCCATTAATATTTCAAAATACGTGACTAATATATTCTCCTTCACCTGAGGGATGGAATGGTTCTGTAAACCAATCAGAAAGAAACTATTTGGAGACAGAGCAATGATTGATATTTGCTTCTTAGGTATTCATTAAACACATTAGCAATCTGTTAGTTATTTGGTATGACAGAAAAAAGTTTGTGACAATGGTTTTAGAATGCCTTAATGTCATTGTTTTCTAAATATTTAGTATTTTATATTTTGCTTTCCAGAAGAATGTCTTATCATTTGAAAGGTTTTTTTTTTAAAATAAGGTTTCTTAATGTTAGTTTGTCATTTTATAAATAAGTTATTTAACTACCTTTTATTCCCCATGTGGGTGGGTATGTAGAAAATGCTAAAATGTGTTATTCTAAGGAATTTTAGGCTTATTGTGAAAGTAGAGACTGAGTAGTAGTTGCACCAGTACCTATTCCCATTTATTAAAAGTTATCAGGGGCTGGACATTGTGCTAAGTGATTGCATTATCTTCTCTAAGGAACTATGTGAAGTAGGTATTATCTTCATTTTACAAATGAGGAAATTGTGCTCCTCATTTATCTCCTGTATGGAACTGAAAAAAAATGGATTCTCTTACTTGAGCTTATATTTCTCTCAGTACCTAGTTTAGTGTCTTGCATGTGTTTAATATGTATTTTTTAATTAACAAAGGATTGTTAGTTGAATTAAATTAAATTGTAACTTACAGATAATTTAACAAAGATCGCTGTTGTGTACTTTTTTCTGGCAATAAACTTAGAGGCTCAGGACATAAATTAGGAAGTATTCCTTAAAAAATGAAGAATAACAACATGTAATTAAGGTCGAGAGGAAAATATCAAGAATCCTAGGGTTCAGGGTAATTGGACAAAAGAAAGAAAAAATAGAGGTAATTATAGATTAATTAGCCACTGCATCCTCAAAATTCTGTTATGTTTAACTACAAAATAGCTGGATTATATATAGATTTAAAATGCATACATGATTATAGCAAAAGTTGCATCTGACATGAAACTTGTTTTTCTCCCCAAATATAAAGTACAGTTCATCCAGCTTTCTGTGCTTTGCCAAAAGAATAAATGTCTTTCCAATACTTTCATAGAAAATTGTCTAGTAGAACATTATAGTTAATTTTTCCTATGATTTTTCTAGATGGAAGAGCCTACCTTTCTCCTTTCCAGCTACCTGATAGCTATTAACTGTGCTGCATGTATATCCAAATTGTATCTATATTCACTCATGTATTTTAAATAACTAGTTTAAATTGCGGTGAAATTGCACCCTGTGTTTTGCATTCATTTTACTGAACCCTGCTACTGCAGTCTCAGTACTTATTCAATGCTTGCTAGTGGATTACTTACAGCTGTCCTTCTCAAGTGATCATGTAAATCCTCCCTTCATTTTGAGAATTGTAGGTTTTGAATACAGAAAACATTTTCATAATACCTGTATTATCGCAGTGTTATGGTTCTGACACTGTTTTCATTAAAACTTGCCACTTATACGAATTTAGATTTGAATCATTTTAAAATCTCACTAGGTGCAGAAGCTATGTGTCTGATAGATAGGTGTGGAGGTAGGCTTTTGCTTTATTGTTGAGTTTTAATGTTAAGGGCTGTTTTCAGATACACTCTCTTTTTTTCTTCCTGCATTTTCTCAAAATGAATGAAAGATTTGTTCTTATAACAAGTTATCTATAAATTATCTTTCTTGAATTTGAAGTCATAACTATCCTAAGGAGAAATGGAAAATTTGCTATTAACATGAAACAGTTGGTAACGTATATGATTGAGGGTTTAACATTAGATTATTTTATAAGTCAATTTTATTTTAATTTGAAATGTCACAGAATCACATTTTGAGTATAGACTTGCTGTAAGCCTTTTTCTTTTAATTATTCCCATATATCATGGGAAAGGGTGGGGCGATTTCTTGCTTTTTATGCTTTGTCTTTTTTAAGTTATAACATTTTCTTATTCCTTTACTTCATTGTAGTAAGGTATTAGGAGAGAGGAAACATACCTGTGGTCAACCAACTGTGTTAAATGAAAATTGTTTCTTTAGAACTAATTTTAATGCAATAATCAAACGTTGCCAATATAACGTATCTGAAAATATCTGATGGCAGGAACTATATGTTTTATGTTTTTTTAACTGTACTTTTTACAGTATCTATCAACAGTCTATCATGTTCATTACTCTTACTGAAAAATTGATACTACTTGAGGGTAAAAAGGGACTGATGGGAGGCTCAGTAGTGGAGTGATTAAAAGCACTGAGCTGGACTTCTGCTTCTGGTTATCAGCTAACCTCCCCCCCAAGAATAACTATAAAAGCCAGAGCAATAAAAGCCACTGTTTGAAGGTATAGGTGAGCACCCAAAACAGTTAAGACATGAGAGCCTAGATCCAAGAGATTGAGAAAAGATTAGCTACACTTTGAGAAGTACCTGACCTTCTATGTCACAATTTCTCCTTAAAGCAATTTTTGACTTCTCAGCAGCACAAATGTAGGATGAGACATTGAGAAATCGAGACAGAAGTAGTTCCTAAAAGCCTAAAAAGCTAAGTAGAGATCTGGGAATCTCACACGGCCTTGGACAAAACTTAGATCTAATAGCCAAGCAGGAAGAGGCCTAGGGAACACCCCAGGCTTTCAGTTGAGACACCAGAAAAGCTACAATAGGGAATAGCCCAGTCTCAACTGGATCAATAGGTAATCTACTTATATTCTGTTTGCCAGAAGAAAATTAAATCCTCTTTTGAGGAAAACATCATGAAGAGTTTCTACAAACTTTCATCCGTGGTGTCCAACATTCAATAAAAAATTATCAGACATGCCAAGGAATAAGACTAAGTGACTGAAAACCAAGAGAAAGCGAACAGTAGAAAGTGACCGACTGGCATCCACAAACTAGCTTCATCAGACACAGACTTAAATTAGTATGTTTTGGGCTAGTGGGGAGGTGGCTCAGTCAGTTAACCATCTGCCTTTGACTCAGGTCATGCTCTCAAGGTCCTGGCGTCAAGTCCTGAGTTAGACTCCCTGCTCGGTGGGGAGTTTGATTCTCCCTTTCCCACTGCCCCGCCTCTCATGCTCTCACTTTCTCAAATAAGTAATTTTTAAAAATTATTTTTATGATCATGTTGTAGTAGTTAAAGTAACATTCTCTTACCACTCTTGTTGGAAAAATTATATTGGATTTATTCATTGTTTTAAGAATTGGCATATTAAAATTCTAACCTAAATTTTGTTAATAATAAGCTTATGTAAATTTATTTTTGAAATATTATTTTCATTTTAAAGACCCAATCAATCCTTTCCTCTACTATTTACCAAGAAATTTTGATTCTCATTTTAAATGTGCTGCTTTAAAAGGCTATTTTCTAGTGCCATTTTCTTTTGATAATGAAAATTTCTTATATTTATCAGAGGAAGGCTTTTAAACCTATTCTGAAACTCTTCCGGAAAGATCTTTTTTTGAATTAACTGTGGTCATCCTAACTGAAATTGGACCAGGGGACTTTCACTACTTTACATTCATAGAGCTACGTATCTATGCCTAAGTACGTCAGTATCTGCCTGTCTCTGTCTCTCTATTTCCTGGGACAGTGTGTGGCATTTAGTAGATGCTCAATTAGTATATGTTGAATGAATGAGAACTAAAGAGAGAATAATCCCTTCTTGTCTTTAGAGAATTTATAATCTAATGGCAGAGATAGGACCAAAATATAGAAAAGATCAGGAATGCTTACAGGAAAGAAAAAGCTTATTTCAATTAAGCTTAATGGTAAGTTTTGATTTGAAGGAGTTTTAATTTGATTCATGAGGAATTCAGAGTCAAATTTTTGGGAAGAGAATTATGACATGATAGAAGAAGGTATTTGGGCTACTTTTGGAGGACTACATTGTATAGGAATAAGATTATTCATCTTGTCACGAGATAGTTATATCCTCAATCACATCTTTGACTATAGAAATGTACAGCAAGGAGCAGAGCTGTCTGAAGGCATGATTGGCTTTTTAAACTTTTTTGTGGAAATGCCTTGCAAATATGGAATTCTGAGACTCTCTGTAACAATGGTCGTGTTGTGTTTGCTGAAGAGATAAAATAGATGTTTTTATATTTTTTTAAAATATCAAACTTCACATATGAAAACAGAAAACAAAATATAATACCATCTATTTTCATTAGACACAGTGGCATTTAAGTTTTTGATTTTTTTTTAAATTTTATTTATTTATTTGTCAGAGAGAGAGGAGCGAGATTGAGCACAGGCAGACAGAGTGGCAGGCAGAGGCAGAGGGAGAGGGAGAAGCAGGCTCCCTGCCAAGCAAGGAGCCCGATGTGGGACTCGATCCCAGGATGCTGGGATCATGACCCGAGCTGAAGGCAGCTGCTTAACCAACTGAGCCACCCAGGCGTCCCGGCATTTAAGTTTTTTAAGTAGCCCAGCAGAATTATGTTCATAAAGATTCCATTAACCAATAATATGTTTTGTCTCCTTCATTCCCACTCTGGTTAAAATTCACATGTTATTAATGTCAGGTACAGAAATTATTAAAGGAAAAGTAGTAGGTTATTTTATAAATAACATCTTGTATAATTTTGGAAACCAAGCACAATATTCTCTTAATATTTGGTTCCCAGAATGGATAGACTCAGATAGTAGTTACTGATACTGCATTGCTAACTAAATTCACCTTAAAAATTTTTTTATCAAGGACAAGACTGAGCGTATTTTGCATTTTTTATTCCTTCTTAGGAAGTTACGATTTTACCTAAGTGGTTTTGAGACTTTGTATTTTATATTTTTCTAAAAAATCTTCCTTACAACAGCAGAATGAGACTAACAGTTTTGATATAAGGTTTGTTTGTAGTTAACATCTAATTTATACCTAGATCATTATCTCATGTTATATACTATCAATAGAGAAAGCAGTTCATATTTATAGTATATCAGTCTACAAATTCATATGTATTTGATGATTTTTAAAAATGATTTCCCTAGGAAATATAACTTTTGAAACAATGATGGACATTCTCCGAGATAAACCAAGTGGCATTAATATGGAGGGAGAATTCCTGACCACTGCAAGCATGGTTTCTATGTTACCTCAAGACTCCAGCCTTCCTTGCATTCACTTCTTCACAGGGACTCCTGATCCTGAGAGGTAAAGTCATAAAATATCATAAACCAGCAAGGGGTCAGGGAGTAGGGTAGTCACTAGTCCTTGGTGATTTTGCCAGGCTAAATTTTTCTTACACAAATATGACAGTTATTTTTGTATGCATTTTCTGTTCAGGTTGTAGTGTTCCATTATCACATGTACATAACCGCCATAGCTATTTTCATTTTTATAGTACAGTATTACAGTATGTTAACAGATTCTTATATGCAGTTATCCCTACTCTCTTCCCCCACATATATTTAAAGTTGTCAAGATGGTTTTGTTTTGCAGATTCAATATTACAATATTAGATGATTAATAACAGTAAAATATTAAATGATGTAGTTGTGCCAGATTTAGGTGGTTACTTATCTACTCATATCTAGAAAATAAACACATATAAAATTTAAACCATCAGTAGTTGAAGTTATATCTCAAATAGGATTTGTACAGACTAGTCATTAGTGTCTCTCATAGAACTTAATGTGCACTACATTTAGAAATGATCTTATAGTCACTATCTCCTGGTATTATGGTCTTTTGTGTTAGTAAAGATATTTTCAAGAATATCGGATGAGACTCATGAATACCTTATTAATACTGCTGCTCTTTTTCTTTCCAAATCCTAATCCTCAATCTGTAGTACTGAGGATTGTTCTTACCCTTCAGCTGTGGAGTTTGCAGTATAAAATGATGAACTATAATTTCACTTGAGACTGTTTCTGTGCCAGCCCCTTTGTTAGGTTCCTGGGAATACAGGGCTAAAAAAAGTGTGTTTCCCAGCCCCAAAGAAGAGCCCAGTGTACCAAGACAGACAGCATGGGTATAACTAGTATGACAAGAACAACTAATATGTAAGAAATTAATAGAAACTAGAGGGAATCTTAAAAGATTTAGAATGATGCTAAATATTTTTATATCCCCACAAGCCAATTATTGAAGACTTTTTCTTCTAGATCCATTTTTAAGCCTTTCATATTTGTACCAAATATTCCACAACTCTTGGATACGAGTTCACCAACATTTGGACATGAAGATCCAGTTAAAAAGAAGCCACGTTTTCAGTTTAAGCCTGACAGAAGACACCCACTCTACCAAAAACATCAACAGGCATTGGAAGTAATAGATAAAAAGGAGGTATGATTAAATTATATTCTGTTTTGTCATTAAGAATAGTTTCAAGTATGATTCAATCCACATTTTGAACTTCGGAATTTCAGCTTTCTTTCCTTCCTTCATCTAAAAATAGGTTTAAAAATCGTTTAGATGTTTAGATTATAGAGTTGTAACCGAAGTTTAAAAATAGTTGTTAAAAATGCATTGTGAGGGCGCCTGGGTGGCTCAGTTGGTTGGACGACTGCCTTCGGCTCAGGTCATGATCCTGGAGTTCCGGGATCAAGTCCCACATTGGGCTCCCAACTCCATGGGGAGTCTGCTTCTCTCTCTGACATTCTCCTCGCTCATGCTCTCTCTCACTGTCTCTCTCAAATAAATAAATAAAATCTTTAAAAAAAAAATGCATTGTGAATCTTTCAGGGAAGTTAATGTATTAAATGTAGTAACAGTACCTCACATTTACTGAGCACTTACTATCCACCAGCATCATGGTACCATTACGCAGAATATTTTATTTAATCTTCACATTCTTTGTGAGCAGCTACTATTATTATATCCATTTTACTGATAAGGAATCTGAGGCTTGGGTAGTTTAAGCAGCTTACTTCATTTATATCTCACACCAAAAATGACAAAGCTACTGGAGGGCAGTTAACATGTCCTCTTACATAATGTTTGTAATCATATAGCCTTAGATTGATTTTTAAAAAGATTTTATTTATTTGGGAGAGAATGAGAGAGAGAGAGAGAGAGTGCATGCTTGGGTTGGGGGGTCAGAGGGAGAAGCAGGCTCCCTGCTCAGCAGGGAGCCTGATGTGATACTCGATCCTGGGACTCCAGGATTATGACCTGAATCACAGGCAGTTGCTTAACCAACTGAGCCACCCAGGCACCCAGCCTTAGAGGTCTGTTAGCCCTTCTAGTCTATTAAAAAATAGACTAGAAGGAAATAGAAGGGCTACCCAAAGTTTTTTTTACAGAACCATCAACTCATTTCCTTTAGTGAAGGAAAAGATTGGCCATCTTATACCTTTTCTCACCTGTTTATACCAGCTCCTGATTTCTGTCATCTATAATTTCTTTTAATTCATCAAAGTATATACATATACTTTATATGTATATACAAAGTATATACATATACATATACTATATATATACATATATGTATCTACACATACATTCTATGTAATATTAATTAAATTAATTGTCCTTCAGGTAATTATTTACTTGCTTTTGTCTGTAGTATGTTGGCACAGTTGCCATTCCCCGACCTGCTTTGCTTACACTTAAAAGCAGAGAGTTCTGTCCAGACCTTCTATTTGCTGTGAATTCTTGACACTGTTCTTAATTTATTTTGGGCTACTTTGCTTTCACTTCAAACTTTGACTGTGGGGATGCCTGGGTGACAAAGTCAGTTTAGCATGTGACTCTTGGTTTCAGCTCAGGCCGTGATCTCAGGGTCATTAGATTGAGCCCGACATGGAGCCCAGCATCGGCCATGTGTGGGCCCCATGCTCAGCAAGGGGTCTGCTTAAGAGTCTCTCTTCTTCTCCCTCTGCCCCTCCCCTCCTTCAAATAAATCTTTAAACGAAAAATGAAAACTTAGAGCATAACACTTTTTGTAGCCTGGTGGCATGGAGTGAGAGGCGAGCAGTTTGTCTTAGAAGCCCATCACATGTGTCGATGAGAGCGCAATCCACTGGCCATACACTGCCGTACACTGTGTGGGCTTGGCTTACCCTCCAGACTCAGCACAGCCCTGTGAAGAATGATGAGCCCTTTGGCTCTTCTTGCTCAAGTTCTTCAGTGATGTGTTTCAGACTGTTGGCTCTGGGGGCATTTTCCCTTGTTCCTCCCTGAGCAGCCTCCACACTGCACTAATTGCTTACTATAGTTCTCAAGAGTTGTCAGCTTCCTTTCCCCCTTAATGCTGCGTCTGGTAGGTTGATTTTTTAGACTTATTATTAAATTTTTGTTTCATTAAATTGCTGATTGACAGTTTTCTGAGCAATACTGAAATTAAAATTTAAAAGCTGTTGTTACTATTTTAGGCTTTAATAGACATTAAATGTTAGATTGACAACAGAAAGCAGTGGAAAGAATAGAATTTAAGGGAAGAAGTGTCAAAGAGCTGGGTTCTAGTCTATTTTTTTTTAATTTAAGTATAGTTGACACACAATGTTAACATTAGTTTCAGGTGTACAGTATAGTGATTGGACAGTTCTGTACATTATACTATGCTCACCCCAAGTGTAGCTGCCGTCTATCACCATATGTTATTACAATACCAGTAACTATATTTTTTATGTGCCTTTTATCCCTATGACTTATTCATTCCATAACTGGACATCTGTATCTCCCTGTCCTCTTCACCCATTTTGCTCCCCCTCACTCCCCTCTCCTCTGGCAACCATCAGTCTGTTTGCTCTGTATTTATGGGTCTATTTTTGCTTTTTGTTTGTTTATTCATTTGTTTTGGTTTTTAGATTCCACGTCTAAATGAAATCTTACGTTGTTTGTCTTTCTCTG
Source organism: Mustela erminea (assembly GCF_009829155.1). Taxonomy (NCBI): domain Eukaryota; kingdom Metazoa; phylum Chordata; class Mammalia; order Carnivora; family Mustelidae; genus Mustela; species Mustela erminea. The sequence continues at coordinate 69,666,734 of NC_045621.1, forward strand.
GTTCTAATCTACTTTTATGTCTTAGAGTCAATGCTACTGACTTTTAATTTACATTTTTTTTTAAGATTTTATTTGAGAGAGAGAGAGAGCGCGAGAGCCTGAGATCACGAGCATGAGTGGTGGGGAGGGGTGAGGAAAGAGGGAGAAGCAAGAGCAGGAGGCTCCATCCATCCCAGCACCCTAAGTAAGATCTTGACCTGAGCTGAAGGCAGCCATTTAACCAGCTGAGCCACCCAGGTGCCCCTTAATTTACATTTCTTGATTATTAATGAGGTTAGAAATCTTCTCATATGTTTATTGGCCATTAGTATTTCCTCTTAAATGACTTAAATGCTTCTTTTCCTTAGCCTACTTTTCAGTGGTTTCTTGGTTGTTTTTGTCTTTTGCTTCAAAGAGGCAAAAATATGTGAATTTTGAGTCTTTGTTATATTGCAAATTTTTTGTCTCAGTTCATTGTTTTATGTTTAGTCAATTACATTTGTTAGTCTTTTCCTTTAAGGCATCTTGATTTTATGCTTGAAAAGGCCAGCCTCACTTCAAAATAAATAAAACTTCTGTATTTTCTTCCAGTATGTATATGTGTATTTGAAAAAAATATTTAGTTCTTTAATTTTGGGAAATTTATTTTTGTGTCTGTTATGAAGTAGGGATCCTACTCTTTGTTTTCCAAGAGCTGACTAATTATTCCAATGCCATTTATAGACAAAATACATTTTTCCCACTGTTATGTAATATAGCGTTTCTTAGAAAAAGTCAATACAATTTTATTTTAAAGTCCACATTAAGGTTAAGAATCTTTGTCTTGTGAAGTTCTGCCCCATAATTGTTCAGATTTTTAAAATTATCCTTATTTTCTAATAACTTTCTTCTTACATACTTTTCCTTTCAGTACCTATTCTAAAACTGGTTATGGTAATTCGTCAATAACTTAAAAATTGCTTCATTCTGTAAAAGTCATGACTGTTCCCCTACCCCGCTTCTTGAAACAGAGAAATCACAGGGAGGAATCATCGAAAAAATGTCTTTTCTTTTAGTTGTTCTTTCCTTTGAATATTGCTGTTCTTTTTCCTTTCTTTAATCTGATAATATTGATTTTAAGTATAGAAGCTCCAACTTCATAAAGATCTTAGCCTCAATTTTTAGCAACCTTCCCCATCACAATTTCATAATTTCAGTTGTCCTATTATTTGTCTTTTAGGTTTCTTGCTTCTAGACTAATCCTACACAACTATTCTTATCTTTTCTACTATTTTCAATTTAAAATACCTAGTAAATTGGGGTTAATCTGTTAATTCAATCTAGAACAATGATTTTTCCCAAAGCATTTCATTCCTTCTATATCTAAAGAATAAGAGGAAGGGAACCAAACTAGAAGTAGAACCCAGAATGAACAAATCTTGTCTGTAGAGGTGAGCTGGAATTTGGTTAGACTTGTATGTATATGTGTATGTGTTTATTTATTTTTATTTTTAATTGTTCAGGAAAAAGCCAAAACCTTGTTGGACAACATGAAGAAACTGGAGAAAGACCTATTCAAAGAGATGGAATCAATTCTTCAAAACAAGCACCTTGATGTGGATAAAATAGTTAATCTCTTTCCTCAGTGTGCAAAAGATGAAATTAGAATTTATAAGTCAAACATTAGTCCTTAGTGGTCATGTATGGTGAGCAATCTTCTTTAAAGTCAGAATCTATCACCTATCATCTATCACAATGTTATCATTGGTAAATGATAACCTAATTTAAGCAGATCTGATTATTCTTTAATAGCATTTACATTAATGGCCTATGAGAACTACATATAACCTTGCTGAAATATTGAGAATGAAAATAACATTGGAATTAGGCATGTATATCATGGGATAGCCAGGAGCTATTTCATGTATTTATTTGCCTATTTTTTTTTTTAGCCATAATACCTTTTAAAAAATTGTAATAATTAAATATTTAATTCTTCATAAAACAAAAAATATTAAAATAATACATACATTTATGTTTATTATAGTTATGTTTGGCCTCAAATAATTTTCTCATTTACAGAAAGCAGATTTTTCTTTAGTAATGGAAAATATTGTTTCTCAAGTAATGGGTTTTTCTCATTAGGCACATACTAATCATCTCTAACAAAATATCCTAAATTTACACATTGTCTTATTATAGTGTATTAATTATGCAAATGCACTTTTATTAAACTCAAACATGCTTTTTGTCAAGGCTTGGCTGACCAGTGAGCTTTTAGCTCTAATTATCAAGCAGTTTTTCAGCCATGCATCTTTATAGGCTTTAATATTTTTAGAAGAGCTTGTCTGGGGCTTAGGAAATGGGATAAGGGAACCAAGATCTTAGGAGACACTATTTCTGTGTCTCAAATCTTTCTCAAATTTTATTTCTGTTCACTCAGTTAAAAACAGCAACAGGAGTGAGACAGTGGCAATGAATAGGATCGTTAGTGTATTATGAACGTTAAGAACATTACAGTGTATAGCGTATTGTGAACATTATAAATGCGTAAGATCTACCCAAAGTTTATAAAACTTTGTCAAAGTTACGTAGAGAGGACTCAAAATTGCAAATATAAACAAAAGAAAAATCCAACTCAAAATAACACTATTTATTGGTTTCTACAAATATCTATTTTAGGTATTATCATATTTATTGGTTACTATCACTGTAATTAGGATTATGACTAAAGTAGTGGATCACTGTATCTAAAGAGTGCCCAGGAAATTTTTTTTAAAAGTTCTTTCATAACAACCATTATCTGTCTGATGTTGTTCTTGTCTAATACAGGGCTGCCATTACAAATGAAAAGATATTTGTCTCAAGGACTCAGTTAATTCTGTGTTTGCCTTAGATATGGTTCAGTGTTAGCTTCTCCCCAAATCATGAAGACCCCTGGCCAACCCCTACACCTCTCTTCTCTCTTAATATATGAGGAAACTAAGGGGAAGCAGTCCATTCATTTATCCAGGGACACATACTTGAATCTTATTTCTCTCCCTAGGGCCAACATATTTTCTCTTTCTCTTCCCACACCACCCTAGACTCAGCTAGCACTATCTTTCACCTGGACAACTGCAGCTAACTCCTATACCCATTCTTGTTCTCTATCTCCATTCACATGGGTCTCCACAGACTGAATGATCTCTAAGGAATGTAAATCTAATTATGAATTGCCCTCCTAAAACTTTTTTTTTTTTAAGATTTTATTTATTTATTTATTTGACAGACAGAGATCACAAGTAGGCAGAGAGAGAGAGGAGGAAGCAGGCTCCCCACTGAGCAGAGAGCCCGATGCGGGGCTCGATCCCAGGACCCTGAGATCACAACCTGAGCTGAAGGCAGAGGCTTTAACCCACTGAGCCACCCAGGAGCCCCCCTCCTAAAACTTTTTAAGAAAATACTTTTTATAGCAAGTTTTAGATTTAGAGCAAAACTTAACAGAAAATAGAGTTCCCATATACCTCCTGTCCCACCTCCAACATCCCCCTCTATCAACATCCCACACTAGAACAGTACATTTGTTATAACTGATGAACCTATATGGACATACCATTATTGCTCCAAATCCATAGTCTACATTCGGGTTCACTCAATGTACCTTCTGTGGGTTTGGACAACTACAATGATGTGTATTAATGATCATAGTATCAGACAGAGTAGATTTACTCCTCTAAATATCATCTGTGCTCTACCTATTCATCTCTCCCTCCCCAAATCCCTGACAGCTACTTATCTTTTTGACTGTCTCCATAGTTTTGCCCTTTCTAGAATATCACATAGCTGGAATCATACAGTATGTAGCCTTTTCTCATTTGCTCTTTAACTTACTTAGTAATATGCATTTAAGGTCCCTCCATGTCTTCTTATGGCTTGAGAGCTCATTTCTTTTTAGTGCTGAATAACATTACATTGTCTGGATATCTTGGTTGCTGATACCCACTATTGAAAGACATCTTAGTTGCTTCCATGTTTTGGCAATTATGAATAAAGCTGCTATAAACATCTGTGTGCCAGTTTTTGTGTAGACATAAGTTTTCAGTTTATTTGGGTAAATACCCAGCAACACGAGTGCTGGATGGTATGCTAAGAGTATGTTTAGTCTTGTAAGAAACTGCCACACTATCTTCCAGAGTGACTATGATTTTGTATTCCACCAGCAATGAATGAGTTTTTGTTCCTTCACATCCTTGTCATTAGGTATTGTCAGTGTTCTGGATTTTGGCCATCTCATATGTGTGTAGTAGTATCTCATTGTTTTAATTTGCTTATGATATACGAAGCAGAGCATCTTTTTATATGGTTATTTGCCATCTTCTTTGGTGACATATCTGTTCAGATCTTTTGCTCATTTTTAAAATCAGGTTGTTCCTTTTCTTATTGTTGAGTCTAAAACTCTTTTAAAGAATCATTGAAATAAGTCCCAATCCTTAACAACTATCAAAAAGATCCTGCTGATCTTTCCCATCTTACTACGGTTTTGCCAGTGTTTTTTTCTTTTTTTTTGTAATCTCCTTCATCGATTTCATCCATTCCCCCTATCCACCTCCCTCCTGGCAGCCACCAGTTCTCTGTACTTAAGTCTGTTTCTTCTTTTTGGTGTTCCATCTGTTTTGTTTCTTAAATTCTACATATGAGTGAAATAATATGGTATTTGTTTTTTTCTCACTGGCTTATTTCACTTAGCATTTTACCGTCTGTCCATCCATGTTGGTGCAAATGGCAAGATTTCATTCTTTCTTTCTTATGGCTGAATAATATTCCATTGTATGTATACATACTGCAACTTCTTTACCCATTCATGTATATATGGACACTTGGGTTGCTTCCACATTTTGGCTGTTGTAAATAATGCTGCAATAAACAGAGGGGTGCATATATCTTTTTAAATTAATGTTTTTGTTTTCTTTGAGTAAATACCCAGTTGCTGAATTACTGGATCATATGGTAATTCTATTTTTAACTTTTCGAAGGAAATTCCATACTGTTTTCCACAGCGCCAGCATAAATTTGCATTCCCCTTTCTAAAAAGCTCTTCCTATGCTGCTCTTCCAAATCCATGAATGTGCCCAGTTCTTTCACAATGGCTATAAACCCCTGCTTGCATCATTCTTTTCGTGTGCTCCTCTTTTATGTCAGTAGTTCCTTTCATCCTTTAGAACTTCGCTGAAACATGAGTTCCTCAGGAAAGCCTTCCCCATACCACAGGGTCAAGTCTGTTGCTACACATTCTCAGAGCCACATGTGATCCTGATCACAAGTGTAATTATGTGTCTAACACCTGTCTTTCACAGTAATATAGAAGCTTTATGAGGCTTGGAACCATCTTTGTTCCCACAGTTGTGTGCTCAGTATTCAACATGGTGTTGGCACAAGCTACATGCTCAGTAAATATTTGCTAAATTGAGCATTTGAGTGCTGATGGAAGTAACTTACACAGTCCTCTGTAAAGTTGAGCAAATTACTTAAGACAATTTATCTACTTAGTAACCTTTGTAAAGTCACAGGTCAACTTGTTGACTTTTTCCATATTCAAAATGGGAATAACTACTCCCTAAATACAAGGATTATTGTAAGGATGTGTGAATTAATTAAGAAACCGTTTGGGAGACTTTCACTCTCTAAATCCAATGTGGTATTTGGGTTTTGGTAATTGTGTGGGTAATTAATGCCTTGTGGTATAGTTTAGAAAATTTAAGGTTTTCTTAAATTTCATGTATTTCTTAAGTAAAAAATTTAGTAGCTAAAATTAAGCTTTTGGTTTTTTTCTTTTTGGTGAACCCTTAAGTGATAGGCTTTATATTTACCATGATGTAATAAACCCAAGGAATAATTTAATAAATTGAGTACTTTAGAAAAAGTTCGTTTGTTTGATCTTTGGTGAAAATAGCAATTTATATGTTAATCTTCAACCAAAATTTTATTTTTATTTCGATTCCAGTATAATTAACATACAGTTTTGTATTAGTTTCAGGTATACAATATAGGGATTCAACAATTCCATCTATTACTCAATGCTTACCAAGATAAGTGTAGTTTTAATACCTTTCACCTGTTTCACCCATCACTCCCTCTGCCCCAATCTGTTTGTTCTCTGTAGTTAACAGTTTGTCTTTTGGTTTCTTTTTTTTTCCCTTTGTTTTGTTTCTTAAATTTCACATATGAGTGAAATCATATGGTATTTGTTTTTCTCTGACTGACTTATTTCGCTTAGCATCATATTCTCTAGATCCATCCATGTTGTTGCAAATGGCAAGATTTCATTTTTTCTTATGAATTTTTTATATATGTGTGTGTGTATATATATATATAATTCACCCATAAGAATGAATATATTCAATATATATATTGAATATATACATATATTCTCTCTATATATAATGAATATATATATACACACATACACACGCCTCATCTTTATCCATTCATCTATTGATGGATATTTGGCTAACTATTGCAAATAATGCTGTATTAAACATAGGGATGCATATATCCTTTCAAATTTGTGTTTTTTTATTTTTTAGGTAAATACTCAGTACAATTCCTGGACCAAATGGTAGTTCCATTTTTAATTTTTTTCTAGTTTTAATTTTTTGAAGGACCTCCATACTGTTTTCCTCAGTTTGCATTTTCCCAGTTTGTATTCCCACAAACAATGCATGAGGGTTCCTTTTCCTCCCCATCCTTGCCAACACTTGTTTCTCGTGTTTTTTGGTTTTAGCCATTCTGACAGGTGTGAGCTGACATTTTACTGTGGTTTTGATTTGCATTTCCCTGATGGTGAGTGAAGTCGAGCATCTTTTCATGTGTCTATTGACCATCTGTATGTCTTCTTTGGAGAAATGTGTCTTGTGTCCAATTTTTTAATTGGATTATTTGTTTTTTGGTGTCAAGTTGTATAAGTTCTTTATATATTTTGGATACTAACCCTTTTTCAGTTATGTCACTTGCAAATACCTTCTCCCATTCAGTAGATTTTTTAGTTTTGTTGATCAACCAAAAATTTTGTCCTAGAAATAATTATGCAGCCTAAAATTTTGGGAAATTTAGTTTCTACTTGTAAAATTTGCCAGAAATAGATTCAACGGAGTGAATGTTTTCTCTTTTTAATTAATTACTTCAGGGTTTTCTCATACCAATCATAGAAATTTTTTTTCTAATTTTTTATTTTTTTAAGTTTTTTTTTAAATGATTTTATTCATTTATTTGACAGAGATCACAGGTAGGCAGAGAGGCAGGCAGAGAGAGAGGAAGGGAAGCAGGCTCCCTGCTGAGCAGAGAGCCCGATGCGGGGCTTGATCCCAGGACCCTGGGATCACGACCTGAGCCAAAGGCAGAGGCTTTAACCCACTGAGCCATCCAGACACCCCCCAATCATAGAAATTGATCATCTCACCTTTTCCTGAAGAATGGTGATAACATTTCTGATCCTGAACTGTGTTTCCAACCACCAGACATCACTTGACTACCTATGACCAGTGGTCTAAAGTCATTTAATATTTTACATCATATGAAAATTGAAGGGGCAAAAACTAAGAGCTATATTTTGCATAGCAAACATGTAAAGTAATAGTTTTACATTTTTCTTGCTCTTATAAACTTAATGTCATTAATCATCATTCTTTCTTTTTTTTTTTTAAATACCAAGCACACTCTACCTTATTCTAAAACTATTGAAGGTTTTTTTTTTTTTTAAGATTTTATTTATTTGACAGACAGAGATCACAAGTAGGCAGAGAGAGAGGGGGAAGCAGGCCCCTTGCTGAGCAGAGAGCCCAATGCAGGACTCGATCCCAGGACCCTAAGATCATGACCCGAGCCGAAGGCAGAGGCTTTAACCCACTGAGCCACCCAGGTGCCCCTATAACTACTGAAGTTTAAACAAAAGGTAGTCATGGAATTAATCAGAACAAAGAAATGAACTTACATATTGAATATTAGCCTAAAAGGGGTAGTTTTTTTTTTTTTAAAGTTGTCTCTATACACAACACAGGGCTTGAACTCATGACCTGAGATCAAGAGTTGCATGCTCTACCAACTGAGCCAACCCAGCACCTAAAAGGGGTAGATTTTAATAAAAATTCTATCAGGTAATTTTCTCAGCTGTGATCCTGTATATTAAATATAATGGAATGTGAAAAGGACTCTGTCATATTAATTCATTAATAAAAAGTACTTACTGAGTGCCTTATTGGGCAAAGCCCTGTGCATATGGGATCCCCATGCATAGGGTCACAAAGAACAGAACAATCTCAGGAGACCCATTTAAGAAAACACTGAGGGGCACCTGAGTGGCTTATTTCGTTAAGCATCTAATTTTGACTCAGGTCATGGTCTTAGGGTCCTGGGATCGAGCCCCACCTCAAGCCCCATGAAGGGCTTCACTCTCAGTGGGGAGTCTCCTTGTCCCTCTCCCCCTCCCCCTGCTCATGCTCTTTCTGTCTCACTCTAAAAAAGTAAAATCTTAAAAACATTGAAAACTTAAAGAAAAGACCTTGGTGATGGCTTCTCCATTTTTCAGATTACTCAAAGAAAAGATGTTGGCAATGCAAGTTAAAATAGGTATTTTATTGAGAAACTTGCTTTGTCAGTGAGAGTAAAAGTTACAAATATTTTTATTTAATAAAATTAGCATATCCATAATCCTAAAAATATCCCTTAAAAAGCCTTTATCTGAAACCTCAGATCGTTCAGATCCAGAGTTTTCTCTTAGTGTTTCCCATGGAAAAAGATGCTTATTCCCTTCATGCAAATAATAGAACATGTGTAGTATGCGTTGTTCACAAAACAAATTCTCCAGTTTGAGTTGCCTGCATGCATGTGAATTAATATCTGTACTGCTGTCAGTATAAAAGTTTCCTTGTATAACAGTGAAACTTTATGCTTACTCCTGAGCATTCTGAGACTTATAATATGGTCATTAAAAAAAAAAAAAAAAAAAGGTCTTGCAGCAACATAGTTCTGCTGAAAAAACATCCTCATCACCTAATTATAATATAAAGTTGGTACAGGTTAATACTACACAATAAAGTGTAATTTACTCATTAAATACACCAGGCTTCCATGCAGGTTGTTTTTTTTTTTAATTACATATTTGTTGCATTAAAAGGACAATGATTTAAATCTATAAATTATTCTCTAAATGGCTTTTACATGAGACATTAAAAATATGAGAAAAATAAATACTTGAAACATGTTTTAAATAAGTTAAACCAGCACTAACACCTAATAATTAAGCAAGGGTTCAAAGGTCACGTGAATAGATCTCATCTTAATTTTCTGAAGATAAAGCTTATCTGAGGGCAACACTGAATAATTTTCAAGTTCATAGATTTTTATACATGGATACTTTAAAAAGACCAAATTCTAGATGTAAAAGGATGTTTTAAAATCTTGACTTGAACTATATAGTTTTTTTTCTTTTTAACTACAGGGAATATGTTGATAGGGCTATCTTTCTGCACTGTAATGCTTTGTGCATACACCAGAATTGATATATGAAAATAATTTTGTTGATAAAATTTAAACAGAACTGATGAAATTTTCTTAAGTACAAAAGTTAAAGATTACACTTCTGTTGATAGATTTTGAAGATAATATTTATGGTGGTTCTTATTTGCCTTGTGTGGCACAGATTAGTACTTCGGATACAAAAGCAAGAAAAAAATGAACTTAAAAAAATATTGCTTCCAATTTTATTGAGTGCTGTTTGTCAAGAAAATGGGAAAGACAGAATAAGGAGCCCTTTTATCAGAATCATTAAAAGTCTCTTTCAGAAGATGCTATCAGTAAGTGCAAAGTTGTCATAATTTAAGGTCCATTTCCTGCCAGCAATATACCTGTGAAATTTGGCGATTTAAAGCACAAGTACATTGGATGTCGACTTTGAAATTATAGCAAACAGATGCAGGAAGCAATGTTTTAAAATGCTGACATAACTAGTTTATAGTATTTATTATACTTACTATCAGAACTTTAAATTTTGACTTGGTTTTCTCTTTTTCCTAACTCAGTTTCCTGTGAGTTTTCCATACACATGAAATCACAAATGTTCACATGGGGTAGGAACACATCTCACCAAATTTTACAGATGAGGCAACTGAGATTCAGAAAGGTTGTGATTTGCCCAAGGTCACACAGCTTATAAGAAACAGATCTGGGGCTAGGATATGGCCCAGGGTTGTCTCCTTCATAACTTAGGTCCGAGGGGATGGGGATGAATGCTCAATCTCTTTATATCTTCCCTGTGGGGGCGTGTTTGCATTAATAGTAGGAGGACTCTGTTCAGGACTCTTTTGAAGAAATCTATAAAACAAGTACTCATCCCGAAATTCATACTCGTTGGTAATATGTTGGATGACTCCCCCTTGCACCAGTCTATCTCCATATATCACAGCTTCACCGCGGTCAGAGGCAAGGCCAACTTCAATGAGCCAGTTCACCAGGTCACAGCCACAGAAGGTCCCAGCAGACGTCTTTGCACCACACCTGTATGTCAAAGGAATGTTTCACCCATATGTTCTGTAAACCTGGTATCAGCACTGCATGATAGAGGACAAGCAAGGAAAAACAGGAGACAGGGAAACACAGCATGATAGTTAAAAGTGTGGCAGGAATGAAACTATTCTAAATATAAAGGGTTTGTTAACTCACCTGACCCTAGAAAGATCCACCAGAAAAAAATGCCAATAATGCTTGTGAAAACAGAAACATGTAAAAAAAAAACCCTGACATAATGTAAATGTGTCTACAGAGAAGCATTCTTTTTATAGTACCTGGTCTTTTACAATCAGATCCATTCTGTAGACAGCTGAATATTGTTCATTTCATAAGTTATACTCTTAGGTATAAGAGGTCACTTAATTGTCTCAGGAATATTAAATAATATTTTTTGTAAGCTCCTAAGAAGTGACATTTTAACTAAACTACTCAAATCAAACATCATTATTTTCTGTTTATCACAGTGCCCACAAGTAGTCTTTCTTCTTGCCTTCTGCTGCAAGACAACCTTACTGATAACATTCATCAAGAATATGCATTAGGGGGGGGCGCCTGGGTGGCTCAGTGGGTTAAGCCTCTGCCTTTGGCTCAGGTCACGATCCCGGGCTCCTGGGATCAAGCCCCGCATCGGGCTCTCCGCTCACTCTCTCTCAAATATATAAATAAAATCTTAAAAAAAAAAAAAGAATATGCATTAGGAAGTAAGGAAGTGTGATCTATCTTGCTACAAATGTTGGGTCTTGAAAATGTACTTTGATAATGAATCTGTTTCTTGATTATTTAAAATCTGTCTTCCTAATGCAAATAAGGGGTACCTCACATATGACAACATAAACAATGGGGGAGGAAAATGTAAAAGAACCAATTAAAGGAATTTTGTAGGTTTTCATACAAATAGGTAAGAGATAACATGAGTCTGTCCACAAGCATTAGTCAAGCTGTAAAACCTGCGATGCTTGACAACATGTAACAGCGGATGAAAATCAAGATGAAACGAGAAAAAGGTGACAAACATTTTAGACCAGTTAACCACCAATGAATATAGCGTTCCATACAAAAATTAGAAAAGAGATTAATAGACATGAAAGATCTTCTCAAGGACATAAAATATTTTAACATCAGTATTTTGCTTAGTAACGTCTTAATTTCTGCTTTGCAACGACAGATATCACTTTGAACAAAAGCCTGGCTATTACAACCTCTTGTCTGATCCTTCTCCCTGCTTGTGGATTTTTAACTTATGGCCCAACACCTTATAACCCCAGACACCAACTGAATAATAATTGCTTCCTGATGACTGACCAGGCAGCTCCAATCGCAGCACACGGAGCCATACAGAGTGGCAAGGAATGTGCCGCCGTACAGAACGTGGAGGGACAGGGCCACCAGCTAGAGCCTCTTCATCCGGAAGCAAAAGCCATGCTTCCGACAGTAGGCTGTCACAGTGGGCCTTTCTTAAGTGGAGTGCCCTTTCTTCTTTTTAAAAAAAAAATCACTGTAAATCGTTGGAAGTATCCACAGATGGAACTTTGAAATCATTCTCTTCATGGGTCTTTAAGGGTAAGAAACTAACTTTTCTTCATAGTTGACCATTCCCAGAAACTGAGCGAGGACAAGACCATCATATAGATTTTGCTATCCAATTCAAAGATGTGTTATCTAACTTTAGAAAAGAGGAACACAAAGGTTTAGAAAATCGAACTGGCCCAATTTACAGAGCTAGTAAGTGGCAGACTCAGGAGCTGGCCTCTGGGATCAGTGTCTGACCAGTGAGTCCCCTTTCCACTAGCTATACCAGGCTACCTTTTGTTTATAATAATATACTGGCATAATAATAAAATTATACTGGTAAAAATTATATATTCATAATAAAATAAGTATTGTTATTTGTAAAAATAAAAATTATATACTTATAATAAAATATACTGTCATAATATGTGTAAATATGTGTAAATATAGCATCTGAGTGGTAATCTGCATAAATTTTCAAATACACAGTTACAGACATAAAAGTACTTGGCTCTTTATGTTATTTTTTTTCTCTCTTTTATAACAACCAAAAGTCATGGCACTGTAACATTCATTTCCTGCTGCATGCTCCATACCTTAAGGATTAGAAGAATAAATATGATGTCATAGACTGAAGATTAGGACTTGAAGGGAAAAATAAGCAGCAGAATTAATTAAAAGACAAATTCCATTTCATTTTCTTGACAATGTCATTAATAATATGAAATAATGTACCGGTAGGAGATGGAGAATAGAAAGCCACATCTAAATTCAGTGTATCTCATAGTTTTATGAGAGATACTAATGGCCAATATGAAGTGAATGTTAATATTTGACTACATCTTGATTCATTCTCAATTAGTTTTCACATTTTATATGAAAATCAGAAGTTATATAACAGTTAGAAAGTATAAAAATCTTATAAATGCTCTTCCTCAAATTATAAACTGACCCATAGCTATTTTAACTTTTACATGTAAATATGCTATTGAAAATAACCATGTAGTTGGTTACAACCACATTACTTAGCCTGTTACAAACCAAAATTAATCATCAAAAATATAATTATCTGGAATTTGTACTTACCTTCTTTCCTTGACAATGTTTCGGATACAGAGGTCACGGTGATAATGGATAAATTGTTGACAGGTCATTTTTATTTCCTCAGGAACAGGAGAACCCCTGTTTTCTGCTGTCTCTTTATTATTCCATAGGAATTCAAGTCTAAAAACCAAAATTTATGGAGGCCACTTTTAAGGAAAGGAAAATACTGAGAGGAAACCCCTTCTTGCTTATCACTCCATCAACATGGCTCTTCCAAAGATATCATCATCAACATGCAGATATGGTTAGTCTCTGAAGCAAAGACATAACCTGCGTTTGGTTTCCTGGTCCAAGCAGGTGGGGTGGGGGTGATGTGAGGCAGGGTGGGAGACTTGAGGCTTGAACGTTTTATAAACCCTCCTGATATATTTGATCTATTTCAGTTTCTGCCAATAAAAGAAGTTCTTTTCTTATTCTACATTCTACTGTTTTAAGCTGCAAAAATAATTTACAGAGATCAACTATTTTATTTAATCATTTTCCAATTTCAGTACCACGGAGACAAATACTGGGATCTGGAATACAGAATGATTCTGTTCTGTAACGTTGGACAATTGATCTGTTGACTTTTTTACCCAGTCAACATTATGAAGCTGATAACTAAGTTCAGTGACTTTTCTATTACGCTTTTCTTTTTAATGAAATGATTATGACCCTAGTAGCGACATCTTAATAATGTAATGATATCAATGATGACAAAAAAGAAGGAAAAGAAAGAAGAGTGACCATCTACTGGGCACTCTTTATATAGTTGTTTGGATAAAATCCACTAGTACTTCCAATTTCTACTAATTTTGACTTTGAAAACAAATGAGGATATACAAAGTCTTGTGCCCCCCCTTTCCTGCCACTCCCAAGTTGGAGAATTCCCACTTCATTATTGTATTCACACTATCATTATTATTACAAAGAAATTCCCAATCTGAATCCAAAGAAACTCTTCATCAAGCAATTAAAAAAAATTTAGAAAGAAGAGAATTTGAGTTTTCTATAAATTGTCAGTTTGATAGAAAGAGAAATCTTAATATCAAAGGAGAATCTATATTGTCAAATACAGACCTTTGGGGGTAAAACATCAATAATTTCCATTTCTAAATACACTTCTTTTTTTTTTTAAGATTTAATTTATTTATTTGACAGAGTAGGCATATATCACAAGTAGGCAGAGAGGCAGCAGAGAGAGAGGAGGAAGCAGACTACCCGCTGAGCAGAGAACCCGATTCGAGACTCGATCCTAGGACTCTGGGATCATGACCTGAGCCGAAGGCAGAGGCTTTAACCCACTGAGCCACCCAGGTGCCCCTCTAAATACACTTCTAAGTTTCATTTTACTTTATGTAGTTAATGGCATAGGTAGAAGTCTGCATCCATCATTTCTTGTTAAAATGCAAATGACAATGTTGGATTAATCAGAGTTCTCCCAATATTTTCTCCATAGTTATTAACAAAAGATATGTGAATCAACATATAACCTTTCTTCAGTGTTTAAAATTTACCCTTTCTGTAGTCTCCTAGCAGTTACTGAAGGTTTAAAAAATATCAGTATCTTAATAGAATGGCCTTGTCATTATCTGTCATTACAGATACAGATTTATTTCAAAACTAAATTTACCTTCTTTTGAAAGGCAGAATGATTAAATGTTTGTCCAATCCGAAGATGCCAAAGGAAATAAATCCCTACGGAAGAGGAAAGGTTACAGTTATGAATTCAACACTAGAATGTTAAGGACTGGGAAGTTACGGAAACCACCATATTTAGTGCTGAGGGAAGCAAACCCATAGTGATTACAGCAATAGTTTAAATGGAACACAAAAGACAGGCCCTCTATAAAGTTTAATGCCTGGAGGCAGGTATGACTTGGCTTTTATGTTGGAGCACTGGTTTAAACCAGTCCTGAGCGACCACATCTGCATCCTAGCTTACTGAAGAAAAATTAAAACTTTTCAGAGCTTTATGTCTTTTTTTCCTCTTTTTAAAAAAAGAAAATAAATGATCTCCTTTGGGCTTAGGTATTGACTATTTCTCTATTAACACTTCAGAAATTACAGAATTATATAGTATTTGGTTCTAAGGAAGTAACTGAACTTTACGTGAACTTTACGTGAAATGAAGTTGGCTAGGTGCTTACAGAAAGGCCTTGAAGACTTTGGGAGTGACGAAGCAAACTGGCACTGGAAGTCAGCCACAGATCTGGATAGTTGTGCCTGCTTGGGGAGGCAAGAGGCTGGGAACTGCCATTCGTCAGGCACAGCGGGATAAGGATCTAAGTGCCGGTGCGTGGCAGGTGGGATGGAGAATGTAATACATTGCACAAATGATCTACCTTTCTTTACCCCCAAACTGTAAACAACGAAAAAGTAATGATCTTACTAACACCTAGATGGGATGTGGTGGTGCTGGTGGTGTGGGGAGGGTCTCTCTCTCTCTCTCTCTCCTTTGAAACACCTGGGCCATTAGCTGACGGCGCATCATTTCAAATGCAACATTCCTGGCATTAGCTTCTTTGTGAAGCCCTCTCAGTCCCAGTGTTGGGGTGACTCAGCCTGGAGTGGCTTTGCTGAATACAAAACGCTGAGTGAAACTATGAATTTTCAACCTAGTATTTTATAGGTCTTGGGCACAAAATCAGATCTCACACAGAGTCACAAAGTGAGGTAGGCATCAAGTAGCCCAGGATACTTGAATCTATCTGTAATAAACTGAACAGGTCACTTATCTATCGGGACAGAGTCCTTTTGCTCCCACAATAATGGCTAAACAAACCAGAAATATTTCAAGAAATTAATGTTAGGATAAAATGTGCAGGAGTGTTTACTGATAGATGTTAACTGACTCAGTCGGTTATTAAAACCAGTGATTTCAAACACAGTATTTTTTTCAACCTGATACTTAGTCTGGGGACTAAGGTTCCCTAATTAAAAGGTAAGGGATTGAAAACAATCACATTTTGAACTTTACACATAAAAGTATCTTCAATACAATACAATACAATAAACGAAATATCACTTATCCTTAAATATTATTTTAATAGTGACATAAAAACAACAACATCTATTACATTAGTTCTCCATGAACTTTAGTTTCTAATTTGTAAACTGGGAATGATAATGTCTACTTTGTAGGTATTCTTTATGTTTAAATAAGATGACTAATGTATAATGCTTAATAATGGTTGGCATATAGTAGTAGGTCCTCAAGGAACAGTAACTAACTATCCCTGGTAAAAATTTATTTACCCACCAAAAGATTTTCTAAAGATTTAAGTACCTATTGTCTGAGAAACATCGAAATATAAATGAAATGACATTCATCAATTTAAGTGACTAAACTAAAGGCTCAGTAACTCTTTTCCCCAAAGTGACTTATTAAGACAGTCACAAAGTTTAAAAAGAAACTGGAACATCTTGTCCCTGCTTAAATTATCATTCTTTATTTTAAAACTAAAGCAAAAAACGATTTGGTGTTTCTGATTGAAACACTCCGTGTGCATTCTGATGACTTGAACCAATATGGAGACCGGCAACAGCTGTCAGCTGCCACGCATACCAGCAGCTGGCAAACCAACTAAACCCTTTTGATTTAAAAGAAAACAACAACATCCGCACCACTACCCCCTAAACAGCCCATCCAGGAAAACAAAACAAAACAAAAAAGCCCTCAAAGTTCTCAGGAAATAAATACCTGGCCAAAGTTAAACACAGCACAGAAAAACTGTAACTCAACATAGAGCCTTCCAGGTTCTTGGTTGAATAGCCACCACAAACAACTGGAAAGATTCTGTAAAGGAAGGAGAAAATAGTATTTTAAAATGAAGCTGGCTGATCATTTCTCCCTATCTAGAACACAGTACAATGACTTATCTGCTTAATAATTAGGCAGAAAAAGACTAAAAGGAAAAACACTGAGAGAATATAGAGGCTTTGTCTTTTGAACAAGAGGTTTCAACCTCTCCTCTTGACAGATGTCATTCAAACAGCATCTAATTTGATCAGACTTGAAGCAAGAAGACATGCGCTATAATACAGAAGCTTACATAACACATCAGGTCTGCCGACTAGCCCAAGACAGGACTGATTTTAAAATTAGTTCTACACAATGAAAACAATCACATGGCTAAGCAGCAGTTCTTGGCAGCATTTCTTATTTTTTGATTTTTTTTTTTTCTTAAATAGCAGTTAAAATGGTGCTGGTTGATCGCTTTCTATGTAACCAGCATCCCCATGTGAAAAGGTTTCTTCATACGTTATACGATCCACGTCCCATCTCTAGACAAGTTACACTTGAACCATCTCAAAGAATTCTATAATAATAACTGATAATGCACAAAAGAGGACATAAAACATTCTAAAAACCCCTAGGAATCAGAGAAATGCATTGAAAAAGTGCTGCATTTCACTTACAAAATGATAAAATTTAAAAATTTTTAACATTCAGTGCTGGTGAGAGTACTTTGACAAATCTATACTACTCCTTGAGAAAACAAGTTGAGAGAATGCATCCAAATATTTGTACTCTCTGGTCTAGATTTCCCAACTTTGAGAGTCTATCACACAGAAATATTACATGGAGATGTCTATTTAAGCATTTTGAAGAACTAGGAATAACCATCCCTAAGAAAGTAGTTGGGTAAATTATAATGTATCTCCTCTATGGTTTATTGAGGAGCCATTTCCAGTAACAGTTAGGAACAACTATGTAGCAACATGAAAATGGTTGACACAGGTGACAAAACAGGGTATAAATCTGTATGACAATTAGAACCAGGAAAGGTGTATTAAAAATAGAAGGCAGTAATCTTATAATTATCCATGGTATGAGGCGGTTGTGTTATTTTCATAATGAAAAATTCTGTTTAAAAGCTTATTTATCTGACAAATGTCTCCTGCGAAACCATGTCGGCATTTATCCACTGAGGTTGGTCTTGCAAGGAATATGTTAGAATAAGCAACCCTATACACAGCATGGAGATACCTGGTCTTACCGAATTACAGGTTCAGAGACTAAACCAAATAGGCTATTGGGGCATTTAGGCTACAGAGTGCTGTGAATTCTTCACCTCCCTTGTTCCCCGAAACAGCTCAAGGTCGGGATTCAGACTGGCCTGGTTGCCACCCACCCCTCCCAGAAACAGCAACTAAGTTTCCCCCAGATGCCTGAATAAAATCTTTGCCAAACATTTAAAGAAATGGCCCCCAAACAAAAATCAGAGGAAACATTTACAGCAAACAGGCCAATAATGAGAAGTAAACACAGCAACACGTGTCGAGTCAGTTGCTGATCTCCGCTCTGTAGATACTGCTCTTCTTCCTGGACTAACATGCAGCTCTGGGAGTTACAGCGACTCACACAATGATCATCTATAAGACAGTAAGTACAACAATTTGTAATCAGAGCTTTTTATTTGAATGCATTTTAAATTCATAATGACTTTCGAAGCAAACCAGCACATATGCACATTCAGCTCAGAATCAGTATATTATTTTAGAAGGAATCTGAGGGAGGCTCTTTCATGTGGTCTCAGGAGAGTTCTACTTGTCAAGTGTTTGCATCTGGAAAAATACAAGGAGGATGCCACAGTCTCTTCTACACTAGCCAACAGTGTAACGTATATATATTTTAAGACCAGGTTTACTGTATCTACTTAGAGAATTTTTCTTTTCTTTTTTCTTAAAGATTTTATTTATCTGATAGAGCAGCAGCAACAGAGAGAGAGGGAGAAGCAGACTCTCCCTCTCCCTGAGCAGCAAGCCTGATGTGGGACTCAATCCCAGGCTCCTGGGATCATGACCTGAGCTGAAGGTAGATGCTCAACTGACTGAGCCACCCAGGTGTTCCCTTGACTTACAGAATTTTTCTATACCAAGAACACAAAAGTACTTTTTATTAAAGTAGGATCAAACAAAGGCACAGTTTGGCAGCCTGCTTGTTTGTTTGTTTCTTTGTTTTTTAGCTTAGCAATACTGGATGCTTCCCTCATGCTATCAGCTGTGATTATAGCCATTAGCTATATATTATAAATCTATCTATATCTATATTTTGATTTCTTTTTTTAAAGCTGAATCAATAGCTCGTGATTCATTGGTAACAAATTTACATATTGGTCATGGATATCCTAGTTTCGCTAAATGTAACACAAATGTACTATTCTCCCTTGCTTTTCATTAAAGAGTTTAAAACCTGCCTTAGAAAAGACCTTTAAGAAATCAGAACTGTTAAACACCATTCTGCTGACATGCAGAAGCAAGTCCAAATTATAGGTATGACCTTTCTCTGGCCTAAAGGGGAGGGGCCTTTCCCAAGAAACCTGTGCTCTCCTGCCTCAGCTCCAATATGGCCATGGCCTCAAAAGCAGGGGAAAATATTTTTTACAAAGTGGATGTCTAATTGAACATACAATCTGATTTTTTAAAGTCAAAGATGAAACCACAATTTTACAGCTCTTAACCCTCAAGGCAATCATAAAAATTTGTATTTCCTAGAGCCTGTTTCCAGAAAAGGACATACACAGTCATTAAATATGGCCCAACATTTTGGCAAACAGCACAGGGAAGTGCACAGTGTTGCTATGTGAAAAGAAAGCAGTCTGCCAAACTGTCTCTCTAGTATGAGCTTACTTTAATAATAATTATTTGTATATATCTTGATGTAGAAAAATTCTATCTCAGTATATATAATAAGCCTGGTCTTAAAATACTGAGTACAGATACTATAAAAATGGATAAAAATAAACTTTATTATCTTTCATTTACCTTTCTTACACACTGCAGCATTGATTTTGCCTTTGTGCTGTGCCAGTGTTTTGGGGATGAGGAATTAATTATACTGCTAAACTCTAAAAATTCTCACTTGTTCATAGTTTGATTTCCTTCAACCTTTCTTTATTTCAGGCTTAAGGAATGATACTAAAT
This sequence comes from Mustela erminea, assembly GCF_009829155.1. Classification (NCBI taxonomy): domain Eukaryota; kingdom Metazoa; phylum Chordata; class Mammalia; order Carnivora; family Mustelidae; genus Mustela; species Mustela erminea. The sequence continues at coordinate 69,686,756 of NC_045621.1, forward strand.
TACATGAGTAGATGAAGTCCATATATGATGGCTTTCTTTCTGTATAACTTTTGCAAATAGGATCAGAAAATGTAAGACGCTCCTACATAAAAGAGTTCTCAGGAATCATTATTCATGAAGAAAATGACAGATAAGGGGAGCATAACGTAATTTTCAGAGACAAAAAAATGTTAAATTACACATTGAAGTCGTCGACAGACTTTATTATTAGGTGTATTGCGTAGGGAGAAAACATAAGGAGGAAAGCCTTGGGAATTATGAGGTAAAGTAAAGAAACATTAGTTTAAGCGAGTGGCATAAAAAAACTGAAAGACAGTTGAACTGAATGCCAAATGGGGTTTCCTAGCAGAAAGTCAGTGAAGGTTCAACGTCTGATACATTTTCACTTCCTTCTATAGAAGTGTGAGTTCCACTATTAAGATTCATTGCTAGCGGGCTGCCTGGGTGGCTCAATGGGTTAAGCCTCTGCTTTTGGCTCAGGTCATGATCCCAGGGTCCTGGGATTGAGTCCTGCATCAGGCTCTCTGCTCAGCAGGGAGCATGCTTCCACCTCTCTCTCTGCTGCCTCTCTGCCTACTTGTGATCTCTCTCTCTGTCAAATAAATAAATAAAATCTTTAAAAAAAAAATGCCTTCGGCTCAGGTCATGATCTCAGGGTGCTGGGATTGAGTCCCGCATCGGGCTCTCTGCTCAGCGGGGAGCCTGCTTCCCTCTGTCTCTCTCTGCCTGCTGCTCCATCTACTTGTGATTTCTCTCTGTCAAATAAATAAATAAATAAAATCTTAAAAAAAAAAAAAAAAAAAAAAAGATTCATTGCTAGCCAGCAGAGAGCAGCCAAATATAAACCCTGCTTGGCTCATAACAACCACTACTACTGCAACTCTGTTTAATGAGCATTTACTATGTATTCCATACACTAGGCTAAGTGATTTGTGTACATCGTTATTTATAATCCTCACATTTCTTATATAAAAGTGAAATGCCTTTGGCAACAATACAGTTGACATATGTTTTGTCATGAAGATGGCTTTGGGGTGTTTTCCTTCCTAACTTAATTATAAATAAGCATAATCAATGAAAGTGCACTGCAATTTCACCTAAGTGTGTTCAGTTGTTTTCAATAATTTGAAATCCATTGTGCATGCATGGGGATGGTCCAAGACGGTGGCAGAGGAAGACCCTGAACTCATCTCCCACAGACACACTAGATCTACCACTCTCTATGGAATAACTCTCCCTGAAAAGAACTGAAGACTAGCTGAACTGCTTCTTCCACAACAAGGGGAAAATGGCCACACTGAGCCAGGCAGGAAAGGCAGAAATGCAGTCTTACAAAAAGCTCACCAAGGGCGCAGCAACTCACAATAGGGAAGTATTCACAGATTTAGAACTCTCCAGCTCAGGCACCACAACTCTTGGGACCTGCACCAGAGAGATGAGGCCCCAAACATGGGGCTTATGTCCAGGGGGCCTAAGGGTTATGGAGATCTGAGATACTCCTTTTGAGGGGCTCAAGCATGGACTCACCCATCTGGACAAGCAGCACAAAGGCAGCAGTTTGAGAGATGACTGGATTATATGTGAAGGAGATTCAACTGCTAATCTTAAAGATTCATGGGAATTTTCCTTGTGGATGGAACTGCTGGAGAGTGCCAATTTTCGCACTATTCCTCTACCTTGCTAGGAAGGCAGGTGTGGGCATACATAACATGGCTAAAACCAAGGCACGTCCCTCCCAGAACGCTCTTCTCCAGCTCTGCTAAAATTGCAGGTGTGCCCCACCCAGGGTGCTCTTCCCTGGCACAGGCATGTCCCGCACCCAACACTCTCCCACCGCCTTGCTAAAACTGGCGGGTAAACTCAGTCCACACAGAGGCTACTCAACTGACTGGCTCTGGTGGCTGGAGAGGCCTGTACATCCGGGATCCATGGGTAACAACTGGAAAGATCGTGCTGAACAGGATACTATATCCTGGATAATACACAGACAGCAAACTGAAATACAGCCCCAGACTGCGTATGGAAAAGACCCATTTGATTGTCCAGAAGCTTTCACCTGAAGGATGAACTTCAGGTTAAAGCCACACATCTAAAGGCTGCAGAAGCACTCTCAGAGGACATAGGCAGGGACACACCACCTGTGCACACCTCTCCCCGGAACTTGGCCTTGCCACAGCTCACTGTTATCTCCCAGAAAGGATCTTTTATACTTGACTGAAGCCCTGATTTTTGGTAACTATCACCCAGGGGATAGCAGATCTCCTGGTCTAGAGGTCAGCAGTGTCTAGGATTGTGGTCCCATTGGATTGTATATATTTGCATACTTTAACAGCTGCTGCCTGAGGACCTGGCTTCCAATCTGCCTGGATCTAGGTCCCTCCCTTTGCACGGGTCCAAAGCACATCCTCACCAACTGCAACTATCAAGAATAAATCAGGTTGATAATCGCAAAGGGTCTAGCGACAACCAAGAACTAAGGCAAGGTTGAAACAGATGCTGATTATCAGAGGGGAAAGGGGTTAGGGCAGGGTGAAAAGAGTGAAGGGGTGGTAGTAAGACTTATTGTGGTGATCACTGTGTAATGTATACAAATTTTGAACTACTGTGTTGTATACCTTATACTAATATAATGTTACATACCAACTTTAGCTCAAGTAAACAAATAACCTGAAATTCAGACCACAAATGTAATTCAGTCTTTTACTTTGTATGTCAAAGGTTATTAGTTTCAAAGATTTTTCTTATTTTATATTGAAAGTATACAGATTTCCCCAAAGGAAATGAGTGGGGGAAAAAGTCTCAGCTGTTAAAATAAGAAAAAAGTCCAAAAAAAAAAAAAAAAAAAAGGGAAATGGTGCATGTGGCAAACTTCTTGGAATCATTACACGGTTTAAATTTATTGGAAAAATGTATATATAATACCACCAATTACTATATTATATTATACTTTGTATATATTATATATTATAAGAACTTTATTATTTTTTATTATTATTTGTTCAAGTAGACTCCATGCCTACTGTGGAGTCCAATGTGGGGTCTGAACTCACAACCCTGAGACCAAGACCCAGCTGAGATCAAGAGCTGGATACTTAATCAACTGGGTCACCCAGGTTCCCCAAACTTTATTTTTTTAAATGAGTACTCTATCCATGCACAATTATTTCCCTATCAGCACTTCTCCCCATCCTATTTGGGATTACATAAGCAGTATAGCATCTATGAAATCCTAAGCTGAAATCTTTTAAGGTATAAGGAGAGGACTCTTCTGTTCCTTAGGCCCATGCTCAAACCTTAGGCACTTACTTTTCTCAAATGAAGGAGTCACAAGCCCACTGGTGCTTGTGTTTGCTACCGGCTCAACAGACTGGCAGAGCGATCCACCATTTCCTACAGAGCAGGAGCAGCAACCTAGGTAGATAAAATAGCACAGGAGAATAAGGCCCAACCACAACAGAAATGGATAACTTCCAGAGATGCCAAACCAAACCAAACCAAACCAAACCAGACAACCCACCCACTCATACACACACACACACACACACACACACACACACACACATTTCCCATGCAGCCACAATGGAAACGTGTTCACATGGTGTCTATCAAGAAGAATTTACATGTGCTTATTTGGAGGTTAACATTTAAAGAACGGCAGGCAAAGGACTGGCTCCTTTACATATTTGTCTCCTCATTGCATGACAAGGAAGAGTGTTTCTATCCAGCTGTTTTTATTAGTTACCACTGTGCTTTGACAACTAAGAATTTGAACACTTTCTTCAACTACAGCTTTTACTTCATCACTCCTTAAAAACATGCCCTAGTGCTCTATTGTTTACTGTAGTTAACTGAAACTCCTTGGCCTGAATTTGAAAGCTCCTGAGGACTTGGCCCCTCTTTCTCCATCCAACCACCCCCCATCTAACAAGCCTTTTCCTTCTTCCCGGACAATTCTTTTTTTTTTTTTTTTAAGATTTTATTTATCTATTTGACAGACAGAGATCACAAGTAGGCAGAGAGGCAGGCAGAGAGAGCAGAGAAAGCAGGCTCCTTGCTGAACAGAAAGCCCCATGTGGAGCTCGATCCAACCTGAACTGAAGGCAGAGGCTTTAGCCCACTGAGCCACCCAGGTGCTCCAATTCCCGGACAATTCTTTCGTATCCTCCATGAACCCCATGCCTGTTCAGGTCTGCAGACTAGTTAGGCATGCGTGCAATTCCCACTCTCGCTAATTCTTTGAAATCTTCTCCTCTTTTATGTTCAGCTCAAGACTTGCTTCTTTCAAGAATGTGTTTCCTCCTAGTCTAGAAAATGCAGTCAAAACAATCTTATTCCTTTGTCTTCTCAGACATACACTGCTGAAAATCCCTTGCTGCTTTACAGGCTGATTGGTTTATGGAAGATGCCTTGAGACATCTGCTTTATAGAGCTATAGCTTCTCCTCCACATAGTCTGAGGACGCATGCAGTAGCCTTTAGTTATTGAAAATTTTGTTCATTTACTTGACAGAGAGAGAGACAGCAAGAGAGGGAATACAAGCAGGGGGAGCAGGAGAGGGAGAAGCAGATGTCCTGCTGAGCAGGGCACCCGACCTTAGGACCCTGGGATCATGACCTGAGTGGAAGGCAGATGCTTATCTGACTGAGCCACCCAGGCACCTCATGCGGTGTCCTTTAAACACAGATATAAGACATGGCGCTCCTTGACATGGATTCTTTTTTTTTTTTCTAATGTGAATTCTAATAGAATAACAACTTCAGTGACAAAGTGTATTAAAATTTAATACGCTAGAAAAAGGAATAATGCCTAGGCTGAAATTTTCATTGATAAGATGATTTAATTCTTCAGCAGTGTTCTTAACAGAAAAGATTTCAAAGTATAAAAACCACCATCTATAATAAGCTATTAGAAGTGTCTTTCTATATTTAAGATAATGATGCCATCTCAAGGTTAAAATAGAACCACAGAATAATAGAAGAGAAAATACAGAGATCGTCTGGCCCAACCATCCTATCTTCAGAAGTTTGAAGGCTTAAGTCAGCTAAGATGAAATTGTTCAGAAAACAGACATAAAGCCAGCCCAGTTCAATGACATACATACAGGGCATGCACAGAGCCTGACATGGGAATTGATTTCATGACCCCGAGATCAAGAAAGTTCCCTGAAGCAAAACACTTAGGATACAGGCTATACAGGCACGTAAGAGTGTCTTTTTATATTGATATCATACCTGTTTCTGGGACAGAACTTGTAAAAGGTTCTGGTTCGTTTGCTGGCCCTGGGCTCTCCTCAAAGGCAGCATTCCCAGGCTCTGCTGCTTTGTGGTTCTGAGACTGGTCGAACCCTTCATAGCGTCCTGCTTGGGTGGTGCGGTTCATACACATGAGTGATATGCCAGCTATCACGATGCTACAGAACAGGGTGACTGCTGTGATGACCATCTGCCAGTAATGCAAAGAGACATTAGGCCACTTTGCACAATCCCAGCTTGATCACCTTAGTAGCACAACTTAAGGGAATTTTTGTTTGGTGGGAAAGGCAATCTCTCCACAGCTATAAATGCTCTGGAACAGTGGTTCTCAAAAAGGAATAAGAATATGAAAGGGAGCAAGTTATTTGAAGAGAAATTAGGATTAAATTAAGAGAAAATAAGATCTCTAGTGAATTCTTTCACTCTCCATCAATATCACTGGTTTCCTCTGTAAGCAAGCTAAGTGACTGCTTACAGACCTTTTTTATTCAGTTTTTGCTTGCTTTAATATGTCATTCAAGCATACTTCAATGGGAGACACTGTTTGGTAATAATACTAAACATAAATAATTCTGACTAATACTAATTGCATACTAACATATGCCAGCACTGGTCAAAGTCTTTTATATATGTAATCTTGTTTATTCCCACAGCAACCCAATAAAATTCAAAATTATGAAACAAAAAAAAGGATAAGAAATCAAAATCTCTTGAAGGTTTTTTTTTTTTTTTAAAAGAAAAACATCCTTGAGGCTAGCCCTAGAGAATTTTGATCAGCAGATACACTATGGCTTCTCAAAAAAACATTTTTCCCCAGGTACTTATTGTTCTGAAATTTATACTTATAAAAGGATTGAAAGTCAAGAACATGGCTTTTATTACTACTGCTGACTTACTAAATAGCTTTAAATTAATCACTCTTTCCTCCAGTGGAGAAAACATAATTCATAAGTGGGCTTAAGATGACCCAATAAGTTTCAAGCATTTGGAAATCATCAGCTAAAAATGGATGTAGACCTATAAAATCTTCACCACAGTTCAAAGTGTGACTTAACAAAGTGATATAGGATCACTAGTGGGATATACAATAAATTGGAACAGATTTTCAAAATAACTTTAATGTAAGTATAGCAAAACACAGGAACAAGGGAAAAAGAGATGTTCACAAGAAAAGAACTGTCAATAACCTCTTCTTACCTGCTCCTTTCCATAGAAGAAGGCTGAGTCAATGCTATCTCCATTATGTTTTCCAGTTATCAGAAGAACACCAACAAGGAGAGCAGGAATTCTGGAATAAGGTTTAGAGAGAGAATGAGACAATGAATAGTAACTGTGTATAGGGAAACATAGGCAAACAGAAAACTATCCACTTACCCCCAGCCAGATATTATGATGATTCCAACAGGAATTTGTACACTCTCTCTCTTTTTCAAAAGAAACAAAGAAACTGCCAGAAGGCCTAAAAACAAGAAACAGAAATTGAAAGGTAGATGGTTACTCTTGATGTTGATCAGACCTCATAGAACTTTAACCAAGCTTATTTCGATGGTAGTCGGGGGTTTAGACCCTAAAATTTACTCTTTCTAAATAAATACTGGCCTCAATATTTTGAAGCATGTTTGTCTCATAATCATTCGTGTTTTCCTTCCTGTATTATTTCTTTACTCAAATCTTCTTGTTTTATATATGAGGAAGTTTTCAAAAGCTCAAATCAGTTTATTCTTTTGACTGGTGTTGAAATCTATGTATTTGTTAAAAAAAATTTTAACTGGATACAAAGCAAGTCTAAAAATAAAACACCCTCACTCTGCCAGTGCTAAGAAAGTACAGGCAATTCTTACCCTGGTTTAGTTTTTGGAAAATGCCCCAAGTCTAAATGATAGAACTTAATACAAATATAATGTGAACTTAATACAAAAACAAATGTTTTAAAACTCTTGAGCGTTCCTTTCATCTTAAATCCAACTATTTATACAAGTAACATCATTTTCCATAAATCCTATGTAGTTGTAGACTCTTAGAGCTTCAGAGTTGGAAGGAATCATTGTTTGAAATGAACACCTTCATTTTATAGATACGGACACAAGGGTTTGCCCAAGCCACATAGCCAGCAGAGGGCAGAGCAGGACTACAAACTCTATCAGTGTTTCTAATAATCATCCATGGACCCCTAGGGTTGTTAAGACATATTCTGCAGGATTTAGACATTTCCGTGAGAAATTTTAAGTCTCTTTGGTATATTTTCAATGATAATCATCTAAGATGCCCGTCTTATAACCATAGCACTGTCTCATAATCTCAGAGCCAGCATCTGGTTAAACGTAAGTTTGAGCCAAGTGAAGGCCAACTATCACAACACAAGATCCCAGCGAAGGTTCTATGGTAGTCTGAAGAGAGAAACGCAGTGAGATGAGCCAGGTCATAAGCCCACACATGAAAGTAAAGGCAAACCACGCTAAAAAAAAAAAAAAAATCCTAACCAGAGGAATGAGTTCCATTTTACATTTCAAGTTGTGATTCAGATTAGCAAAACAAGATCCTTTGTCCTGTCATGAATGTTGCCAATTAGAATTACCAAGTTTGTAATTGGGACCCTCATCTGTGAATCTGCTTCGGTTTTAAAGTTGTTTATTGGGGGGGCGCCTGGGTGGCTCAGTGGGTTAAAGCCTCTGCCTTCGGCTCGGGTCATGATCCCAGGGTCCTGGGATCGAGCCCCGCATCGGGCTGTCTGCTCCGCGGAGAGCCTGCTTCCTCCTCTCTCTCTCTCTGCGTACTTCTGATCTCTATCATTCAAATAAATAAAATCTTAAAAAAAAAAAAAATCTTAAAAAAAAAAAAAAGTTGTTTATTGGGGCGCCTGGGTGGCTCAGTGGGTTAAGCCACTGCCTTCGGCTCAGGTCATGATCTCAGGGTCCTGGGATCGAGTCCCGCATCGGGCTCTCTGCTCGGCAGGGAGCCTGCTTCCCTCTCTCTCTCTCTCTGCCTGCCTCTCCATCTACTTGTGATTTCTCTCTGTCAAATAAATAAATAAAATCTTAAAAAAAAAAATAAAATAAAGTTGTTTATTAGCTGTATATAAGGAATTCATACCCAGACCCAAGACCGTACAGATTAATTAACACTGTGCTAGAATAATACAAATGAACACTGAGGCTCTTGCAAATTGTTTTTCTTTACAGAGAACCCGCAAGTTCAGGAGGTACTTTAATGTCACTGCTCCTTCCTAAATACATTTGTGCCTTCTATAGTTCTAGGTTTTCAACAAGGTACCCAACAGTGTTCTATTATAGCAGTGAGAGCATTCTTCAAAGTCCCAAAGGTCATCATTCTTGCCTTATGCAAAGACTGGTCTAAAAATAGGCCCAGGCTGGTCCTGCATCTCTCCCAGGTTGCTGACAGAAGCTTAGAGTTCCTACCTGAATAGGTTAAACATTTTGGGCCTCACTGAACTCATTTGAAAAACAAAGGACTTACACTATACCAGTGTTTCCAAAGCATGAGACACTATACGAAATTTTTGGACTAGTTTTGTGTTTATTTTAACACGCTAGTGAAAAACTAGCACAGGAAACCTGGGATTTTATTACTATAAGGTTCGATTTATTTAAGTTAAAAAAGTGAGTAAATTTTTAGGGAAAAATTTTAAAAAAAAAGGACAAGTGGCATGCAGATACAGCAAAAACTGTGAAGATGGCAGGCAAATGGGTGAAACTGAAAATGGCTGAACAGGATGATTTAAAACGACACTTCAGGTCTAAAATCCTGTTCTAGCCTAATAATCTCACAGTTGAAGAGCACCTTCACTGGGATCCAGGAATCCAGAACAAGGTCTCTAGATAGATTTTGACATGTATGCTTAAAAAGGTCGGTTTTTTTTTTAAAGACTTTATTTATTTGACAGAGAGAGACCACAAGTAGGCAGAGAGGGAGGGAAGCAGGCTCCCGCTGAGCAGAGAGCCCGATGCGGGGCTTGATCCCAGGTCCCTGAGATCATGACCTGAGCCGAAGGCAGAGGTCTAACCCACTGAGCCACCCAGGCATCCCTGCTTAAAAAGGTTTTAAAGACACTTGGTGATTTCTTTTCTTTTTTTTTTTTTTTTTAAGATTTTATTTATTTACTTGAGAGAGAGACAGTGAGAGAGAGCATGAGCGAGGAGAAGGTCAGAGAGAGAAGCAGACTCCCCATGGAGCTGGGAGCCCGATGCGGGACTCGATCCTGGGACTCCAGGATCATGACCTGAGCCGAAAGCAGTTGTCCAACCAACTGAGCCACTGATACAATGATTTCTGATACAATGATCTATTTGCTGCTCTCCTACTCACATGGTAAACTTAGCCTTAAGAAATGTAAGTATTAGAGATCAAGTTGCCCAACTGTATTTGGGAATAAAAGTCTTTAGGCTCTTTTACTTGACATCTCCTGAAAACTCTTACATTACACAAGATATGTCACCAGCTAGATCCCACGACCTGGCCTTTATTGCTTATCTGCTTGTACAAACACACATATATGCCCCATGTTTTCCCTTGAGTAGTTCTTTCCAGCTTAACTCAGGCAAAAGAACCCATAGGCATAACATCACGTGATACAAACCAAACCGAGCCCTCAAGCAACGGAGGAAGCAACAGGTGGTGGAGGCCACCCAGACCGGGTTGAGCAAAACCCCCGCCTTGCACCTGTGCAGGTGGACCACAAGGGACCTCTGGGATGACCAACAATTACCTTTAACCTCCTTCTAGCAATAAAACCTACACGGAAGGAGGAGCACAAGCCTCATTTACATAGCATACGATACAGTGCACCTCTCCTTAGGGTGCACGTGTGACCTGATACTCACCTTGACACATAGGATGACAAGACTGCCCTCCCTGAATATTCACCCTAACCCTAGACAAAAGGAACCCGTCACCCTTGCTCAGGGAGCCATAGCTTTGGAAGTTATTCCCCACAATCTCCTCATTTGCTGCAAATAGTTTCCTTTGTGTAACAACTCACCTGGTTTAGCTTCAACATGGGGAGTCGCCAAGGAGCGAGCTCACGGTGGTTTGGTTACAGCTGTTTGCTTTTCAAAACCACACATCTTCTTCTGTTTGCACTGAAGTTTTCATTCCAGAACTCCTCACCACATTGTTGCTTCACTTCAAAAGGCTATTGACTTAGATGAGCCCTGCTTTTGATCTCGAAGGCATGAAATCAAAGGCTTGTCCCTCGAAGCCACTTCCTGACACCTGCCTCCTCACAGTGGCTCCAACCAGCCCTACCATGTTACAATTTCCTTTTCTGTGCCATTGTATCAGTTCAGGTTTGTGGTATGGATACAAAACAGCCACCCAGAATGTTTTGCAAACATACCAGAATGTAGGCATCCAAGTTAAACACTATACTTCAAAATGGCAATAGGCTAAAGTGTTTGACTATTTTTTTTGGAGCCAGCTGAAATGAGAAATAGTCTCTCTTACTCTGTACTTTTGTATTTCCATACCCTTTTATTCCTTACTTTTCTTGTTCTTCTATAGCCACTTTCCCTGCTGTTTAATAATATAGTTCTTGTTGGCTGCCTACCACATACCAGGCATAAATACCCATATCTCATTTAGTTTTCAAATAACTCTATAAGGTGAAAAAACCCAATGTCACAGATGGGGAAACTGAGATTGCAAAATTAAGCTATCTGCTGAAGGCAGGGCCAGATTTTTCACTCAGTTTGGTCGGACTCTGATAGTGAGCTCTGGGATATACCTCATGGGCCTCACACTTCCCTGACATCCTCTTCCTCCTTTCTCCACTTGCCTCTAATACCTGATCTCTTGCTGCTTCCAAAAGGGAGCTCTTCTGACCATGGCCAAGAGCCAAAGATCCAGAGGAGAAAGACCATGTGACTGGAAACCCCCAGCATCCAAAGTTGAAATGAGGTCCTATTTCTCTATACCATGGAAACGGAACTTGGCTTCACACATTGCCTATGCTAGTGAGCGCAATGGCCTGAGACAATGCATTAGTCCTGAATTACTAGACTTCAAATAGCTTCTCCTGATGGAAGACCTAAATTTCCATTCACGATGCATCTTACCTGTCCATAGGTAGGTGCTATACAGGGAGCTGTACAATAAAACAAACACCAGAATCTGTCCAACAAAATTTTTTTCTTTAACGAAATTCCATATCATCATTCCAGCACAGACAATAGACTGCAGAAAAAATTATGAACAAAGTCAGTCATAGTCATGTGAGTCAGACAAATGTTTTATTCACAGCAAATTCATTATAATTATTCATTTTAAAGCACTGCTGAATAATTAGCTAGTTATACTAAAACTTCAAGTTTTATGATAAAAATCCTTCTTATGGTCTTTAACAGTGTACATAATCAATTGAAACAAACATTCTAAATACTAATCGTTTCCATAAAATAATAAAAAATAAAGTAATTGTTTACATAAAAAATGTTAAATGTCTTTGCATTATAATTTGAGTCATGCAAACACTTGACTAGAAGAATAAGATAGTGAGAGAGTTCAATTTTTAATGATTATTTCTATTCAAAGTGCAAAATTATCACCAAATGCCATTATTAGCCTCAACTTTATAAGTTCAAGACATATTGTGGTGTATAATATAATTTAGGGATAAATTAATTGTGATCAAGTTGTAATTAATTGCAATTGGTAAAAAGTACTTTCGACGTCATAACTGGAAAAACCCAACCAGATAATTTTCTTCTTTATAGTAGAATAATCAGTGAAAAAAGCATAGTTCTAAGTATCTGTATGTCTACTAACCTGTGCGATGAGTAAATTAGTTGTAAGCATATGTGGAAGCTGTTTGTATTTCTTACTCAAAAGAAGAATAGCCAGAGACCAGATCTTAAAGACAAAAGGTTCAAAGTTATTCAGGTTTCTTAACCTTTGGACTACTTATCAAATAACTCACTGATTGGCTTCTTTAGAGCACTCTCTTTATCCTGGTTCAGAAAGAAATTCCAATATTTTATTTACTTTAATCTGCCTAGTTCCCCAAAGAATATTAAGGTAAATTACCATACCCAAAGTAAAAAAAAAAAATTTAAGATTTTATTTATTTATTTGACAGAGAGAGAGATCACAAGTAGGCAGAGAGACAGCAGAGAAAGAGGAGGAAGCAGGATCCCTGCTGAGCAGAGAGCCCAATGTAGGGCTCAATCCCAGGACCCTGCAATCATGACCTGAGCCGAAGGCAGAGGCTTAACCCACTGAGCCACCCAGGCGCCCCCCAAAGTAAAATTAATAGCATGCAGATGCAATAACATGGATGGACCTGCTAGCGGGCCCATCATGCTAAGTGAAATAATAAGTCAGACAGAGAAACACAAATACTATACCATTTCACTTCTGTGTGGAATCCGAATAACAAACCAAATGAACAAACAAAACAAAACAGACATAGACTCATAGATACAGCAAACTGATGGTCACCAGAGGAGGGAGGAGTAGGGTGGCAGGTGAAACAGGGGAGGTGGACTGAGAAGTACAATTATAAAATAAGTAAGTCCTGGGGATGCAATGTACAACATAGGGAACATGGTCAGTAACATTATAATAACTTCGAACAGTGACAAACGGTGCCTGGGCTTATCATGGGGATCATTTCATAATGTATAAAAGTATCGGATCACCATGATGTATTCCTGAAACTAATTATATGTCATTTATATTTTGGGGAAAACAAAGCATGGAGAGATCCTATTGAAAATTAACTGTTCAAAAATGACAGGGTCAGAAAGCCTAGGTGGCTCAGTCGGTTAAGCATCTGCCTTAAGATTAGGTCATGATCCTGGGATCATGGTCCTTCGACGGAGCCCTGCATCAGGCTCCTTGATCAGCAGGGAGCCTGCTTCTCCCTCTCCCTCTGCCAGCCGCTCCCCGTACTTGTGCATGCTCTCTAGGTCTCTCTCTGACAAATAAATAAATAAAGTCTTTTTTTAAAAAATGACAGGGTCTTTAAGAACTAATGCCTTGACCAAGGCCATGTTCTAACTTCCCCCACCTTGGGTGGCTGGGTAGGACACAGGCTCATAGCCAGCTATTCAGGAAAAGATCTTTCGTGGGAGATGCAGTTACTGAACTCTTCTAATTTTTTTTTTTTTAAGATTTTATTTATTTACTTGACAGAGAGAGATCACTAGTAGGCAGAGAGGCAGGCAGAGAGAGAAAGAGGAGGAAGCAGGCTCTCCGCGGAGCAGAGAGCCCGATGCGGAACTCGATCCCAGGACCCTGAGATCATGACCCGAGCCGAAGGCAGCGGCCTAACCCACTGAGCCACCCAGGCGCCCAACTCTTCTAATTTTGATTCCACCATTGCCTCATGAGATATCCAAATTCCAGGCAGTCTGACTTCAAACAAAGCATACAGCCCACCTTGAGACGAACTATCTTGCATTCCTCATATTTATCAGGACTGGGTTTCTATTCTCCTTCTAAAGTGGCCAGCTACGAATGCTGGTTGATTTCCTTCTTTCTTCTCCCCTCCCTATCAATCAAAATTCATATCATCCCTCTCCCTAGACTGTCCTCTTGTCGAAGAGCACAGATTTTAAGAATGTGTAACAGAAGTGAAATTTCCTAGAAATTACATTAATAACACATTTACTTGTTGTCCACACACACGTTCACCCCCACGTCCTTCTTTTAACAGTAAAAGCGTTTTTTCCCCACCAGAATGCTGCTTGAATTCCATAAGCAACTTGAGCTACAACTCCAGTTGTTAAATGTTTTAGTATTTAATTTGAACTAGATTTATCCAGAAAGCTTCGTTGTCAATCCCTTCCAACCCCATGATTCTACAATTAGCTAATACCAATAGTATTCGTAGAGTGATCTGCCATTTGCAGATGCTTTTCACATGTATTGTCGTATGTAATCCTTAAAAGAACCCATGGAAATAGGTAAAATTAGTATCTCTATTTCCTCGCTGAGAAAACTGCAGCTTAGAAAGACTGAGATAGACGCCTAGTCGGTGATAGGGCCAAAAGCCAGTGCAGGGCTGACTAAATCTCATGCCTCATCTGCTACACAACTCTATCTCTCAGAAGGAAAGGCACAACTCAGAAGGCTGATATCACATTTTAAGGGCAGGTTTTAGTTTTCTCTATTGCATAAGAGATTTTTTAAAATAGATTTTTAAATCCCTAACTTTCTGTTACTAAGCTATTTTCAAACTCATTCTGTGGTTTTCATTCATATTTACAGTGAAATGTACTTACCAAGGAGACAAGGCTGATAATACTTATATCAAAACTAACATTCTGGATGGCATATGCCAATGGCTTAGGGTCCATAGTAGGAAAGGTCAGTAACCAGGCAGAAACGTACATGATTGGTGCAGACACAAATGTGCTTATTACCATCCCTGAGGTTATCTGCAAAAAATGAAATAAAATTGAGAGAAAGGTCATAGTCTCAATAAAACAATGACCCTACATTTTAAATAGTCACAGCACACCAAGGCTTCTAAAATAAAAGCAAGAGTCACTAAAAAGACATCATAAATTCCAGCATGTTCTCAAATACTATATCCCCCTTTCTGAGAGTCCTTAAACAAAAACACAGTTAAGTTCCTTTGGCTCCTCTTCCACTCTATGCTCAATTAATATTCGCATATAACCAGAACTAGACATCCCAAGCTGATGATTATCTTCTGGGTTCTAGAAAGTAAAGCATAGTAATGATCTAATTAAACTGATGACCAATTTCCTTCCACACTATTTCATAAAATATAGGGCAGTAAGATCAATTAAAAAAAATTACCATGTAAACATTTTACAGCCTTTGTTAAACAGTTTAGTTCCTTCAGGTTATATTTTGAAAACATTTAGTGCTATAGATAACATATGCTTAGACACCGTTAATAATTTGGTGTTAATTGATTTTAGCTATTTACTGCAACTGATTATGTGGTGTTTTGCATCTGGTGAATTAACAGTGAATGAAACAGATTTTTTTTTACCCAAATTTCAAAAGTTACCATACTACAAATAAACTTTAGGCTTCAGCAGAAATACAACAATAAAATATTTAAAACTAAAAAAGACTAATGAAAAAAGTTATGGCTGAGAAAAGACCCCAGATTAAGTAATTCTATTACCTGAAGTTACGTGATGCCTCCTTATTTACAATCAAGTAGCTTTCACATATCAAATTCTCATAAAAGACGACTGATCTCTCTGCTTTAAAAATTCATTTTTCTGCTAACTGTACAATTAAACTTAGAAGGTAGCATATACGTACAATCTCTACTTCCATGTTGAACTGTGTTGCAAAGATAGCCACTCCTGGTGCTACAGGAAAGACACCATACAAAAATGCATAATTTGATAGACTTGTATGGTTCACTATACTGTCGCCCTTGTCCAAGAGTTCCACCATTTCTCTGCACAGAAGTGGGAGCACCAGGCTGAAAAAACAAGAAATGTGTCATTCACTCAAAGTACACTGGTCCCCAAGGAGGCGAATGTTTCAGAGAATTGGCATTACGTTATTCTTCTCCTGCCCAAAAGGTCTATCTATTTGCATGCACATATTCTCTATATGCCTACTTGTGAACATTTTGAAAGAATGAAGAATTCAATTTGAGCCACTTCGGTGTAACAGTATTCTAAAAAGTGTTTTCAACATCAGGGATTAGGAGGAAAAAGACCCTCAGCTTTGGTTCCACAAATAATTTTCTCTCCAAAATTTTTTAAAAGTTGTAACTGTAGCTGCCGTTTCTTGTTTCCTCTACCAGAAAACTGAGATGTTAAAAGAAAACAAAAAGATTGATAATCTAAGCAAACTTTTTTCAAGAAAATTACTAAATTTCTTTTTGGAAAGAACCCCTGGTCTTTATTATGATTTGGGGTTTAAATGGTTCATCTGTTGGTAACAGTGCAGCTCATTTAGATTCTGAAAGCCAATAGAAAAACAGGCATCTTACAATTACCTCTTCATTGCTGTGAAGACAAAAGGGTTGGGCAGAGGGAACTGAAACAGCTGAGGTACAGCAGAAAAGTAGTGAAATCCAGACCTGGTGGAGAGTCAGTTATTAAACAAATCCTTTAGGATTCCATAGAAAGAGCATATAAAGGAAGCCGAGCTAATGAAGCTGTCCTCTAAAAAGAACGAGGCCGGGATTGATAACATTGTCATAGTAGCACCTATGGCCTAGTACAGAATACAAAACTGCTCTTACATGTACTTTTTCAATTAGCAATAATCGCGCCTCGGATAAACCTCATTGGCTACGATACTGCCACTGCGCAAAGCTTACATGTACTTTTTAATTTAAAAAATAGATAAAAATATCTAATAGAGATCAAAGACCCAGAAAAAAAGTTTTTTGTTTTTTGGTTTTTTTTTTTTAGGAAAAAATATTTTTACAATGAGAATATTTAAATATTACTTGTAAGTTGAAGTTGACAATACTATTAACATTAGAACCAGGGGTGCCTGGGTGGCTCAGTGGGTTAAGCCCTTGCCTTTGGCTCTGGTTGTGATCTTGGGTCCTAGGATTGAGTCTCACATCGGGCTCTCTGCTCAGCAGGGAGCCTGCTTCCCTTCCTCTCTCTCTGCCTGCCTCTCTACCTACTTGTGATCTCTGTCTGTCAAATAAATAAATAAAATCTTAAAAAACAAACAAACATTAGCACTGTATTTATGACTGTGGCAATATTAATTAATACTTCGTTTAAAAAATTAATACTTTGTTTCCAAGGAACATAACGCCACACCATAAATAATTTTCAAAAGTTATATTCATTTTTATTATTTTGGGAAAATATAGACCCTATCTCATATTGCACTGCTTTCGTGAATTTAACAGTTTACACAAGGCTAATTTCAACAGTTAAGTATGCCCAAAGTGCATTGGGGTAGTGTCACAGTAAAATTATGTCCCCTTCACCATGAAGTACAACTCTGTGGCTAATGAACTAAGTAAGCTGAAGAACTGTTGACTAAGGAACTGATACAAACTTTATTTGATAAGCTAGGATCAGATAGTTGAGAATAATCATTTGTATGGACTTCCCTATTTAGAAAGTTCAACCGCCCACAGAATTATAGAATATCTTCCCCAAACTCATGAAAACAAGCTTGCACTCAAAATTATTGTTTTCATCACGACCAATAGGGCTTTAAAAGATTGGAAAACTCAGAAATCCTGTAAAATTTCCTTTAAAAATATGATCAAACTGGGACATTAGGAGATATTAAGTAAGATTATAAAAAAGTTAAAGGGAAACCAATAGTCTTTATCTTCTGGCAGTAAAATGGAAAGAATAACTTACACAGAATAAGGCAGTAGCTTTCCACAATATACCAACACCACATTTTCCTTTAAATGACAGCTACTCAGACGAGAGTATTACTATCAGATTATTTAGGGGAGAAACAGTTGCAAAAACATCTCAGGAACTGGCTAAACAAGGCTTTCACAAAGTACAGTCCCCAAGTTAAAGAAATGGAACTTACAGTTTAGCTGTGATGAGAAGAATTAGTACAACAAATGCTGACTTCTTCAGTTTCTTTATTTTCCCCACCATTGTAAGACCAAGATAAAATAGAGCTGCTCCCGAGAAAGAATTTGCAAGTCCATCAAGAAAATTTTCCATATATATGGGCACTTTTTGATCAAGAATAAAATTGAAGGCAATGCCAATGAAAACCATAAATACTATTGGGTTCTGTAATACACGCAGAAGTCCAAGTCCCACAATTTTCACTTTGTTTTGAGAAGCATTTTGAGTGTCTTTCCACTTCTGGATTTCACAGAAGATAAATCCTATAGGGTTCAACATCATAAGAGATATTGGGGCCACCAAGTAAATGTACTGGAGATATTCTGGGTATGTGGTTTGATACAAAGCTTCAACTGCAAAACACGAATGAAAATTGCTTTAAAAATGATTACCACAGAAATGCAGTAATATATTATGTACATAATGTTTTCCATGCTTAATTATAACATATTGTAAATTTATATAAGTAGTGCACAATGACCTCATTAGCCTACTTTGAAAAAGTAAATTTTAGTAATAAAGCTTACAAGGAAGAAGAACACACTATATTAAATGATATTTAGCCTATGAAATGATGATCAACTTTAAAAAATTATTGTTAGTGAGGGGTGCCTGGGTGGTTCTGTCAGTTAAGCATCTGACTTCCGCTCAGGTCATGATCTCAAGGTCCTAGGGGACTGAGCCCCATGGCAGGATCTCCGCTCAGTGGGGAGTCTGCTTCTCCCTCTGCTCCTGCTCCCTCCCCTCTCTCCCTCTCACAAATAAATAAATAAAATCTTTAACAAAATTACTGTTCGTGAGACCCACTAATTTTTACTATGTAGAGGCTAAGACTAGTCTCAAAAAAAGGGCAGAATTGTAGAATCCTTAAAAAAAATTCCAAACACAGGGGCGCCTGGGTGGCTCAGTGGGTTAAAGCCTCTGCCTTCGGCTCAGGTCATGATCTCAGGGTCCTGGGATTGAGCTCCGCATCGGGCTCTCTGCTCAGTGGAGAGCCTGCTTCCCCCTCTCTCTCTGCCTGCCTCTCTGCCTACTTGTGATCTCTGTTTTAAAAAATTTTTTTTTCAAACACAAATCTAGTAAGGAATTAAACATTTAAGTAGTAATAGCAACAAGGTGATTTGATTCCCTTAGAGAGGTTTCAACTGGAGCGGGGAACCGAAGCCAGACTACCGAGGTTGGGAGATAAGAGTAGGAGACAATGAAAGAAATAATGGGCACTGAAGCGATAGAGTCCAAGCTATCGTGGAAAAGAAGCAAAGATGGCAGGTGGCTCTCAGACAAAATGCAGAGGAGTCAGACACAGGAGGTCCCTCCGAAGTCCAAAAATGATGAGTAGTTGGAAGGTCAGGAGTTCAGAGTAAGTCAGATAGTTGACCTACTGATCTTAATATATCCCAGGTGCCTAGGTCCAAGATATGCCGTGGGAGTTGGTGGCTGAAAGGGACTAGAGGAAACTTCACTGGAGTTGGAAAAGTCAGGCACTGAAAGGGAGAGGATTTAATGGGTAGTACACATGGATGCTAATGTCAAACCAGATAATGGCAGGGGCATCTGGGCGGCTTAGTCAGTTAAGCATCTGCCTTTGGCTCAGGTCATGATCCCAGGGTCCTGGGACTTAGCTCCATATCAGGCTCCCTGCTTAGTGGGGAGCCTCTTCTCCCTTTCCCTCTGCCTGCCACTCCCCCTGCTTATACTCTCTTCCTCTCTGTGTCAAATAAATGAATAAAATCTTTTTTAAAAAAAAGATAATGGCAAGATTTGGTAGTCTAGAAGACAATGAGCCAATTATTAAAGTCCTCACTAAAGGAGGAGGAATGATCAGAATGAGGTCACCAGATGAGAGCAATGAGGATGAACAGACTAGGTAGGCCATATGAAACCCAAAGAAGTAGTTCCTATGAAGAGCAGAGAATAACGGCCTAGCAGAGGTACGAGGCGTCTATGAGGATGCCAGCTCTGCCTGCATGTAGGTTGCAGGTGAAGAGAAAATAAGCAACCTCCATTTGAGAGGAATGAAAAGGAATGAATGCTTTCAGGAAGACCCAGTGAAGATGCTGAAGAATTAGGAATGAAAAGGTGAATCTAAGGAAGGTTCAGGAGGGGAATACAGTAGAGTCATGTGAGTACACATTTAACAAACACAAATTCAACTACGCTCTCTTTTTTCCCCCACAAGGCATGTTCCCAAACACAAACTAAATATATCACTTGTTCATGGAGGAAAAACAATGCAAGAGAAAAAAACCTGGCTGTGTTAGACTTATGAGAAATGGAACAATGTACACAAAGTATGTGTTTTGTATTTTGTGGGCGATTTAAGGGATTTTTCAAGGATGTGACGCAACATGATAACTTTGGAACCTAACCAGTGCATAAAATGAGTCTCCCTGCAAGAGGCTAGGTGGGTTGGATTAGACTTCTGTTTGTTGGTGGACTAACAGTTGGTGGTTTGGTCTTGAGTTGATCAGAGCAACTTAGACCCTTGGAGTAAGCAACCTGGTCTCCAGGCACATTTTTGGCAGTGAGTTCCAAAATTCAAGCTAATACGTATAAAGGATGATTCATAGATAATTGGAGGCTGAGAAAGATAGATTAACAACAACAACAAAAAAGAACAGCCACAATCACTTGCTAAGATAGAGGCAATCATGTGAAAAAAATGTAAAAGATTAGATTTCTCAATTTACATTAAGATAAAGTTACACAGGTAGGAAAATATATTTGTTTACTTACTCAGGATACATAAGTTCAGTTAATGTCAAGCACATGTCCGGTACAGTTATGTAACTAGATTATATAACCTTTAGAAGTCTACCTGGTTCTCATTAGCTAAAACCTATTTTGTAGGATTCCATTCCCTTTTTTTCAGCTAAGCACATACTGGGGTCTATAATACCCCTGAAACGAAGCAGAGGCTAAACAAAACATACTCGATTACATAAAATTTCACAAATTCTTCCCATTGATTTCCAACCTAGATATACAAGTTCTGTATCTCTTAGTGGTTTTCTTTCATGTTTCATAAAGTTTCAACTTCTAAGTTAAAAAAAAAAAAAAGGCGTCACTTTTGATAACTATTTCTAGACCCGTCCACTCCTTCTGAACAGATATTCCATCTCTAAGAGAAAATCTTAAGTTTTAAAATAGAGAATACACTTTGGAAAAGCCTTATGTTTTCTACCTGAGTTCAGAAATTTTCCCAAGTGGCCAAAATAAAATGCATAAGGTGTTTCCTCTGACAACCTTCAGCAGACAAAGCCCCTTAGGCTAATGCTTTTCTCCAGAAATTTACTCTCTCTGCACTCCAGCATTTCATCACCATCTGATAATGGACCATAGATTGTTTTAAAAGCTCAATGCAAGTTTGAGCAGCAGTTTTTTATTATCTACAGCTAACCAACCACTCTGTCCAACCACTAAGTCCATTCTTCTTTCCCTGGACCTTTTCTATTTTCTCCTCTTGAGCCACTAGTCAAAAATCTCAAAATTGGATTAATGTGTTTACCAACTTAGATCCTTTTGGTTTTTCTCGACCACTCCCTTGATCCATTTTATTCACTGCTGACAATATCCTCTAAATCTTAACTTTCAAAACATAATGATTTTCCCACAGTTCTTACCTCCCACAAGAACGAATCAACATGTTGATCATCATACCCCAACTTCTTGAAGTCTCTCTTTCCTCACCCAAATCTTGCCTACAGTTTAAGGCCTGTCTCAGGTATCAGTGCTTCCCCCTGGTCTTCAGTCTCTGTCCTGGACCTCCCCTCTGGATGGCTCTGGCTCCTTTTGTTTCCTATTAGTGCCCCTTCATCCCATTCTGACTTCCTTGATGGCATCACTTCAGAGCCCTCAGGTCCCAGCACAGGGCTGAGCAAATCTGTAAATACTTGCTGAATGCAATTAGCACATCAATGAATGTCAAAGTTTTCAAAGTAAAAATATATTTTGTAACACACAGCGATTAATATCTAATTGTTCTCTTTTAGATCTCTTTCTTTTTATACCCATTTTTTTCTTTTTCCACACGCTGAATTTTTATAAAGCAGGTTACTAGCAGCACATTTTGAGTCAGCTGAACCAGTATATGAAGGTGAAAAAGGCACAATCTAAAGGGAGAGCAAAAACTGGGAATAAATAAATATTTGTCAAATCATGAGAAGAACAGGGCTCAACGTGGAAATTTCAGTCCACTTCTGCCATTCGTTTGCATAATTAAAGTTACATATTTATCTGTGAATTGGCATTGCTTCTATTACCAATCAAAAGATGGCTTTTTAAATTGACATATATGAAAGCAGTGACCTATACCAACAAATTAGATTTATAATGATTATGTCAAGCATTAAGTTCTAATTAATTAACGCTTACAAATAAAGCTCTTGGGGGGAGGAGAGAATCCTACTATGAGGAACTAAAAGACAAAATTAGCCACCCACTGGGGCTCCTATTTTGATTCCTGCCGGGCTTCAATCCCTAGCAAACAACACAAAGACCCAGACAAGATCATTCTATTATTTAATGGCATATGGTTAAATGCTTCATTTCCTTTCTGTTTACAGCTCAAGCACTAGAGCATAATTATGATTAGTCGGGGTACTTATGCTATCAGCATTGTTTGAAGAATAAATTATAGGATTTAACTATGCCTTATTAGTATCTTTTAATGACAGAGGTAGGGAATGATTCTGTTTTGCTGAAATCAACATTTCACCTTGGTAGATTCTTCCTTTCTTCTCGAACTCATAATTCTTAAAGTAGCTTTGAAAAGAATTGTTCTAAAAAATAGCGAGCTTCTCTATTAGTCTGTTAAATGCACTGTAGCCTTCTGCCACTTGAATATAGATAAATCATTTGAATATAATTTCATAGGCTTATAGTTGGCATAAAATAGAGAAAAAGGAACCATGAATGTCCTTTCTCTTTATTCATTAGCTTATCTTCTACTGAGCTTTCTCCTGAGTCACCTATAAATTGGACTGATACTGTGGAACAAAAGCAGTCTTAAAAAGGACATTTCTCATAAGATATGATGTTTATCTGTTAACAAAAGAGTGGAAATTCCTGGGAGACATCACACAACAAACAGAAAGAAAGTGTCTTCTCTCCAGAGATAGTCTTCTCTGTCCACCCTAAGAATGCCCAGAAGGCAGATGGGTAAGGGCAGCAATAAAAAATCAGCTCCTCGGAACAGATACACAGTCCTATAGCTCCGTACTACCCCTTCCAATCTGCAGACACCTGAGAAAGCACTTTTGTGTATACTACTGGGTTTCTGGTAAGGTTATTGTCTACAATCTAATGTAGTAAGAGCTCTTACATTATTTGTAATTTTTTTTTTACTTCATTTTTTTAAAGAAAGAGTTTCTTTCTTTGAAAGATTTTATTTATTTGACAGAAAGAGACGCAGCGAGAGAGAGAACACAGGCAAGGGGAGTGAGAGAGGGAGAAGCAGTCTTCCTGCGGAGCAGGCAGCTGGATGTGGGGCTCAATCCCAGGACCCCAGGATCATGACCTGAGCCGAAAGCAGATGCTCAACAACTGAGCCACCAAGGTGCCCCCATTATTTGTAGTTTAAAACCAAAAAATGATGACTCAAATTTTACCAGGATAATCATCAGGGAAATTGGACTAGCATATTGCTGGGAACATGATTACCACCAAACTCAGTGATCCAAAGTGGAACATAAGAAAAACGGTGATGAAGATAGCTGACTACATTTTTTTTTTTTAAGATTTTATTTATTTATTTGACAGAGACCACAAGTAGGCAGAGAGGCAGGCAGAGAGAGAGGGGGAAGCAGGCTCCCTGCCGAGCAGAGAGCCCGACGTGGGGCTCGATCCCAGGACCCTGGGATCCTGGGATCATGACCTGAGCCGAAAGCAGAGGCTTAACCCACTGAGCCACCCAGGCGCCCCTGACTACATTTTTGATTTAAAGATTCTGCCTTAACATGAAAATGCATAAGCTCATCTAATTGGTCTTTTCCACTGCCACTCATTTCATGGAATACCTTTAGAATAATATAAAGAGGGGCGTCTAGATGGCTCAGTGGGTTAAAGCCTCTGCCTTCAGCTCAGGTCATGATCCCAGGGTCCTGGGATTGAGCCCCGCATCGGGCTCTCTCCTCAGCAAGGAACCTGTTTCCTCCTCTGTCTCTGCCTGCCTCTCTGCCTACTTATGATCTCTGTCAAATAAATAAATAAAATCTTTAAATAGAATTAATATAAAGATAAAGAAGATCTTTGATTTTCTCTGATATGAATGGGTTATGGGCTAGTTAGGTCTTCTACAGATTAAATGGGTATGTTACATAACTGTGTGGCATAAGAGAATGCCTAGGATTTAGAGCCAAAAGACCTAAGGTTTGGATCTCAGTCACATTAGCTGTGTGACCTGAGAGAGACAATGAAACCTCTCTAAGCCAGTCTCCTTATTTGAAAATGAGGATTAAAAATATCTGCCCTACCTCAGGTAAGTATATAAGAAGATATAAAGTTACAAATGTTAGTTCTGTTTAGTTGTGGATTTACTAGTCTATGAGAACATGAAACTATATATAGTTTATGCCTAAATTAAGATAATGTAATATTTGTTACTTAACACTATAATACTGAGCCATTTATAAAGTCTTTATGCCACAAATACCTCAAGTTTACATTATTTAATGCTCCTGAGGAGATGAACTTTTATTTCCAAAGTGTTTTATTTCCAATGTCTTTATTTAAATCCTTGGTTTAGGAGCACCTGGGTGGCTCATTTGTTAAGTGTCTGCCTTTGGCTCAGGTCATGATCTCAGGGTCCTGGGATCGACCTCCGCATTGGGCTCCCTGCTCTGCGGGGAAGCCTCCTTCTCCCTCTCCCTCTGTCACTCCCCCTGCTTGTGTTCCTGCTCTTATTGTGTCTCGCTCTGTCAAATAAATAAATAAAATCTTTAAAAATAAAATAAATGCTTGGTTTATCCTAATTTTAAAATTCAATAACCTTAAAGGAACACCTTTATAGCTACTATTTATAGCTTAGTCATCTAGGAGCCCGGATTTTTCTCGCTCATAAACCTGCTTTACTCAGAGTTATTTAATTTCTAAGATTTAGCTCCATTTCTGGTAAGCAAGATGGAGGAGGGTCAAAGGAAGGGGGAAAAAAAAGTATACCCAGTAGAATCTTTTTGGTGCCAAAGGTGAAATAATTAACAGTTTGGGTGGGGGGAGAGTTTTAAAACTACTGAATAAGGATCTGAAAGTTAATGGTAGTTTTCAGTTGTCCACTTTGATAAATTTCTTTCAGTCTCTGCTCAGAAGATATACCTTCAGAGAGGCTTTTATTGACGCCCTATATCAAACAGAACCTCCTCATTCCAAGCCCTTTATACTACTTTATTTTTATGGTCCTTGTCATTACCTGATATTATTTTAATTTTAATTTTATTTTCACATTAAAATGTAAGTTTAATATGAATGAGGACTTTGTTGTAGTCCCAGCAGCTAGCACAATCATGGGTACATAACAGTCCCCGTGAAGGTGTGCATGAATGTATGACTATATCCGTTAATATTCAGGTCCTCACACCATGACACATGGTCAAAGCATAACATAAACTGTAATTTAAAAATAAAAATATAAAAAGTAGCTACTAAGTAGTTAGTACTTAGGGTGTTCTGGAAAAAAGAGTATGTTCAAGATATTCCCAGATTGGTATGTTTTATCAGGAAAACACACATAGAAGCATAAAATTAGCCTGCCTAAAGAGTTGGAAAGGTTAAGAAGGAAATGCTGAAAAGGCAAAAGCACTCACCATTTTCGTTCTTATACAAGAAATTAACTTAAACTGAAGTATACTGACTCTCTGAATAACAAGCTCAACAACAAAATTTAATGTAAAACTATGTATATGCCAAATGGTAAGAAAAATGAGGGAGGGAAAAGAAGTCACTCTTAAGTTTCCACTACTAACATTTAATAACTACTTTTATGCAGACATATATCTATCTTTCTTATGTAATTTAAATCAGAAACTCATCCCTCTGGAGCCTGAGCTTCTTTTGTGTGAATGGTGAGAAGAAAAAGAATATATTTGAAAGACGATTTATAAAGTTTATTTAGACATGACTATTTATTTTAGGTCAACATTTGAAGGAGCTTCAAACTCCAAAGTTAAGGAAAAAAGAGAATTCATCCTAAAGTAAGAAATACTTAAGAAAAAATATGAGAGATTTAAAAAAATTTTTTTTTTTTTAAGATTTATTCCCTTTTGGGGGTAGGCATTGTGGGTTGATACAGAGATTTGGAATGAGGTTTTGTGATTTTCTTTTTTTTTTAAGTAAACTCTACCCCCAATGTAGGGCTCAAGTTCATGGGCCCCAAGGTCAAGAGCCACATGCTCTAAAAATTGAGCCAACCAGGTGCCCCAAGAGATATTTTTTAGATATAAGTAAATATCTACCACTAACAAATGCCTAAATAAATTAAAAGACTAAATTTTTCTACTTCCTAAAACACTCAAATTTTTTAAAAACTTGAAAAATAAAAAGTAACTTACCTATAGGATATCCCAATGCAAAGTCATTACTTTGTGTGGCAAAAATAGGGAATAGTCCAGCTTTGCTAAATCGACTGTCAGGACTGGCAACCAATAAGGTTAATACACAGACAATAAAAAATACAGAAGCTTTGGCAATCAAGATACTGTATAGGAAAGACCAATCCACATTGGAAAAATTAAGTACAACCATATTTTTGAATAATAAAGCTGGAAGTGCAAATCTGGAGACAAAATTTCCCAGTCCTTTGGCCTGTGTTGATGTTATGACATTAGCTCTTCCTGCTATGTAGCCACAAAGGACAATGCCAAAACATTCTAGTAAGGCTGGAAAAAGCCTCGTTATTGACATTGAAGGTGGGTCATTAGTGGAATTAAATCTATGCACCACTGTTGAGGACAAAGTCTTGCTCATATTGACTGCAATGGTTAAGTTCTCTGCAGGTAAATCAGAAAACGAATCCATTTTCTTTCACCCTCCAACTCCAACCAGATTTCTGGAAAGAAAGGAAGAAAGATTCAGTGCAACAATCAATAATGAGAATAATTCTAGTTGAAAGCATACACTAGCAAACCTAGACTTATCAAATGACCAAATAAATATATATACTTTCTTCAACAACCACCAGAGAAAAATACAATGAAAAAAAAAAAGGGTGAGAGTTTTTGCTAACAATAACCTCTTTTTTTTTTTTTTAAGATTTTATTTATCCACTTGACACAGAGAGAGAGAGATCACAAGAAGGCAGAGAGAGAGAGAGAGAGAGGAGGAAGCAGGCTCCCTGATGAGCAGAGAGCCCGATATGGGTCTTGATCCCAGGACCCTGGGATCACAACCTGAGATGAAGGCAAAGGCTTTAACCCACTGAGCCACCCAGGTGCCCCAATAATAACCTCTTTATCTCAAAGGTGGGTCAGCTCAAAATATTTATGTTGCTGTCCTATGTTCAGTATCAGACATGAATAAAATAAGATTAATAAATATGACAGTTGCAGGGATACCCCATGGCTTTCCCCCATGATTCACACTTGAGCTTCACCTAGTGGGTAAGAGCCTGGGGCCCACAGAACCTCTCCTGAATGTCTACCTGCGTCCCAAATTCTATGAAAATTTCAGTGCTCGAGGCTACTGTCTACCCTGTGGTCATATCCTAGTAGAGGACAGGAAGAAGAGTATAGTAGAATATCACATAGTAACTTTATCCGGTAATTTTCCTCATCTGTGAAATGGCAATGATAGTACCTACCTCATGGGGACTTGAGATTAAGTCCTTATAATCACGTCTGGCACAAAGTAATCACTTAACAAAAGTTAAATACAACTTTTGGTAGCCCATAAAAGAGAATGAAAGAAATGATGATGGCATCCAACCGGGCTACCCTTAGCTTCATTTAAAGTAGCCTCATATATTTGCTTTCTTGAATGCTCCATAGTCTCTTTGTGTCACAGGGGCTTTGTACATGCAGTTCAGTATAAAATGTTCTCTTCTTTACTTGCCACTGTCTGTATAATAATATGTGTTCACCCTCTAAATCATATAGTTCAGGAGTTTCTTCACCACATTAGGCTTCATTAACCCCATAGCTAGGTCTTTATCAAGTAGAATCATGTTCTTTACCTGTAGGCTACTTTTCTCAGTTTATAATTATACCATGCATTAGAATGACTATTTGGTTTATGTCTATCTCTTTCACTAGACTTTAAGTGCCACTGAAGTAGGGACTCTGCATGTTTTTGCTCACTGTTGTACCCCCACACCCAGCACGGTGCCTGGCACACAGGAGGCACTAATACAATACACAGTTATTATATATAATTAATTATATAATTATGTATATATATTATATATATATTAATGATGAAGGACTAAAATATTAAACTTTTCACCTTTTAGTGGATCAATGTTCTCTTTTATGAACTATCTAGTTCATGGGCAGAAACCTTTTTTTCCTGAATGATAAAGTATTCTAAGTTTTACACTACAGCAACAGGCCCAAGACCAAAATGTTAAAGAACACAAAATGTGTTGTGAAATGTTTTAAAGATGTTCAGAAAATGCTAAAGCAAGAAAATACTTTATGCTAACATTACAATACTTATCAGACTCCTTCTTGTTGCCAGGGACACAATGAATATGAGGTTTGGGCAACTTTGCAACTAATCGGCTTTAATTAGTAATTTGAAATTAATATGGTGACAATTGCCAATTTCTAAGTGATTATTCAGGGTTGATCATCTAAAGTGGCCTTATATAACGTAGAAAGTAAAAGCGCCCATGATTCCTGAAATTTACAATGCCAAGGGGTAAGGTTTCAAACACCCACATGACATTAAAAAAAGACTCAGATAGCAGACCAGAGATCAGCAGCAACTGATACATGGGGTGTGGATATGATAATTTTCTCTGGGCTACCCTCATATAAATTGAACCATTTAAAAACCGTACATTTAATCTGGATCAGGACAAGTATTTTTCTACCAGGATTAGATAGGAGTGGTTAATATACACAAAACCTACAATAATCACATACTTGAAGTTTACCAAATAATCATCAAATTATATCCTGGGAAAGCTAATGGTTGGGACAGGTACCATTAGTTGAAGTAAGGAGCTGATAAAAAGTGTTAAACATTTGGAGCCCCTAACGTGTGGACTTAAAGAGGCAATGTTAAAGAATAAGGAAATATGGGGCGCCTGGGTGGCTCAGTGGGTTAAAGCCTCTGCCTTCAGCTCGGGTCATGATCTCAGGGTCCTGGGATCAAGTCCCGCATTGGGCTCTCTGCTCAGCAGGGAGCCTGCTTCCTCCTCTTTCTCTGTCTGCCTCTCTGCCTACTTGTGATCTCTCTCTGTCAAATAAATAAATAAAATCTTAAAAAAAAAAAAAAAGAATAAGGAGATAAACTTCTCCAGTCTTATTTCTTTAAAGTTCCCTACATTTGTTTGCCTAGAATGTCACTAACTCATACTGCTCACTACCCTTTATTTGTACTACACTCACATATCAATGTTTTACGATAATTTTTTAACCAACAGTTTTAACTAAAATAGTGGTTGTTCACTGAAAAGAGCCAAATAGACCTGAACCCAGTTTGGGGACTTATAACTTGTGAACTCTTTGGGCAAGTTAAATATCCTCTCTGAACCTTAGCTTCTTCAACTGTAAAATGAGAGTGAAAACCTACTTAAAGGGATATTGTGAGGATATGAGACTTCATACACAGCTTTTCACAGAGTAGGTCTTCAAGAAATGATAGCAACTGCTATTAGAAGTGTGGCCATGAGAATGGCAACAGATGAAACATAATTCATTGTCTTATGCCCATTCTTCAAACTTGGTATTAAAGATTTCTCCAACTAAAACAGAGATGGGATGGGTCATAGGTTTCTAGCTTTTATTTCATACCAAACTAAGTGGAGTTCAAATGAATTCAGTTTGATCTTAAGTTGTTTTTAGCAGGGAAGGGAGAGATCTTCATTTTCATCAACGAGATGGTCAAATAGTTGACTGCCCAGGATTAACCTTACGTTAGTCAAAAATTAAAAGAAAAACTTCGAGAAGTAATCTGCCCCTTCCCAGGAAGATTCTTTTAATGTTCCTCAACATCATAAAAGCAATACTTGCTAACAGAGGAAAGGTTAAAAAAACCAAAAAAAGCACTTACAAAGGTTTTCATCTCCCCGCACCCCCCCACCCCCCGCCACAACGGAAGAGTATATACTTTTTAAAGCATTCTTTGAAAATGAACAGGACGACAGCAAAGGAAGTTTTTAAAAAATTACATCCAGTCCTTCCATCTCATTAAAAACAAGGGTTGCTAAAAGAACAAACAAGTTGACCCGTCACAGTAAAAGACTGCTCCCTGGCCACACTCACTGGGGTGAGGGGTGGAGAAATGCTATATACAACCCCATTGTAGCCACTGATAGCTGGTTGAGATAACTGCAAGGAACCACTGAAACTGTAAACAACTGCCATTGTTAAGTGAAAATGGGGAAGAGGGTTCTGATTTATTTCAAAGAGAAAGCTTTGGAACACCCAAAATCCATTATCCTGTGGGAAAAGCATAACAGAGCATAATACTATTAAAGCACTTCAACATCAACAGTCACACCATCCGCCCACTCCCACCTACTTGAAAAGGACCAAATGTCCTCCCTAGAGACCTAGGGTGGGGAGTGCTAAACACTGCCTCTTCCCTTGTCAGCAGGGACAGACTTTGGCCCTCTAAGATAAGGATGTGGAAAGTCCTTAACCAGACTGCCCGGAGACCAGCTGCCACCCAATGCCCAGGCAGACAGCGGTGGAAGTGGAAAGGCAGACTGGGGTCTGTGCCTGGGATTAAAAAGTTGGTCTCAGCTTCCCCAGGGCATGGGAATCACAACGTCATGGTATCCGACATGCTCCAAAAAGGGGTAAGGAAGAAAATTTGGTGTAGCGCTCCAGGTACCCATGCAAAAGCTCCCAGAAGGGTAGACACTGAGGCCACCCCCTCGGGATAAAAAGAAGAATCCGAGAATGTCAGCGTGGGCATACGAGCAATGAAGCGCTCCTCAAACTGGGGTATGGCTGTTCTGTCACCGGAGGGGACAGGGGTCCCTTCCCCTACATTAAGTCTCTCTGGGTGGCTCTGGAGGTCCTAAAAGCGGGGCAGGCGCAGGCAGTGGACTGCATGCCGGGGTGCCAAGGGAGGGGCACTGCCCACCTGCCCAGACCTGAGAGGCGGGGATGGGGGCACCAAGGGTACCCAAGGCCGACCCAGGGCGGGGCAGGTCCGCGCCCCGGGGCCCCATCTCACCTGCTACGTCTGCAGCCCCGGGGCCGCGAGAGGGGAGTCGATGCTCGTGTTGGGCCAAGCAGGGAGGAAATCACCGTCATCTCCCACCCCAGCCCTCTTCACCGAGAGCTGCGGGCTGCTGGAGGCCGACTACAGCAGCTCTGTCACGTTCCGAGAAAGTGAGGTGCGGGAGTGCCGCGGTCAGGTCAGCTCCTCCCCGCGCCGGCCGTGCGGCCCCGCCCCACCCGCCCCGCCTCGCCTTTTAGGCCCCGCCCCCGCCTCGAGTCTTTAAGCTGTCCCGCCCCGGGAACCTCAGAGCTCCTTGGCCCCCTGTCCCGCCTTCAGACCCCGCCCTCCGCCTCGAACCTCCAAGCTCACGTCCTCGGCTCCGCCTCAGGCTCCGGCTCCGCCTCAGCTCCGCCCCCGCCGCGAGGCTTCTAGCCGCGCGGTCCCCTGTCCCGCCCTCAAGATCCGCCCTCGTGGAGAAGTGAGGGGGACACCGGCTCCCCGGCTCCGCCTCCAGGCCGCAGACTCCGAGCCTCTCAGCCGGGAGACTTCGGCGGCTTGACTTCCGGCGGCCCAGCTCTCGCAAAATGGCGGCTCTGTGGGGACATTTCCAGTCTCGTTTTCCTCGCCCTAAATTCAGATGCGGAAGCCTCTCGTTTTGCTGCCGAACGCCCAACCTCTTGTGATCCGCTAATTCATATGTGGGTTTGACTAGTCGTTTGATGGTGCAGAGTTTAAAAATCAGATCTGGGCCAGAATCCTGGTTTCCCTCTTTCCCAAGGGAGTGTGGCCTTGACCTTCCTAAATCCAGGACTAAAATGTCTGTAAAGCCTGTGCACTGGGCCTGATTTGGATAGAATAAGCGCCTAGTCCCTGACTACTTGTGTCTCTGTTGTGGGGGAAACTACATGTTTATCCTCTCAGTGTACTGAGAAGAAATTTGTTATATTGGTGGAATACTTACGAGCTTGAAATGAAGAGGTCCCAAATTTAGAGCTCCATTTTGAAACCCAAAGAAACTATTTGTATTAATCTCTTGGAATCAAAATTATGTCAAATTCAAGGTGTTTATGATATGATGCCACTTAATATCTCCACAGCATCTGTCCTTTGTAAAGCCTCTATTTTGCCTTGCCTCCAACTATTTTTTTCTTTCCTTTTTTTTTTTTTTTTTTTGGTCTGACAACTCCAGATGTGTTTCTGTCATCTTAGTTTTTGTGCAAAGATACAAAAATGTATACTTTGAAAAATCACAGTAAGCTAAGGTTAAGTTTCTAAAAAGCGGGAGAAAAAATGAGCAGAGAGGAACTATAGAAAAGTCATGCATTCTATTCCTGTTCTCACTTCACCTTTGTTCCCCATCTTTACTCTTAACTGCCTACTTTTTTTCCCCTTGAAACTGACTACTTCTTTTTATTCTTCCCAGTGTATTATCTCAAGGCTAAAAAGATTTCTGTTTAGAAAGCATGAAGATTTGTTCATTTAAAGAAATGCTGAGTTTTGATGTTTAGGAGAATACGTGAAGATATACCTGGAAAGGTAAGTTAAGGTCAGCCTCTAGGAGGTTCTTTAGGTTAGACTTAGAGTTTGGGCCTTGCCTTATCCTCTGACCACAGTAAAACCATTAAATATGTTTTGACAGGAATGTGTCATAATGATTACATTGTTTTTGGATATGTAATCTGGAAGCTTTCCCAGGATAAGTTGAAAAAGAGACTGGAGGCAAGAAAAGCAGATGACTTTGGGAAGAACCTAGACACTAGGAAATGAAGACATACGTACTTTGGAGTGATGATAATGAAAAAAGTGGAAATGGCATGAGAGACATTATAAAAGTAGAGCTGATGGGACTGGATTACTGATAGGTGAAGATGATGGAGGTAATGAACTAAAGTCCTTACTCCATTACAGTAAGGAGAGGGAATTGAACTAGACAGCCTCTAACAGCCTTCCTTGTTCTATAGTCCAATTATTTCCTATCATTCTATTAATTGAAGATGAAAGGAAGAAATATTTCAAATGAGAGAAGCAGTTACAAGAAAATAATGAATTTGATTTTAGGTCTAGAATCCAAAATCTTGAGAAGTTATCTAATTCAGTCTCTTTCTTTTTTTAAAGATTTTATTCATCCATCTGAGAGAGAGAGAGAGAGAGAATGAGCAGGGAATAGGAGCAGAGGGAGAGGGAGAACCAGACTCCCTGCTGAGCAGGGAGCCTAATGTGGGGCACAATCTTAGGACCCCAGGATCATGATCTGAGCCAAAGGCAGAAGCTTAACCAACTGAGCCACCCAGGAGCCCCTCAGCCTCATTTCTTGAAGGAGTTGTCATCGTCCTTGCCATGTGTGGTCCTGGAGATTCAGCAGTTGATCTAAGAACACCCAACTAATTGGTGTAAAAGATTGGGAATATAAGTGCTCATTATCCTGTGGATTAACTGCTCCTGAAGGTATCAGCACATGTAAATAGAGATTTCTGATAGACACCTAGAAAGAAAACAGAAGCTTAAGAGAGAAAGAATACAGCTAAAGATGAGGTTGGAGATATCTGTATGGAGTGGATAAGTTTCCTGAGAAGAGTAGGTTTGGGGGGGAAATTATAGGAACAAAGTGTATACAGAGATGAAAGACCTCATTAAAAAGTCATTCTTGGGACGCCTGGGTGGCTCAGTTGGTTGGACGACTGCCTTCGGCTCAGGTCATGATCCTGGAGTCCCGGGATCGAGTCCCACATTGCGCTCCCAGCTCCATGGGGAGTCTGCTTCTCTCTCTGACCTTCTCCTCGCTCATGCTCTCTCTCACTGTCTCTCTCTCAAATAAAAAAAACAAAAAAAAAAAAAAAAAAAAAAAGTCATTCTTAGGTAATTACTGGTGACTGCCTTAAGAAAACCATTTAATTTCACTATCATCTGCTAATCAGCCTGTGAAATACTGATCTACATATATTATTAACTGAAAAAAGGGAAGAAAAGCTAAAAATTATTCAAACTAATGGAGAAAAACTATATATTAATCTTAACTTGTAAATGAACAGGACCTGGACCTTCATACACATTGATACCTTCATTTCCCTCAACTCCAGCTGGTAAAGATTGACAGGAGGAATAAACTAAGTGGTTTGTATAATGGCAAGGGTCGTGTAGGGTACATTCTTGAGGCAGTGGGATATGTTGTCGATTCCTGGTGAACTGTACTTTTTTTCCAATTTACATAGTTCTAATGTTTGGGGTTTTTTTCTGATTATTAAAGTAATAATTATAAAGTATTCAGGTAATAGAAAAAGGAGTGAAGAAAGTGAAAAGTCACAACACCTACAGATAACTTTGGTTAACATTCTACTATGTATGTATCTTTTTTCCATGCATATGTAGATTAAGAAAAATAGGATCATATAATACCTATGGTTTTTTATATGCATGGTTTTAATAATGTTTTAATTTTTAATTTTTTAAAGGATTTTATTTATATAATTGTCAGAGAAAGAGCACAAGCAGGGGGAGCAGCAGGCAGAAGGAAGAAGCAGGCTCCTCACTGAGCAACGAGCCAAATGTGGGACTCAGTCCCAGGACACCAGGATCATGACCTGAGCCAAAGGCAGATGCTTTAACCAACTGAGCCACCTAGGCATCCCTAATCTTTTAAACTTAATAACATGTAACTAACATTTTTAACCATACACGTAGATCTATATAACTTTTAATACCTATCAAGTATTCCCTGTTGAAATTCTAAGCATGATTCTCCTTGAAAAAGTAGCATTCTGGGCCATCCAGAGAGTCTAATCAAAGATCAGCAAAGAGGAAGACACATATCTAATATTTCTTTAAAAATATTTAGTTTCTTGGGGCGCCTGGGTGGCTCAGTGGGTTAAGCCGCTGCCTTCGGCTCAGGTCATGATCTCAGGGTCCTGGGATCGAGTCCCGCATCGGGCTCTCTGCTCAGCAGGGAGCCTGCTTCCTCCTCTCTCTCTCTCTCTGCCTGTGTCTCTGCCTACTTGTGCTCTCTCTCTGTGTCAAATAAGTAAATAAAAATCTTAAAAAATATATATATTTAGTTTCTTTAACACTCCCCATCATGTTTCCAACAGCACCAGTTTCTCCTTAGGGGTACATATGATTCCAGAGAAGTTGACTCCACTCTGCCTTCAGAGGTGATGTAACTAACTTTGGCTATCCAATAAGTACATTCCCTCCCTTTGGCCCCAGTGATTCAGTCAGGGTGTGCATTGGCTCTAAAGTTGTTTGAAGCATGAGTCTTAGGACTTTTGTGAGAATGCTGATGTTCTCTTGCTTGCTGGACAGGGGAAGATGCTGGCAACCATCTTGGGGCCATGAGAGGAGCCAGTCTTAGAATGACGCAGACACCACAGAAGCAGAGTGGAGAGAAGAAAGTAAATAGGTCCTTGATGACAAATTGAGTTATAAAATCAAGCTTCATCTGAAGCCATGACTGGCCTGAAGCCTGTGGACTTTTCATTCTCGTGAGCCAATCAGTTTTCTTTATTGTTTAGACAAGTTTGAATTGGGTTTTCTGTTACTTGAAATCAAATGTATAGAAAAAAATTCTAGAAGGAAATGCCAACAGCAAATATCCCTGAGTAGTAAAAATGCACATGATTTTTTCCTTTGAAGAATAGCTCCCAAAATTTCTACCCCCAAAAAGTACACTAATTTTTATCAAGCAAAAGCTTAAAATAAGTTATAAGGTATATATTGGTTATGTGGAAATGGTGGATAATGTCTAATTGCAAGTATTTTTCTAAAACAAATTTAAAAGTCACTACTGTATATTAAACTAGGTAGATATACAAAATCCACCGATGAAATAGAACAATTTAAGAGCATCGATACCATGCAATGTATGAATTTATACAAGGCTAAGGCTAATTCTTTACAAGGTTGATCTTTGTATCCTTAGTTGTTCTATAAATGGCTTTTGAATGATTGATTAAAACAACTGCCTACTAGCTATCAGGATGTTGAAACATATTTGTTCAATGGGATCTATTTGATATAAGCAACTGTGGGATAGCTTTTTCAGAGTAGCTGGATTTCTTATTTTTTTCCAACTTTTCACTTGGCCTGGGTTTATAGCCTTGCTTAAATATTCTCCTGGGGTGACTGGGTGGCTCAGTCGGTTAAGTGTCTGCCTTCAGCTCAGGTCATGATCCCAGGGCCCTGGGATTGAATCCCACGTTGGGCTCCTTGCTTGGCAGGGAACCTGCTTCTCCCACTCCCTCTGCCTGCATGCCACTCCCCCTGCTTGTGCTCTCTCCCTCTCTCTCATTATCCCTTTCTCTGTGTCAAATAAATAAATAAATAAAATCTTTAAAACTAACTAGCTAAATAAATAAATATTGTCCCAAATTGTGGTTTTTTTTTTTTTTTGGTTACTTTAAATGCTGTAATTAAATAATTGCATTTCTAGTCCCTGAAGATAAAGCCCTAAAAATTACCTTTTAATATAAATATAAAATATATATATATGGATGTGTGTTTGTGTTTTTGTAAATAATTACTACCCCTCTTTCAATCTGCTATTAAAATATTCTTATAGAGTTCATTATTATAAGGCAGCTAGTTGGTGAACACATGGAGAGGCTAAAAGAGCGGCATTCCCAGAGAGGGCATGGCAGATTGGCACCTCTTCCCACATACCTTGTCCTCTATATCTCTTCCATCTGGATGTTCATCTGTATCCTTTATCATATCCTTTTATAATAAACTGGTAAATGCAAAAATTAATATGTATATTTCTACAAAGCAGTGAAGGAAAGTGGAATCTGAAGATCTCCCCTTGTCATTGATCTTATTGCACTTTGGTAAGGCTCAAATGTGGCTAAATAGGCAGAAGCTTTTATCTGGGCAAGCATTTAAGAAGTTAAGTAGAAAAACAATGAAACCAGAGTTATTAGATTATGAAACTGAAAGTTAAACTACTTGGGTAAGTTACGGTACAGAAATCATACAGTAGAAGCATGATGGCCTTGGGGGCCCATCTAACTTATTTCAGGACTTAGCTTCTAGATATTTATGGTTTTGTTTTGACCACATTTATTTTTGAAAGGGGTTAAAGATCAGAAACATGAACATGAAAGACAAAAACAAAACAAAACAAAACCATACTCCTGGTTTTACTGCTAGTTTGCGCACTTAAAAATGTGCTCACAGACAAAATTTATTTTATAGGCTATTCTTAAAGAAAGACTCATAAATGTGTAAGCACTTTGTAATTTAAGTAATCTCTAAGATGAAGAACTATGAAACTGGTCAATGTTGTAAAGTTCTATAAAGAGGAAGTGGAAAGAACTTCAGATTTAAGTTTGACTTTGGAGTAAGAAATTCTTTGGCTGAATCTAGTTAATACAGGGGTAGAACTTTTGAGTAAATAGCTAGCTCAAAAGAATTCTAACACATCCTCAGCAAACAAATAAGCACAAACTACAGAAGCATTTTTCCAGTGGAGTATGTATGTCAGGAGTTCTAGTTCCCTTCCCTTTTTGGATGGGTGGGTACTCTATCTGTACTGATTTCCCTAGTATCCTCAGTGCCTGGAACAGTGCTTGGCATGCAGTAGGCACTTGATACTTGTTGACCTGCCAACTCTTGGAATGCCAGATAAGCAAGTTTGTAAAGGTTCTGTAGTTAGAGAATCACTTAGAAAGGAAATACCTGGGGGCGCCTGGGTGGCTCAGTGGGTTGGAGCCTCTGCCTTCGGCTCGGGTCGTGATCTCAGGGTCCTGGGATCAAGCCCCATGTCGGGCTCTCTGCTCAGTGGGGAGCCTGCTTCCCTCCTCTCTCTGCCTGCCTCTCTGCCTACTTGTGATTTCTCTCTGTCAAATAAATAAATAAATTCTTTAAAAAAAAAAAAAAGAAAAGAAAGGAAATACCTGCTCTTATTGTACTTCTTCCAACTATCAACCAAAATAACTGACAAAGAGAAGGATCAGAACTTAAGTCTGTGTGGCAGCAGAGGAACCAGATCATTTTTGTGACTGACAGTGGCTGAAACACGATCCGTCAGGGGAGTATCATCTTTGGTTATGATATAGATTAAACATGATAAATAGTGTCCCAGTATTTAATTCCACAAGTATTTAAATGTCCCAAGAATTCCAAAACTTATTTAGGAACCAAGTTGAAAGAGGTCTGGGCACTAAATTTGGGGATGGTTGTTCTTGGAGAATAAAGTTGGTAAAAGTAAGCTTCTTATGCAGTTAATACTTTTGCTATCCAGGCTTCTATAGCTAACAGTATGATTAACTATATCCACAAACCTGGCTTCTTTGTTTTAATGGCCTAACTCAAACCCACATTACCTGTGTTTATTATCCTCAAATATTTTAGAAACAAGATGTTTATAATAGTGTTAAAATTTGATAAAATTCCTAGAAGGTTCTTAGAAATTTCATTTCATATGTTGCCTCAGTTTTTTTTTTTCTTTAAACATAACGGTCTTTGTCAAACCAAGAACTAATATTAAGAGTTCAAACCCAACATTTGCCCTAGTGAATGGAACTGTTTATTATAGAGGCAAAAGATTATCCCTGAGGGCAATTGAAACTTTTTAGAAATCTTCAAACTACATGCAATGATACCAGTGAAGAAGAATGTCCCTGAATACCTCTTTTTGACCACTGTAATCTTGCTTAGCCAACCATCTGTGTCAAAAATTATAGAGTACAATATGCCCAAAATTCCTGTGCTAACTCTAGAAGGTGGTAAGCAGGAAAGGAAGATGACCTCTGTTACAGGGTGTTTAACTTATGTGGAGGTTGAAGAAGAAAGAGCCTTCATGGGAGTAGCTAGACATTTCAAAAAATGTAGCATATTAGTGGAAGTAATTCCAAATAACCTGAGGAAGAGAAAGTTATCTCCTTCACTCCTGGAAAAAGAAATAAGAGAACTTCTGTATCCGTCCCACTGAGATTAGGCAACCAGTAGGGAAGCTGTTGGGAAGGAGACAGTTGGTGCAGAGATTATGCTACAGGTAATATTCTATAAAAGGAGGAAGGGAGGAGGACTAGCCTTTAGAAGCTTCCTCCCATCTGACAAGAGTTGATCCATTGTTTCCTCTTTTAGGCCTCAATCTTGATGTGCTTCCCATCACTCTGTCATTTTTCCTCTTTCTCAGTATTTTCTCATCTTCTCAGTCTTCCCATTTCATTATTAAAAGCCAGTGAGTTGGTGCTAACTGGCTACCTGCTTGCTGTATACATTATTTGTTAATATGATTTGCATGTAAGTATGGGTTACTGATTGAGGACATGGAGAGTGAAGTGAGCAACTAGTTGGAAGAACATAAGAGCAGGGATCAGTCGTAAGGATTGAGGTACAGAGTAGTAAAAAACAAAATGCTTAGTCATAGTCAGGAGTCCAAAGGTCTGTAGGAGTAAGTCTCAATCAGGGCTTCACACCAGAATCACTTGGGGAATATAAATTTTAAAAATGTAGATGCCAGGACTGCAGCCAGACTTACTAATCAACATCACTGTGATCGGGTCCAAGATGTGAAATTTTTTTTTTCTAGATTCTGTAGATGATTCTAATGTCAATTACTATTTAAGAGCTACTCATTTAGGGAATAAACTAAACCTGTTTATAAACTAAACATAAACCTGTTTCAAGGGCAGGCAAGAATATTTGAGAGGAGAGCAGATTTTTCTAGAGTCTCAGTGCTCTATCAGAAGTGTGTTCTCATGATAGGAAAAAGGGCACATTGAGTCTGGCCACTTCCTTCAGAAATCCATTGTGATAGCTGTTTTCCTATCAGGACATCGGTCCTTATGTGACCCCCCCCTCTTTTTTTTTGTCCTTTATAGAGAAAAGCAAAACAGCAAAACTGATCATTGTCTTTGTGTCTTGTGTATACACACCATTTCTTCACCATAGTGCCATTATCAAATCCCGGTCAGAAAGTTGGTAGTGAAAATGGATGATTTCATGGCATGCTCAGTATTGAAGCCAATACATTGACTGTGGTGTGGGTAATGTAGCAATTCCAGTGCAGTCATTTCATAGTCTCTGGGAGCTTCGGTTTTGGAGAAACAATCATAATTTCTCTTATCTTTCTGCAGAGATGTTATTTTCTAAAATATGGGTCTTTACTAATCTTTTCCTTTATAGTTTGCATGTCTTACTTAAAAAAAATCCTCCCTTGCATCAAGGCCGTAATGATATTCATCTACATTTTCTTCTAAAAGTCTTTTAAAGTTGCTATTTGTACCATTTTTCTTTGTCTTTTTTTTTTTTTTTTAAGATTTTACTTATTTATTTGACAGAGAGAGAGAGAGAGCACATGTGCATACCCACAAGTTGGGGAAGGGGCAGAGGGAGAGGGAGAAGCAGACTTCCCACTGAGGGCAGAACCAGATGTAGGTCAGGAGGGCCTTGCAGAAACCTATGTGTGGAGGTTGGTGGGGGAAGGAGGCGGGGCCCACGCTAAACACAGGGCCAATACTAGGCAGAGCCCCAGAGGCTCTGCTCATGACCTGAGCCAAAGTCAGAGGCTTAACCCACTGAGCTACCCCCATGTACACTTTGTACCATTTTTCTAAATTCTCATGTATTATTAAAGCCCCACTCTAGATCCAAGGTGTAGAAAGTTCCTGCCCATTACGGTGAAGAATACTTCTGTAGCTCCTGCTGTAGGATCTAGATCAAAAAACCCTCAAGGGAGAGTAAAGTGAAATAGGAATGTACTAAGAGATAAAAATCTGTAGATAGCAGAGCAGTATCAGCTCATGGAAATGTAAGTGATCTTAGAGTCAATGTATCCTAGAGATAGAAGGGGTGAGGCCTTGAGGCTTGGAAGAGTATGCGAATGCAGGACGTGTGAAGTAATGGCCGCTAATCATGCTATGTATATATTTATCACATGTTTCTCAGATGTCTAGCTGGGATATACTTATCATCTGTTTGTCAAACATCTGGCATGGCCTTTAGGATGCCCTTGAGCAAAAGTCACTTTATAGTTCCCTGTTAGCTCTGTTATAAAAACAACTATCTAGAAGAAAGTAATCTTTTGATTAAATTCCTAGAAGGTGTTCCACATCTGAACCCTGCTCTGGCCTCCCATACCCACCTACTTCCTCAGGGCCTTGAATCAACTTCAGAACTGGTTGTTGGAATTTGGGCTCCCAACTCCTGTAGCCCTCTGTGAAAGTCTATTACCTACTTATTTGCATCAGATACCCGCCATGCCCACCCGTGATTAATTTGGCTTACTTGTACACACTGCTCTATCTAATCAAAATGTAGGATCCTTAATACTATTTCAAGCTGGTGAGAATAAACTTCCAACCATAACTTTCCAACTGCTATCTGTTGGAGACTTTTACTTGCACGGGCAAATCCAAACCTTCTGGATATGTTCCATATTCTAAAAGGGTTTAATTGGCAATCATTCCAGCAAAGGAGGAATTTCTGTTGATATAAAATACAGCTGAGCCGTGAGCAACATGGATTTCAACTATGGGGGTCCACTTCTATGCAGATATTTTTGGTAAATATAGTACAGTACTGTAAATGTATTTTATGATTTTCTTAATAACATTTTCTTTTCTCTAGCTTGCTTTATTATAAGAATATAGTTTATAATACATGTAATATCCAAAATGTGCATTATTGACTGTTTATATTATCAGTAAGGCTTCCAGCCAGCAGTAGGCTATGGTAGTTAACTTTTAAGGGAGTCAAAAGTTATGCACAGATTTTCAACTATGTGAGGGGTTGGCACCCCTGAACCCCATGTTGTTCAAGGGTCATTTGTACTCTGTTTTTGAAGGTGTGACCTGGGTGTTAGGCTACCATTGACTGAAAAGCAGCACCCTGTATAAGAACCTGTTTTCCTCCCGCCAAGTCAATCAGATAGTTGGGTGGGGTCTGAGGGATGATTCCACATCTCACCAGTAGCAGCTCTCCCTACCATCTCTGAGGAGTGTTACTGCTGGCACTGTAACCTTGCCCAGGATAGGAGGGACCTATGCATGGGAGGGAGAACCCACAGGATAGGTTCAGCTGTCTTGGCTGGCTAAGCAGATGGCTCTTTCCTTTCTCACTACTTTGCAGACTCTTCCCCAACTCTGCCTTCTCAGTAGAAAGGCACAGCCTGACATTCTTTCATTTCTGCCATTTTCCAATTCTGTCTGCCTGGGTAGCCCCCAAGATTGAGGCCTTGCCATCTGGGATTCCCCCCAAATACCCTTCTCTCCTAAAATCACTGCCTGTGGGCTCTCAGCTGTGCCATGCTGTAAAGCCACCATTTGTTCACATTCTACACAGCAGCAGGGGTGGTGCCTGGGGAGCTCGTAGGCCACATAGATCTCATCTGTCACCAAAGTCCCTACAGAAGCCAGTGAGCTTAACTTCAAGAATCGTATGCCAGGAGTTCATTTTCACTTTCTCCACAGACCCAGGTTAGCTATGACCATAGTGTTCCCTCTCTGCTGATAAGCCTCACTGCTGATAAGTGAGGCTGATAAGCCTCTCTGCTGACCAACCCTTGAGTTACAGTTTCTCTGTAAGCCCCCAAATGTGATGTAGTCGCTTAGAGTTTGAGTCCTATCCTGGGCCTACAGACCTTATCACTTAGTAGTGGCACGATCATACCATTGGGGCACCCTCAGTAGCTCTCCCCATCCTCTGCCAGAAGTCAGGATGTGCCCATGACCCAGGTGAGCCTTAGTGTGAGTGAACTTTCTGCCTCCTCAGAAATTCCCCAGCTCTAGGAGAGAGGCATTCACTGAGGTTCCCTAGATGGCTATTCTTCTTGCAAGGAAATTCACCCTGGTGGGCTTTTGGGGTCTGAAACCATCAGGGACAATATGCATGTTATTCATGTTATATTTTCTCTTGTTGCTATAACAAATCACCATGAACTTTGTGGTTTAAAATGATACAGACTTATTATCTTACAGTTCCAGAGATCTGAAGTTCAAAATCCTGCTCCTTGGGCTAAAGTCAAGGTGTCAGGGGGGCTGGTTTCTTCTGGAGGCTCTCTGGAAGAATCTGTTCTTGCCTTTCCAGCTTCTAGAGGCTTCCCACATTCCTTAACTTGTGACCCCTTTTCTCCACTTCAAAACCAGGAATGTTGCATCTCCCTGACCTTTCTTCCATAGTCACATTCTCCTTCTGACCACAATCTAGGAAGGTTCTTCACTCTTAAGGATTCATATGAATAGATTGGATCCACCTGGGTAATCCAGAATAACCTCTCCATCTCAACATCCTTCACTTAATCAAACATTTGCTTTGTGGACTTTTCCCCTTTGGTTATGTAAGATAACATGTTCACAGGTTCTGGGAATAGAGCATGGACATTTTAGGAAGGTCATTATTCAGTCTATCATACATTTTTTCATAGGAACACTAACCTACAGATTATCCACAAACTGAATTAATACCATCTGTAAGAGCATAATTACCCCAATGTATGTCTTTCCCACTAGACAATGAGCCCCTATTTTTGGTTGCTAACATTTAGCTCAGTGCCCTGTATACAGTCAGTGTTCAACAGGGGTTTGTTTTTAAGAAACCTAGAGAGAGAAAGAGAGAGAGAGAGAGAGAGAGAGATACACAGACACAGAAAGTATTCTTCGAATAACCTATTGTGGGATGCCTGGGTGGCTCAGTTGGTTAAGTGTCTGCCTTCAGCTCAGGTCATGATCCCAGAGTCCCGGGATCGAATCCTGCGTTGGCCTCCTTGCTCAGCAGGGTAACTGCTCTTCCCTCTGCCTGCCACTCCCCTGCTGCATTCTCTCTCTCCAACAAAGCAACCTATTGTTTTATTTAGAGAGATTATTTCTGTTCACATTACTGGTCACTTTTTATGCCCATAGGGGCCAGCCACTTACCAGGATCACTGGGGTGGGCCTGTCATCTGAGTCTGCAGGTGCTGATCTAGAACTGGAATGGAGCAGGAACCTGGTTTCATGGAGCCAGCCTGGTACTAGGGTTGCAGGAGTCATTCTGTCACCTGAGGCCTTGATGACCAGCCTGGAGTTTAGTTCTGCAGGTCCAGACTGCTGCTGATACAGACCATGAGCCTGGATCTTTGGAGCCAACTTTAAGACTAGGACCCTGGAGGCTGGCCTGATGATGGGGTAGGCTAGGAGCCTGGGTCTGTGGCAGGCTGTCTAGAGTCTAGATCCCCAGGAGCCTGCATGACACTGGGGTTGGCAAGGGGCCTGGGGCCACAGGAGCTGGCCTGATGCTGGGGTGGGCTGAAAGCCTCAGTTTGTGGTACTCATCCTAGTACTGGGCCCAGCAAAGGGCCTGGATTTGTGGGTGCCCACCCAGAGCCTGGGTTCATGGGAACTATTGGGGAGCCAGGGGCCACAGGAACTACCCAGAGCCATGGACAGTGGCTAGTACTAGGATGTGCCAAGAGTCTGGGTTATCAGGATCCTTCCAGGAATCTAGGGCCATGGGAGACTTCTGGGGCCACTAGAGCTGGGTAGCACCCAGGTGAGCTAGAGGCCTGGGTTTGTAGAATCCCCTGTGGAAGTCTAGAGCCAAGGGAGTCCCCTGGGGCCAT
The DNA here is from genome assembly GCF_009829155.1 of Mustela erminea. NCBI lineage: Eukaryota > Metazoa > Chordata > Mammalia > Carnivora > Mustelidae > Mustela > Mustela erminea. Next base: position 69,731,398 of record NC_045621.1, read on the forward strand.
GGGAGCCTAAAGGCACTGTAGTAATCTGGGGACTTGGGTTTGTGGGAGCCTATAGAGAGCTACCTAAGGCTGCAGAAGTTTGCTGGGGCTGGGCCTCAGTGAAATTGTGTAGTCACTTTACTTGTCTTTTGCTATGGGGAGGGTCTGTCTCTTGGCATAGGCTGTCCAGGCTTAGAGGATGGGTGATGGAAACAACATAAATCTATTTTCTATCATCCTCAGTACGTCTTTTCATACTTCTGTGCTTCACCCAGATTCTGTATTCTATCACCTGGAATCCTCGGCTTTTGCGAAGGTATTTTCATACATGAGCAACTGTCCAGATTGATGCTTTTAGGAGGAAATGAGTGCTAGAAATTTCTATATTTGCTGCCATCATGCCCCTCCTGGGTCATGTTTTTAGATCCACTCTGACAATCTCTGTCTTTTAATTGGTGCATTCAGACTGTTGACATTCAAAGTGATTATTGGTATAGTTGGATTAATAGCTACCACATTTGTTACTATTTTCTATTTGTTGCCCCTTTTCTGCCTTTTGTGGCTTTAACTGCCTGGTTTATGATTCCATAAAGTGTGTATACTTTATCATAACAAAATAATACACATTTCTTCCTCCTGTCCCTTGTATATTTCTTGCCATTCATTTTACTTATATGTAAGTTACGTATACAAGCATATATGTTGAATCCAGTGTTGTTGTTGTTGTTATTATTTTTTAAGATTTTATTTATTTTTGAGAGAGAGAACACATGAGCAGTGGGGAAAGGTAGAGGGAGAAGCAGACTCCTCACTGAGCAGAGAGTGTGATGTGGGGCTCAATCCCAGGACCTTGGGATCATGACCTGAGCCAAAGGCAGACACTTAACCGACTGAGCCACCCCGGTGCCCCTCCAGTGTTGTTATTATTGTGAACAAACTTATCCGTTAAAACAGTGAGAAGAAAGATAAAAAATTTTATTTTTCCTTCACTTACTTCTCCAGTGCTCTTCCTTTCTTTATTTTTTTTTTAAAGATTTTATTTATTTATTTGAGAGAGAGACAGTGAGAGAGAACATGAGAGGTGAGAAGGTCAGAGGGAGAAGCAGACCCCCCATGGAGCTGGAAGCCCGATGCGGGACTCGATCCCGGGACTCCAGGACTGTGACCTGAGCCGAAGGCAGTTGCTCAACCAACCGAGCCACCCAGGCGCCCTCTTCCTTTCTTTATATAGAGACAACTGTCCGACATATATTATTTTCCTTCTCTCTAAAGAACCTCTTTTAAATTTTCTTGCAAGGCAGTTCTACTGGCAATGAATTCCTTAAATTTTTGTTTGTTTGAGAAAGTCTTTATTTCTTCATTATTGAAGGATAATTTCATAGGCTACAGGATTTTAATTTGGTGGGTTTTCCCATCAATGCTTTAAACATTTCACTCCACTTTCTCCTTACATTCATGGTTTCTGAGAAGTCAGATATCATTCTTATCTTTGCTCCTCTGTGTGTAACATATTCTTATCCTCTGGCTTCTTTCAGGATTTTCTGTAGTTTGAAAATGATATGACTAGGTGTAGTTTTTTGGGAGGAATTTATCCTGTTTGGTAATCTCTGAGCATCCTGGATCTATGAATTGGTGTCTGACATTAATTTGGGACAAGTTCTTAGTCATTATAGTTTCAAATATTTCTTCTGTTCATTTCTTCTAGTGTTCCCATTATGCATATGTTACATCTTTTGTGCCCAGTTCTTGGATATCTTGTTCTTTTTATTTTTTGTTCAGTCTTTTTTCTCTTTGCTTTTTCAGTTTTGGAGGTTTCTATTGAAATATCTTTAAACTCAGAGATTCTCTTTTCAGCTGTGGCCAGTCTACTAATAAGTCCAACAAAGGCATTATTCATTTTTGTTACAGTGTTTTTAATCTCTAGCATTTCTTTTTGGTGCTTTCCTGGAATTTCCATCTCTCTGCTTATATTGCCCATCTGTTCTTGCATGCTGTCTACTTATCAGAGCCCTTAGCATATTAATGATAGCTATTTTAAATTCCTGATCTGATCATTCCAACATCCCTTCTCTATCTGAGCCTGGTTCTGAGGCTCTCTCTATCTCTTTCATTTATGTTTTTTGCTTTTTAGTATACCTTGTGATTTTTTTTCTTGGTAGCTGGACATGATGTACAAGGTAAAAGGCACTGCTATAAATATCTATAGACCTTTAATAATATGATGATAAGGTAAAGGGGAAGGAAAGTGTTTTATAATCCTATGATCTAGTCTCTTTTAGTCTTTTAGTATCCCTGTGCCTTTGGACTGTGAGCCTCAAACGTGCTTTTCAGTCCTCTTCCCTCCATACCCTTAACTGAAACAGAATGGCTAGAGGGGGCTGGAGGTGGGTCTTTCCCCTCCCCCAGGCTAGCAAGTTAGGCTCTGATAAAACCACAGCAGGTGAGGCTGTGATTCAATAGTACCTTCTAAAGACAGACCTTGCTAAGAACAGAATGCTCTAGTATATTTCCATGTGGTTCCTTTTTCCCTTCCTCTGCCAACAACATGGTAGAGAAGGAGGGATATTGATTTTTCTCTGATATTCACTGTGAGAATGTGATAGAGATCCAGGAGTTAAATCTAAGAAATGTGTGGGAGCCTCCAATGACTGGGTCTCCCTTGAGTTTTTAACTCTCAGAGTTATCTACATTGAGTGCCCAGCAATTCATTAATTATAGTTCAGGTTTCCCTACCCTGCTATTGGTTTCCTCAGAGTTTGTTACTCCAGTAAGTTGTGATTCTCTGTATTCGCTGTTGATATCTCCAATTTGGGGAGCAACATTTTGCCCTGTGACCTCAGTTCTCTTTTGGATCTAAGAGTTGTTGATTTTTCAGTTTGTTCTTTTTTTTTTTTTTTTTTAATTTGTTAACTTGGAGTAACAACTTTCAGCTTCTTCTTCTTCTTCTTCTTCTTCTTCTTCTTCTTCTTCTTCTTCTTTTAGGATTTTATTTATTTGAGAAAGAGAGAGCATGGGTGAGCAGGGCGGGGAGGCAGAGTGAAAGAGAGAAGCAAGCTCCTTGATGAGTAGGGAGCCAGATGTGGGACTTGACCCAGGACCCTGAGAGCATAACCTGTGCCTAAGGCAGATACTTAACCAACTGAACCACCCAGGTGCCCCAACTTTCAGCCTCTTAAAAGGTGTACTGGAAACCCAGAAGTGTTTTATTTATTTACCTTTTCATTACTGAAATATGAAGACTCAGTGATTCTGTGTGGATTGTTGCTGAGCCTCTTTCTTCTAGTGGTTCCCTCGGTTTGCCTTGTTTACTCTATTGGGGCTTACAGGAGCTATATGTCAATGGACTACATGTTCTCTTGACAGAATGTGCCCTAGTATGTATGAAAGGTATGACAGTATGAATAAGTGGAATGGCTTGATCAGTTCTATCCTTTCTAATGAGAGTTTCCCCATCTGTCATTCAGTCACCCTACCCTTCGTGCTTTTGGTTCTTAATCTGACCACTCTTTCATTCCAAGATACAACCCCAAATTTCCCATTGATTTATGCAATTTTTATGGATTTTTTTGCTTTTCACAATATTTATAGTTTTACACACTGTTTTATGGACCCTGATTGTACCTTTTGCGGTGAGCACTTTGTAGGTTTTAAATAGTTGTTGCTTTACATCTTCTGTTTTTAGGATGATATCATCTGTTGGGACTAGGGTTAGGCTGAGGATTCAAATAAATATCTCTTTAACTTTTAGCCTTATGTTTTACATGTCTTTTCTTGTGAGTGGGCTCAAACTCCTCACTTCCTCTATTCCTTAATTTTTTTCCCTTAGCCTTTTATTCTGTGTGGGAATTCTGGTCCAATCAATATACTTTAGCCTCACATATTTTTTTCCACATAAGGAAGCATTTATTTGATGTTTAACATGAAGTCATGTTATACAAATAAATACTATGTTTATACAAATGAAATTTATAAACAAATCTACATCAAATCATCACACAGCAGAAGGCAAAGTAAAAACAGAGAAGACTAATTGGTGGCCATATACAGTTGGACACAGTTGTGTCTTGTTCACTAGAAAGTCTTTTACAAAATAATCATCTTAGATCAACAGAAGACTAATCTTCAGTGTCATCCTGCGAGATGGGTTACTTTAGCAGTCTCCTCCACAGGACAGCATTTTCTGGTGTATGCCTTCTGCTCTGCCTGCAACATGTGACTCCCAGACATAGATGTGGTCAGGGTGACACACTGCCTGCAGTAAAGTTCCACTGTTTTCACCAACATCCTCCTATGGTTGGCACTTATTTTGGTGACTGCCAACCCCTCGAGAGGCCTTGCCATAAGTGCTCTGTGGTCTGTGGTCTGCATATCCCTGTCCACATCCATAGTTCCCATAGTTATACACATTATAATCATAGCTGTGATAGTTCCTATAGCTTTGATCCCCACCATAGGCACTGTTGTAATTTCCATATTCTTGATCATAATAGTTATTAGATCCTTGGTTCCAGTTTTGGTCCTGATTTCGTCCACAACCCCTACTACCATCTGGTCCACCAGCTGTGGCACCTCTTCCTCCTTTTTGTTGTTGCTTTTGCTGCCTATATACCTCTTTGTGTTGTGCAACTTGGTTTCACACTTCCCAGAACCAATTTGGTGATAATCTGCGCTCTAACAATTTCTTTACTGGCTCTTCATCTGTTTAGTGATGAAACAAAATCCTCTTCTTTCCTTTTTCTTTCTTTCTTTTTTTTTTTTTTTTTGTATCATGGAAAGTTCAATATTTTCAATCTCCTGAAAAGGCTCCAAAATATTCTTTAATTTGTTCTTCAGAGGTATTTGGGCTCAAAATCCACCCATAAAACCCTTTTTGGGGGTTCTTTTCCTTTTAAAGCTTTGGCCCTTTTAGGGTCTATCAATTTGCCATCTAGTCTGTGTTCTTTCAATTCCAAAACCCATCATCCTGCTGACTTTTGCCTGCATTGATCTTGGATCTCTCTGCGAATTCCTCTATGTTGCTATACTTGTTTGTGTCTGTGGTGGCAGAGTTATAAATGGGAGGGTGGGAGTGGGGTGTGAGAGGCTTTTGGAGTGCAATCCAGTCCTGGCAGCAGTGGTGGTAGAGCATTGTGTGGATCTGGATTTAAATGTGAGCAAATGAGCTAGCCTCTCATATTAATTCTCTTTTTTCAATGACCTTCTCACTGCCACCTTGTACCTTACCACTTCATGCTTAGTCTTCCATCTAATCTAACTCCTTTCAGTATCTCCCCATCCATATTCTTCTTCTGTGACAGTGGAATACTTTTTTTTTTTTTTCTTAGTAAGGCTCCAGGCTGGGTGTGGAGCACAGCATGGGGCTTGAACTCCTGACCCTGAGAGCAAGACCAGAGCTGAGACCAAGAGTCAGATGCTTAACCTACTGAGCCACCCAGGCATTCCTACTTTTAATCTCAAGCAACAGAAAATTCAAGACAGATTTAAGCAATGAAGTGATGTATTGGCTAATAAAACTAAAAAGACAAGGTGGGAGTCCAACCATGTCATCAAAGACCTGGTTTCTTTACCTTTCTCTGTTCTGCCTTCAGTTTTGTTAGCATGGCTCCAAACTTGGTTTTTCTTAAAAAGCCAAGCAAAACAAAAAAACCCCAAACAAATCAAATCCAGAAATCCAAGTATTATGTTTCTATACTACCCTTCCCAGAAAGGAAGAGAGTGACCTTTTTTTGGTTCTTTCAGAGAAGTGAGAAGGCTGCCTTTCTAGAAGCCCCTTTACTATAAAAGATACATTGCATGTTACTGGGAAAATTTAGCTCATATGTCCTTCCTGAACCACCCTCCATGCCCCAGAAATGGCATGCACTATGTGGCTTAGGTGTGGGTTCCATGAACTGACCCCTGCAGAATGGGGAATGGGGATGACCTGATCAATTTAAACCAATCTGAGACCATTCCTAGAGCTAGAAGTTCAACTGGCTTCTACCTAAACATGTGAGAGAAGATAACACTTAACTGAAAGTATGGAAACTCTGAGGAAGGAGGATGGGGGAAATGGATGCTAAGTGACAAAGAAATGCTCCCTGCTCTTGCACATGATTACTTCAAAAATGTGTAAAACACCATTTTTATTTTATTGCTCTGCTGCTGTAATCCAAGGACCAAAATCTGGCCTGCCACCTGTTTTTAGAAATAAAGCTTGTTGAAATACAGCCACAGTCATTTAAAAAGTATTATCTATGGCTGCTTTCAGACTAGTGTGGAAGAGTTGAGTAGTTTTAACAGAGACCATATGACCTGCAGAACCTGAAATATTTATTATTTGGCCTTTTCAGGAAAAGTTTGCCGATCCCTGGCCTAGAAGATTAAATCTAAACTCCTGGATTTCGAAGCCCTCTATCCTCTATCCTCACTTTACTGATCTAATTTAATTGGCGTTATGCACTGTATACAAACTCTCTAATCCAATCAGATTTTTTATTCACCCACTTCAAACACTGCAATTCAACCTCTGCTTTTTTTTTTTTTATTTGTTCATGCTTTATCCAACCTGAAACGCTCTTCTTCAATCTTTACATATCTTTGAAGGCCCATCTCAAGTGTATGAAGTTTTCCATGTTACCTCTACCCACTCTGGAGCCTTCTTTCCTATATGTATTGTTTCTGTCACACTACGGTGCATTTTTGTCTACATATGTTTTATAAATATATGTATATGTCTTATCCACTCAATCAAATGTAATACTCCTGGATATGAGAGTCTTGGTAATACAATATATTTTTTGTACCCCTTACAGAATTTCAAGCAATTCTGGCCCAGAAGGCACTTAAGTAGGCACTTACTAGTCCTGTCATACTACCTCAGAACCAGAATTAACCCACTTCTTTGCACCCCACAATAATACCCTAATCCAAGCTCTGCCTACCTCCATCCAGCCTAATGCTATAGTCTCCCAAGTGGCTCTTGCTCCTTCTGGCCCACATAGTGAAGACACTGACTTTAAATGTTGAAATCAACTGATGTTATTCTCCAGCTTAAACTCTTCTGCCTGCATGACGTATCTCAGAATAAAAGTTGTGATCTGCCTCTGCCTAAATCTCCCCATCCAAACCCTCTCACTTGGCAGTGATCACTCAGCTCCCAATTCTCTCAGGTCCTCTGCCTGGAATAGTTTCCGTCCCTCCCAGGTCACAAATGTCTGGTTTCTCATACTTCTACTCCTAGTTCTCTGCTCCTTTGCCTGACTACCCAGTCTATACTGCCTCTTGCCTCCTGTATGTCACTTTGGATCACATCATCTAATTTTGCCTTCTTCATAGCCCTAACTCAACAGACTATGTCTTGTTTATTTGTTTAACTGTTTCCCCTCTAAATACAAGCTCTGTTGAGTTTACCTAATTTGTTCACCACTGTATTTCTAGCCCCTAGAGAAATGCCCAGTGCAGAAGAGGTGTTCAGTAGCTCTTTGTGGAATAAATAAACAAAACCATCCATAGATTTATTTCCTTTTGAAATAACAAAGGAGAACTTTTATTCATTCCCATAAAAATGCATTTACTAACCACCTTCTTTCATGGTATTACCACTTAGGGTTTTGTACCAAGAAACTGTTCTTAGGGGTTATGTGAGTTTCCCAGGGCTGCCCTAATAAATTACCACAAACCAAATGGTTTAAAACAACAGAAATGTATTCTTTCACTATTTGGGAGGCCAGAAGTCCAAAATCAAAGTGTTGGCAGAGTTGATTCTTTCTGGAAGCTCTGAAGGAGAAACCATCCATGCCTATCTCCTAGCTTCTGGTGGTTGCTTAATCCTTGACATTCTGTAACTTGCAGATCCAGCACTCCAGGCTCTGCTTCCATCTTCACATCCATTTCTTCTCCCACAGAGAAGGTGTGTTTTCTTCTGCCTCTTATATGGACATTCTCACTGGATTTAGGGACCGCTCTAATTCAGGAAGAGTTCATCTTGATTCTCAACTACTTACATCTGCAGTGATCCTGTTTCCAAATAAGGTCACATTCTGAGGTTTGGCATGGACGTGAATTTGGGAAGGACACTATTCATCAGGGCTTTATAGTACAATACAGAAACTAATAGTCTACTCTTGTAGTTTAGTGCACACAGGTTGCTTTTTGGTAACCAGCAATCACTTCCCTTACCAGGAATAACCCAGTTTCCTATTGGGGAATTTTTTCTCTCCCTCTATTGGCAGTTTTGGTAGGAACATAAATTAATATACCTCATCTCATTGCAACTAAAGAGCCACATGTGACAGACAAAAGGGAAGACAGTTAGATTCTTGTGATGTTTTATTTTTTCAAGTTTGTATTTCTTTGTATTTTCATAACTTTTCAAGATATAGTTTCACTCCATAGTAAGTTTCCTTTGATTTTAGCACTAGAAATCTGTGAATGCCCGGAGTACATTAAGCAATCTGGACTCTTGGAACTTTTTTTTTTCCCTAAGATTTTATTTATTTGAGAGAGAGACAATCAGAGCAAGAGCAGGAGCAGGGGGAGGAGCTGAAGGAAAGGGAGAAGCAGACTCCCCACTGAGCAGGGAGCTGGCAACAGGGTTCAATCCCAGGATCCTGGGATCATGACCTGAGTTGAAGGCAGATGCTTTACTGGCTGAGCCATCCAGGTTCCCCTGGACTTTTGGAACCTTTAAACTTGAGTAGAGGTACACTGGGGTGGGAAGTAAAGGGAGTGCATACATTGGAACAGCAGCACCTTGAAAAGATCTGGAAATTGTTCTTGTTGCCTGGACTCCAAGAGCTGTTCTCATTCTTGTCTTGTGTCCAACACTGGCCCTCTAGCCTCCCATCTATCCTGTGAGCTCCTAGCTAGCACTCTGTTAAAGTCCCTTTTCGCTTAAGTTAGCCAGAAACCATTCCTATCATTACCAGCCAAAGGAAATCAATTGTTATGCTGAGATACTGATATTTTTTTCAGTACTGGTGCAATTTTGCATATTTAGCTCTGAGTTCTGACATGCTGAGTTTACTACTACATGAGATACTACCTTCAAAATGTCAATTTCTTCCCAGCCCTACAAATTAGTGCGATTAAAAAGACAGCATTTTAGCATTTTTATTAACTTATTTATAACCCATCTTGTTCCAAAAGGACTTTATTGTGTTAAATTATCCTACAAAGGTAAAGCAAGAAAAAAATACATTCAAAATAAGTGAAAATGAGACAAAGGAGAATAAGGGTAGAAAAGTGAGATGGAGCCATGAGTGAACCTAATCCATGAAATGGTTACTGTGAACGACCAGACAATAGGTAGAGGAAAGATGCAATAATATGACAGGGTCTACAGGCTACGGTTGCCATGGTATTTGGTGATAATATTTTCTACTTGAAATAATGCCTTCTCAACCTGCATTTCAGTTAAAAGAGCTTGCAGTCTCTCCATAGTAAAGTGGGGTCATGAGATAATTAAGCAACTTGCCAAATAGGACTGCCTAGCCAAATGCCAGAAAACAGAATACACTTGTTCAAAGTCATTATGTTATCACTTTAAAGATGGTAAAAATATGCTGAGACATCTGCTTTCCATTTCTTTTTCTTTTGTTAATACTGCTCAAAATAATTTAAGCTGTAGTGTCTTTTTAAAAATTAATCATTTATTTTGCTTTATACAATATTGGGCTTTGGAAACCTTTATTTTATAAAATAGGTTTGTTTTTGTTTTTGTTTTTGTTTTTGTTTTACTAGTTGAAATGTTTAGGTTTAAAAAAAAATTTTTTTTTTAAGTAAGGTCTAGACCCAGTGTGGGTCTTCAACTCATGACCCCAAGATCAAGAATTACATAGTCAGGGCATTTAGTTGTCTCAGTTTGGTTAAGTGTCTGCCTTCAGCTCAGGTCATGATCCTGGGGTCTTGGGCTGAAGTCCCACATTGGGCTCCCTGCTCTGCAGGGAGTCTGCTTATCCTCTTTCCTTTGCTCCTCCCTCCTGCTTGTGCACTCTCTCTCTCTCTCAAATACATAAATAAAAATCTTAAAAAAAAATAGGGACATCTGGGTGGCTCAGTCATTAAGCATCTGCCTTTGTTTCTGGTCATGATCTGGGAGCCCTGGGATAGAGTCCCGAATTGCACTCCTTGCTCAGAGGAGAGCCTGCTTCTCCCTTTCCCACTCCCCCTGCTTGCGTTCCCTCTCTCACGGTCTCTTTCTGTCAAGTGAATGAACAAAATCTTAAATAAATAAACAAATAAACAGAGTCTCTTAAAAAAAAAAAGAAGAATTACATGGTATACCAACTGAGCCAGCCAGGCACCCCCAAAATTGAAATGTTTTAAATAGAATAGAGGAATTGGCTATTTAAAAGCCAATCTTTCTGCAAATCAGTCCTTACTTTTTTATTTATTATTTTAGTGCTGTGAAGTTTTCACATGTTATAGAAATGTTAGTTCCCCTCTTACAGTTTTTATAGGGAAGTGCAGCCTAGATTTTAAACGCAAACACTGCATAAAGATATTACTCATACATAGTAACATAGTAAACACAATCACAAGGTACTGATCTTCATTATTGTAAATGAAGATTTTTCCGTTTTAATATTTATTGCCTTTTTTCCCCCACCAACCGTTTTCCACAAAGAATCTGAGGTAACTATTGAATACATCACAAGTGCCACCTAGTGCTTTCTTTGAAAATAACTTTTTTTTTTTTTTTTTTTTTTAATTTTGAGAAACAAGACAAAACAAGATGTAGAAGGCCTGAACTCTCAGGACAGAGTTTGTTTAAATAGCCCTGCTTTCTAAAAAAAAAAAAAAAAGAAAAAGAAAAAAAAAAGAAGTCTCCTTGTTTTCAATCAAAAAAGGCTTTGAAAGAAGAATTCAGAAATGAGTTTCTTTGATAGTAATCAGATCACCCAATACTGCTTGGTTTTAATTTTGCATAAGTATAGATGGAATTAAGTAAAAGATGCTAAAGAAGGGGGAAATTAAGGCATTTCAATTAAGAAGTAGCAGCAATATTTTCAAAAAGTATTTTCATTCAGTTCCCAGTGGGAGCTGACATCCCACCGAAGCTCTAATTCCATCACCATTATTTTATACCCCAAGTCACTCTTATCTCCAATGTCCCTATGCTTAAGGCATTGAAACTTTGGCATCATAGCACCACCACCAGCCATAGTCACCATCCCAGGCAGTAGCTGAGGGACCTTTGTTGTAGGACCCAGTGCTGGTGTCAAGAAAACAAACACAGGCTTTTGTCTCCACCATAAAGGAGCCTAATACTAACTTAGAGATAGGAAGAGAAATAGAAAGAAAAGGTGGAAAAGTGTGTGTGTGTGTGTGTAGTTATGAAACAGCAGTACTGATGAAAAGCTATCACCGGTTTTCCAGTTCACAGACCATCCCCACCCTCAGATGCCTTTCTGTTCTCTTTTCCTTCTCTATTGTCTGTTTATTCCTTCACTTCACGTCTGGAAAATTGCAACAGACTTATCCTTCAGTTTCCTGCCTCGCCTACTGCCAGGCTAACATTACTAAAATGCTGCCTTTAACTCTTCATTCTTTTCCTTAAGAACTAATTACGGCTGTCTGTGCTCGCCAGACCATGGGCTTAAATCTCTGCGCCTAGCTTTGAAGGCCTTCTGTAATTTACATGTACTTTATTTGTTGGGTATATACCCCAACACTAAATTTTCATCCCAAAGGGCAGGTCTCTGTTTACTTTGGAACCAAAGGTCAGGCTGTACTTTCATTTCCTTTTTTGAATTGTATGGCTTTTTTCTCTGGTATTTCTACTTGTCCCCCCCCTTTTTTTTAGTCTCTTGTATCATTTGCCTTTATGATATTAGTTACCCTATTACTTATGATCATTCCTATCCTCCACACACCATTTTTTCCCTGATGGTCTCTCTCATGGGCATGGGCATCACATTCTCCTCCAATATCTCCTGATTGTGCTTTCATTTTTTTTTTTTTTAAGATTTTATTTATTTATTTGCCAAAAGAGAGAGAGCATGAGTGAGCGCACAAGCAGAGGGCAGCAGGCTGAGGGAGAAGCAGGCTCCCTGCTGAACAAGGAGCTCACGTGATGTGGGATTCAATCCCAGGACCCTGGGATCATGACCTGAGCCCAAGGCAGACGTTTAACCCACTAAGCCACCCAGGCATCCCAATGACTGCTTTCATCTTGCTCCCTAGCAAGTTGCATTGGAACTTCCCTTTCTTGCTCTTTGGTTTTATTTCTCTGTTTCCTCGGTCACTGATCTTCCCCTTTCTTTTTTCCTTGTTTTGCTGCAGAATATTTTCAAGCAGTTTTCCAAAAATGAGCACATAACAGGGAAATGTTCCAAATGTCTGAAAATGTCTTTTTTCCATCTTCACACGTAATTCTGTTTGGCTAGGTACAATATTCTGGTTTATAACCATGTTAAAAATAAAAGTTGTGGGGGCACCTGGGTGGCTCAGTGGGTTAAGCCTCTGCCTTTGGCTCAGGTCATGATCCCAGGGTCCTGGGATAGAGCCCCACATCGGGTTCTCTGCTAGGCAGGGAGCCTGCTTCCTCCTCTCTCTGCCTGCTTCTCTGCCTACTTGTGATCTCTGTCTGCCAAATAAATAAATAAAATCTTTAAAAAATTAAAAAATAAAAGTTGCGTTTTAGTACCTGGGTTGCTGAAGAGAAGTCTGATGTCAATTTGATGCTTGTTCTTTTGTGATGTGGAAGATAAATAGTATAAATAACTGGTATCAAGTCAAATCTAACAACCCATTTTTCCATAGTGAAACTAAATCACACAGCTCTGCATTTTGCTTTTAATGCTAACTAATGAAATTTCAGAACCTGGCTCTGGAAATACAGAACTTCACAAATTTTTTAAAAACCCTAATAAGAGATGAAAAGATGTTTCCTTTCTGCTGCAGCAAAGGGAGAGATGACCTTCCTCATGTTAAAACTTGGTCAAAGGATCCAGTGAGATACGGTGTTAAATGTGAACTCTCACAAGGACATCAGTCTTATTTCCTATGTAATTGAATCTTGCACAAATATTCACAATTGCTAGAGCCCATACTGTCCTCTCTAATACAAATCTATTGTTGGAATTATCATTTGAACAAAGGAGTCTTGTAGATGCTAGACATTTTAGAAATTGTTGCCATGTAATGTGAACATAACTTTTAATGACACTTGTAATTCTGTCTTACTTGTTAAGACTTGTTAAGATGGTCTTATTTGTTGCCCTGGTGCTAATATTCTAGTCAATGCTTATGTTCCCAAGTGGTATAAATGTTGTCATAATTATTCTATCAAATCAGAAGAAGATCCTTGGCTCTCTGCTCTTCCTGTTTGCATAGTGTAAAAAGAAAATTCTACTGTGCTAGAACGCTCCATATAACAAAGTTTGGTTTCATTTACATTTCCACATTGGATATCCAGTTGCTTCAGCACCATGGACCAAAGTGACAATTTCTCAAACCAATAGTAGTTGGTTTTATAAGATATTTCATTTCTAATACTTGAGGGCTATTCAAAATATGTGACCTTTTCAGTAATTTGCAACACGAACATGTATCATTTCAATGAGCTTCAGGAACTTTGGGAGGGGAGAAGAATATTTGATAGCTGTATAAAAAGGCAAAGTGGCTGTTCCTTTGATTAAAAATATCCTACTTCCCCCCTCCAGACACACATCAAGGTCCAGGAGGACCATGTCCCAGAATATTCTTCCAAAGATGGTGAAAATCTTCCTGCCCCAACCAAAAGTATTTTCTATATTACCAAGTATTAAAACTTAACTATATCCATTGCTATTTAGAGTAATCAGTTCTAAGACATAGAACAATAGAAAAAACCAATATTGTGGAAAGGAAACTTTCCTCAGATCCATGTGAACATCCATATCATCCTTGAAAGTGATCAAATAGACAATGGATAAATGGAACCGAATAGAGTCCAGAAATAGAGGATCACTTGATTTATCACAGTGTTGCCAATATATGGTACAGGTTCAGAGGATGCTTGCATTTTTAAATTGGATAGACATTATCAAATTATGCACCAGAAAACTTACACTAATTTCTGCTCTCATTAACATGGTTGGAGAGCACTTCATGGCCTATGCATGTAAATGTTCAAGGATGTTTGAAAAGAATGGATATTCTGTTTATTGAGCACAGAGTCCTCTTTCTATGTGTGTATATAATGCAATGCATTCATTATTCAAGCAACAAGTATTTACTGAATGCCTCATATATTTTAGGTACTGCTCTAGGCCCTTGGGATTTGGCTGAAGGCAAAATACCTACTTTCTTGGAGCTTACATTCTTGGGGGGAGGGAGACAGACAATAAATAGAAAAATAATATTTTATAGGGTTCTAAGTTGCATGAAGGAAAAACCCAGGAAGATAAGGGATCAGAGAGAGACTAAGGATGAGGGCTCTAGTTCACATGGGAGAGAAGGAGGAAGCCTCTCCGCAGAGGTGACTTTCATGAGGAGAAGGAGGAAGCCAAGCAAAATCTGAGAGGAAGGTATGTCCTAGATAGAAGCTCAGGGAGTGTGAAGGCCTTGGGTCAGGAAAGTGGTTGGTGTGGGAGAGACTCAGAGATAGGCCAGCATGGCTGGAGAATGTAGTATTGATACTTAGAGAGGTAGGTAGGGATTAGATCATGCTGGCCTTGTTGCTTATAGTAAGACATTCAGATTTCGTTACATTGTGATGGGAAGCCACAGAGGGTCTTCAGCACTGATGTGGCATAATCTTATTCATACTTACAAAAGGTAATTTTGATTATTGTGGGGAAGTAACTGGGGGAGGTAAAGGAGGCAAAAAGACATTTAGTTGTGATCAGAGGGACAGTAGCTTGGGTTAGGTGGTAGCTGGAGAAGTGGTGAATGTGACCAAAATCGGGGTGCATGTGGATGCTAGACCAGGACTTGCTGATGGCTTGGATGTTACAGGGGTGCGGCCAAGGGAAGGAGAAGAGCAAGGGGGATTCCTAGGTTTGGGGCCTAAACAACTGGGTAAGTGGTGTGGTACCAGCTGAGATAGAGATGGCTGGGGAGGGAGACGATGAGGGCAGTGGAAGAAAATAGTGTGTGTAAGTGTCACAACCCAGTGTGCACCAATAGACAAACAGATAAACAAAATGTAGTATCCCCATTCAATGAAATAGTATTGAGCTATGAAAAGGAATGACATACTGATACAGGCTACAACATGACTGAACTTTGAAAACATGCTAAGTGAAAGAAGCCAGACTCAAAAGGATTCCATTTAAATGAGATAGCCAGAATAAGCGTATCTATAGGGTCAGAAGGTAGGTTAGTATTTGCCAGGTTGGGGAAACAGGGAATGACTGGTTAATGGAGGTTTCCATCTGGGGTGGCAAAAAAGTTCTGGAGCTCGACAGTTGAGGTGGTTGCCCAACATTGGGAATGTACTAGATGCTGTGGACTTGTCCACTTGCAGATGGTTACTGTGGTAAATGTTGTGTACAGGTTCCATTGATCATTCTATAAGGATTTTAGGGAGTTGAATTCCTGCTGTCCAGGTATTATTTTAAGTGCTGAGATTCAGTGGTGAATGCAGTTTAATACTGGAATCTTACTTTCCAGTAACTCTTAACTCTCTGGATGCTCTTTCAGTATGTAGGCAAAATATTCCCACATATTCCTGAATATAACAAATGAACCACCACCCCCCTTTTTCTTAAGGTGGAATTTTTTTCTGATCTTGTTGTCTTTCCAGTCAGGTCTGTTTGTTTTTTTAGTTTAGTTTTGTTTTTTTCATCTATTTGACTCGCATGATGTTGGTTTTCCTTCATGTCTGGTGATTCTGTGTTATCCTTTTTTTTACAAATGAAGAACTAGGTCAATTATTATTCATAAGAGGCTTAGATTTTATCTGCTTTTGTGTGAGTGTGCTGACAGGCCTTTCCTCTGAATGCAAGATCTGATATAAATTCTACATAGGTATGTAGGGACTGTCCCCAGGAAGTATTTGCTTAAAGATAAATGGGTGTAGAACAGGCAGGTAGACTATTTTTTATCAGTAAGAATTCTTTTTTCTTTCTTTTTTTTTTTTTGGTTACAAATTTTTATTTTACTTTATTTTTATTATTAAAGTATAATTGACATACAGTATTATATTCGCTTCAGGTGTATAGCATAGTGATTTGACAATTCTATACATTACGCAGTGCTCATCACGATAAGTGTAGTCACCAACCATTACATACAACATTATTACAGTATTGTTGGCTATATTCCCTATGCTGTAATTTTTATTTCTGTGATTTGTTTATATCATAACTGGAATTTTGTACCTCTTAAGTCCCTTTATCTATTTCACCCATTTCCCTACCCACCTTCCCTCTGGCCACCACCAGTTTATTCTCTGTGTTTAATGATTTTAACATGAATACCTTTACTGAATTATATCACTTTAAGTTTACAAATCTAGGGGCACCTGGGTGGCTCAGTTGGTTTAGTGTCTAACTTCCACTCAGGTCATGATCTCAGGGTCCTGGGATGGAGCCCACGTCAGGCTCTGTACTCAGCAGGGAGTCTGCTTGTCCCTCTCCCTCTCCCCCTCCCTCCACTTGTGCTCCTCTCTCTCTCTCAAATAAAAGCCTTAAAAACTAAATCTACAAATCTAGAAGTCATTATATAGTGTTATGAATAAATAATATTTGTGTTATATTTATAGGAAACATTCAAAAAGTTGCTTTTTGTTTGTTTTTTTTGAGAGAGCGAGCAGGGTGAGAAGGGGCAGAGGAAGAGAGAGAGAGAATCTTAAGTAGGCTCCACGCCCAGCACAGAGCCGGACACAGAAGCCCATCTCATGACCCAGAGATCATGACCTGAGCCACAACCAAGAGTCAGATGCTCAACCAATGGAGCCACTCAGGCATCCCCAGAAAGTTTTTTAATAACTACTTTGAATTTGTTCCTTCCAAATTTCGTGTAGATCTCTAGAAATGTATTATTATAAAGCAAATTCTAGCTTCAGAAAGGAACATATTGCTTTAGCTTATCTTTTTTTTAATTGAAGTATATTTAACATACAATATTATATTAATTTCAGGTATACAACATAGTGATTCAACAATCCCATACTTTACTCAATGCATACCCCACACAGTAAGTATAGTGATCATGCAATGTTATTACAGTATTACTGACTATATTTCCTATGCTGTGCTTTTCATCTTCATTACTTATTTATTTCATAATTGGAAGTTTGTACCTCTTAATCCCCTTCATCTATTTCACCCATCCCCCACTGACCTCCCCCTGGCAACCACCAGTTTGTACTCTGTATTTAAGAGTCTGTTATCAGTCAGAATTCTTGATTATAAGTAACAGAAACTAGCTCTGGATAATTTATGCAGCAAGATCACTTATTGTCTGGCTCTTGAGTAGCTTGCAGAATTGATCTGAGGGTTGAACATCAGGCTTGGAAAAATGAAGAACTAGGAACCAGAGGAGCCACAGCCAAGGATACTCCGCTAGAACAGTCTGGTTAGGTCATAGCTGCCAGCCTTTGTTGGTATCCTACTGGAATCACGTTCCTGGTGGAACAACTAGTACTCCCATTGCCAAGCCACAAAGCAGGGTCATCTGCCAGGTGTCCAGTAACCACATGTGGTTGGCAGAAAAATGGCCCCAAAGATGCCCATGGCCTAATCCCTGAAACCTGTGAACGTGTTCACTTACATGGCAAAAACAATTTTGCAGATGTGATTAAGTTAGATAATTTGATAGAAGAAAATTATCTTGGATTATGGAGGTGGGTCCAAATATGTGATTCCTTAATAAAGTAGAGAAGCTGTCGAAGAGGTGATCAGAGGGCCTGTGACTATGGAAGAAGAGTCAGAGAGATGCGGCACTGCTGTCTTTGAGGGTAGAGAAGGGGGCATGAGTTAAGGAATGTGCTGGAAAGTGCAAAAAATAAATTCTCCCCTCGTCTCCCAAAAGGAACGCTAACACCTTGATTTTAGCCTGGGACTTCTGTTGTACAGAATTGTAAAAATAATGAATTTGTGTTGTTTTGAACCACTAAGTTTGTGGAAATTTGTTATGAAGCAATGGAAAACCAGTACACCACACATTTGTGGTATTTCCCTGCCATGATGCTCTAGTAAGGAAGGTTTTACTCTGGTGGCTGGCTGGGCACATTTCCTTCCTTGCAGAGCTACCTTGTCACTGCCCAACACTTCCTCCTGCCTTTCTGTCTCCTACTACTGATGTTTTCCAAACACTACTGATGTTTTCCTTCTGCCACAGTTTTGGGACATAAGAAGGCAATGGGCCCCTTGTTCTGGATACAGTTCTCTAGTAAATTATCCTCATGGTTGATACAGAGCATTTTCCTCTACTATTGTAAATGTCCCTCTGAGTGTGGAATCTTTCTGGATTTGCTCTTGTCTTCTCATTCCCATTTTAATCATTTATTTGGTTTGTAATCTGCAGCCAGTTTGGGGATGTGATTTTGCTTCATGCTTGGCAATGTTGATTTCATCTAACTTCTATCTTCCAGATATTTCAAATATTTTCTGATAATAGTATCCTCGTTGACTAGAGCTGTGTGGATTTCTTCTTTAAAAACATTTTTCTCTTTCATTGTAAGAAAATTGGAGAGGAAGGGAACATGGTCTTATGAGCTCAGTTCACCATCTTGATCCAATCATTGCCTGTTATGTAGGTTGATTATTATGTCCTTGGGGCTCAGACAGAATCCAAAAGACTAGAATAGAAAGTTCCCCAAAGAGTGGGCTATATAGTCTAGTCTCAGCAGCAAGTACTGGTAGAAAGGGAGATTCATGATGGGTTAGCTCTAGGGAAATCCAGGAGGGAGCAGATGGAGCACAGGGGTTGGGAGGACCCAGGGGGGCCATAGGGAAAATTCTTAATAGAAAAAGAAAAGACAGATCCAGATTCAAAACCCGATTTGCTCATTGCCAACTGTGTAACCTAGGCAAGTTTAGCTTCTGTGAGCTTCAGTGTCTACACTTGTAAAATGGGGGACAATACCATCTATCAGATAGGGTTCCTGCAAGGATTCAAGGAAAATAATATTGGTAAAGTGCTTACTGTAGGCTTTGCATATGCTTACTGTAGGCTTTGCATATAATAATATGGGGTATTTACTGAGTGCTTTTATATGGCTTACTCTTGTTTAATTTTCATTTTGAAGCCCATTATACAGATCAGGAAACTGAGGAATAGCGAATTTAAGTAAGTGGCAGAGCTGGGATTTGAACCTGGGCAGTCTGGCTCTGTCAACTCAGCATCTCTACACAGTGCAGCAGCTTCCTCCTGGGAGAGCACTGTTGGGCCGAATGCTCTTCTTTGGCTCTTTAAATTCTGTGTGCATTTATAGCATAGGGAGCCAGATTAATTTTGAGTCAGTAAGAGGACACTAAGTGACCAGTAATAGGCAAGCTGGAGGTAGCAGAATTTTGTAGGTTATTGTTTAGTGTCTGTGTCTGATGGCTTCTTTGCTTGTATTATTTATTTATTTTGCAGAGGTAATATTTACATAACAGTAAAGTAGACATATCTTAGGTGTACAGCTCAATGAATTTTCACATATGTACTCACCTGTGTAATCACCATCCACAGCAGGATACAGAAGGTTTCTAGCCCTCTGGAAGGTTCCCTTGTGCCCACCCACAGTCAATATCTGGCCAAAGGTAACTGTTGTACTAACTACTATCATTATGGGTGGGTTTAATCTGTTTTTGAACTTTGTGTAAATGGACAATAACCGTTTGGGCCCTCTCCTGTCTGGTTTCTTTTACTCATTCTGTTTGGTTTTTATTTTGATAAAGAGCCAGTTGCATTGTAAGCCGTGAATCTGAGCACATGACCACAGTCTGTGGACAGAGAGCTACAATCTCCAACGTGACCCTCCAGGGCCTCCATACATGAGTACAGCGTTCTGCTCATCTCAGTACCAGCCATGGGTATGAGGAAGAAGAGGAGACGCCTGCGCTTCTGGATGGTAGAGCTGCCATGGGCTCAATGCCTTGTGAAGATTCTCGGGACTCCCCGGACCCCCGGGGTAAACTTTCCTGGTGTGGAACGTGAATGTTACTTCCTTTGCTCTTTCTGGGGTTCCCCATGAGCCAGGTTTAAAAATGGGTTTTAAAACCTTAGTTTGGTGGAGGGTGGCACATTCTTTGCTGTGGTGCCCTGGCACACTTTGGATTGCTCTATTCACTTGGGTGCAATAAATGTCCACACCTCCCTCCTGCCTCTGGAGAAGCCATCTTCTCAGCGTGGGGGCCTGTCTTCCCTGGGAAACACTGCCTTCCATCTTCTCCCTTTTGAGGATAATTTCAGTTTCTTTTCTTGAAGAACCAAGAGCTCTCAAAGTCTTGGTTGTGACCTTTTCTAGGATAGCTTTTGAAACAGACATTCTTAAAGCTCTGACACCTGAGCACAAGACCATTCTGAGTCTCAGAACAAAAAGGTTACGTTTCCTTCCAAAGAGGGCAAGAAGGGGAATATCACTTTTCTTTCTATCAAATAAGCCTCTCCAGAAACAAGAACAGGGCACAAGTGACTATGTCCATAATCCATCCTGTCCCAACAGCATGGGATTCCTAATCCGCCCTCTGTGACTAATCACCGAGAACCTGGCAAAATTACACGTAGTGTCAGCCCATTTCTTCAATGACAAGATGGTGCTGATGTCAGCCTTAAAGGGCATTGTCATTAGTAAATGGAAGTAGCTATCTGAGAGCTTGATACATAGGGTGTTCATAAGTGTGTTTTCTTTTTGTCTGTAGGAGGAATTGCTTACACGGAAGTATGAATATCTTAAGTTAGGTGACCCAGATTATAGGGCTCTGAGATTAGGGAAGTGATGCACTTTGCCAGGTAGGTGGGAAGCAGGGTAGGGCTCACAGAGGCTTTCCTCCCCTCCTCCATGGTTCCGAGCAGATAAGTGGTATGACTTAGGAGGTACTGGCTGGTACCTTGGTGCTCTCAGTGGTAGTGTCTGAACCTGACTGATCGTTAGAATTATATGCACAGGATGAAAACATTCCTACCCCGGTCCCTTACCTTCTCCCACCCTGGCCGAAGATCTGATTCAGTAGGGCAGGGGGAGATGAAAACGTTTATTAAAGAAAAGTCCCCCCCCAAACAACAACAACAACAACAAAACAAATAAAAAAAGATATAAAGTCCCCTGATGATCAGTTAGATTTGAAGGCTACCGTTCTAAGATATATTTCTGTCCGAAAGTCCAATAGTTTAAAATATCTCCATATTATCTCGGGGCATAAAAAGAGGACAGGGAAATTCATGGTCACCTTGGCTATCCAGAAGGAAAAAAACTTTTGTGGAACTGTCTAGATTAAATAAACTTTGTCATATACATTGTAAAGCTTGAATTTTTTTTTTTTTTTGCCATGACAAAATTTTCATCAAGGAAGAAGAACAAAACCTACCAGTACCTTGTTTGAGTAACTGGTATCACCCTCATTCCAAAACACTTTTACTAGGCTACACCTTTAATTGGGAGTTTTTATTACATTCAAGTAAATTAGGATGATCAGGCATGCCTGAAACCTTTTCTCTTTCCTGTATCACCTCCCTAGTTTCTGCTATTGAAGGCATTTTAATACCTTCCTCTTTAATATGTACCCTCTGAGCCTTCTGATGAGACAGAATATGAGGATGATAGACCCCTTGGACTGTGAACTGGTAACTGAGGATGTCTTTCCTAGATACTAGATTAGATCAGCACATGGAGAGTAAGGGAATTCAAATTTTGATGGAAGATGGCTTGGGGAGGTGGATGGAACAGTCTACCTTTCTAGTTATGTTTTATTACCTGTTGTTTAATCGAAAGCTTGATTTGGCAATCTATAATTGAATTTGGGAGCACTGAAAATTTAGAGAGAGGGCAGAATGGAGAAATGTTCAGGGAAGCCAGAGGGACATGTGCATAGTACAACCTAGGTAGGGAGTGAAGAGGGACAGAGCCAGAAAGCAAGAAGATCGTGGAGGCAGAAAGATACCGAAAAGAAACCATATTTCCTTCAGCACCTTATGGGTCTTGCTGGGCAATTCACATCCCAACTTTTCTCCACCTCTGGTCATTATTTATCCTGGTTGAATTGAGAGCCAAACTAGTTTTTTGATCTTTTGCATGTTTTGTTTGGAGCTGGTTTTAATATGATTCAAGGAGAAGTCTAGGAGCTGCTTAGATATAGCCAGGAAAATAGCTAAATATATCAGACTACAGTTTTGTCTTATATTGTTTAGATGCCTTATAGGGAGCCATGCTTATGGATCTTTTACAGGCAGTCTGGAGTTTGGACAAGTCTTCAACACTCATTTTTTTTTTTAAGGAAGTTTGAATACTGGCCTGTGCTGTTTAGTATGTATGTGCGTGTGTGGGGGTGTGTTTTGCTTTTTTTTTTTTTTTTTTTTTTTTTGGAGGGTTGAGATAACAAAGTCTTGTTGGAGCAAAACTGGCTTATACCTGTTAAGAGATTTGATATTTGGTTTTGCTGTCATTTACAGCAAACAAATGAAGCTTAAAAAGTAGGTTTCTTGGTTCTAAGGGCATTAGACTGATACCTTCTCAAAATGAACAGAGTCTTTACTGAACATGAGTATATGACTGTAAGGCTTCAGACACCAACTTTAATGTCAACGACACATCACTAGAATTTTATTTTTGTCTAAAAATATTTTGTTTAGTACCACATGGGCTATAATGAACACTCTATGACCTGATAACACTATTTCAATGGGAAGACATTGCTTTTGGGGGGAGTACTTAGTTTAGAATAGTCAGGAAGGCTTTTCTCCACTTTCTGAAAATAATAATGCAGATAGTGGGAGTACTTAATTCCAGATTGCCGGTGTGAGCATGCTCTGAGACATCCTTGGCAAGGCCACTCTGAAGAGGCAGATGGTCCATTCCCAGTAGACCTAGGTGCATGTCACCATCAGTCAGTTCCTGCCCTCGACTGTGAAAGCCCAGTAGAGGTTCAGTGGTCCAAATGGTTGACTAAGTTAGGAGAATTGTTTACCTGACCCCTCCTTTTTTCTTCTTTTTACTCTTTTCTCATTTCTTTTATTTATTTTTTTTAAATGAAATACATAAAAATTGCTAGGGGGCACTTGAGTGACTCAGATGGTTAAGCATCTGCCTTTGGCTGAGGTCTTGATCTTCAGGTCCTGAGATCAAGCCTCACCTCAAGCTCCCAGCTCAGCAGGGAATCTGCTTCTCCGTCTCCTTCTGCCTCTTCCCCTGCTTGTACTCTCTGTCTCTCTCAAATAAATAAATAAATCTTTAAAAAAAAATACTATTAAAAGACAGAAAACAGAATTGTAAATGAGCCCATATTTACACAACCCCCAGCTTCCCAGTTATTATTACTCATAGCCTATCATTCCCCCACCTCACTCCCTACTCACACCTGGATTATTTTGAGGCATTTGAGGTAAATCTCAGATATCATATCATTTCTGCTGTAAGTCCGTCAGCATGTGTCTCTAAAAGATACGGACTCTTTTAAAAAATGTAACTACAATACCTTTATCATTCCTAGAAATATTGACAAAAATCCCTTAATATCATCAAATATCCAGTCAGGTTTAAATTTCCTTCCATCACTTCTGGATTTTACTGACTGCTCCCATGTGGTAGTATTTAATGAGTTCCTCTGTTTCCTGTACTTCCTGTACGCTGAGTGTTAGCCAAATTTGAGGATTGACACCAATGCACCTAGGATGGTAGGATGGAAATGTGAGAAGAGTCCAGGTCCTCCATGAATCATTGAGCCACTGAACTAGCCAACCAATAGCAAATGCCACACCTCTCAAACTTATCTTGTGAGGTTGTAAATTTAACCCATTTTTAGTTGATCATTTGCAGCCATAAACAACTGATACACCAGTTACATTCAAATGAATCTTCTATGTTTCTGTTTTCCACTTAAAGTCCTGTTGGAGAGAGAAAGAAGAAAGAACTATAAACCTAAAACTAAAATGATGATACAGATAGCTCGAAACATTGAATGGTTAAAATAAACTCATGATGTCATGTTTTAAGGAAAATCAGCTTTTGCTAAGATTAAGTTGAAAAAGCACACAACTTAAAAGTACAGATGGAAGCCTGGAAACTTCTATATTGGTGATAGGAATTGGAGTTAGACTATTTTCCAAGGATTATTCTCCAAGTATGTGACTAAGAGTTGACTTTGAGTGTTGGCAACAAAGGGAAGCTTTCCTCCTATTACATTACCCTGAACATGACTTCCTGAATAAGTAGGAGAATTGGAATTTCTTAATCTCCTCCTTTGCAACAAAGCAATTCCCAAGTTTCAAATTGAATGCACCAGATGAGAAGGCAGAGTGATGAGGATTTAATTAAAAACAATAGTATGAGGGGCACCTGGGTGGCTCAGTGGGTTAAAGCCTCTGCCTACGGCTCAGGTCATGATCCCAGGGTCCTGGGATCGAGCCCCACATCGGGCTCTCTGCTCAGCAGGGAGCTTGCTTCCCTTCCCCTCTTTCTGTCTGCCTCTCTGCCTACTTGTGATCTCTGTCAAATAAATAAATAAATAAAATCTTTAAAAAAAAAAAACAATAGTATGAGGTTTGAATTTTGTTGAGGAAGCAGTCATAGAACTGAACAAGTAAAGGGCAGTTGACAGTCTGTCCTGTGCTTGCCCCTACTTCTTGTATTTTGCATTCCCAGACTGTGTTGTTTGGAAGCAAAGCTTCATTGTTTTTTGTTTTTGTTTTTTTTTTTGGTTAAGTAGATTACACCTTTGTCCTTGCAGATGAGGTGCTGACAGCAAGGGTTCCAGGAAACCTCTCGAAACAAAACGCTCTTTGTTTTGTCTGAGGAAGCTCTGGCTTATAAATGGATGACATCAGTCGGCTTCCCATCCAATCCTCTGGATCCCTCAACGTACAGAGACACATTGTTAATGACTTTCACTCTGAACAGCTGCTGGCTTCACTTACTGTGAAGATGGTGATCAGACATCCCAGATTTCAAGTAATCTGTTCTGTTTTCAGACCACCTGTCAGGTTATCCGCCCTGGTGTTTTATTAAAAAAAATATAATCGCTTTCAGTATGGCACAACCCCTTCTAACTTCTCTGCCCACTTGGAACTTTTCCCCACATGTCTTATTGTTTTGGATACCTCTTTAGGTGGTGTCCCTTCTCCTTTGCCAATAAGCAAAATTCCCACATGTGTCTTCAGTGGAAATATCCTCTTTTTAGGGATCCTGCCGAAAAGGGATTCCAACTCAGTCCATACTAAAATTAGACTAAAATGAGTCAAGTAGGATCCTACCTCTCTGTGGAAAGCTGCCTGATTACTAATTCTGAGTGAGTTAAATGTTTATTACTGGAATAAAGATCAAAGCCTTTAAAAATGCATAAAGTGATGCATTTGAACAGGTAAACATAGCTTGGAAAACCACTGAAAGGAGGAAGTCAGGGTTAGGGTTCAGTCTCAGAGATTAACAGCAAAGAGCAACTTCAGAGCCCACTGGGGTGCTGTCTGCAGGTGGAGACCAGGTGATGGACTCACTGACAATGTGGCTTGGAGAACATGCTAGAATCTCTAGTGTCTTCTATGTACTTAATGCATGAAGTGCTTAGGAGACATTTGCTGAACTGCATCAACAAATAACGTTTACTTGGATCTACTATGTTTGCTACACCAGATAAAAGCATCTGCAACCATCTTTTCTAGTTCGGGGTGTCAAAGCATGCCTGAAGTGCCACAAAGAATGTCTGTACTTGATACTTTTTCAGGGAGGTAGGGCTTTGATTTTCCTGATTTTTTTTTTTTAACCTGACTTTGTAGCAAGAATATTAGAAATAAAATTTAGGAGAAGACAGACAATCCTTGGGTGTAAGGAGATTGGTGATGGCTTGGACAGCTGAATAAATAACATTTATTTATCTGGCTCCCTGGGCCTTACCCAAGCCTTTTTACAACTAGCAGGTGTTTTATAGACACATTTTTCTATGAAGTAGTCAAACTGTAAACAGAGTGAATCCTGAATGATTATCATGCCTTCAAAAAGCCAGAGATGGAGGGGAAGAGCAGCAGCACCGCCATTTTCCCAAGAGAAACATCTTTTGTTTTTGTCTTTGGAAGCACAGGACCTAGGGTTTGAGGGCAGATTTGGGGCTGTGGACATAGCGCCATATGGGGACATATAGCCCCATAGCTATACTTTCAACCCATCCTGATCATGGGTTCTGCGTAGGTTCATCCCGCACACGTCAAGGAGGCACTCTGGGAGGAAACTGCACCCATGCACCCCAAGCACCGTCCCACAGCGTTACACGCATACAATGGTAGGTGCTCAATAAATGGTTCTTGGGTAAATAAAGCATCATATATTGTTTAACAATATTTGTGAACAGTCTACTACTCCTTCATATTGAGAAGTTTCTTGGGTCAAGGATTAAATTTTATGCACCCAACTATCTCTTGGTTGAAAGATATCTGCCCTTTATGTTTGTGCCTGAATGAGTGGAGGAGGGGCACAATCATGAAAACCATGGGAGCCTGTGTGTGAACCTCTGTGCCATATCAGCAGTGTTGCTTACTTAGCAACAGAAAGGTTCTCCCACTTCCTTTCAAGGCCTCACAGATTCATGGGAAGAGTTAGAAAAGGACCTGAGAGACTTTTAGGCCAGACTCTATTTCATCAGTGAAAAAATTATGTTTAGAGAGATGGAACAACTTTCCCAAGGTCATATGGCTAGTCTTTGGCAAAGTCAAGAAAAAATTTGAGTCTCCCTGAAAGCCACTTTTCTTTCTGAAGTATTTATTTTAATTTTTTAAAAAATTATTTTTTTTTTTTAAGAGAGAGAGAGCATGCATGTGTATGAGTGAGCAGTGGGGCAGGGCAGAGGGAAAGGGAGAGAGAGAAGCTTAAGCAGGCTCCACACAACATGGAGCCCGACATGCGGGCTCCATCTCATGACCCTGAGATCATCACCTGAGCTGAAATCAACAGTCAGACATCGATGTCAGACACCAACTGAGCCTCCCAGGCTCCCCCTTTCTGAAGTATTTTAAAGTTTTATCTGAAAGATTTTCATTTCTGGGCTATATGTATGTCCCCAAATAGTTGTAAAATAAATTATTCCTCAAGAAAACTCTAAGAGCTCTTAGCTAGTTATTTCCCATATGACACATTTCAAGGTGTTAAATAAGAAGTTCTCACTGAGCCATCAAGATAAAATATATGACAAGCAAAAGAAAGGAGCCATAAAGGGATAGAGATCTTCAAAGGGATTATCCAAAAAGTGATTACATGACTCAAATCCTTTGCCTACATTCTAGGTAGAAAGAGGGGCTCAATACACAGCATCCATCTTCCCCACCCAGGTTCTGAACAAACTGGGACACAAAATGAAAGGTAGCAGCTAGGGGCCTGAATCTGCCCTTTGTTACTAGAAGACACAGAGCTGGAGGTTAGGGCTTAGTGTGGCACCAAGGGCAGCTGGTCCCCGAACCCCAGGCTGAAGTTCTGAGCAGAAAAGATACACAGCTGAGGGGAGGACCAGTGCCAGAGGAAGGTGGGGGTGGGTGGGTGGCCAGGCTAAGCTTTCCCAGGGAGTGAATAGTGTTAGTAAGTGGCCTCAGGGTGCAGGACTCTTCCCAAGCATGGGGAACAGTTGTTGCCCATAACAAAATATCAGGGGGTTAAGGATTGGGTGGGAAGATAGGTGAAGAGGGTTTTTCTGAAGGGTAGTCTAAAAGCCTCTCTCACCCCAAAGTTGCCTTCTCACTGAAAATTCTTAATTCAGAGAGCTTTACACACATCTGCTGCTTGGAGTAGACTTGTGACTGGGTGGGCCAGCACTGGGGGATGGGCAGGGAGAAGGAGGGAGAAAAGAGGGTAGGGAGAGGAGTGGAGGAGGCACTGGGAAGAGAGGAGAAGAGGAGGGAAGGGGTAAGGGAGGAGGGAGAGGGAGAGAGAAGAGGCGAGGAAAGGGGAAAGAAACTTAGCTCCTGTCCAATAGGGCCACCTAGAGGAGCTCTTAGGCTTCTGCAGGGAGCAGCAGGAGTTGGGAAGGGAAGCTGAAGGAGCTTCAGCTGAAGAAGGAACTTCTTCAGGAGAGAGGTCTCCAGCATAGGACATGATGGGTCTCTGAGGCCGTGAGAGCGCACTCCTCACCAGAAGGAGGCAGCTTTCAGTTTCACAGTCTAGCTCATACCCTAAGACATGATCAGTCAAGGAAGAACTTTTCTCCCTCTTCCCCTGCTTGCTTCTCTTCCCTCTGCTTGCCCTGACCCGGGAACAAACCATGGCCAGTGAAATGGCAGCAGACAGCTGGAAACACTAGGTGGAGGAAAAGAACAGACAGACCTGCCCCCCAGGTAAATCACACAGATTTAAATTAACAGATTTCAAATGAAATCTGTTCAAAGTTCCATCCAGTCCTGCCCAAAGCCAGGCAGAGGAGGCCAACTTGAGTTCCCATCACTGTCTCCCAATACCCTTTGTTATTTGATCAGAACAGTCTCCTTCTGTAAGACATTAGCGATTCCCAAGGCTGCTTTAAGAAATTTCTTTATTTATTATACGTGAGGTGATTGAAAACTGCCAATCACAAATCTGGCAATCCCCTCTCATGAGCTTAAAGACGAACGTTCTGATTACGATAATTACATTTTTATGAATATCCTACCTAGAGAGTAACAATTTTACTATGTCAGACTCCACACAAAGATGCATCAATTTCATCTGCAATGAAAAATAGAGGCTAATAGCACAGTTATATTTATATGATAGTCAAACATCAAGATGCAACGTAAGTATTTCAACTGAAAGAATTCTGCTCATTATTTAACCTTGAGATGATGATTAAGGGTGAAGGCTTGTCAGCTTTCATGAATTATTTTTTCGTGATTTTTGCTGTTTTGATTTGATTTTTAAAACTCCATAATTAACACTTATTAACATTTGGATTCCACCCCCCATGTTATTGTAGGCAAGGCAACAATGGCAATAACAACAAAAGATTAGTGGATGTGATTAATGGTCAAAGAAAGAGTATTGGGAAATCACAAGACATAATTATGTTTCAGGTAGCACAGTGCCATGCCAACTGACTTCCTACTTAGTTAAGTTTCCTAAGCCATGATGCATGTAATGGACACAGTATTTAGGTTTGATGCTACATATACATATTAGTTTAATGCAGAGGAATGTGTTCCATTATTACGGATAGTGATCAGGGCCAGTTTAAGCATGTGATCTGAGAAACAGCACGGTAAAGCAACACATAGAAGTCTGTTAGAAATGCAGGTTCTCAGGCCCTCCCTTAGGCTTGCTGAAACAGAATCCCTAGCAGTGGGGCACAGGACCTGTCTCAGTAAGCCCTCCTGGTGATTCTTTGAGGTTTGAAGCCACTATTCTAGCACGTTGTGACTATTTTCCCTGGCTGCAGTGAAACACTGGCGTGTTGGAGGCTGCAAAGCCCAGCATCAACGTAGGCATGACTCCCTTCACTTTTCAGGGGTATGTGCTCCAGGGGAGTTTAAGTGAACAGGCTGTTTTGGTCAAGTCCCTGAGTCCAGGGGTTCCTCTTAAGTGGCTTTTATCTTCTCTTTCAGTCTCCCGAGGTCACAGGCCATAGTGTTTTCCCATCAGCAGTCATAATTGTTAGTTCATCCTCCCTGATAGAAGAGATGTTTATGATACCTTTTATAATGTCAAAAGATTTCCATCACCCAGAATCCTTGCTGATCTTCTTTCTGTATTACAACCATTTCCCTAAAGTCACCTTGAGCTCCTTGAAAAAATTTAGCATCCAACATGGTACTCTCTTGTGTATCTTGATGGGATTAACCTGGGCTGTCATCTTTCGACAGCACTCTGGATCAAAATTATGAACCAGAACTCACCAGAAAGTTGCATGGAAAGAGGCCACACATTGCAAGCATATTTAACTCAAGAAAATACAGTAGAACATACATTTAGTAAGGGGTGCCAATGCTCACTGGCCAGGACTATGCAGTGCTGTTGTTAACACAGTTTTTCTTTGGTTTAGAAGATAAGGCAGCTCTTAGGAGGGAAATGTATCACTGAGTTTTGAAATAGACTAGCTAGGTAGCTAACTTTCCCCCCACATTTATTTATTTATTTATTTGAATGAGAGAGTGAGCGAGAGTGGGAGCGAGCACGTGCACACACAAGCAGGGGGAGCAGCAGGCTCCCCGCTGAGCAGAGGGCCTGACATGGGGCTCAATCCCAAGGTCCTGGGATCATGACCTGAGCCAAAGGCAGATGCTTAACTGACTGAGACACCCAGGCATCCCTAGCTAGCTAATTTTTTTTTAAAGTATTTTAGAGACAAATAGCATTCTGATGAATCAGTACACAGGGGGTAGTGTAAGTGGAGTATTTAGTATCACAAAAAGTAGATGACATCTTATGATTTTATCTTCATATTATTTTATATATGTAAATTATATGTGTGTGTGTGTCTATGACTTTATTCTTTCAAAGGCCCAAATGCAGGAGTAAAACCTTAGAACAGAGATTCTGAATCTGGAATCTGGAATGTGCCTCAGAGTGACCTTGAAGCTTGTTAAAAATACAAATTCTCAAGCTTGGTTCAGCAGTACATGTCCTGAAATTTGAGTGACACAGAGAAGACTGGCAGGGCCCTGTGCAAGGGTCACATGCACAGTGTTTCCCATTGAAAAAAAAAATTCCTGGGTTCTGAGAGATTTTTATTTGGGAAGGTCTAAGGTGGAACCCAGGAATCTGGATTTCATAAGCACTCCTTAAGTGCCTCAGTGGTCCAGAACTTTCATTTTGGGGAACACTGCAAATCTAATTCAGAAGATGAGGAAGGAAAACACACTTGGGTGTGAGGTGGTACGGCTCCAGCCATCCACAGGAGTGGTACCTTCTTTGGGTCCTTGTCTTGCACGACTTGAGGCTTTTGAGCAGGACAGGTATTCTGCCTAGTTCTAACGTTATTTCTGTGCTTGCCTCCACCCCCAAAGGACTGTGAGCTCCCTGCAGTGTGGGAATTAGGTGGTACTGACCTCCACATCTTCAGCTGGGGACTCTCCCCTGGCCGCCTCATTCCTGAGAAGGTGCTCAATAATATTGTCAGATGAATGAAGACAAGAGAGGTAAAAATGCAGTTTGAAGATTGTAACTGAAATAGTCTGGAGTGTAGTCTTGGCCCCTTCGCGGGCCAGCAGTCTGTGACCTTGGGGTCACTCTCTCCCTTAGTGTCTCAGCCCCCCAGTTTGCAACACAGGAGATCAGTTTCTCTCTCCTTCATGTGAATACTGAGGGGTACCCTTGAAGGACTGTCTGTGAAAATGCTTTGAAGTTCTAGAGCCACGTTTTTCATTTGAACATGACTTGTTTTGCTCTAACTTTATTTCTCCGATGAATGAGTGCTGGGTTGTATGACTGAGGCAGAGAACACCAAATTTACTTCTGGTCCTTGTGAGAAAGCAAATTCTATGATTTGGAATTTAAAAGAACCACATGACTCTACCAATTTCAAGAGTAAAAAATAAATTCAATACTAAATATTTATAATACGAAGGAAGAAATACTCCACAAATAATCGTAGAGAGGAAGGGAGATAGACTGGGAAGCAGATTAACTCTTTAACTTTGCAGTTTGGGACTTCCAGAAATCTGTTGTTTAGTAAAATGATGTCTGAACTCTAGTGGCTCCACTAAGATCACCTGAAAAGGGAATAACTGTCTGAAAGGATGAGCTGAAAAATACACGTACATCCTTTTAAAAATGTCCAAATAGTGGTTATGACCACCCCACCAGGTGTAAAGAACTGAAGAAACTGTAAAGAAACTGAAGAAAATTAGATCAATTATAAGAGGCAGTTTGCCCCAGCTGGTGAATACTGGGTCTGGGACTAGAGTCAGTCCATAGCCCAGTGAGGAAAATAAAGGCAGTGTACTAAATTTTCCGTGAAGCTATGTTTATTCAATTGGGTCTACCATCTTTTACTCTAAGGTTAGATCTCCCCTTGTTTTGGCTTATTAAAATGTCCTTGTTTTTATGAAATGTCAATATTTTTTTAAACTGGCAAATGGAAAGTTGACAATATTATGACTTCCCATTCAAATTTATTTATTTTCTGGATTCATTCAAGGCAAGTGGCTTGAGGCAAATTTCTAATCCATTCAGTTCTTGATTTCTTCACATGTAAAGTCACGAAGATTAACAGTGACATAGGCAATAATATTTGCAAAGACCTTAGCACAATTTGTAGTACATAATAGATGATTAAGACTTGGCGGCAGTTACATGAAAAATGGAAACAATAATTATGTTCTCATCTAGAGAGGTAAATTAGGTGGGAGGCCTTGTGTTTGCACTACTATATTAGATATATTTTTCCATTTTTCTCTGGTAGTCCCATTTGGGACCCATCCATGCCTTTGCCCTAAAAGTAATCTGGCTAAGCAGGAAGCACCAAGGGAGATTTTCCATTTCATATACACAGCCAACCAGTCTGTGTTGGTGGTGGGGAGCATTCTAGAACCAGTGGCAGAGCAGGGTTGTGCCTACTGGCTGAAGTTCTTATTAGATCTAGAACCCAGACCCTTGGTTCTAGGACTAGTACTTCCTATTGTATAATATGTATTTTCGTATTTACAATGGCTAATAAATTGTAGTTACTCAGTGTTTTTTGATTACTTGAATGAATAAATGTAAAAATGAACTTTGGGAATACAATAGCTCCATAAAGCATTAGCGTTTCCCAGTCGTCTGCGGCTGTTTGTTTCAGGTACCTATCTTAAATAGATTATATTTTGACAGGTGACCTTTAACTTACTCAATTGCTTGGAGACAGAAAACAGGAAAAGGGTGGGAGTTTCTCATGACTAAAATACATTTATGTTGATGGATATGCCAGGTGTTCTGGCAGGAATCTTCCTGGTCAAGATTTAAGCTAAATTTGAGCTAGATGTCTAGTAACATCCAGACTTGTTTCCCAGGTCCCTCAGGGGTCAGACATGTTATCTGGGTAGGTCACACTGTGGGGCCTTTAACCGATGCTAACACAATGTGGGCAGTGTAGTGACTGAACTGAATTATTTTAGAACTGTCTGTAGGCCACTCTGGGAATACAAAAGAGCAAACCCTTCTGCTGTTTTATATTGGTCTGGGACTCTCCTGTCACTCTTACAGAAAGTTGGTGGCTTAAGAGAGTTTTTAAGATACCTACTGTGGTTGGTTTCTGTATTGGAAGCTGGGAAGGGCAATAATACAAGGGCCGGTTTTATTTTTCTTAAAAAGCATTTATTTATATATTTTTGCATGAGAGAGAGAGAGAGAGCATGCATGCATGAGTGGAGGTGGGGAGGGGCAGAGAGAGAAGCAGACTCCCCACCGAGCAGCAAGCCCGAGGTGGGGCTGTGTGACTCCATCCCAGGACCCCGGGATCATGACCTGAGCCAAAGGCAGATGCGTAACCATCTGAGCCATCCAGGCGCCCTACAAGGACAGATTATGTGGGGCCTGAAGCTTTAGATAATTTAGGTGCTACATTAAGGAAGTTAATATAAAATCCTAAATAACATAAACTTTGATGTAAAAATGAGTACTTATTGGAAGGGATCCTCATAAGTGGAGGTCCCAAAGCTTGAGCTCTGTTGCTACCTGTAAATGTGGCTCTGGAATATTAGGAGCAGAATTTTAAGACTAAGGAATTTGTGAGAGAATGTTGATGGACGGGGCATTTCCAAACACTTACCAGTAAGAGAAACATATACAGGCATCTCCTGATTTCCAGAAATTTGCATTAGACCACTTCACTTTTACGAAAGAACTACATTAGTACCTGTTTTTGTTAACCGAAAGAAATCTGAAGATTTTTGCTTTTAGGAAAAAAAGGGCAAAATGTGAAAATAGCAGTCTGTGTTTGTTTTGCTACAATCCATTGTAGAAGCAGTGCACACCCCAAAACAGTGAGAGTGGCCCCGCCAAGCTCTTTCTCCTGGAACCACACTCCGCATCTCAGCAGCAAGCCACTGGAGCTTTCAACTGTGTCTGAGAGCATCTGTGTTTCATCGCCATTTATTTTGTGCAGCCATTAGCAAGAAGTGTCCTCACGTACCGGAAAAGCCTAAGAGAGGTTATTTTGGGGTCTGAGAATGCATAATATTTTTCCAGATAAGTTACTGGTAATTGTTTCTTTGCTTTAGGCCATTTTGGCTTAGGAAAGTTTTCATAGGCGTGCTCTGCTTTCGGGTAGTGGGGGAAACCTGCAGCTGACCCTAGCTCTAGAGACAGAAACAAAGGATCAAGGGCTCAGAGTGCAGGAAAGCGAGGCTATGAGGAAGACAGAGAGAAGGGGCCTTTCTAAATCATGTGTCCCAAGAAGCCTTCAGTTAGAATTGGGATGTCAAGAAACGGGGAATTCTTGAGTTTATTTTACACATTAAAAAAACAAAAAGACATTATTTATTGGCCATCAAAACTTTTTCTAAATACTCCCCTGCCCCCAGTTTTCATGTAGGTTTAAAAAAATTTTTAAGTTTTATTTATGAGAGAGAGAGAGAGAAGCAGACTCTCTGCTGAGCCAAGAGCCTGATGTGGGGCTCAGTCCCAGGACCCTGGAATCATGACCTGAGCGGAAGGCAGATGCTTAGCTACTGAGCCACCCAGGTGCCCTTAGGGAAAAAAAGCAATTTAATTCATCCATTGAGATAAAAGAATAAAAACAAACCAAATAATTCCTCAAGTGGGGGGTGGCTTATAACATATTCCCTTTCCCTTCTTAATACAAAGCTCTCTGTCACTTGGGCGCCTGTGCCTGGTGGGAGCAGGGGGCTGCATCCTTAACTGCCACCTAGAGACTGTTTGATGGAGGTTGGGGGGGTGGGACACTGGTTTGATTGTGGTGAGGTGTGATGTGGTAACTGCTCAATGAAAATTTATGGAATGGGAGCCTGGCCTATGCCTGTTATTTTGCCTGATGTTCTATTTATTTAATCTTTGGAACCATTCTATAGTTGAGGCGGCTTAAGCCCAAAGAGCTTAAAACACTTTGTCCGTGGCCTTACAGGGAGCAAGTGGCAGAGCTAGGATTCAGATCCAGGTTTGTGTGTCCTGGGCTTGTCCTCTAACTCTGGGACGTGTCATTTGGCCTTTTCTTTCCACCAGTTGGGAAAGACAAAGGAAGCCAAGACTCGTGCTAGAGGTGGAAAGGATCATCAAGAAGGGAATGTGGTGAGGTGACCAGCATGCTGCTTGTTTGTCGGTGCTCTGGGACTTGCGGTCTTCCATTACTCATCTGTCAGACCAAGACATGGGTCTAGGTGACCTGCCATTCGGGTGACCCAGTTTGCTTGGGTGACCCAGCCCAGTTTGCTCTGATTTGCACCATTGTGCCAAAGCAATAATTATTAGTGACCCTATATAGAAGGTTCGTTCCAGGTCTTTTTGTGATTTCAAATGGAATCTAATAATTCTCTGACGACTAAAGCAGCACAAATTTTCATTTTCCAGACCTACGATGTATAAGGGACTGACATCATGTGAGGTGACCTTTGTGTGGAGGTTGCTGTGCATTTCTGGCACGGAGAGCCTGCCTGCTGTTGCTTCGTTCCTCTGCAAGTACACTAGGAAATTCCCTTCCAGTCAGTTTGGCTCCAGTTAATCTGGGATCATTAGATAAATATGTTTCCTGCTTTTACTCAGATTGGCTATCACTTACTGAGTGCTACAGTAAGTCAGGCTAAGTACTGAGTACATGATCTCACTTTTTAAAAACTTAAATTCAGTTAATGAACACATAGTGTACATTGTATCTGTATACTACATCTTCTTTATCCATTCATCTGTCGATGGGCATCTGGGCTTTTTCCATAGTTTGGCTGTTGTAGACATTGCTGCTATGAACACTGGGGTGCAGGTGCCCCTTCAGATCACCACATTTGTATCTTTAGGGTAAATACCCAGTAGTGCGATTGCTGGGTTGTAGGGTAGCTCTATTTTCAACTTTATGAGGAACCTCCATACTGTTTCAGAGTGGCTGCACCAGCTTGCATTCCCACCAACAGTGTAGGAGGCTTCCCCTTTCTCCCCATCCTCGTTGGCACCTGTCATTTCCTGACTGGTTAATTTCAGCCATTCTGATGGGTGTGAGGTGGTATCTCACTGTGGTTTTGATTTGTGTTTCCCTGATGCTGAGTGATGTGGAGCAATTTTCACGTGTCTGTTGGCCATTTGTTGCATTATCTCATTTAATGCATTTGTTAATGTTGTGAGATAGTTACTTACCTTGCAGATAAGGAAACTGAAGCTCAGAGAAGTTTGCAACTTGGTAAGAGGTGGGGGCAGGTCTTCCTAATCTCTTAACCCGTATGCTGTATTAAGATATGTACACAGGGGCGCCTGGGTGGCTCAGTGGGTTAAAGCCTCTGCCTTCAGCTCAGGTCATGATCCCAGGGTCCTGGGTCTTTGTATCAAGCCCCACATCAGGCTCTCTGCTCAGTGGGTAGCCTGTTACTCTCTCTCTCTCTGCCTGCCTCTCTATTTACTTGTGATCTCTGTCAAATAAATAAATAAAATCTTGGGTGCCTGGGTGGCTCAGTGGGTTAAGCCACTGCCTTCGGCTCAGGTCATGATCTCAGGGTCCTGGGATCGAGTCCCACATCGGGATCTCTGCTCAGCAGGGAGCCTGCTTCCTCCTCTCTCTCTGCCTGCCTCTCTGCCTACTTGTGATCTCTGTCAAATAAATAAATAAATAAATCTTAAAAATAAATTAATAAATGAATAAAGTCTTAAAAAACAAAAAGGTATGTACATATTCCAGCATGCACAACAGATCATTTAAAAAATTATCAGGCCTCCTACATTCCCATTGGCCTTTCCTATATTTATCAGTGTCAGTGCTCATTCTGGAAGTTTTCTTGCCCATTGTTCCCACCATCCATCTTTACCTTAGAGTAGAAGCATCTGCCTCAAGGAAACAGACAGCAGACTCTGACTAGGATGCAGGTTCTCAGGAAAAACAAATAAGGGACTAGAAAGTGGGTGTGAGGAACCCTCACCATGGACTGCTGCCACCTCCTCCTCTTTTTCTTTGCTGTGAGTTTGTCTTTCTTTCTTTCTTTTTTTTTTTTTTAAAGGTTTTATTTATTTGACAGATAGAGATCACAAGTAGGCAGAGAGGCAGGCAGAGAGAGAGGAGGAAGCAGGCTCCCTGCCGAGCAGAGAGCCTGATATGGGGCTCGACCCCAGGACCCTGGGATCATGACCTGAGCGGAAGGCAGAGGCTTAACCCACTGAGCCACCCAGGTGCCCCAGAGCTTGTCTTTCTTTACCAGAGTAGAAAACAGAAAACAGACACTTGCCTTTTCATTTGCATTTACTAGATAATACTTAAATAAAAACCACCAGTTGACACTCTTATCACTCTGCTTTTATTTATTGTCTGGCTAACTTACAAAGACACAGATGTCTAGGGTAGTCTCTACCCCACCATTTAAACTGTCCTGATGATATAGATTCCAAAATGTGCATGTTTACATAGTGCA
Organism: Mustela erminea; assembly: GCF_009829155.1. Lineage (NCBI taxonomy): Eukaryota > Metazoa > Chordata > Mammalia > Carnivora > Mustelidae > Mustela > Mustela erminea. The sequence continues at coordinate 69,768,913 of NC_045621.1, forward strand.
GTGGTATGAAAAACATTTGTTTTCTTTTATTGTCCCTTACTACAAACAGGGAAAAATTAATTTTGTGCCAAAAAATGTTGGGTGCTTTAACAACCATCCCATTTCTGCTAGTAAAATAACAAAATTGGTATTACAAGTTAAAATATAAAGGCCTAAGTTTTTACAAATATGCAAATAATCTGCTGCTTAGACATAAAAAGTCGGTTTCTTTCAAATCACAAAGTAAGGCACCATTGGATTAAACATTTCTCTTGGTTTTTACTAAATAAAATGCATAGTGAAATAAATATGGAACACTGAATTTTAATACTGTAACACATTTCAATATAAAATGATATGTGAATGTTAAAATACCGTATTGCATCTTGAATACATTTATCTGGAAATATTATGGAAGAAAACCCCAAATGTAAGCCCTGATTTCAGGAAGAAAATATTCATTTTTGTGATTTGCCATAGTTGAAGATTTTAGCATAGAAATTATTCAGTTTTGGATGCAATTAGGTTGCCAACTTTCAAAGAAAGGGTATAGGTGTATTAATGAAACACTGACTTAATTATATCCTAAAACTTCTCTCTCCTGGATGAACAGCAACTTTGAGCTATGACTGTTTCAGACTTTAGGATGATACCTACAAAGCTGGGATGTACAAAGAAACTGGCCATGCTTACTAGCCCTCACAAAATTCAGATCAAAATTCTTTGGATGAGACTTCTCTGCCATTATTTGCTGGGAAGGCCAGACTGCATCTTTTGTGAGGTGGCTTATTAGGCTTTATCATAGAGATTTGTAACAACCAGTCATATCTGCTCAAAGAATCCCAAATAAAATGATGCTTCTATAAAACCTGAAAAATTCTTTTTGGAAAATACTTAGCCAAGTTTGTTATACCTTTATATTTCTTGATTCCCTTTGGGCAAAGGGCCCCAAATAACTATATGAAAGACAGATGAATGGTAGAGGAGAGGGGGGAAAACCAAGTCCTCTAACATACTAAGCCCAGGACTTTGGCAAGGAAAGTTATAAAAATACAATATATCCAAATGGGCAACTTCATAATTTATTAGATATCCCATTTATTAGAACTCTAAGTTCTTTTGCCTTTATATAAATGAAACAATTCTTTATTCTATAAATAGGAATCCTTCTTTCAAATTTTTCTTTGGATTGATTTCTTGTTAGCATCTCCTGGTAGTACATGAACAATACACTGACACCATGACACAAAGTTTAAGTATACATATACATATGTGGCTGTGTGCTTTTAAAAAATAAGTAATGGTAATTTTAAACATAATCAACCATATAAAACCATATAAAATGGAAAAATTTCTCCCCAAATCTATAGCTAGATTTAAAAGTCCCAGTAAAGTTTTGTAAACAAAATCATACAAATAAAAGGGCAAGCCTGGCTCATTCCTATGGTCCTTTCATGGAGCTTGATTTGCATAGATCCAAGGCAAGGGATTCTCCCAATGGAGTCCAAACAAATTCTCTTCAATTTGTAGTAGCAATCTCTGTCAACCCCCTTAAACACCAGATTTAGATGTTTAGAGTTTCGCGCATCAACTCAAACCTGCTTGCTTCCTTCCACGTTTCCAACTGGCTACCTTTTCCTGACTTTCCCCCACAGTTACAGAGCCTGTGAGCCTCCCCCGCTCAGAGATGCATGCTGGGCAGCAGAGGAAATGAAGGCAAGGCAGGGGTCCAATGGACAGTTAGCTCAAGGCAGCGGGCTCTGAGGCCCCAAGCCTCGGCTGGCTTTCGGTTTCCTTCTAATGGCTTTATTCCACGTGACTGTAAACCCTGTTAGATCAGTTTCTGACCTTGGTACTGTCAAGCAACACCTAGATATGCACATCAAGGAAAGACGGGAAATAGGGGAACAAAATCGAAGGTCAAGCTATCTGTTGAACAAGGTGTTTGGTCCTAACTTGATTTTTAGTTACTTTTTGAATTGCTAAAATTCATCTCTCCTTTTTTGTTTTTGAAACAAGAGATTTTGCACTAGTCCACATCTTCTAGACCCGTGCTGCCCGAACATGGTAGCCACCGGCCACACAGGACTGTCGAGCCCTTGAGATGCAACTAGTCTGAATGGGGAATGTGCTCTCAATCAATGTAGGATACACGTGGGATTTTGAAGACTTGGTACCAAAACAGAATGTGAAATAGCTCATTAATAATTGTTATACTGATTGCAGGTTGAAATGGTAATAATTTGGGTGTTAGGGTTAAATAAAATATATTCAAATTAATTTCACCTATTTTCCTTTTTTAAGGTAGCTACTAGAAATTCAAACACCATTATATGTGGCTCACATTGTATTTCTGTTGGACAGCTCTGTCCTAGAGCTTATCTCAGACTGCCAAAGATTGGACATCCTGTAACTGAAAAATTTTATGTGAGCCCTGAGTGCTGCAACTTTCTTAGGTGGACTGTGGTTCCTGGAATCAGACAGAAAGCCAAGCATGCAAAAAAGTCATGGAAGCAAATAGCTCTCAGGACTTTAATGTTAGAGTCTGTAGCAAATTAGCACTGAATGTTTGAACTTGGTTGGTTGAAAGCTAGGACACAATGCATGTCTGCCACCTTGCCACGAAAGCCTCCTGACCCCTAAGCAGCCAGCACTGTAGCCAGGCTGTAGCTGAAGCAAGCACGAGCTTTGAGAATATACACAATCTAAAAAGCTAGGTGCGTTTCTTTACTGCATTCCCACCCCCTGCACACATATTCCCACATCACCCTCCCTTTCCCTACTGCCAGTATGAAGGGGACAAGTGAAGACAAGGGGAGGAGGGTTTGCACCCTTGGAGAACAACAACAGAAGGAGCTCTCGGGCTCGGCTGGAGAAGAGCAGGCAAAGATCACCTTGGGATGGGAGGAAGTGGTGGGGCACCCCTTTCTCTTCGGTTGGATCCACCTTGATGAAAAAATAGACAAAATATGAATTTGGTTAGAAAGCTTTTAGAGAAAGATCACTGTACAAACTAAAGGATGGTCACAAAAGTACCCACTATGTCACCCTCTATGACCAAGGCTGTGAAGAACAGGCACACCTGGGTGAGAAGTAAGAAATGAAGGCAAGCGAGGAAGGATCTCACTGAACATTTCTAGAGACGGATGACCCACCACTGGCTCCCAAGTACTTACCCAAAGTTAAGAAAATTAAAAAAAAAATTAGTTTTCCTCTTACCACATAGTATGTGTTTATTACAGATTTAGAAAATATGGATGGGGAGGTGCACGCCTGGGTGGCTTAGTGGGTTAAAGCCTCTGCCTTCGGCTCCAGTCATGATCTCAGGATCCTGGGATCAAACCCTCCATCGGGCTCTCTGCTCATCGGGGAGCCTGCTTCCCTCCCTCTCTCTCTGCCTGCCTCTCTGCCTACTTGTAATCTCTTGTCTGTCAAATAAATTAATAAAATCTTAAAAAAAAATATATGGATGAGCTAAAACAAAATAGAAACTCACCAATGCCTGTACCACCCAGAGATAACCAAAAAACATGATGTAAATACTTTCCATTTATCTTCTATATATAAACAGCTCCCTTTTTTTCTTCCCCAAATAGGATCATATATTGTCAGTCTGAACATTTTTCAGAGCCGTTACTGTTGATACATAAAATTATCTATTACATAAGTATGCTATATTTATCTAATCAATTCCTTTTTGTCAGACATTTAGGTATCTTCTAATTTCTCAATAATGCTTTTTTGAGACTAACCGTCCTAATGACTGTGACACTGTATTTCACTGTAGTTCTATGTGTATTCCCTTAATGATTAGTGATAGCGAGCATCTTTTCATATGCCTTTTTGGCAATATGGATATCTTCCTCAGAGAAGCGTCTATGCAAGTAATCAACCCATTTTAAAAATTGGGTTTTTGTTGTTGAATCATAGGAATTCTTTACATATTCTGGACATAACTTTTTGATCAAATATATGACTTGCAAATATTTTATTCCATTTCGTGTGTTGTCTCTCTGCTCTGTTGATAGTATTCTTTTAAAAACTAAGCATATTCATGGGTATAAGTACTGGGTTTAAAATCCATTCACAGTTTTTTAAGTTCATTTGTCCCACATCATTTTTTTTTTTGAGGCTCTAACAGGTTTTAGGCATGAAGCCGGGTACTCAGACACTGTGAGCAGATGTAGCAGGGACATATGTCAGCTGATTGGGTCCATTGTGGCTGCTGCTCTGGGGGGACTCAGAAGTGGGCTGGCACTGACAGATTCATCAGGAGGCATCTCAACCGGGATTTCCGAGACAGAACAAAAGCTCTGAGCAAGGGGAGGAGTTAGAGGAAGACAATGTCAGCTTGTTACCTTGCCTCTTCCTCTTGCCACCCCAACCGTATCTTTTCTTGGTCCCACACCTAAAGAGAGACGCATCTGGATAAAAACCAGTCATGTGTTGTGGGGCCTTGACCACAGCTGACATACCGTCAGCGGTCGGCACCAGGCAGGCTCCCCTGTGCGGGGCTGCAGTGAGATAGCAGGGCTTGGGGTTGCCTGGGGGCCCCCTCAGGCGGGCGCCCCACCCAGAGGTCCAGGCAGCTAAAGGAGCAGAACAAAACCACTCGACAGTACTTTGGTTTTGTTACAGAGATGATCTATTAAACACACAGAGCGCTAGAAATATTTAAAGCAAGTCCACAAAAACATTTTTGGGTACAGTGGACATTAATTCATCAGTTTCAGAAATATATTTAAATGCCCACCGTGTTTCAGGTTTGGGGTTTGGAGTAGTGAGAGGGTAGTTCCTGTCCTCGAGTTGCCTTTAGTCCTAGAGACAGCAGGGTGGGGAAGGGAATCTGTTCAGCTATGAAGTTAAAAATCTAGAGGAGGGGGGATGGTTCTGTTACTGATTTAAATATACAAACAGTACTTACAATAGATTAAGAATGCTTATAAGAAACCAGGAAAAATATTTAGAGTCCATATGAACAAGTCCTTAAAGTGAATTCGTTTGTTAATGCCGAAAAAGAAAGAGACAGAAGCCCCTTTTCATCTCACACACACACACACACACACACACACACCCCCTTGAAGCTATCTGTCCCATGCGAAGACTTACTTTTCACTCTTTCACTTGTATAACCTTATTATATTTCTACCTTTTTTTTATCAGCCATCTTCTAGGAATGGAGTATTTTACAAAAATGAGTTTCTCTAGAAATTAAACGTTTCCCTTTTCCTTTCAAGCAGCAATACTCTGTTTCCTTCTGGCATTTGTTTGTGGAAATTTTTCTTGAAACATCTTCTAATGTTCTGAATTCCTTAGGAGTGGCACAGAGCACAATGTGACCTGGTCCTCACAGCCCAACAGTAACTCCTGTGTTGTCCCGTGCGTGATACAGAGTACAATCCCGTATCCCTGTCTCTTTGACCTAAGACTGCCACCTGTCTCATCTCCCTGAAGCCACTAATTTTGCTTCTCACCAGACTTAACTGAAGCAGCTATGATTCTATGATTTATGGCTGGGAAACATCCAGCCACAAAGGACTGAAGAACTGGGCGCTATAGAGTCAGGAGACTCTTGAGTAGGACTAAGGAATGAGGACAAGGCTAGGGACAGTTACCTGACATGTGCAAATCCCACACCCCCCATTTCTGGTTTGGGAATTTGGTTCTAAATTTAAAGCTGTTACAAATCTGAGCCTCCTCAGTGATCTATGTGTGTTTTGTGCCGATTTTTTTCTTTGTTCTAACCACTTATTGTCATGAAATTTCAGTTTCTCTATTTCCTCCTCTTGTTCCCATTTTTGTTTCAATAGAGGAAAAGTGATTCACTTCTTTATGGTTGCATTATATATTTTAGCAAAACCCAGAAAAAATCTAAATGTCCAATAATGGTTAACTAAATCACTGTATGTTGACTTGATGGGATACTATAAAATAAAAATCATGTGATAAAATGGGAAGGTATTTTACTAAGCAAAGTTATGTAAACCCCACCACCAAGAAAGTACACTCTACTTAATAATGATAAATCAATAAGAATTATATGGATTAAAAATGAGCAGAGAACCTGGTAAAACGAATATATGTGGTGATTTTATGGAGATTATATGGAGAGATTATGGGTATATTTAAAATTTTCATGTAATGCTCTAAAATCTATAATCATAATATATTTATGACTTTATTATTATTTTAATATTTTATTTTTTTAAGTAATGTCTACACTCTAGGTGGGGCTCAGACTCACAACTCTGAGATCCAGAGTTGCCTATTCCACTGACTGACCCAGCCAGGTGCCCCTGATCATAATGTATCTAAAATATCAAGGCAGTTGCAGTGAGTTTTTGTTATAATTATTAAGACATCTAACTAGTCTCAAAACAAGTAGAAGACATTTGTCCTATCTTAGGAATGCCAAAATGGGGAAGTCTGTCCAAACAAGCAAAGCAATACAATTTAACCTATTAGCAAACCAAAGTTACATTGAGCTTGTGATGACATGTTAAAGTAATCGTTTCTCATATGCATTCCGGGTATCCCATTTTCCTCATCACTTGTGGAAGGACAGTTCACCAGAATTTAGATGGCTCCATATGGGGTTCTCTGTCCCACTCCAGGCAGGAGGCCTGGATTTCCTATATAACCTCTCTCGTATATAACCCAGGCTATAGTAGAATGAAGCCACCTGAAGCCCTTGCAGAAATACTCACTCCGGGATTCACTTCTTGCCAGTTTACTGGGATAACTTTTGGCTGTTGGTACATATGGCTCTGGAGGTGGCAAGTCAGAAATGGGATGGAAGTAGAATCTGCTTTCCCACTCATCTGAGGGAGAGAAACAAACAGCATCTTTAGTAACAATCGGCTACGAAGACTTACATAATGAAAGGACACAGAGAGCTGCAGAGAGCACTTCTAGTTTTATGCCTAGAAGTTTAGAGAAAACCCAGAAATGCAACAAATGTCACTGATCAGCGCATCAGTGAAATACGCTGGTCTTCGAATCAAAGCAAAGACAGATCTAAGTGACTTGAACTAGCGTGATTAGGACCCAGCCGGTCCCTCTTGGGACCTGGGGGCTAAAGTCTGAGATACCTTTCTTCCCACCAGCAGGCCCAGGAATAACTGGACCCTCTCATAAAAAAAGGCGGAGGAAAAGCCGCTTAATACCTGTAGATCATCAGGCCTCTTGCCCCAGCACACTGTTGAGAAAGGCAGGTAAGGTAGGTAATAAGATAAACGACAAAAATGACATTTTTTTAGGGTTTTGGAATCTTCTAGAAAGTTAACTAAAATGAGACTCCAACAGTGAGAGAGGAAAACAATCAGCCTTTTTGAAAAGGGAGGAGGAGGAAGGGAGGAGGAAGGATTACTACTTTGAATTTGAAATCATGGCGGTCTCTAATGGATAGATACTTAGATCAGAGCAGTGCAGTGTTCGAGGGTCATAGAAACAAGAAATGTTAATGCCAACACATGATGCACACAAATTTAACATTTAGTGGGTGCCCTGTAGCTTGAAAATGTTCCCAAGGTCCCTTCCCCAGAGGACGGACCCCACCTCACCTTCTCCTGAAGAGTCTTGGAAGCCATTTCTAATCGATGTTGATGGTGGAGGTGGGGGAGGTGCCCCTGCGCCAGGCCTGTCAGGAGGAAGAGGAGGCCTGGGTCCACTCCTGGGACTATCTACTCCACTCCTGGAAGGCAACTGGGGGGTGGCAGGCAGGGCCCGAGATGTGCTGCCATTTCTGCTTATTGGAGGGGGTGGTGGGAGAGGGCCTGGGACCAAAAAGAAAAAAAAAAAAAGGACAACATTTAGGGCAGTATCTTACATCCTACATTACTATCATCATGTCACTGCCAATGTGCAGTTATTGAGCACCTGCTGGATGTATACCCTATAATTAGAGCTTATGGAGAAATAGTGGAAACTTTCTAAGAGGTTTGGCCAAGCAAGGAATAAGTACAGATAAACACAGAACTGCACATATGTACACATGTTGATATCGATAGCTAAATGGCTGTCTTGGCTTTGGTTGTACTGAGATTAGAGATGATACGGTTAGGTTGAGAACGGGTGATAATCTGTTTATACGGACAACTATATCCTTTTAAAAACATTTTATAATCCTCTTAATTAGCTACTGAATTACTGTGATATGATACTTAGGAATAAATGCCATTTAGAAAAAGAATTTTTTAAAAAAGGAAGAAGCTAGTTTTGAAGTTATTTTAGGTCTTCAGAAGGACTAGGCTCTTTAAATGCACGGTAGTATTGCTAATTACACAAGCATGCTTCTGTGATGCATGCGATCTGTTTCTAGGCAGAAGCAGCATCAGGAAACCCACTATCAATCGTGCTGAGATTGGCAGGAGTTCCTTCTTGGTTCTTCCTCTTTGGGGAGGCGGATTAGTCAGTGTGCACGGCTGTGTACTCTGATCCTGACCCTGAACAAGCTGGTTACCACATGGAATGAAACTCTCTATATACAAAAGAGTACCAGAGAGTCATCTCACAGCACTCTTGCCAGGAATAAGTAGTGAAAAAGCAAATAAAAAGTATAATTTAAGTCTCTGAAACCATTTTAAAAAATTGCAATGGTATGGTATAATTAGAAATGTTTAAGTTCCTAAAAAAAAGGAAATTCTTTTTGATAATACAAAAGAAACCTGTCCTCCTTGTCCCATCTTCCAAATTCAGAGGCTATTTAGATTATAAGTAAATTAAAAAAAAAAAAAAAAAAAAGAACTTGAATCTTCCCATGCAAATCAAAATGGCCTTAGTAATCATTCCTGGTCTTCAGCAGTGTGCTTCTCTTGCAAGATGCTGACATTTTATGTAAATACAACATCTTATGGTACTATAAATATAAATGTCTTTTATTAACTACAGATTCAGAATCCACCTAAAGGACCTTAAACTGAACAACCCACCCATTGCATGTATCCCTGCCTGGCAGTCTTGGCCCAGACAGCTGATGGAGGTGAGAGGCATGTCCGGCCCTGGCTGGTTGGTCTCTCAAGGAGTCTTCAGTGCTTCTCCTGGTAGGGTTTATTTATTGCCCCATCTGTTTGCCATTGCTAGGCTCCCATTCAGGAGGAGCTGATTTACTGGGGGGAAAGTATCTCACATGCTGTGGGTTAATTTCACTGGTACTACCAGCGCACAGCTGTCACCAAACGCGAAATAGACTTCCAGTATTATGGGGCCTGATCGACTTGTTCTCTCTTTCTCTCTCTCTTCAAGTAAATGTTCATGTTCCTAACTCTCGAACCTTCCAGGACCCCTGCTCCAAACCTAGGCAAGCATAATAGATAAGAAAGCAGATTACACTTTTTTTTTCTTTTGAGACAGAGAGTTGGCAGAACTCTCTAAGGGGAAAGGGAGAGGGAGAATCTCAAGCACGTTCCCCCACTGAGCAGGAAGCCCAGCGCGGGGCTCGATCTCACAAGCCTGAGAACATGACCTAAGCCGCAAGCAAGAAACAGATGCTGAACTGACTGAGCCACCCAGGCACCCTCAGATTTCAACTTCTTGTAATAATAGCAACAAACTATTATTTATTGAATGCTGTTATATGCTAGGAATTAAGATAACCACTATACGCACTTGTCTCGCTTAATTCTTACAGCAACCCTGAGAGGTGAAGGGACACAGAAGAGGCTGCTGGTGTTGGAGGGGTAAAAACCTCAAGTCAGGTTTTGTCAAGACTCCAAATATGTCAAATTCTAAAGCCCACACTCCTAGCAATAAAGCCAGGCCTCCTCTCAAAATACAGATGGCTCTTGATGACCTCTCATAAGATCCTGTGGGAATGAAAGTTGGTAGGAATTTTCTAGAGGTCAGTTTGGAAGTACCTATGAAATTTATAGATTACTATGCATACCTGCTCACCAAAATACTCCATTTCGAGGAATTATTCCAGAGGAAATACATAGAAATGTGCAAAAATATTTAGCTACAAGAATATATTCCTTGCATTATCTGCAACAGTAAAAATCTAGAGATGGTTTGAATGAATAAATCAAGGTAAATGTGTAGAATCTAATATTATGCAGTCATTAGAAGTCAGGCTGTACAAGAATAGTTTATAATCCTATCAGAAGATGTTAATGACATTGATAAATAAAAAGCAAATAACCAAACAGTATGTATACTGTGATACTGATTTTGTAAACATAAATATATGTTTATATATATACGAATATATAAACACACACACGTTTTACTTATTTTTTTCCCTTTTTTTTTTTTTTTTGATTTGTCATTTCTTTTTTCTTTTTTTTTTTTTAAAGTGAGCTCTATGCCCAAGTGGGGCTTGACCTCATGACCCCAAGATCAGGAATTGCATACTCTACCGACTGAGCCAGTCAGGCACCCCTCTCAAAACATACATTTTAAAAAAGCTGAAAGGATAATAAAAAATGTTATGATTATTTCTGGGTGATGGTGGTAGGATTATAGATCATTTTTGTTTTCTTTATACTTTTCTGTATTTTCCATAATAAACGAACATGACTTATACAATCGAAATAAATAACATTATAACTTTATGTCACAGCCTGTCCTATTTTGGGGAAGATTTAATCTGTTGACTTGTCCATTTGGTAGAACCATGCAAACTGCTGCTTAGTCACTTTGGGGGAATACCACTAGCTGTTGGATAAGAAGAAAATACTGCATTTCATTCATCTATCTGTTTCCGTTTGTTCTCTAAAGACTACTGAATGAGATGCCATGATGTGTAGGGATTGGATTGAAATGACTGGTACTAGCTTTTTATATTTGTTGCCTATTGTCTGAGGCCAGAGCAGTTTGAAGTAGTGCTTCTCAAACTTTGCAGCACATTATAATCACTGGGGAGCCTCCAGATATCTTGATGCCCAGTCTGTAACCCAGAGCAATGAAACCAGAAACCCTGGGGAAGGGACCCAGCACGGTTTTTAAAGCTCTCCAGGAGATTCTAGCCCATGGTCACCTTTGAGGACTACTGATTTAAAGAGTGGTGTTTAGGGGCGCCTGCGTGGCTCAGTTGGTTAAGCGTCTGCCTTCAGCTCAGGTCATGATCTCAGGGTCCTGGGATCAAGCCCCGCATTGGGCTCCTTGCTCAGTGGGGAGCCTGCTTCTCCCTCTGCCCCTCTCACTGCTTGTGTTCCCTCTCTCTGTCAAATAAATAAATAAAATCTTAAAAAAAAAAAAAAAAGTTGTGTTTATTAGGTTCTTGTGGTCACAGGGCAAAAGGTTAGCTTCTCCTAAAGAAAAAGACACCCCATTTCCAGGCATCTTACATAACAATAATAAGGTTAAATTAAGAACATAGATGGTTCTACTATACCTATCAATAACCACTGTGAAATAAAAAGCACCTATTATAATTAGGAGAGAGTACAAGTTCTAGGGAATTCTCACTTCATTGCATTTCATAAAGTCTCAAAATTCTTCTCTTCGACCCAGCTTTCTCAGCCCGGGGGGTGGGGCGCAGCAGAGCCTTCAGTCCATGAAACAGCACGCAGCTCTTGAGTTGTTCTTATGAGCATTTTCAGGAACAAAAGGCCTCTACCTTTTTTTTTTTTTTTAAATTTTAAAAAACATTTTATTTATTTATTTGACAGAGACACAATGTGGGGGGGAACACAGCAGGGGGAGTGGGAGAAGAAAAGGCAGGCGTCCTGCTGAGCAGAGAGCCCGATGCGGGGCTCAATCCCAGGACCCTGAGATCATGACCCGAGCTGAAGGCAGATGCTTAACCCACTGAGCCACCCAGCTGCCCCCAAGGCCTTTACCTTTATCTGCTTCTCCAAGGGATTTATGTGCCAAAGCTGTTAACAAACAGCAAAATGGGCTCTAACACTTGTCTTTAATGACTAGGGACATGGCCTCAAAGCTTGACAGATGGAGAGAGCAGTACAAGAAAAGTTCATTGGCTCTTAGATAGCTACCCTTCTTGTTGGAATAATGGATGCTCTTACAGGAGACATGAATTTAGTTCCCCAATTAAGACAGCTGATATTCACTTTAGGGAAGTCAGGGCAGTAGCGTGGCGAGCACATTTGAGAATTGGAGGTCAAAGTTCTGGTCTCTTCTTATTAACTAGCTGGTGATCATTTTCCTTTATAAGTTAGTCAGGGTGTCTGGGTGGCTCAGTAGGTTAAGCGTCTGCCTTCGGCTCAGGTCGTGATTCCAGGGTCCTGGGATCGAGTCCCACAGTGGGGCTCCTTGTTCAGTGGGGAGTCTGCTTCTCCCTCTTGCTCTGCTTTCCCCGCCCCACTTACTCATAATTTCTCTCCCTCTCTCTCTCAAAAAAAAAGTCCCTTCATCTCTAAAATGCAGACAGAAATTGTAATCCCACTTTCCTCAGAGGTTCACAGGAGGTCAGGGTGAAGTCAGCCACGCTAAGTGTCACTCAAGATTAGAGCAGTCTGAGAGTTTACTTAAGCTTCTGTCAAGCTCCCTTTCCTTATACGATGATTAGTGACACGGGAACAGGCTGGGCTGTAGGAAGACATACTCCACCCCCGTGTGACATACCTGATCTGCCCGGTGGGTCCCTCACCGGAGGAGGAGGTCTCTCACTGGGGGGGGGAGGAAGAGGGCCTGATCGTCCTGGTGAAGGTAAGGGGGTTGTAGACGGCGTGAGGGACAAATTCCTCTGTGGGAGTCTTGGGGTTTCATCAGTGCCACTGGAACCTGGAGGCAGGGGAGGAGGGCCGGGCCTGCTTGGTGGCGGCGGTGGAGGTGGGGCCTGTGAGGAGGAGGAAGGCCTCGGGGTAGAAGGCACGGGGGGCTTGCTGTTCTGAGGGGGAGGCGGTGGGACCGCTTCCCTGTGGATGGAGGGCCTGTTGCCCACTGGAGGAGGCGGAGGGGGCGGTTTGTCCTCCAAGGCCCTGCTGGGGGTCGGGGGCAGGGGAGGCCTGTTGGAGAACGGTGAGGAGGAGCTGGAGGGTGTCTGGCGGACGGAGCCTCCTCCAAAAGCAGCACCTCGGTTTCCAGGGAAGGGGGGAGGGGTGGGCCCAGGACTGGGCTGCCGGGGGGCCCCAGGCACTGGTAGGGAGCCCCGGTTGTGCAGACTTGATTGAATGGGTCTTGGTGTATTGGGAACTGGAGGGGGAATGCTATCAGGCTTTGAGCCCACGTCAGGCCTCGGGGGAGGCATTCGACTCCTCTGAGGCTCTGGGGGACCACTTCTGTGGCCGGGAGAAGGCACAGGAAACCTCCCTGGGCCACTTGGGGGTGAGAAAGGCTTAGCAGATGTGGCTCTTCCTCCTGGTGGCAAAATTGGGGGTCGGCTTCCTCCAGAATCTGAAGAACAGGAAAAAAAATCCAGTTAGAAAATTAGGACCCCCTCTCAAAGGAATCAGAGAACTAGAGTATATTCTCAGCTACTGGATGGAAGTCCTTTCCTAGATGCTCTAAAGAATATAGCTATTATTTATATAAATCAGGTTCTAGTGGTCCTTCCAGGGGACAGAAGAACAGATCACAGATCCCTGTGTACCTGCTAGTTCCAGGTCCTACACCCCGTTGGCTGGCAAAAAAATGCTGGAGAGCCTTCTTGGCATTAGGTGTGGACAAGAACCAGGATTAAGTTGTCAGTGGTTCAGGAGAGCTCCCCATTCATCATGAGAAGAAAAGGATAGGATGGTGTTGGCACGTGGGATTTCTGCTAATGATTTTCTTTCCTCCCTATCAAACATCCCTGTCCCCCTGCTGTACCTCTCAGGTTCAAAAAAATAACATAGCCATGTTAGGTGAAAAGTTAGTTATCTCAAGGTAACTCTCCACTGGGGAGGGCTTACCCAGTCCCTTTGAATAAATTTCCCAAGAGAAGGTGGAAAAATGTCATGGAAGAATCGTTAACTGAAATAAGAAAGAACTAACAAAGGAAAAAGAAATGGTCAGAGTTTGATTGAAAGACTTGACACCGGTGGTTGGTCTTAATCTGCAAAGAAGCAGGCAAACTACACAAGTTCTTTTCCTCACTGAATCACCTTCCACGTCAACACTGGCAGAACAGAACAACCCTATTATGTATTAATATTAAACTGCTTTTGTTCAACAGAAGGAACCAAAGTTTTGGAAAAATTCAAATCACCACTCCAGAATCTCTTGGAACCTAAGGTAATTCTCAAAAAATGATGACACTGGAAACTTCTACCACTTCCACTGTGAGTTAATTAAGGTACCAAATATTAATTGAGTACCACTATATACCAGCCATTATTCTAGATGCTAACCCCAGAAGAATATACAAAATAAGAAAAAAATCCCGCTTTCCTGTGGCTTACATTCTTGTGGGAGAGATAATAAACCGGCAAACATATAAACATTTGCAGATAGTTGTTAAGTACTAAAAAGAAGCTGAAATACGTTGAGATGGGGAGACCAGATAGATAGGGTGGCTGGCTGGGGATGGCTTTTCCGAAGATAAGACATTTGAGCTGAGGTGAGCCGTAGAAAGATAGGGAAGAAGGTGCTTTAGGCAGAGGGCCAGCAGGTACAAAGGCCCTGGAGTGGGAATGAGCTTCAAGTTGAAAAACTGAGGTCTGTGCGCTTGGCACGGTGAGCTGGAGAAGCTGCAAGCGGACCCTGAGTGGCCAGCAAGGGCCAGGTCTCCTTATAAAGCAGAGGACTTCAGACTTTTTTTTTTTTAAAGACTATTTATTTATTTATTTGAGAGAAAGAGAGGGTGTGAGAGAGAGAACATGGCGGGGGGCCGGAGAAGGAGCCAAGAGAGAGGGAGAAGCAGACTTCCAGCTGAGACAGGAGCCAGGACTCTGGGATCCTGACTTGAGCCAAACACAGACACTTAAAGGACTAAGCGCCCCCAGGCGCCCCCAGAGGACTTCAGATTTCACCCAAGGCACAATGAGAGACATTTGGATGGATTCATACAGCGGAGTAACATGAACTCTAGAGAGAATTTATTTCAACTTCAGTACTAGTAGAAAGCTGTGTTTCCCTTGACTGTGTGGTATATTTCTAGGTCACCAAACTGTGATGAGTTGTATCGGATTGAAGCTGGGTTATTCGCCATGTGTACATCACACGGACAGTGGTCACTATGTGGACGGTACACTAGGCTGATGCGTACATCTTGTACACCATTTTGTGCACGAACATAATTCCTTCTTCATGTTATGAATTTATTTCCAGTTGTCTTTTGCCTTAATTTCTTCACCTATTGTTAAAGCACTGAATGTCTTCATTTGTCAGCTGCCTCAGTCCTTCTGGTGGGTTTTAAGTCAGTAAATGTAAATGTGAATGTAGGTCTGGCAAGACAGAATCTCTCATATTAAGTATCTTTCTAGATTTTGACCATCCAACACTAAATAGTCAACTAACCGTGAGGATTCAGTGGTTTTTGTCTTTATATGACCGTGAGAATTTCACACTTTCCCAGGAGACACACGAAATGATCACAGAATTAGAAATAAAAGTCTTCTAACACAACAAACATTAATACCAAAAGTTTTATGGTAAAACTTATTGAGCCTCACGTACTTTGTAAGGTTTTTTATTTGGGCATGACCAGGTTCCATTTTTCTCTCTGCCATTAGGTTCAAGACAATCCCACAGGACTCGTTTCCATGTGTCTGTGCAGACAATATTTAGAATCACTGGCCCTCAAATGCCAGAAGTCTGTCATGCAAAACACCTTTCTAGATTTAGTGAGACATGTAATTACATTCCGTATAACATGCTCCACACTGTTTTGGAAAGTGGCTCACAGGTATTTTCCATACAATAGCTGGGTCAAGCTGCCTCACAGAGAAAAGGTGAATTTGCCAGGTCACCAGGCAGCCCTTCCAGCAGTGGCCAGTTCCATTTGCTCCTCCTTTTCCTTCCCACTCTAGCTCACCCTTTAGAAAAGAACAAAAAAGTGGGGCGCCTGGGTGGCTCAGTGGGTTAAGCCGCTGCCTTCAGCTCAGGTCATGATCTCAGGGTCCTGGGATCGAGTCCCGCATTGGGCTCTCTGCTCAGCAGGGAGCCTGCTTCCTTCTCTCTCTCTCTGCCTGCCTCTCAGTGTACTTGTAATTTCTCTCTGTCAAATAAATAAATAAAATCTTAAAAAAAAAAAAAAAGAAAAGAACAAAAAAGTACAAGTTATCCTGAGGACACAGGGCAAATATTTAACAGCTCCATGGAGTGGTCTGATTTTGATTTAAGGAAAAAAAAAAAAAGATGCTAAATAGAGTCTTTCTTGTAAAACAATGTTACATTTCAAGCGATCTAAAATGTTTTAAAGGGCACAGTGCCTTGGAGGGGATGCCAAGCCTCCAAACCATGGAACTCGGCCTCACCTTGTTGCTAAGAGACAAAGAAACTCTCCTTACCACCATCCCTGTTGGCTGTGGATCTCAGCTTCGGCATCCCAGCCTGAAACAGTCCTCCCAAGCCAGGTGGGGCACCCCCTCCAAAACTGCCGCCGCCACCACCACTGCCGCCACCACCACCGAAGCCACCGCCACCACCACCGCCACCAGCACCGGCTCCTTTAGGTTCTGCAGAAGGAAGGAAACACTCTCTTCACTGTGTATGAAAACAGCACCAGAGTACAGCCTGAGCCCAAGTACACAATAAACAATGCGGGTCAAACAGGGAGCTGGCTCCAACTGGGCCTGTGCGGGACTCCTGGGATTTCATGAAAAAGCAGTATTTTAACAATTCACCCTAACCCCGGTCAGAAAAGGAAGGGTTTTGCTTTTCACTCCAGGGCGGTCCCAGGCCCCACAGCAGGAGAATTAGTGATAGATGATGCCTTGCCCCCATGCTCCCTGCTTGGCTAGCTGCTGTATGAGTTATTATCTGTATCCTAAGATTTGGCAAATAAAAGAATCTTCAAAGAAAGCAAGTCCCAAAGGAGGGGGAGATATAATAAAAGGTGGTAAAAAGGAGAATCATAAAAATAAAGGGAAGAAAGTAAAATATCCCGTAATTTTGGAAATTTATACACTACTTCGGATATTTTTTCCTGCTAGTACTTTTTCATTTTATTTTTTTTCTCAAAATTAAGACCAAATTCACTAAACAGCTTTTAGCCTGCTCTTTTCACTTAACACTTTATTGTTAGCATTCCCATGTCATCAAATACTCTTTGAAAGCATGAGTTTAAGGGACCACATTGTGTTGTAGGGCATGAATATATTGTGGTTCTTTTGACCATCTACTTATTTGATGACCTTATGGTTTGATTTCAATTTTCTAATAGCATAAAGCCCAACAGTAGGCTTGAACATTTTAAGAACTCCCTGCAGTTGAAGATGGTACAAAGAATTTGTTTTATTTTGTATTTACTTCCCCAAGCCTGTGGAGGATCCTGAAATGGTAAATAGAAAACAATATAAAGAAAGAAAAGAAAGAAAGAAAGAAAAAGAAAGTAAAAAGAAGATTACTAAGTATCCTGTCTAGACTTTCAGGTTATTTCCCTTGTCTGTGACATATTTTACAACTCTGTTAAGTTGCAGAAACTTATTGTCCATAGAAATGTAAAATAGTTGTGTTCAGCAGCATGCAATTGACTTCACACAGGTTTACCTATCTATAAATTCATTTCAGCTCTGATGTATGTGGTACTTTGAACTCTCCTTTGCACTGGTAACAGTATACTACTTCCCTCAGTAGTTAATGACTTAAATAAAATATTTGACATATGTTTGTTTTATATCTATATGAGAGACATGACTATAACCCTTTTTAAAGAATTGTCTCATACAATTTATGATGTATGTATGTATGTATGTATATTTGTATTTATGAGGTTTAACATTGTTTAAAGTTTTATCCCTGGAAAACCTTCTAGAGTCTTTGACAGGCAGTATGAAATCTACAAATCAATAAGGGAGGACTGACACTTTTATGATATTTAGACTATATGGAAACATGGTATACTCTCCCATGTCTTCTGCTACATTCAGTTAAGTTTTATAATTTTTCCTGATATGGGTCACATATGCTTCTTGTTAAGGTTACTTTGATACATTTTTGTTTGTTGAAACTGTGAAAGGGGTGTTTGCCCCTTTTGTAATTGGTTATCATTGGCATCAGAAAATTTTGGGGCACCTGGGTGGTTCAGTGGGTTAAGCCTCTGCCTTCAGCTCAGGTCATGATCTCAGGGTCCTGGGATCGAGTCCCGCATTGGGATCTCTGCTCAGCAGGGAGCAGGCTTCCCCATCTCTCCCTGCCTGCTGTTCTGCCTAGTTGTGATCTCTCTCACTCTGTCAAATTAAAAAAAAAAAAATCCTAAAAAAAAGAAAATTTCATTTGACATCTAATAAACCATTCTGCTAATATTTTCTAAATTAAAATTTATTAAAAAACTATTATCTTGGATTTTCTACTAGACATAGGGTCTCCAAATAATAAAGGTTTTGCTTCCTCTTGTATCTTATTTTTGTTCTAGTTTATATAAGTAATTACTTTGATGACTGAACTTCCATATGATATAAATTATTAATATTGCTACAGGCAACCATAGTTTGCTTTTAATGAGCACGCCTTTAACCAGGGAACTACTGGCACTTTAGAACAGATAGTTCTTTGTTTGTGGGTGGATGTCTTATTCTCTGTAGAATGTTTCCAGCATGCCTGGCCTTCACCCACTAGATGTCAGTAGGAACCCCACCTTGGCTAAGTTATGACAACTAAAAATGCCTCCAGACATTGCCACAGGTCCCCTGGGACACTGATAGATAGCTTTCTTTTTGTGTTTGTGCTGCCTTGGTCAAGTTTGAGGTTAGGGCCATGTGAATCCCATTATATCAATCAGATAGCTTCTCCTCTCTTCCTATGTTTGGGAATGATTTGTATAGCCTTTGAATAAGCTGTTTCTTAAAATCTGGAAGAATTCACTGATAAAGTCATCTGGCTCTAAAGGTTTTTAGAGAGAAAGCTAGAAAAAGTGTTCAACTTCCCCTTGCTCGTTGAAGCTTCATGAGTGAATTTTGGTAAATTTATGCTTTTTGTAAAACATTAATTTCTTTAATATTTTAACATGTTTTAGCATATAAATGCATCACAGCATCCTTAATTTTGAAAAAACCTGTGTTAAATCTCTCACTAATCTATGTTGAGTCCTACTTTTATTCATTTGTGTTTTCTTTTCTTCTCGATTAGACCGATCCTAAGCCTGTGTTAATTCTGCACTTTTTTTAGGGGTGGAGCTTTCTGGGATACCTTTGGGAGATCTGCTGATAGAAGAAATAACCTGATCATGAACTGACAAGGATCACCTCACCTAACAAATCAAATTACAATAACAATTTCCAGAAGTATATGCAAAATGGCTCCTGTTACGAAATCACAATTTTTTTTTACTAATTTTAATTATTACCGATAATAATAATATGCTCTTGACACTCAAATATTACTCATTAATTAATGATACATTTTGGAATGCTGCATTTAAATAGGATACCGCCATTTTGACATGGCGGCGGACATTCAAAGAGACTGATGCACTATCAGACATGATTCATCAGTGTTCTTAACCCGAAACTTTGGAGCATCTTTCAGAGAGAAAAGCTAAAGTAGTTGATGATCGCTCACTGGCTCCTGATCACTTCCTTAGGAATCACACTGCAGGACGAGGCTGAAGTAAGAGCTTTATCCCGCATAACCACGGTCAACATTTTGACATAGAACCCAGGGAGGCTTCAGCTGCAAACAAATATAAAGCTATGGGTGGACCATGCCATTTACTGAGCCCATGGCCACGGTGCCAGTGTCCGCTAAGTGCACGGACAACAGGGCATGAGCTGGGTTGCATCTTGTGTCCATGAAGCAAAGCGTGTTCATAAACATCACTGAACTGCTGGAAGGGAGAAGAACTAATATTTCTTTCCATTGAATGGTAGGCGAAGGGGACCTTGAAGAATACAGTGAGTTTCTAATAGTGGATTCAGGAACAGGCCACAGACTGTCCAGTGTTCTTCAGTATCAGTGGGGAATTCACATCTACCTCTCTTGAGCCCCCGGCTCCCCCTCCTGGGGGAAAGGACGACTGCGCTGTGTCCCTGACATCAGCAGTGTGCGGAGCACCTCTGGCTCCATACCTTGCACCGGGAGTCAACAGCTTTGGACCAAGGCTCCCCAGAGGTAAGTGGTGCTGGGCTCCCCTCAGGGAGAATTTTGTGACACCAATCAGGAGGATTAAGGGATTATAAAAGAATCCGATCAGTTTCATAAGCTTTTTAAAAAATGTTTGACAAGAGAAAGAGCGAGAGAGGGAACACAAGCAGAGGGAGAGGAGGTGGGGAAGCAGGCTCCCCCCGAGCAGGGGCCCAATGTGGGGCTCCGTCCCAGGACCCCGGGACCATGACCTGAGCCCAAGGCAGATATCTAACGACTGAGCCACCCAGCGCCCCTCGTGGACATTTTGACAAAGAGGTAACTGTGTGCAGTGAAGGTTAAAAGTCCTCATAGTTTCCTCTGGAGAATGGTGTACTCTCTCCCCTGCACCACACAACCTGACACAGCAGAGCAATGTGAAAAAGCCTTTGTCTTGGTCTTCCTCTTTTCCATTTTCCTCCCATACTAATGTTCTCACCTAACTGTGAGCCTTCTTTCTTCTCTACTCATTAGGCACTTTTCCTAGAAATTCTTCCTAAACACTTCTACTCCTCGACTTGGCCAAAATCCTGCATCCACTGGTCACCCTCTACAAAGCTCCCTGGGGTGATTTTTGGAAAGTCAGGATATTTCCTGTTGAGTCCAAATGGGATCTGGGTGTAGGATATGGGTAGCTGGCAGTGGAAGGGTCTAGGAATGTGTGGAGACAGTTTCAAGGCCTAGTTACTAACTGTAGATTCAAGTCATGGATACGTTTTCATTCTGTGGTAAATGTGAACAGAAGTTCTGTGTTGTGGGTACCTGCTTGTTTCTACATCCCCTGGCTTGTTCTAGAAAGTTCCTCAGACTTACGATGGGTAGATAAGCAAAGTTGTGATCTCATTTCCTCTCTCTCTCCCAGCTCCTGAAAATCATATCTTACACTTGAATGACACATCCCAGCCCACAGAACACTTTCGCATTGTCTCGTCTGCTGCTCACAGCAAACTGTGAGGGCAGCAGAACAGCCATTATCTCCATTTTACACCTGAGGACAATAAGGTGTGGAGATGGTTAAGGGATGGATGTGGCAGAACTCGGACCTACACCTGTTGATTCCAAGGCTGGGGCTCTTTCCATATTTCATGCAGCCTTTGGATCTGTGGTGCAAAGAGTAACGGGTTAACTTCCAGAAAGTGTGGTGTATAATTCAGAGAATCGCTGCTGTGTGTGTCTTGGACAAAGAATTATTATACTGGCTTCCTGCAGCATTAGAGGGAACCCAAGCCGGAGCTGTGGCCACAATGAGTGATACAGTCCCTTATTTTGCTAGCTTTGCAGCTGTTGTTAAAAAAAAAAAAAAAAAAAAAAAAAAAGAACCCACCAAAAACAAACAAACAAACCCAAAACAAAACACTATTTGGAAGGGTAAGGCTGATTGTTTGGCCATAAATCACTTATCTTCATGGAAAACAGCTTTTTTCACTTACTGTCCAGTATCGGCGCACTCCTGTCATTGGTGACTGTCTTCTTCAGTTTCTTGCCTTTGCTGATGTCAGAGAGAAGAGCATTTCTCCCAGCCTGTTCTGACTTATTCAAGGTAGGCTTTTCCGTATTGGCCTGAAAGGAAACCATGCAGACTTACAGTCATCTCTTGAATTAAAATCATGTACTACAACACTCAGAGGGGACAGCTAGAGTACTGCGAGCTTGTTACTGAGGTTCTTGGCAATGGTTGTAAATTCTCCACAAGTTTTAGATCCGATGTCATTCTTTTTAAGACCCAGACATTTGGGAACAGATGCAGCAATAAATTACATTCATTTTTAATGCAGGAAGAGTCAGTCCCTGATAAAAGTCTCTAAAAACTCAGACCACAATCTGGTGGTCATCAAAAGAGCCAGGGTTGGATGGCTCAAAACAAGAAGGGAATTTTGAGATTCTGCTAGATACTACAAGGCTTCATACTCCAGAATGTGTTCTGAAGAACAGCTTCTCTCTCCTATCTTTTGGAGCTAACCTGGAGCAAGGGGAAAATGGTCTCTAGCAAAAAGGGTCAGTTGCATGTGTTTTAAATTCACCCAAGTTTTAGAAAATAATTCCCTCCATTTATATTGACAAAGATTTTTTTCTTTTTAAGTTAGGGCATTTGAGGTATAATTTCCATAATAATCAAGTCACTACTTTAGTGTATAGTTCTACAGGTATTGAAAAGGATACAGTCATGAGACCACCACCACACTCAAGATCTAGAACACGTCCATAAGCCCCCGAAGTTCCCGCATGCCCTTGCCTAAGGTGGGCATAGAATAGAATTCACATAGAATTCCTTTGAAAGCTTAGCTCACAGAGATTGCAGAGTGGACAAAGGTGCTGCTTTAAAATGCTTAGGTATTTTCTCACTTTTCTGGAATGGCTGGGAAAGATCTGTACTATGAAACCGGGATGTTGCTTCCTCAGGGTTATTTTAGGGAGCAGGGACACTGTGAGTCTAGAGCACAGGACTCAGAAGTAGTAGGCATGTGCCTGGGTCTGTCACATGGGGAAACTGGCTTGGTCTGGCCTGGCCCTAGGCAGAGGTGACTTCCCCAAATCCGGTGGTCCTTCCAGCAGACCTCAGAGGCCTTTCAGGCTCGTCTTAGCCCTTTTGGAAGGATCTGATTCCAGAGGAGCCGGTGGGGGGCGCAGGAGGTAAAGTTGGGACCGTTTAGCTTGCTACCTCACCCAGCGATTTATTACGAGCTAGAGGCAGAGGGAATGCTAAGAAAAACCCTGAAGCAGGATACACAGAAACTCTCTGTTAAGGTGAAAGGGTCCTGGAATAATTATAAGGTATTACTTGCTCATAATAACAGCAGTTAACATTTTATATAGCGTTTACTATGGGCCAGGCACTGCTTTTACCTCCTTTACGTGTATTAATTCATTTAGTCCTCATCAGCCCTGTGACTCATTATTTCCATTTTAGAGACAAGAGAGCAGAGGCACAGGGAGGTAAAATCTTTTGCCCCGGTCACTGAGACAGTTAGAGGAGGATCCTAGGATCCAAACCCTGGCAGCGTGATTCCAGAGCCTCCCCTGTAACTTGCAGAAGGGGAAACGTGGGATCTAACATGCCCCTTGCCCACATCGGGGAGTGGCTGTTAAAGGTACAAACTCACAACCAGAAGACGAGCAAGTCCTGGACGAGTACAGCATGGTGATGAGAGTCAACAATATTGTATTATAAACTTCAAAGTTGCTAAGAGACTGGGTCTTTGATGTTCTCACCAGGAAAAAGGAATGATAATTGCGTGATGTGAAAGAGGTGTTAGCTAAGCTCAGGTGGTAAATTAAATATAAAAATGTAGCAAATCAACATGTGGTAGGACTTAAACTTCCACCCCCCTAAATGTCAATTATACCTCAGTTAAGAAAAGTATCAAAATGCCCCTTCCCCACCCACCTGCGACACTGCCCTGAGCGAGCCTGTTAATATCAGCAGCTGATGGTTCCAGAAGGGCTCTTACATGCACAGTTCCTGTGTGCTAATGGAGTCATCTTCTGTTGCTCTGAAACTTAGTTTTTCAACTTGATGACACATCTTGGACATCTTGGAGTGAACTCTTAAGATTACCTACTGTCTTCTTTAAGGATGAAGGGCAGCAATTTTCACCGGCCTCCTGTGATGCCTCCAAATGTCTTTTGATGCCTGATCTCCTCGGGTGCTAATTTCTCTCCGGTGGGCAGTCCGGAGCCCTTCACTGAGCTGTCCCACCAGACAGTGCCCTGCGACAGCCACCAACCCACCTTTCCCTTTGCTCGTCTCTGTATCCTACTTCTCTAGGATCTTGCTTTAGGTCACATAAAAATGTATAGAATGGGGGCGCCTGGGTGGCTCAGTGGGTTAAAGCCTCTGCCTTCGACTCAGGTCATGATCCCAGGGTCATGGGATCGAGCCCCACGTCGGGCTCTCTGCTCCGCAGGGAACCTGCTTTCTCCCCTCTCTCTCTCGGCCTGCCTCTCTGCCTACTTGTGATTTCTCTCTCTCTGTCAAATAAATAAAATCTTTAAAAAAAATGTATAGAATGAATAAATAAATAAACAAACAAATAAATAAAGTACAGAAATGAGTTGATGGGATAAATTTCAGTCACTGCAGTACCACCTGAATGTCTACGCAGCTCTCTGTCTTACTATTTATTTAATATTTTTCATTAAGTCAGTTCACTATATTATTTATACAATTTTTCAGTGAATATTTTCTTTTAAATTAATTCACTATTAAACCCTTAGTTTAATGTAATAGTTACAAATTTTAGAACATATTAAAATAAGTACATGAGCATTAAAATTAAAAAAAAATCCACATACTACCTAGCTAGTGGTATAAAACCACACTTTTGGGGAAATAGAGATAAATAAATCCTGCTATGTTAGCTAGATCAGAACTTTCTTTTTCTTTCTTTTTTTTTTTTTAGATTTCATTTATTTGAGGGAGAGTGAAAGTATGTGTGAGGGGAGGGGCAGTGGGAGAGGGAGAAGCAGACTCCCCATTGAGCAGGGAAGCTGACGTGAGGCTTATTCCCAGGACCCTGAGATTGTGACCAGAGCTGAAGGCAGATGCATAACCGACTGAGCCACCCAGACGCCCCTGGATCAGGATTTTTCAAACATATCTGAGTGAAGGATCGGTTTCAAATTTTTTTTCCCAGCTCACCTTGGACTGATACTTTTGTAAAATGACAATTAATTATTAGAAAAATGAATTAGAGGGCACCTGGGTACTTAAGTACTTACCGCAGTACTTAAGCATCTGACTGTTGATTTCAGCTCAGGTTATGATCTCAGGGTTGTGAGATCAAGGCTCATGTCAGGCTCCCAGCTGGGCAAGGAGTCTGCTGAAGATTCCCTCTCTCCCTCTGTCCCTCCCACTTCCTGCTCGCATGTGCACACTCTCGCTCTTTCTCTAAAAATACATAAGTAAGTAAATATTTTTTTTTAAAAGATTTTATTTATTTATTTGACAGAGAGAAATCACAAGTAGATGGAGAGGCAGGCAGAGAGAGAGAGGGAAGCAGGCTCTCTGCTGAGCAGAGAGCCCGATGCGGGACTCGATCCCAGGACTCCGAGATCATGACCTGAGCCGAAGGCAGCGGCTTAACCCACTGAGCCACCCAGGCGCCCCAATATTTTTAACAAGAATAATGAATTACTTAAAAAAGAGACCCACGAAATACAATCTTAGGAACAGCAGACATAACACTACTGTCAAATTGCTGTGTTTCTTAATGCTTATTCTTTCTGTACCTGTCTCCTTGGGGCCGCTAAGCAGCAGCTGGAGGACCACACTGGGTAGCAACAAGCTGGTTCTACCCAGTTCTTCTAACTGGGTTCCAACCTCAGATGGGCTACATAAATGTGTTCTGTGGAAGCCTGAACAAGAGACTTTTCGTCTCTGAGCCTCAGTTTCCCCAAGTGAAAAGGACCCATCAGCAGTGAAGCCTTCCCATGCTGAGGTAGTGGGGCAAGGGGGTGCATCTGGGAGCCTTTTCTGTGTCACCACAGGGAGGGCTGCTGGCTTCCTGTAAGAAGGGGCACTAATTTCTGAGGATAGGTCTATCAAGAGACCAGGAGGAGCCCAGTGAAGAAATTCCTTTGGAAAGTAGACATCTAAATGTAAGGAGCTTTAAAGATTTAAAGATTTATTTATTTATTTGAGAGAAAGAGAGAGAGAGAATGAGCAGGAGGGGCAGAGGGAGAGGGAGAGAATCTCAAGCAGACTCCACACGAGCACGAGCCCTATCTGGGGCTCAATCTCATGACCCTGAGATCACAACCTGAGCTGAAGCCAAGAGTTGGAAACTTACCTGCCCGCACCACCTGGGTGCCCCTGCAAGGACAGATTTAAAGAAGGGTGTGCGTGTGGGGGAAGTGGGAGTCAGGGAGTGGTGGATGGTATTTGCCAAAAAGAAGAGTGGGAAGAAGGGAAGGAGGGAAGAGGGAAAGAAGGGAAAGTCAGAGAAAAAGAAAGAGTGAGTCTGCAGGAGGGCGAATGGCTGCATTTCATACATAGACCAGGGTTTCTGGGCTGTTCTGTCCAGAAATTAAAGGGTAGAAGTCAAGTCCATTGAACGGCAACAGAGCATGCCGGGCAGAACCCCAGTACTGGGAAGGGACAGGATGTTTCCCTGATGGACCTGACAGAGGAAACCCCACGAACGCACACCCCACACATGTCCTCTGCACCGCCTGAGCCTCTGACAACCAGCCCCCTGGGTCTCAGGGGCTGGCTTACTTGCAGCGGGAAAACCTGCCCCACGGTTTTCATGCCATAATGCAAATACATGCAAAACAAATGCATGGGTGTCCAGGTTCGACTTCATCTGGCCTGCTTCGTGCACCATTTGGGGTCGTCAAGGGGCCACTCACCAGAGCAAATGTCGGCGGGGGCGGGGGTGCCGGAGGGGGAGGGACAGGCATCTTGGACAGCTACACGTTCAACAGTCTTGCTGGTCACTCTGTAAAAACAAAGCAAAAACAAATAAAACTTGGTCATGGATTAGACTTTTTAGTAATACTTTGTTCTAATCTTTCTTCCCTCCTTCCCACCAAAGGGACAGCTTTTCACGAAGATTAGATTTTTTTTTTTTTTTTGAGAGGGGGGGTTGGGGTGGGGCAGAGGACGAGAATCACAAGCAGACTCCCTGCTGAGTGCAGAGCCCATCACCGGGCTCGATCTCAGGACCTGGAAATCATAACCACGAGTCAAAACCAAGAGTCCGACACTTAACCGACGGAGCTACCCAGGCACCCGCAAGGGGTGTAATCATCTTTACAACATTGCTAAGATGTGACTCTTCTGGAAGGACCCTAGTAGGGGAGGTTTCTGAGCCCAAATGCCTTAAGATATTGGAAGCAAAATTGGTGCCTCACACTGCTCAATTCCCTTACCCACCAGAGCAGGTCTGGGAAACAACACCCAGAGCCGGCGTAAGCTGGAAGGTGGTTTTCTTCTTGCAAATGCCTGGCATTCGCCTGGGACTTGGCACAAACTGTAGGCACACGAAGACGAATATTTTTCTGGTCTTGCCCTCAAAGGTCTCACAGTCCTCCAGGGAAAGAAGGCAGGAATAAGGAAAGGCAGGCAGGTAAGATGGGCAAGGGAGCCAGATGCCCATCTTTGTGCTACTGGGCATTTCCTTATAGGAACGAAGTTTTTTTAAAAGAGGGGAAAAAAGAGACAAAATCCAGACTTCAGAGTCCCAAGCTGTTTACTGGAAATACACTTCATTAGAAAGGCTTTCTGAATAGTGTGACAGCTCTGGGAACAAGGGGAAGCCAGATGGTGGCCGGCTGGGAGAGTGCAGAGAAAACCTGGCCCGTGGCAGTGGGAAGCGGACAGCCTGGCAAACATCAGGGGCTGAAGAACATACTGGACGAGGAAGCTTCCCAGCACTTCCACCAGGCATGAATCCTCCTCCCCGCTCCGTTTTCAGGGTCCCATCCCTGGGTCCCAGGACCGGTGTAGGGCCAGGTGCTCTCACCCCCAAGTAATCTGGGCTCCTCCCACCCAGTCGCTGCTCCTCAAGTGTGGTCCTGGGTCAGCAGCAGGGGCGTCACCCCGAGCTCTTAGAAATGTCAAATCTCAGCCCCTCTTTCTACCCACCGAATTTGTTTCAGCACCTTAACAAGATCCTGAGGTGATTCGTGGGCACTAAAATTTGAGCTGCCTGTTGTAGAATCTGAGTCTTAAGCCAGTGGGCGGCCTAGGACACTCCCCACCTGAACCACACAGAACATGTGTCCTGAATTTCAAACACAGAATTTTTTAAAAAAAGATTTTATTTATTTATTTGACAGAGAGAGGGAGTGAGCAGGAGCACAAGCAGGGGGAGTGGCAGGCAGGGGAGAAGCAGGCTCCTCCCAGAGCAAGAAGCCGGAGGGACGTGGGCCTCCATCCCAGGATCCTGGGATCATGACCTGAGCCGAAGGCAGATGCTTGACCACTGAGTCACCCAGGGGCCTCTCAAACAGCAGAATTATCTTTCTCTTGTTCTCCACTTCTCTTAAGGGAAGAAAATAATTAGAATTTTAAAAAATTCAGTTCAACCATGAACAGTTAATGTGGGAAAACTTACACCGTGAAACTACTTTCTATTAAAGTATCGTTAGATGGCTTGCTTTCTGTTAATATAAAGGGAACGCAAAATCTAAAAGGACATGTCTGGACTTGTCAAAGCTGCTGGAAGATGGGAATTAAGACAGTTTGGGCATTCCAAGGGGACTGCCAAGAAAATGAATTTTCAGAAACACCGCCCAGCACAGCTGCTGTCACTTAACGATCAATTTGATCGCGGTCACCTCCAGGGTCTTTAAGTCCTACAGGGACGCCGCAGACTAGCATGATTCCACCCATTTCACAGGGGACACTGGGACTCGGAGAAACTGAGCAACTCACGGAAAGACCCTAATTCATTCACAAGTCCTCTGAATCCCTGGTCTTTTTCGAGAAGCCTTTTTGGGCAGTAAAGAGCGAAATAGTGCTACAACTTGATCCGTTTTTCCCTGAGAGACTGTCTCAGATGAAGCTTCTTTTAAAACGTGTTCCTTAAATGGGCCTTTCCTGCATGACACCGGCCCGTCACCTGCGGGGCCGCATGGGCAGTGTGACCAGTGCTGAGGGCAGGCCTGTGCTATGAAGCCTGTCCTGCGGCAGAAGGCACCCGAGGCCTCACTGTGGCATGCATCCTGGGACCAGGACCATGCACTGTGGCATGCACCAAGGACGGGCATCGGAAACGGGACTCAGGCGCAACGAACTGGGAAAGACGCTGCCGCCGGAGCCCTGGTACTAACGGAGCTGGAGAAGGCAGCTTACCAAGGGAGGGGGTGGCCAAGGGCGCCTGGAGGGCCCCAGGGGTGTGCTCCGTGGGACAGAGCATCCCTGTGCCTGATGATGAAACCTCCTCAACCCTCTTATGCACTGAGTCGAACTCCCCACTTCACCAACTAACCTGCCATCCCATTATCCTAACACCGAGCCAGGTAGGAGTGGGCTCTGGTCAACCGCCAGGAACCTCTTACGGGCCCGGTTCTCATGACTCAGTCCCCGCTTGCAAAGATCAGGTTGAACTCCTGTCTGATACAGCTCAGGGGCCACACTGGGGTACAGGGAGCCTTTCAGGGGGCTGCCACCTGTCAGGCCTTTCTAATCTAGTTATATAATTTTTTGCTGTGGCTGTTATGGTTCTGTCTGTGCACTAACTGACTTATAAATAAGCCTGTGGACCACAGAGGCTCGGCCTTCCCCCCACCCCTCCCCGCCCCAGCGGCCCCAGCTCAACCTCGGGAAGAGGATCTGTGGCTGAGCGCCCTCACCATTCTCTCCTCTTCCCCAGTCCCTGTCTAGCCTCCTTTCTCCAGGCAAACTACTCCCACCTGAAGGCTCGAAGGCGCTGACTTCAGGGGTCTCTCTGTCCCTTCCTGCTTATCTGGGCTTGTTCAGCGCGGAACCTGGAGGGAAGCTTTTGAAAAATCCCAGACTCCAATCTTGCCACCTTACCTCATGGGTCAAAGAAGACCAACTCATGTCCCTCTTGCCAGCCTTCTTCCTGGCTGTCTCCCCACCAGACAGAACTCTACCAGCTCTCCCGAACACTGATCCAAAGCAGGGTTCTCACTAAATATGTGCGGAGTGAAAGAGCCAGGTAATCGCACAAGCAAGCCATGTGCTGGCCACTGCAACAGCTCCGAGTCACCCCTTGTGCATTCTGAGGTTTGGACGAAGAATGAGCCCTAGGTCAGAAGGGCTTGCTAGCCGTTAGGCCTGGGACCGGCTGTCTTGGCAGTCTGACTTCACCAGTGAAGCAGAACCCAAAGCCTTGGGACAGTCAGTGTTCCCTCCTCTCATGGAGTTGACAGGCCACACCAGAACCAGAAAAGGACCTTCCCGAAGGACTGCACAGCAGCATAGATCCTAATGGACCCAGCATTCATAACCTGGATCCTTACCCCTGTAGGGTCTGTGGACAGAATTCAAGGGTTTGTGAACTTAAATAGAAAAAAAAAAAAAGGACCTGTTTAGTTCCCTTAAGCTCTAACTAAAATCTAGCACTTCCTTCAATTATAAATATAGGCTGAAAACCACAGTATCTAAAACTTTTTCACGAACAGTTTTTCACATCATATTTCCACATCATTTTACAATTGTCGCAGATCTCTTTGGAAATTACAGCAATGTTTGGATCTGTTGCTAGATCTTATTGTACACACTTCAGTATAACTAGTTTCCTTTGTATCCTCTGTATTTTGTTTTATGCCTTAATTTTTTTAAAAGATTTTATTTTATTTATTTGACAGAGAGAGAGAGAAAGAGAGAAGTAGGCAGAGAGGCAGGCAGAGAGAGAGAGAGAGAGAGAGGAGTAGGCAGGCTCCCTGCTGAGCAGAAAGCCCAAAGCAGGGCTCCATCTCAGGACCCCAAGATCATGACCTGAGCCAAAGACAGAGGCTTAACCCACTAAGCCACGCAGGTGCCTCTGTTTTATGCCTTTAGTAACAGCCAGAGAAGGTGTCTTTTGGGGTTTATCAAACACTAGTGTGATCTATGGATGAAAAAGGCTAGAATCCCCCTGAGGACGTGAGACCAGGGTCAGAGACATATCATTTTGACTCTCTGCCATCATACCTACCCACCTGGGGTAAGAGACTACCCTCTCTGCACCGTGTGGAACAGAGTTGTGGGAGGATGAATGGAATGGTACACAGCAAGCCTCCAGGTGGGTCAACGACCAACAGATGGGTCTAGATTTGTCTTTCTTGAAGGTAAGCATGGGTCTGCTGGTGTGAGTGCTTCTGGGGCACTTGGCAAAGGAGGGATTGATTTGGCACCTCTCCCCAGAATTAATACCTCATAAATAAAGGAACCCTTCAAGGTACTAAACTCAAAACAGAAGATTCTGAGGCTCAGTACCTCATTATGCCCTCCTCTGGTCCCTGTAACACCCCCATTTTACCCGTGAGAAAACCCAGTTGTTGAGGATGGAGGCTTGTCCAAAACCTCCGAGCCATTAGCAATAACATTATCCCTTGCCGCCCTGTTGTTCCTAAGCCTCATATTTCACTGACCTCCATCCCCACTGAAAGCCAAATTTTCACTGTCACCAATTTATAAAGTGATACCTTTGGTACATCGGTCGATGAGGTCTGCTAATACCTGTCCGCCTTCTCTTGGAGGAAAACAATACATCTGCACAGTAATGTCCCAGGGTTTTACGGAGAGTCCTTCTTCTTGAAAACCTTAAAAGCTGACGTAGATGACATAAAGTTTTCTGGAGGTTCCACCTTGTTACTACATGTAGATGGGTTTCTTCTCTGCTCCTTTCCCTAAGCCTCTTCACTGAGCAGCCACCTGTTAAAACTTTTAGCCTTAAAGGGACATAAAGTTTCCAGGGAAAAATCGCAGTTTGCTCTGACTTGGGGTCCATATTTAGGGCACCTGAGTTTGGAAAAGGACTATATTTAGATTCAGATAGGCTGAGTAGTATCCTAAACTTCCCCAAATCTAAAACGAAGCACCAATGACGAAATTTTCCTGGGCTAGCTGCCTAGTGTTAAAATTGGATTCCAAACTTCTCTCTTCTGGCCCAACCCCTACATATTTTACTGAAAAACAACAATCATGACCTATTATTTGGGAAGACCAAGATGACACAGACTTGGAGGCCTTAAAGAAAAGCTTAATGAAGCTCCCTCCTTGGGTACCCAACTAAGAGGTTTCTTTTTTCCTTTTTGTGAGAGGGAAGGGAATGCCCTTGGAGCACTCACTAAAAAATATGGAAACTATCATCAAGCCATGGGGCATTATTATAGCCAACAACCGGAACCTGAAACACAAGGATAGCCCTCTTGTCTCAGAGCCATTCCTGCCACTGCCTTTTTGGTTGAGCCAACTGAAGAAACCATCATCCCCACCACCCCCAATCATTTCTGTGTCCCTTGCAGTAGAGGCCCTCCGGAATTCTCACCACATTAAACACCTTTCAGCCAGTCACTTCACCTCCTGGGAAATACCTCCACTAACTGTCCATCCTGCAATGCTTTCTTCCTGCAACATCCTGAGCCAAGCCATTCTTCTCTCCCCCTTCACTGACGAGGCCTCTCACAACTGCTTGATGCAAACACAGTACATTTTGACTCCCTGCAGTAATTTACAGAAAACTCAAATCAATGCAGATCTTTCATGGTTTACTGATGGGTCTTATTCAAAGGATGAAAGTGGTAAATATGCTGGGCACACAATTAAAATTCTTTTTAAAAAAGTTCCTTCATCTTTAGTCCAACAGTCTCAATTATAGGCTCCTGCTCGGTCTTGAACTTTGGCCGAAGGCATAACCATGGACATCTACACTGATAGTCGGTATGGTTTTGGGGCAGCCCATGACAGGGATGTTATGGAAAGAGTTGGATGTCTTACCTCTAACAGAAGAAAATTACAAATGGCTCTTCTGTCCAAAATTTATTAGATGGCCATACTTTTGCCAGCCCCTCTACCTAGAGTTAAAGTCCCTGGGTATTTGACACTTCACTTCCTGGAGGCCAAAGGAAACCACCTTGCTGATGTTTCTGTTAAAAACTCTACTCTTTAAGGAACCAGTAACCAAAACCTCAGTCATAGTCGAAAAGGATGTTCCTCTAAAAGAAAATCTCAAAGAACTGACAAGAGATGCTCAACAGTTGGCCCCAGAGGAGAAAACAAAAACAAAAACAATATTGGAAATCTAATAATTGTTGGTTCAATAAAACAGAGAGAACTCTGGCTTGAACCAAATAACAATACAGTCCGGCCAAAGGCTCTAAACTTCCCATTACTAACCGCTGTACACGCATGAAATCCTTGGACTACTGATGAAATGAGAGACTTTATGAAGCAACACTGGTTGGGAAATATTCCTAAGGCTGCAAAAGTGCACACCTTGCTTGTCCTACCTGTCTAAGGTACAGTATTGGGAGACACATCTGCACAGCTCCCAGGCATTTTAAATTGCCCAATGGACCATCAGAGGTTTGGCAAATAGGTTTTCCTCACCCTCCCCCATCTCACTGATAAAAATATTTTGTAGTCATGGTTTGTATGTTTTCTCACTGACTGGAAGCTTTCCCTTTAGACAGGTTACTGCTGCTTTTGTGGCTAAAATCCTATTAGAAAAGATTATTCATACCTGAGGACCCCCTCTTGAGCTTCACAGTGACCCAGAAGCTCACTCACGGATCAAGTAGTTCGACAGGTCTGTGCTGTGGGGCTGATGCTGTAGCCCTTTCACTAAGCTTCCCACCTTCAATCTCTAGGGCTATCCCAACACACAAACAGCATTATTAAGACTCAGTTGGTGAGATGTCTGGGTGGCTCATTCGGTTAGGCATCGACTCTTGGTTTTGGCTCAGGTTATGATCTCAGGGTTGTGAGATCAAGCCCCATGTCTGGCTCTGAGCTCAGCAGGTTGGCTGCTTGAGAGTCTCTCAAGCACAGAGAATATATCCACTGTAGGATGGGAGGTGGGATGAACAAGTCACTCTTTCTCCCTCTGCCCCTCCCTCTCTGCGTGCATGCATGCACGTGTGTTCTCTCTCTCAAAATAAACAAATCTTTAAAAAGGAAAAAGAAAGACTCAATTGGTAAAATTTGTAGAGACCTTTCAAATAACCTGGGCAAAAGCGTTACCATTAGTTCTTTTTTTCTTTTTTGGAAGATTTTACTTATTTATTTGACACAGACAGTGAGAGAGGGAAAACAATCAGGGTGTAGTGGGAGAGGAAGAGGCAGGTTTCCTGTGGAACAGGGAGCCCGATACAGGGCCTGATCCCAGGATCCTGATGCTTAACGATTGAGCCACCCAGGAGCCCCATCATTAGTTCTTCTAAATCTCGGATCCAATCCTTTGGAGCTCATAAATTCTCATCCTTTGGAAATGTCACAGGGTGCCTGATGCATCTGGTTCCCACCCTTTTGACAGCTGATGAAAGGAAATATACTCCAATATTGTAAAAGCCTAGTTGCTTCTCTTAAAAAGGACCATGCTTTAACAGAGCAATATTTTCACAGCTCCTGGGAGAGGAAGACCTTAAAGATCATACTTGCAACCCAGAGATTTCATCTGTTGGAAAAGATACCTCCAAAAGGTGTCTTCAACCTCATTGGAAGGGTCTCTCTTGGTACTGTTAACCAACCTCTGTGCCATCAAACTTCCGGGAATAGACTTCTAGATTCACATGTCACATCTGAGGAAAGAACCAAATCCTGACTGGATGTACGTACCAACTGATGGCCTGAAAGTAAAGATTTTGGGGGTATGGAAGCAAGTGGCATCTAAATGGAGACAGCTTTCCCAAGATCACTGCTCCATGCCTACATATCCTTTTCTCCCTGTTACTTCTTACTATATTTTCTCCCTCTCCTCCTTGGATGGATAATGCTCTTATCTACATTTCCCAATCTATTACAAAAAGAGGAAACGCCTCTGATTTTGTCACCAGAAACCTTGATCCATCCAGGAAAACAGTGACCCCTTAGCTCATCCCATTAGTAGTTTTGCTGGAATCCCATATGCTACTGCATGCCTAAACTGTTCCTCAGGGCCCTTTCATAAGGCTAGAATACTATATCCATCCACCCTTGTTCCCTGACTCAATTTAGCCCAAACTTTGGTTGGAGAAATGAACTCTCTTGAATATACTTATATATAAAAGACATTGTGCACAGCCAGTATAAGTGAGACCATTGTAAGCTGGCTGTCCTATCTCTATGTTTGGGAAGACTTTCCATATGTGGTAACATGGTATTTGAGTCTGAGTTGTATGATGCTAAGGCCTCCACACAGACAAATGGGTCCATAAAGGCCCATACTCTGAGGCAGCCCTGTGTGTGGCTCTTGGCTTCTCCTCTGTATGTGGAGGCTTTGGTAATGGCCCCTACACTCGGGCAGCTCACTGTCCCGACAGCTAGAGGATGAAAGGATGGTGTTCTCTTGCTGTACTCACCACTCTATTTTCTCCTCATAACAAAACAGCAGCTTACCACGGTCCACCTCACCTAAATCTTCAAGGCTGCATTCAATGAGAACTTCTGGGAGGTGCATATGACTCGGGTTTGCCTCTGTAGAGAGAGCCTTCACCCTTCAGCCTAATGAACACATGATTAGACATCTCTCCCTAACATTAGGAGAGTTGGCCCATTCCATAGTCAAAGCAGGAGCAGCCCAACAATGACCACGTAACTCATGGGCTAAAGTAGTTAGGGATTATCACAGAGGCCTCAATCGCCTACTTGCTGAGCCATGAGGCATCTGTGTGATAGTAAACACAGGGATAATCTCCTCTGGGGAAGTAGAAACCCAATGGCACAAAATTAGGGAACAGGCACATTGGCTACAAGTTTCATCTAATTCTCCACATTCCTTTGACTTGTTCGGTTGGCTACCTTCAGGCCCAAGATCACAGTTCAGAACCATCATACAATTTGAAATTGTCACATTGTTTTTAATTATGTTTTGTATAATTATTTTAAAGTTGTGTATCTGTTGCCTGTCCAGACTTTATAGAAATAATACTGAAATAATACCGAATAAGCTGATGCTAACCTAATGCTTCAGGATGATCTCCAGTGTGTACAACCTTGACGAGATACCGACTTTAGATGGGAAATGCCTGTGGGTTCTCCCTCTTAACCCCCCTTGTTACTCAAATGGGACCTTAAATGGTTTCCAACTGCTATGGACTTACCCTCTGATATGGGACAGGACACCCAGTAAAGGTCTTTCCTAGCAGTGAGAGCTATGGATGAGCCAAATCTTTCTATCTCTCTTTTTTTCAATTTTATTTATTTATTTAACAGAGAGATTGAGAGAGACAGCACAAGCAGGGGGAGCAGCAGAGGGAGAAGGAGAAGCAGACTCCCTGCTGACTAGGGAACGTGATGTGGGCTCAATCCCAGGACTCCAGGATCATGACCCAAGTCAAAGGGAGATGCCCAACTGACTAGGCCACCCAGGTGCCCCTGGATGAGCCCACTCTTGATCAGTGATACTTTTAAGGAAAGATCTGGATCAAAAGGGGAAATGTGGAATTAAATAATGGAAACCTCATTTAAAATGAAGTCAGGATTCCAGAAAAGAAAGCTGTGAGATCCTACTAACTTGTCCTCAACTGCAGATCCCAACAGGAAGAAGTGTACTTTGCATTTTTTAATAGGAAGAAGCCTACTTTACTACCATGGAAGGAGGAAGGCAGATTTTCACCTTGCCCAGCAATAGCCCAGCCAATGAGAAACCATCACAGTTCAGCTAATGAGAAACTCACCACCTGAACTCTGACTTTCCTCCAATGGGCTTTCATTCAAAGCTGTCCCAACTTACTCCTTTTTCTCTGTAAAGTAACCTTCTTCTTTGACCTCTGGGTTTGCCCCTGATTTTGCCATAGCTTGCTTGTCCTGAATTGCAATTCTTTTGCCATTCCCAGATAAACCCAATTTGCTGGTAAAATAGCTGGCTGTTGTATTTTAAAGACTGACAGCACAAAGATGAAAATAAAACATGATGGTTGTATTTAGTCACTGAAAGAAGCATTCAGTAATAATTAAATTTTAGGTGAAAAGGGGTTGGGGTTAATAATAATAGAAATAATTTAGAGATATCCTTGACATTTTCAGGTATATACTTCCAGCTTATAAACACACACACACCCCTACCCCTTCCGTATATATACACACACATACACATTTGTTCGACCAATAAATACTAACAGAAGAAAATCTATAATATATATAACTCAGTGGTGTTTTAATAAGAAAGGCTCCTAAACTCATACTGAGTTATTACAACTGTAAAAAAATTACTACAGAAGCATTCATTATAAAGGCAATGAATCCACTCCAAGTTACACCATAAAAATAAAATCATTTAGCAAACTCAAATTGCTACTAAAATCCTGAATTAAAAAAAAAAAAAAGCCCATAGTTTTGGGATTCCCACTCCTAATTCGGACAGATTCTACTCTTTCGAGACTTCTGCATGATGCAGTTAGTGAATGTCTTTAAGATCTGAAAACCATTAGAACTAATTAAGATGAAGTTGGCTTTGTTCTTCAACTTCCTGTAAAAATGCTCAACAGGAAAATTGATGCTCACAGCAAACCACAGCCATCCTGTTTCTTCAGCACAATCTTTTCACAGCTGCACTTGCCTGTAGTTTCTATTTTATGATACAAGTCACAGTGCGACATCTCTGTGCCCCACCCCCCACCCCACCCCCAGCCTGTCACATTTGGCCATCTTAGAAATTCTTCATATCTCTGCATGAAGTCGGCTTCTATTACTGCTACTCTTCCTCTCCTCAGGCCCAGGCTCAGAGGGCTGCAGGCAAGGAGGCAATCAGCAAGAAGAGGAAAAACAGAAGAATGCTCTCAACCCAAGAGGAAGCAAAAGGTAGAGAAGAGAAACAAGCTTTCCTTTGTAAGCAAAACAGCAACCTCACCAGGGTTAGTGGTCACTTAATTCTCAACTGGGGCTGGAACGCATGTATTCTGTCCACAGAACCCCTCATTTCTCAAAATGTACTTGCTCTTTTCTTTTTTCTTTTTTTTTTTTAAAGATTTTTTTTATTTATTAGACAGAGAGACAGAGAGAGAGGGAGAAGCAGGCTCCCCGCTGAGCAGAGAGCCCGATGCGGGGCTCGATCCCCAACCCTGAGATCATGACCTGAGCCGAAGGCAGTGGCTTAACCCACTGAGCCACCCAGGTGCCCCGTACTTGCTCTTTTCTTAACCGTCACTTAAGACAATAACTGAACTGAGTCCTCATCCTAGGCTGTCTTCTCAGTGGTAAGGATTTGTGTCTTGCTGTATTTACAGCACCCGTGGTTATTTCAGAAATACCCCTTTTAGAGTTCTTTTCGATAAACAGTTGGTTAATTTGGGGCAGGGGGAAGGGGAAAGGCATTTTTCAGAGAAGACATGTGGAAACATCTGCAATGTCATTACAATGGGTAGCACACACATACACAATTCTACCGTAGGAGTAACTGTTGGGAAATTAAAGGGTGTGAAGTAAAATGATTTTTTTAAATCTGCTGTCACACATTTAATTTAAAAGTTAATGCAAATTTATAGGGGCACCTGGGGGCTCAGTTGAGCATCTGATGCTTGATTTCCGCTCAGGCCCTGATCTCAGCATTCTGAGACTGAGCCCCACGAGCCCCTCCAGCCCCTCAAGTTGGGCTCTGGACTCAGCAGGAGTCTCCTGGAGATCCTCTCCCTCTCCCTCGGCTCGCGTGCTCTCTCTCTCTCAAATGAATAAATAAAATCTTTATTAAAAGAAGTTAATGTAAATTGATACACATCCAAACCCTTTTAAAAGTGAGATACTAAAGGTACGTTGAATGCCACCCCCCCCGTCATTGTTTAGCTGTGGCAAAAGGAAAGAAGCCCTTCCTTCTCTACCTTATCCATGGAACTAAAAAGTATAGCGTTTCCTCCCACTACTTCCCATCTCTTATAAGTATTCTCTTAAAGGGGATCAAACCTTAGAGCTAGAGTTTTCTTAAACCCTCAGCACCACATTTCTTTTTACCAGAGGATTAAGATCTACCCCCGTGTCCATGCTCCCAGCATATATATTAATATACATGATATATATTTTATTCATTTTATATTGAAAGTGTAGTCTTGTAATAGAGGCAAAAGTGCCACCAAATTTACTTCTGAAAAGGACAAAGGACTTAGGAAGGAAAATGTCTTCCCTGAAGTTATTTGCTTTAAGATACTTGATGTTGCTGTGACATTTAAAATAAAGCATTTGTAATCCCAGGGTCTTGGGACTGGAAGAGGACATCCAGTTGCCTCTCCACTGCATTTATGAAACAAGCTCTTGAAAATATCGAAAACTTCTTTATACTTAGTTGTTAAGTGGCCTTGGGCAAATTTCATAGCCTAAGTCCAGTTCCCACAATAAAAAGGGGATAATGGTACCTACTCTATAGGGTTACTCAAGAGTTAAATGAGGCAAATATTTAATAAGTATTAGCCATTTTTAAAAATAAGTAAAAGTAAAGAGCCCAACAAGTAGCAAGTCCTCAATAAATGTTATTGTCTTCCCTTGCTGTTTAGTCATGAGAAAGAAACTATAAGTTGATTTAAACCTTGGCCCACATGTTCACACCCATGCAAACCTCCATATTACAGATGAATGGAGAATGGAGATCTGTATAAAGTGCACTTTAAAGCATACTAATTAAGGCATTCCTTCTTCTAGTATTTTTTTCCCATTTTAATTTTCAGGAGTGAGGGTTGCAAAATACAGACAGAGGTATTTATGGTATTTCAATGGAAATACCCTTCTCAACAAGAAGTAAATGTACAGCAATTTGGATAAACAAAAGTGAGTCCAACCGTAAAGCAGAAATGTTCCACAATTTAAACAGCCAGAAACTTACAAAGTAAATGACATGTTCATGAAATGTGAATCAGACTTCAAAAGGGCAGAAAACTTGAAAGGTCCAGAAATTAAGGAGCTCACTTCCCCTTTTTTAGCACAGGTTGGGCAACTTCTAGCCCATGGGCCAGATGTAGAATCTAATTTCTTCAGGGAGCAGGGTGGAAATTGCTGCTGGACTCCAGGAAATCATTTTTATCCTGGGGAGTTCTCTAAATATTGCAGTTAATCTAGCATCCATATAATCCTTAAAGTTTAAATAGAGTAATTCAGGAGCTATGAACAATTAACTTGTGTCTGAACTTTTCAAAAGAATAGTGAAAACCTGACCATGATTCTAGAGAAATCATTTAAACTTCTTTAGACTACAAAAGGAAGAGTTTTGACTAGATGAAGTTCCAGTTCAGAAGGAACACAACTTTATGAAGTTAATGGATGATACTTAAGATCCGCAATTCCAATGATGAGGATGGACACGGCTTCCACACAGGCTGACCTTCCGTCTTTCCCAGCCTCTCACCTTCCTCTCTTGCTAGCCTGTCTTTTTTTTTTTAAGCATTTTTACTTATTTATTTATTTATTTGACAGAGAGAGAGATCACAAGTAGGCAGAAAGGCAGGCAGAGAGAGAGAGAGGAAGAAGCAGGCTCCCCGCCAAACAGAGAGCCCGATGTGGGGCTCGATCCCAGGACCCTGGGATCATGACCTGAGCTGAAGGCAGAGGCTCAACCCACTGAGCCACTCAAGTGCCCCACACTATCCTGTCTTATTCTTTCTCTTGCCTTTTCACTCAGCTGTCTTTCTTTTTACCAAGATGTTTTACTTTTGTTTCTCAGAATCTTCTTGAAGACTTTTCTCCATTTTACCACTTCTCCATTTTCTAGTGTATATGCTACTTATACCATTGGATTATTTAAAAGAACTTACACTTATTGACTAAATTTGTATGCGCTCTCTTAATATTTTAAAGCTGTATTTTATATTTCTCCATGGGGGAAAAAGGAATATGCCAAAGTGACTTTTTCATACACGCCCCAGAGGCAAAAAAAAATTTTTTTTTTGATACAAACAACTTTCCTTAGTCCTAATCTGTAGGTCTCTGGGTACATTGCTTCAAAATTTTAAGTTACAATATTTTATGACAAAAAGTTAGTCATATTAGCTGTAAACACTTATAACAAATGCTACAGAATTTGATGAGCAAAGTAGCTATGCGCTGCACTGTTAAGGGGTTGACTAGAAAGATTTTAAAGACAGACTGTCTTCTTCCTAAAATACTCGGCCTAGAAATGGTTTAATTTGGGATTTGAACTTAAGTGACATATGTGTAGCAACAGAAAGGCAACACCTTAGTTCCCCGGTACTTTCCTTTGAAGTTTCTGATGATTCCCTTTACTTTAAAAGTACTTACTGCTACTTGCCAAAGGGACAGTTCAAAAGCAGTGTGTGGATAAGACACTGAAAGGCTGTACTTACAGACATAAACCCCCATTTTAAGTGGAAAAAAAAAAATTCCTGTGGATCCAAACTTGTCCAGTGGTCAGGAAAAATTCTACTGAAAATCTTGCTTACTTTTTGGTACAAAACACAAGTTATGAATTGCCCACGATCACCACAGTGTTGAAACTAGCATTCTCTGCAACAGGAATAGGTTACGCGGTCTTCTGCTGAAAAAAAATCAAACTATCTCAACATACTCAGGCCCATTAAAAGCCATTTCATTCTTCCCTCTAGCTGATAAAGGAAATACATTTAGTCTGAATAGAACTTTTCTTACCGTTAAAGGACACCGTAGGAAGGCATGATCGGGGACACAGAAGACAGACCAGCAAGATGTGAGCCCAGAGAGAAAACTGTCCCTGAAAAAGGCATCATCTTCCAACCCAAGTGTGGGGTCGGTTTTGGACAGCCATTTTGGACAAGCTCTGGCCTCTTGTTAAATGTGACATACTGAGTCAGAGGCAGACGTCTTTCTGTGGTTATTCGCTTCCTGCCTGATTAATTTGTTGTTTGTTCCTTCCTCCTTTACTGCACAAAAAGAAACTAGATTGGCTTTACTTTAGAAGCAAGCAAGGAAAAACCCCTTAATTTAAAAAATTAAATGCTACTCTTTTCCTCAAGGTGTAATGTATCTGTTTGGTAAAGTGACAAGAGGAAATCAGGATGTCCATCCAGTTGGCAGGCCAAAGTTATTCTAGATACCTGTGCAGAAATAATAGTTCACAGAGCCTGAGATTCCTTCCAGGAAAATGCTGCTTGAAAGTTATCACTCTTGATATTGACTATGCTAACTGACTAATACTATTGACTAGAATATTTAGTATTAAGGAAAAGAGTTACCAAGGACTAAAAGCTCTCAGCTACACCAATAAATAGGGTAATGATTCTTCCTCCTCTACAGAGCATTCAAGTATGTAGAGAGAAAGTCACAGATGCAGGTGAAGAGAGCCGGTCAAGTGTATGAAGGCAAATGAGTTTTGAGATGTGATTTTGGTGCCCAAGTCAGGATAAATTACACACAGCTCAAGTCATATGAAGATCCAGAGCTTTCTATGCCAGAATGTTTTGTTTCTGTCCTCCATACTTAACAGGATAACAATAACTCTCCTAGAAGATGCTTGACAAAAGCATGGAGATATGAGTATAGAAAGGGGAAAGGCAGATTTCTAATTATTAAAGGACTCTAAGAAGGGAAGAGGCAATGGACTACATGTACAAAACCTTGAGCTATGCACAAATATTCTGAAAACACTCATCATTTTTTCTTGAGCCATCTGAAAGATTCAGATTTGCAACACATAACATGTAACTCAGAAGAAAAACTAAGGACAAAAAAGTATCAGCCAAAAGAATGAAAAACAGAGGCACATTTCAGAAACTAACTTGACTCTAAAGTTAGAACTCTGGGTCTTGGTTGTGCGGGATTCAGAGGGAAAAGGAACGGAGCGCCCACACA
Source organism: Mustela erminea (assembly GCF_009829155.1). Classification (NCBI taxonomy): domain Eukaryota; kingdom Metazoa; phylum Chordata; class Mammalia; order Carnivora; family Mustelidae; genus Mustela; species Mustela erminea. Next base: position 69,811,349 of record NC_045621.1, read on the forward strand.
TCGTCTCATAGTCCCTTCCCTGTAAAATGACAGGACTGGGTGGACCAGGGGTTCTCAATTCGGGCAGCGGCTGGAAATGCGTGGACTCATTTGTAGTTGGCGGTTAAAAAGTGTTGGGTTGGATGGGGGACTCTTTAGGGGTGGAGTCAGGAATGTGGAATTTCCCATGATGCTTTGGATAGTCTTGCCCAAAATACTGACTCCTCAGTACTCCTCAGTAGGAGTACTGAGATAGTTGATGTCTACGACTCTTCCAGGCTCTAAATTCTTTGAGTTATGACTCTAACTGAATGAGTAGAGTTTTATGATGTGGGGCCACGGCAAAATTCCTGGAAGCAGAGCACTGAAGGATTAGAAATGGAGAGTCCTGCCATCTGACGTGCAGGTGGGGGGCACTGGACAGAAGTGGAGGCCTGCTGCTAGCATCTCCCTCCCCCTCCACTAACCCCAGGGAAATAGGAAATTTGATCAACTACCAAGTGAATGCACAAAGTGAAACTTTGAGAAGTCTAACCTAGTTAGTTCTAAGAAGGGAACATGGGCAATGGGATGATTTCTCTCTGTATTTCCATAGTTGTTTTGAAGTTCTCTGAGTAAGGCCCGGCAAATACATGCACACACACACAAAAACAACCTCACCATGCCGTATACATGCAGTTCATGTCGTCCCCCTCCATTAGGGATGGCTCAGTTAGGAGGGAGAATTACTTAGAAGGCTGTAGCCCCCAAGACACACAAGGGAGCAGTGGTCTAGAGTTTGGTTCTATTTTTGCCTTTGATGAGAACGTATAAATACAGCCAACGTTGGAAACATTGATGAGGTGTCTATTAGCCACCATAGAACATAAATCAGGTAACATTCCTCCCCTGCTTAAAACCCTACAGTGGTTTCTTGTTCCACTTAAAAAGTCCAAACTCTGCCAGGAGCCCACAAGAACCCACAATATCTGGCCCCGTCCTAGCCCTCTGACTTCATCTCAAGTAACATCCCTTCTTGCTAATTTACCTTCCAGCCCTTTCTGTTCTTTAAATGCATCCAGTTCATTTGCATCTCGGGGCCTTACACTTGTAAGCCCTCCCCCCAGTACACTCATCTCCTAGTTCCTTCTCATCTTCAGTCGTCAGCAAAAAGGCCCCTCTTCGTGCCCCATCTCTGTGCCTGTTCTCTTTTATACACAGCACGTGTCACCACTCAACAATCTTTTCACAAATTTAATGGTTTGTATACTGTGTGTCCCCACTAGAATTCAAGCTCCATGAGGATGGGGACCTTCTTTCCTGCTGTTGTTTCAGCATCTAGAACTGCCTCTGACACTCAGTAGGTGCTCAATTAATATGTTAGAAGAAAAAGAAAATTATATCGCCTAAAAATTCTTCCATAACATAACATTCCCTTCAGACCTTAAGACTGGAGGCACCTGGGTGGCTCAGTTGGTTAAGTGTCTGCCTTCGGCTCAGGTCATGATCCCAGAGTCCTAGGATGGAGCTCCGGAATCAGGCTCTCTGCTTAGCAGGGAGCCTGCTCCTCTCTCCCTCTCTCCTGCTTGTGTTCCCTCTCTAGCTGTCTCTCTCTGTCTCAAATAAATAAATAAAATCTTAGGGGAAAAAAAAAGACCTTAAGACTATTTCCTCTTGGGGTGCCTAGGTGGCTCAGTCAGTTAAGCTTCTGACTCTTGGTTTTGGCTTAGGTCCTGATCTCAGGGTCATGGGACCATGCCGGGAGTCTGCTTGAAATTCTCTTTCTCCCCTCCTAACCCTCCCCCGCTTATGTGTCCCCCTCAACAAATAAATAAATAAACTCTTAAAAAAAAAAAGATGGTTTCCTTTCAAAAAGTGAATAAGGAATGCCAAGGCTAAACTTGAACCCTCATCTAGGGAAAGTTTAAGTTAAAGGGAACTCTTCCAGAGAAAGGATGGCACAGATCAGCATTGAAGCCAGATAGCCCAGAGGGGACTTGGCAGACCAATCTGAGCTTAATGGTAGAGTAAAACAATAATCAGTAAGCTCTTGGGCCAATCAGGGAAAAAATCCTCCATATTAATGTACAGAAATACAAAACCAAGAGCAGACAGAAGATTATAAAACAGCACAGTTCTCACCAGTCTGGATAAAGTGGTAAAAGATCACAGCCTACGACCCTCTGTGGTGACCCCAACAATGGAGACTGAATCAACAATGTATAAAATATGAAAAGATTTATTCGTTTATAATTCCGGTTTTCCACGTTGTGTCCACAACTACCTTTAAGAGCCTGGTTTTTGCCCTGGTATTAGAAAGAAATTTTAGAATAGGGTTTCCTCAGTTCTAACATACCTTCCTCAGTAGCAAAAATGTCTCCCTTATAGCTTTTTAGGGGGGATGAGAAACCATGCCAGAGGAAATATATGCATTTACTATATGAGGAAATCTACTTTCGAAATGTTAAAATATGGGAATTATGTGATTTGGAGGAGCAGAAACAAAGTAATTTCCTTCTTCCTCCCAAAATAATCAGTACAGTTACACAGAGGTTTGGTCATTTAAAAATAATCTCAGAAAGGGGTGTCTGGGTGACTCAGTCAGTTGGGCAGCTGACTCTTGATTTGGGCTCAGGTCATGGTCTTAGGGTTGTGGGATTGAGCCCTGTGTCCAGCTACATGCTGGGTGGGGAGTCTGCTTGGAATCCTCTCTCTCCCTCTGCCCCTTTGCTTGCATGCTCCCTCTCTCTTTCTCTCTCTCTTCAATCATCATCATCATCATCATCATCTCAGCAACACAGAAAAATTGAAAATAAATTTGTACTATTCAATGTCCTGTTAGTACAAGTTGGTATAATCTTACTTGGGGAAAAACTGGCAATTTATTTCTATTTGTTTTGGCAGCTCAGCATTAATTCGGCCTACTTATACTAGAAAAAGGCATCATCTTCCAACCCAAGTGTGGGGTCATTTTTGGACAGCCATTTTGGACAAGCTCTGGCCTCTTGTCAAATGTGACATACTGAGTCAGAGGCAGACGTCTTTCTGTGGTTATTTGCAGTTTGGGGACCCATTTCTTCCTCACTCTCAGACCTGAGGGTCCAGAGGCTCTTGTTCCCACTGCCAGTACAGAAAGAGCATGTGATTCAGGGCCGGTTAATCAGAGCCTTGCATTCATGGGGACCCACAGACTTTTTGAGCGATGGCCTGTGAACTCATTAGAACCAAGGGAACTTGTGGCCTGAAGCAAGGACATTTCTGCCAGATGGGCTGGCATGGGATCTGTGAGGATATGGGCACTGAAATGGCCACACTCACCCTTCGACCACATGGGGTCTGAAACTGAAACCAACAAAGTAGGGAATTGGTGGGGAAGGGTGGTGATCTAGAAAAACCAGCTACAGGCTTCGTTGGCTGAATCCATCTATACCTGAGGCTAGCCCTATTTCTGGACTTTTAATTAACATTAACAAACAAATTCTCTATTTTGTTTGAGCTGGTATAATCAGGTTTTCTATCATTGGCAATACAAACACCCTTGTGACATCGAAGTTGGTACCAGAAGTGAGTGTTGAATGTGACTAACTCTAAAATGTGCAAGTGACTGATTTAAATCAAGTGAAGGCTAGTGCAGGCTCTCCTGGGCTAGGGCACTGGCAACTTTGTTATGTGGTACCCCCACTGATGCTTATGCTACCACCTACTGAATCCTTGGCCTCTTAAGCCCATAAGCCTATGGATGGTGCACCGTTAAAGGATTTGGAGGAAACATTTAGAATGTTGGCATGTGTTGGCCAGTTCTTGTGGTCTTCAGTAAGAACTACAGAAAAGAGATAATTTAGACTGAAAGTGACTAGAAGCACACAGAGAGAAAAAAAAAATACAGCTTTCTATTAGAGGTCTTTTTTGCCTATGATCTGCAACCAAGATGCTGAGAGTCAAATAATCTGGAAACCTGTGGTTTGGAAAAGTCAAAATTTCTATGCTACACTAACATCAGATAAAGTGGGGTCAAAAATGTAAGAATCACTTCGGGAAATATGTTTGGAATACAGGAGAAGCCGATACCCCATTGTCCCTTCAAAGACCCATCCAGTGGGTTATAAGATATGCTAGAGACTGCTGACTGATCTCTCATTCTCTTCTAGGAATGGGAGTTTAATCACAAAATTCCTCTAACGTTCTGAGTCTACTGTTGTATGCTGGGTGTCAAACTATACAGGAGCTTAAGTACAGTTCTTGGTTTGCTACTAGCTGCATTAGAAAGAGTTTAAAAAGTAAAATTACAGTACTATGTTTTATTTAACACTCTTTTTCAAAAATATCATTATAACATGTCCTCACATAGAAGGGTATTCAGTAGGCACTTTGCATTCTTCTCTTCACACTGATTCTTCAAAAATAAGTATGCATTTTACTCATGGCAACATCTTTGTGCCCAAGAGCCACTACCATACCGGACAACACAACTCTGGATGGCCTGGCCCTGGGGGGATGGAGCCCCGCCTTACTCATCCTCTCCTCTGGCAGGATACACCGATGACACTTCCGCGTAACAGCAGGCAGTCCTGCGGAAGTCTCTGGGCTACAGCTTCAGGGCTACGAAGAGTTTGTCCTGCTTGGAGCCATCTCTTAAAACGGGGCGTTGGCTAGGTAGTTTTGGGTTTGGGGCCGGTAGAATTAAAGACCCAAATTGGCTTCTCTTTCCTAAAGTCATAATGCTGACAATCGTAGCACAGGACATGAATCCTCAGCCAAGGTAAACAGGATAGAATACCTTCAAACTGGGGGCTCAGAAGAGATTCACAGACTCAGAAGCCTCGGTGGCTTTCCAGTGTTCACCAAGTAAAATCCAAAGTCCTTGCTGGGACTAGCAAGGTCCAGTGGGATCGGGGAGTCTCCCTCTGATCTACTTCCTGCACTGCTTCTCCTCACCCCTGGCCCCTCCCTTTGTCCTGGCGTGTTTGTGAGGACAGCTTTCTCCTGGTTTCGTGGCTCGCTCCTCGAGCTCATTCGCATTCCACGCCGTCAGTGCATGGTCTACGGGAGGAGCCTTGTCTGCGCATGCTCTATGAGGTGCTCTATCTGCGCATGCTCTAAAGGAGGAGCCCTGTCTGCGCATGCTTTATGGGAGGAGCCCCGCGAGGGCATAGTTTGCCTTATTCACAATCTGTCCCCCAGCTGCTTTAGATCAGCGTCTGACGTTATCATCTGGCCTTGAGAAATGGGTGTAAATGGATTTTAAAAGCTTCTAACTCCAAGTTGAGTTTCATCCTTCCTTTAACCTGAGGTTGGGAGGAGGCTGCCACACACTTGGCTCTAGGTGGGGGGGTGCTAGAGTGAAGGAGGTACGTGCTGGATTTCTTCCCCCAACAGGACCCGGGAAGGTCTTGCTTCTCCTGACAGCTGTTGACACAGGACAGCCATTCAGAGTGACAACGTGGGGACCTGCCAACACACCTAACAACTGCTCAAGCAGGGTTCTTTGCCAGCGTTGGGTATGTGACAGGGCCTTGCTTAAGTTAGGAAATGATGAGGCGACTCGCTTGGAAAGAGAAAAGGAGGCCCACATCCAGAGTGGGAAGAAGGAGACCCCGGGAAAGGACAGTCCCATAATGGGTTCACACTTCACAGTCAACCAGTCTGTGTTTTATCCCCGAGGGCCGGACGTCCAGGACGCTGGTTTCTGAGCACACAGTGGAGAGCCCTGTTTCTCCACACACACAGTCTGCAAACAACAAACAACAAATGCTGATGTCCGAACGTCACTAACTTGTGTCTTGGAGGGACAAATGCTGATTATGTGTGGAAAGACTTTTCATGTTTCCTTTGAAAGCACTGTCCTATCTTCGGTAATTTAAGAAAAATGGAGAAATTTCCCAGTTGGTCACCAACATCCAATACAAGTTGCCCCCAGGGGAAAGCCCATGTGAAAAACAGAAAGAAGTTTCTTTCAGTTCAAGGGGAAAACTGGTGGAAAGCCCCATTTTCACATGTATCCATTCGTGCACACACATAGGGAGAGAGTGCTGGCATAGGGATAGCTGTGTGTTCCTTTCCATTGCTAGTCATTAGGTACAAAGCCCAGGATGCGGCGTTTACAATTATTTCTGGGGTGGGGACAGTAGCTATATTGTTCCTCGTTCAGACTTCTCTATACAGTTACCTGGTGTCTCTCACTGGAGGACAGACGCTATGGGGACAGGAGAATCCTTCTATGGAGTACTCAGGAAACAAGAGTCTATACAGCTCTGCACCTTTGGGCCTGACATCACCCACCTGAATGCTGCAGGAAGGGCTCAGTGACCCACGACTTCCCCTGGGACCCCTGACTGCGAGGAAGCCAGGCCTGGCTGGTGCAGCTGCTACCTGGAAGAGGCAGGCCCAATCACTCTGCATGTGGACAGGAAATGGGGGCATTTGTGGGTGTCACAACAGTTGGGGGCCCTCCTAGCATTCAGACCCGGAGACCGGAGATGCTAGACGACCTGCAGTGTACCAGACTGGCCCACTCAGTAAAAAACAGTCCCACGTGATGTTCAAAGATCCTGTTAGAGATTGATGTAGGAAAAAAACTGTTGGTAGTTATCTGATATTAGACCTTGGCTCCATTTTAAATATAAACTCACAAGTAATTATTACACTGTTTATGAGCCCCTGAATTTTCCAGTAATGCAACTGTCATATAAATGAAATACTATGTTTTGCTAAGTAAGATTTTTACTAACAGTTGGTCTCCCATTTCTGGAAGATAATTTGCCCAAAGACATTCCACTCCAGGTATGTAGTTCCCTCTTACCCCACTTAGTGTGATCCTGCACCTGCCTGTTCATAGTGGTTACAGGTGGAGAAGCAACTACTCAGCCAATTACTTAGTTCTGTTTGCTAATGAGTTGTAGCTGATCACTTACAAATTGAAGTTATTTTATAATAAATTATGTTCCTTTTGTTTCTCTCTCTTTTTCTTGGAGGGGAGGGGCAGAGGGCAAGGGAGAGGGAAAGAATCTCAAGCAGGCTCCATGCCCCACAGGGAATCTGAACTCAATTCCATGACCCTGAGATCATGACCTGAGCCAAAATCAAGAGTCAGACGCTTAACCCATTGAGCCACCCAAGTGCCCTATTTCTTTTTTTCTTTTTTAATTTTTTTATTTGACACAGAGCATGCACAAGTAGGCAGAGAGGCAGACAGAGGGAGAGGGGGAAGCAGGTTCCCTGCTGAGCAGAGAGCCTGATACAGGGTTCCATCCCAGGACCCTGACACCATGACCTGAGCTGAAGGCAGAGGCTTAACCCACTGAGCCACCCAGGCATCCCATATTTTTTTTTTATTACAGATAAAAATTATATCAATTTTGGTGGAAATTATTTGTAAAGTCAGATTATCTCACTGATGGGAGTTTCACTGAAGTTTGTGAAGTGCGCACCGGAAAAGAGTGGGAACAGGGTCAGACAAGGCTGAGAGCCATTGCTTCTGTGCTTACAGAACGGCTCTGAGCATCTAGCCGGGGAAGGGTAGAACAGAGCCCTGGGGACCACAGCTGCTCACCTACAAACCTGGGAGGGAGTCTTGTACTTTCTTTCCAAACAGGTCACAGATTCGTGATGCTTCTTTCTCCTGTTTCTTAGCAGACCCTGCTTCTCTCAGCAGCTTGGCAGAAACAATTTATTCTACTTCAATGACCCGAGATTCCCAGAGGACTCTGCTACTCCAAGAACTTTCTGCCTCCCATTTGGCTGCTATGGATTCTCCAAATGCCTGGGAAAACAGACTGTTGGAAAAACATTTCCAGATTGTCTGATGGGATGGCTACCCTACCAGGACACAGGAAAGATAACAGCAAGTGTTTCCTACTGGACCAAGTACATGTCTGTAGTTTCCTCAACTCCAAATATGGGTGCAGGGCCAATAGGATCCCAGGAAAGCGCACAAACACAAGGGTGTGTGTGTGTGTGTGTGTGTGTTTGGGTTTGGGTTTGGGTTTTGGTTTTGTCCTCTTTGCTCACTGCTGACTAAATGTCTCCTTCTCCTGCTTCTTGGAAGCTGCTTAATTCAGCCTTGGACAATTTTATTCTGTTCCAGAACCATTCTGACAGTATGATGAGTGAGTGGCTTACATAAAAAGCAACTCCATGACTACATTAAAATATTGACTTGTGCACCTGAAACTAATACAATAATGCAAGCCAATTATTCTTTAATAATAAAATTAAATAAATAAATACTGACGGGTTTGGGAATACCAAGCCACAAGAACCACATGTGGTTTATGTTTGTAGGACACTCAGGAAGATAAGTGGACATAGTTAAACAACAACAATAACAACAAACAAAACTCAATGGCCTCTCCCCTCCTCACCACGACCACCATTAAAAAAATGAAAAAACTGGGCGCCTGGGTGGCTCAGTTGGTTAAGCGACTGCCTTCAGCTCAGGTCACGATCTCGGAGTCCGGGGATCGAGTACCGCATCGGATCATGGGGAGTCTGCTTCTCCCTCTGACCTTCTCAGCTCTCATGTTCCCTCTCAAATGAATAAATAAAAATCTTAAAAAATAAAATAAAAATAAAAAAACAAGAATAAAACTAAACAGTTAAACAGAGTGTAGGCTGGATGTTACTGTTGGCTTTTGGAAGGCAGCTGTGTCCTAGATGAGGCAAATTAAGTAGTTGTCTGGGGACCATGGCTAAGGTCAAGAATAAGCTGATAGCATACCCTCCACCTGGGCACACAGCCCCTGCTGCCCTGAGCACTGCCCCTCCATCACTATCCTCCTCCAGAGGAGCTTCTCCAACTTGACCCTCTGCCACTGCTGCCTTGCTTACCCTCTACCTGGCCCCACTCAACCTCTCAGCCAGTCTGCTCCAGCCAAAAAGAAAAACACAAAGCAGTGAATTGCTTTCCAGAAATGAAAATATTTTCTGTGATCTTTTTATCGGCTTACGCTGTGTGTCTCTGACTCTGTGGCTAACTAGGGAGCAGGGCCATGCCTGGGCTCCTATGCACAGCCGTCATTCAACAAAGACAAACAAAGCTCTCCACCTCGTGGAGTTTACACTCATATCTGAGTTGATACAATGGAAGGAAAACGAATTTAGGCTCTGTATTGCGCAGCATGCGTATTCATTTTGGTCCAGCTCATCTCAAACAGCAGCCTCACAAAGATCACCAAGGGAAGAAGGGCTAGTTCAGGCTGACTCCAGTGTAAATGCGCAGTGCTCCAGAGTCCTTGTGGGGTGGGGGGCAGAGCCGGGGGGGGGGGGGCATTCCGATTGGAGAACCATTTCCATACAAACATACTTGACGGTATGCTGCCAGGCCAGCCCATAAGAGTCTATTTAATTCATAATGTGACTAAACTGTATGTTCTGTCCCAAGTCTTCAAAGGAAAGGACTCAGAGGTGGGGGCGGGGGGGATCATTACTCTGGGGTGCTCCAGCCTCAGCTTCTACTCCCTTCCCCTGGGTGGCCCTGGGATTTCCCATGACCCCACTCAGGACCCTGAGCGGCTCCTGTCCCAAGGCCATAATTCCCTTCCCCAGGATAAGATGATGTCACCCACACAGAAGGAGGAAATTGGATTGTTTTGAAAGAAAGAGTAGTTGTTAACCCAAATGATGTTGAGTTAGTGGACTTTGTATTGAGATAAAAAATACACTGGGCTGGACGGAGAGACTATAGCAGAGTCCCATGGTCTGGGGATAACATCCTTAAGGTTCTCCTACTGTTTATAGTTTCCTTCTTTCACTTCAATATATCTTTTTCCTTATTAAAAAGTCATACATGGAAGTATTTAGAACATATAAATAGTTTTTTAAATGACCCATTAGTACTCAGAGAAAACCAGTTAACATTCTGGAATTTCCTTCCAGTCTTTCCTTCTTCATTGTGTAGATATCTAAAATGGGATCATACGGTATATATGTAGATTTATTTCCTTTTTTTTTTTTTAACATTCCCTCATATTATTAAATCTTCATCGAATGCAATTTTAATAGTTGAATGTTTTATGTGTGGTTGTGACCCATATAACTATTTTTCATTGTTAAACATTTAAATTGCCTCCAATTTCATTATTACAAATCCTGTCATGTTAATGGACTTGTGTCTAAAGATTTGTGGTCATTTCAGATTATTTCCTCAGGACGCATGTATTAGAGTACAATTACTAGAATGGAAGGTATGAAGTTTATTCTTCTAACAATCTTGATACATATTGTTAAACTGTTTCTTCAAAATGGTGGGATTTGTTCTCTCATTAGTACCCACTTCATTTCTTTTCAACATGTGCTATTATTATCACTTTTCAAAATCTTTGCCAATCTGATAGATGAAAATGTTGATTTTCATTTCTTTTATTATTAGTGAGGCTGGCAGTGTTTCATATATTTATTGTCCTCTCCGCGATTAGTATGCCTTTCTCCATTGATTCACTATTACCTGGATTCTTTTTTATCACAATGTTTTAGTCTCTTCTTTATTTCTTCCACTTCTGAACCTAAAGATTACTCAAATCTCCACGACTTTTCATAGACAAAATAATAAGTCCTGATCATTGGGGGACTGAGTGTATAAGCAGTGATTATTTCTGGACATTGATAAGCAAATTTCATAAATCAAGGAGGGTCTGGCACATACATGCTTACAAAAGAATTCTCTGAGCAGGCAACTGTGACTAATTTTGCACAGCTTGTAAGAATTTTACCATTTTAAGAAAGGTCTCCATCCCATGGCAGAAGGAGGGTGCATGCGGGATGTCTGGGCCCATCTTACCACAGTTCTTCAAATCTCAAACACAGAAGTAGGAATGCCCTGATTGTTACTACCCACATGCATCCATGTGTGAACCTCTTAAGTCTGACGGAAAACAGTCATCATGACCCTGACTCACCTCATCCCACCTTTCACAAGACTAAAGTTCCCAGGAACTAAGAAGTAATGTGGGCTGATCCAATGAGTCTCCAAGCTTCCATTATCTTCGCTGTCTTCACTAGCTATTAAGCAAATATTTTGGAAGAAATAAAATCTAATTTAGAAATTTTTTTTTAATGATTAAAAACTTGGTGATAAAAATCACTTCTGAGCATGGGTCATTCAAAGTAACTCTCATTCTCTATTTGATGATTCACCTGCAGGCGTGGGCTGACATGACCTCCTCTGGCCTCCTTTCCACTGGGTCTTCCCACGTCAAGGGGTCTTCCTCACTTCCTAGAGTTCCCTTTCCTGAACTCAAGATGGCTGATGCATCTAAGTAGAAAGGCAGCCACTCTGGGGTAAATGTGCCTAGAGCATACGAAACATTCAACAGTGTCTGCTATCGTTACTAAGTGAGCTAATCTTGTCCTCTGTTAGTGCTACTTGGTAAAGGAGGAAACAGCTGGTAAAGTGGTTCTTTTTGTTTATAGAAGGATAATTCAATGCAATATGAGAATGAAGAATTTACTGTTTGACAACTGAGAAGAACTGAATACTAGTAATTTCAGAGTCTATTTTATATCATTGTACAACTCATTTTCAAATCGACTTAGGACAATTTCAAAAAGCTGTCATTGGTCCACTCGATCTGTACTGGTCTCATTCACACTCACGAGTACCCGTGCATTTTATGCAATTCCAAGTATCACCAGATTCAATGAACACAAATTCAGAAAAAATGCCTCAGAAACTTCCTAAAACAGTTTCTCCTAAAAGTTAAGGAGAACTGGAAATTAGTAAATAGATTCTATGCTCACTGGTTTGTTTTTTTTCACCTGGAGAGCCTTGTTGCCAGTCCGTTGGCTCACTGCCATCTATCCCAGCAGGAGGGTGGGAGGCCACTGACTCAAAATCCTTCACTGCCGAGGGCAGGACTTTTCTTCAGGGCACTAAGACAATGCCCAAAAGCCCTTTGGGGTGGTTCTCTCTCAACAAGGGAATGGAAGGCAGAGCTTATTTTCATGGCTGCTTTATTCTAGTGGTTAAGGAGCAAAGAGAACACTAACTGTTTGTGAATGTTTTCAGAGGTAGCACGTAATGAACCAAGAGAAAACAGGCTTTGAGGCAAGATCTGATTTCTCCGAGCAAGTGAGAAAATAAAACCACGATTCCTATCATTATGCCCAAGTTCAGTCACCACAAGATGATGGCACTTGGATATGAAAGGTGGTTGTGCCAAGAGTCAAGGATTCAGCAAAATGGAATACCACACAGAAAACACTCTGAGTATCCAACACTCATTGGCAGGGAATTCATGGAAAACCAGCATGAAGATGACCAACAGGAAAGTTCATTTTCCAAAATACAAAGGCTTCTTGGGGGCCTGGGTAGCTCAGCTGGTTGGGCGACTGCCTTCAGCTCAGGTCATGATCCTGGAGTCCCAGCACTGAGTCCTGCGTTGGGCTCCCTGCTCGGCAGGGAGTCTGCTTCTCCCTCTGACCATTCCCCCTCTAATGCTCTCTCTCTCTCTCTCTCATTCTCTCTCTCACATTAAAAAAAAAAAAAAAAATCTTAAAAAAAAAAACAAAAACCCACACATACACAAAAAACAAAGGCTTCTGTACATAGAACTTTCTATTCATCCAAGACTACCGGATACAAAATGCTCTGTTGGGGGCACATTTGTAAATCTCTCCACTAGTGGTATCTGCTGAATTCTCTTCAATCTCTGACTGCACAAATGTAGAGATAAGATTTTCATCTTCTGCTTTCTCTCCCCCTCATATCTTGAAAATATAGATGAGAGTCTCTAAAAATGCTGGCAGATACAAAAAAATGAAGTATCTCAAAATCTTTAGAGACAGAAGCTACCTAGAAAAGTTTAAGCAATGGAGAACAAGAGCAACACACATGGTACCCTGGACGCACTGGAGATTACCATCTGTGACATGTGTTATCACCACTTTCTAAAATGTCGCTTTTAAGGGATGCCTGGCTGGCTCTGTTGGTGTATGCACAATTCTTGATCTCAGGGTTGTAGGTTTGAATGTCGAGATTACTTAAAATCTTGAAACAAAGTGAAAAATTAACATGCAGCTTTTTAAAAAAATTTTTTTTAATTATAATATGACTCTATTCTAGAATGCTCAAAGACGTCGTACACTATATTAATTCAGGGAAGTGACTGGTCCTCATTACCACGTTGCTAGAATTTGGTCTTTAAGTCCATGTAAAAAAGGGTGAGTGCCCATATGGCTCAGTAGGTTAAGCATCTGACTTTTGATTTCAGCTCAGGTCATGATCTCATGGGTCTTGAGATCAAGCCCATGGGGCTCTGAGCTCAGTGGGAAGTCTGCTTAAGGATTCTCTCTCTCTCTGCCCCTTCCCCCAATTCCACCCCCACCCCTGCTTGCCCTCACATGGTCTCTTTCAAATAAATAAATCTTTTATTTATTTGTTTATTTGACAGAGAGAGAGAGAGAGACAGCAAGAGAGAGAACACAAGCAGGAAGAGTGGGAGAGGGAGAAACAGGCTTCCTGCTGAGCAGGGAGCCCTATGCAGGGCTCCATCCCAGCACGCTGGGATCATGACCCTAGCCGAAGACAGATGCCTAAGGACTGAGCCACCCAGGTGCCCCTCAAATAAATAAATCTTAAAAAATATATATATAAAAAAAAAAAAATCCATGAAAGTCTAGGTCAACTCAGAGGTTATTTTCCTTAAGTGTAACACCTCCTCCTACTCTCCCAAAAGCAAGTATACTTTTAAAATAAAATCAGCATTTAATAAAAGTCAAACCAGTTTTTTAAAGCAATAAACCTAGGAATATAAAAATCACTGTAAACTTAATAAGGCTCTGTATTTTCTCTACTTACATTTTCTTTAACATAAATACAAAAGTACTTAAAGGTTTAGGATTTACTTTTGAGATACTATAGCATATCATGACCTTCATGATAAAAGAAATGTATGAATTTATGAAAAAGGGAATAATATCTATAAAACTTGTTAGTGTAAGTGCTGTATATGTTTGCATATCAACATTCAAAGGTCATTAATAAAAATATTTAAAGTCTAATAAAAGGAAGGTTAAGAATGGCTTTACACAAACTTGCATTTTCCAAAATTTGTCAGAACGAGAGAATCTGGAAGTGTCCAAGATTAAGTAGAAATCCACATTCAGAAGAGTTCCATGGATTTCTCAGAAAGAGAGCAGGCGAAGGGTCATGTGAGGACATTCTTTTAGCCTAAACATTGAGAAGCATTCACACGGGGGAGCCAGTGGCTGATACAGACAAAGCACAGTTTCCTACTAGTAAGCTCAAATGCCAGCCCACCCTCTCTGCCGAACTTAGCAGATGAGAAGTCACTTCATGAAGTCATGCACAAACATGAAACACGCTAGTAAAGTTTTGCCGCCATCCCCACAATCATTGCTTTGTTTGCTTAGGCTGGTGGCCAGCAGGAATATTTCCCTCTGCAAAACTATTTCAAAGTAATGACTTGGAGGAAGTGGTGTGCTGATATCATGAAAAAAAAAATCCCTCAAACACAAAGATAGTTCAAAAAGCATCTGTATATGGCTCAGAGGAAACAAACAGCTCAGCTAATTTCAACTCAAAATAAACCCAAGAGACCAGTTTACCTTGGCCATAGCTACACACACATGCCGGAAAACTGAAGGCTGGTGATTATCTAGTGATTTGGTTTTGTGCCAAAGGGGAAGAAAGGGCAGGGTTATCCATCCTGGGGTCAGGATGGAATTACAGAAGATACCCCACCCCACGACGCTTCAGACACAGAAAGATGTGTATATAAAAGAACTTCGCACTGCTCTCTCCATGAGACAGAGGGGCTGCATCTTGGCTGGAATGACAAGTCTAATGTCCCTTCCCGAAGCCACTGGTAGATCAGAAGCTAATTTTGAGCCTCTAACACATGGTCTCTCCATCACTGAAGTCTTTCCGTTGCTCTTCTTTCCACAATATTGTCTTTACAGAACTAAGAGAGAAGAAGGACATTGAAAAACAGTTGTTTCCTACGTTCATCTTAAGCTGAAATTCATCTACAATCTTCAAAATGACCAATACTGAATTTGCAACTTCTGGGCACTGAAAAATATTCTCCAAGTTAAGTGGACACATCATCACCAAAGATCACATTGTATTTGGTTTCAAAAACCATTTGGAGTTTTCTACAAAAGCAGCTGCTTTTCTAAGAGAATAGGTGATGATTGCTCTCTAGGTCTTAAAAAAAAATCCTTATTTTATTTTCAAAAAACTTTTGTTGAGAAAATCACTAGATGTGTCAGAAGAAGTCTTAAATTGCTTTTTCAGTCCTGTTTTGTATGGCTATTTGGATGTCTTTATTGATAACTGGGTTAGGAAGCCCCAAATCCCTTTGGTTTTTGATCACTCGAGGAAATCCACCTCCCAGCAGAACATCTACCTATTTTATTTTATCTTCATTTTTGCGAGGGGAAAGACAGGAAAGGGTGCTGGTCTTTAATATCAGAAGTGTGTGTTGTTGACCTTCAACTGGGCCCTGAGAATTTTTTAGTTCAAAACATTAGTACCCAGATCACATGTGGTGACAATTACAATATTTTAAATGATGCTTTTCCTTCTTCAAGTGTTGGCCATCATATTCAGGCTGGGGATGGGAAACAGAGATTTTGACCCTGCTCAGAAGGCAGATCCAAGTCCTCCGTTTTTGCCATCTGTCATTTTAGGTTTTGCCCCCGTCAGGAGTCCTCTGTAGCTAATAAACCCAACATAACCTTTTGGGCTGCTCTGGAAAAAACACATTGGGTAATAAGGGATAGATGCATTCTGTTCCTGTTTCCAGTATTATTTTCTGGCCCAAAGAAACACCAAATCATAGGCATCTAGAAACAAGAGATGGCCCAGTAAGGACAAGGATCTTAAATGCAGTCTGTGAGCACTGACCCTCCCCACCACCCAAGGGTTCATCTACTTGTTTCCTGCTAAGTGCTTCACACAGAGTGATACAGGCATTGGAGCAAACAGCCATTTCTACCAGACATGACTCAACTCAAGCTCTAGGGTGGGTCTTAAAGTGAAAGTAAAAATGCCAAAATGATCCTTAGCACTTAGTAACGGCACAATAAATGTTAGCTATTATTACTGCTCCAGGAAGGGAAAGGTTGCTGTTCTCATCACCTTGAGGACACAGGCAGGCGTGAAGAGATGCAGATCCGTGGCAGTGACCCGTGAAAGAAATCTGGTCTCTGAGAACACACACCGGGTGACAGCAATGTCCTCCATAAGAGCCTTCCCACAGGGATCATTCAACTACAGAAAATGATCAGAAGGCCCATCAGCATTTCTATGTGGCATTTACACACCACCTTAGGTGGGCTGGTCCACGGCACAGAAAGGCTTGGATAAGATACCATGAAGCAGACAAGCTGTCACACGAGGTGCTGCGGAGAGGAAAGGTCATGGCCTAGAAAGGCAGAGGTTTCCATGAAGGCCTCTGAGGTTTCATCTCATTTTCACAGCGCTTAGTCACACGACGTCCTCTGTGGCTCTGAATGGTAACGAATGGCCCTTCGAAAATGAATCAGTACGCCAGGAGGAAAATGCCAAAAGTCATCATCTTGTCTCTCCAAAAGGATTACACTGCTTCTGTTTTCATTTTGCTTTTTTACCCTTTCTTTGGTCTCTGAGTCCTCTTTGAAGAATAATTTAAAATTCCATGATCACAAGAGCCTTCTTTGTGCCTACATTTCCCTTCTGAGATCAGCTGCAGCTGAGCCCACCCCAGCCAAGGCCGACTGGACAAGGGCAGACCCCTGGCCCGAGAGAGGCTAGCGTTCCTGCTGGAGAGCACACTGGGCTGGCCGTGCATACCAGACTCGGCTCAGACAAACCAGTTGGGTTCCTCCTCGTTTCAGATGTATGAACTGAGAATCATGGGGCCAGACGGTCAGTCAGGCACACCAGAGGCATGAGAGGAGACAGGAAGAGCTGGGCATTTAATCGGTGGACATAAGAGAGGGAATGATCCATCTCCTGGGCCTGAGGGCACATCATGGCTTTCCAGGTACCTAAACTGCACTGCAGTGTTCAACGTTCTAACAGTAGCAATGCTACCCGTAACAGCAAGAATAGCTAACATTTATTACGCACTTACTACATGCTAAGGATCGTTTAAGGCACTTTTACGAGTATTAATTCATTCAATTTTCACAATAACTCTATTAAGTAGATGATGATGATAATGAAGAAGAAGATGATGATGGTGATGATGGCAGCACTGAAGCACACAGAAGTTAAGTAACTTGACCAAAGGTACACAGCTCGTAAGTGGCAGAGACACAATTGGAACTCCAATGGCTCCGGAGCCCAGGCTTCTAACCAGCGTGCGACTCCCTGTGGGGTAATCCCGGGTTTCCTATGTTCTTTACTGCCCATCCTTATGATAAAGACCCCCTATTAAGGAGGCCCAATAGGGGGGTCTGTTTCTTGCTCCCCTGCTGCCTCACAACTAGCGTTTTTCTTGGCTCTACTCATTATGAATCTTAGTAACTTAAGTATGTATTTATTAATTCAAGAACTATGTAATGCTTACTCTGTGCCAGGAACTAGTATGAGCTTTGGAAGCAAAAGAGTAAGCCCTTCTCCAGCTCTCAGGAACCTTATACTTTGTAGAGAAGGACTGGGCCTGCACAGAGCAGCATGTCAGTTTTTATACTGGAAGGTCATACTTCCATGACCTTATGCCTGATATAGATTTTGTACTATCTTTGTACACATTGTGTCCTGTTTTTGTATAACAATATATTGATTGTATCCTCAGCTCATTGTTAAAATAATGTCTAAAAAATCACATTTTAAAAATTACCCAAATAATGACAGACATGATAAAGATGGCTTCTCGAAGGTCTTCTTCCTAGGATTCCACGTCTAAGTCAGTCTAAGGGGATGGCAGCAAGTCAAGTTTGCGCTGGCTGGAAACAGCTCTGACCAGTTATCTGCGCACAGGTGGTACTATGGAGCTCCCCAAGCCTGCAGGCATCTCAGAAACATGAGCCTTGGCCTCTTCCTCCATTCCACTGTATTTCAGTGTTGGCAACTTGTTCACGGCATGGATCCTTATTCCCGCCACACAGGTGTTATTTACGTCTACAGTGCTCCCAAGATGGCACTCACAGACACCGGGTGCCACGTCTTGGCATCTCTCCAAACCTACAGCACCACACCTGCTTTGCATCTGACAGGCTTTAAATACATTTTAAATGATTCTTTTATGACAGTATTACAATAGTACCAGTTTACTTTGGGAAATGGTGAACTCAAGTCTAAAGGCAATGAATTATATATAATCCTACTAGGTAGAAATACATATTGTTAGCTTTTTGGAATAGTTCTGTCTAGTCTTGATACATATAAAATGTTTTTAAATTAGGAATGTAATGTATGTAGTTTTGAATCCAGTTTTGGTGCTCCTTTTGTGCCATGAAATACTCTTTGAAAACATGGTTTTTAATGACTGCATGATTTCCTACACTAAAATTTATTGAATATTCTCCTATTGCAGGTCATGAGTTACCCCTCGCTTTGCTTTTATAAATGTGCTAATATCAATATCCTTATACACAAATCCTTATGTTCAACTGGGATTATGCAATAGAAAAATTATAGAAAAAGAAGTACTGGATCAGAGTTTGAACCATTTAAACTCACTTGATACACAGTGCAAATGGGCCACGGGGAAGGCTTACAATCCCTCTGGCGTCAAGAAAGAATGCTCTTTCACCACACTCTCACCAACACTGGATATTATAACTTTAGAAAATCTTTTTTATTTTATTTTGTTTTTTTAAAGATTTTATTCATTGATTTGACAGAGAGAGAGAGCACAAGCAGGGACAGCAGGAGAGGGAGAAGTAGGCTCCCTGTTCAGCAGGGAGCCCAACCTGGGGCTCGATTCCAGCACCCTGGGAGATGCTTAAATGACTGAGCCACCCAGACACCTCTAGTTTTAGAAAATCTTTATTGGGGCATCTGGGTACAGTCATTTAGTTTAGTCCTGACTCTTGGTTTTGGCTCAGGTCATGATCTCAGGGTCGTGAGATGGAGCCCTGCGTCGAGCTCCGTGTTCAGCGTGAAGTCTGCTTCAGTTTCTCTCTCTCTCCTTCTTGTCCCTCCTGCTCATGCTCTCTCTCTCTCTCCCTCTCTTAAATAAATAAATACATCATAAATTTAAAAAAGAAAATCTTTATCTTATTTTGGTTTCTTCAGTGGGTCAGAACAGAGCCTGTATTTAAACTGTGTGTTCCTCTGTAAAATTTTAGATGGGCCACTTACAAATGAGCAAAACAAGCCTATGATCAACAGTCCCAAACTTCAAGCCCTTGAAGCCTCAAAATACCTCAGAACTTTAGAAATGGAAATTACTTTAGAGATCACTGAGCAAACTGTTTCAGTTTATAAATAAGATAACCAAACCTCAGAGAGGTTAAGTGACCCGGGTAATGTATTCGATTCTGAACTAGAACTAGTTGTCTTGAGCCATTAGTCATTTGTTTAGAATGGGTTGAAAACCTGATGGAAGCAACAAACCACTGTTATCAGAGTGAAAAAAAAATACAGGGAAAAACAGCATAAGAACATATTTGGAGGGGTGCCTAGGTGGCCCGGTGGTTAAGCCATTGTCTTCAGCTCAGGTCATGATCTCAGGGTCCTGGGCTCGAGTCCCGAATTGGGCTCTCTGCTCAGCAGGAGCCTACTTCTCTCTCTCTCTCTCTCTGCCTACTTGCGATCTCTCTCTGTCAAATAAATAAATAAAATCTTTTTAAAAAAGAACATATTTGGAAAAGAAAACATTAGTGTTCTAAATTCTGCTTTATCTTCAAGACATAGGTAAGAATAAACTGTTTTATAGACAAAGGCAAAAAGTCCCATGTGAATACCATTCTATTCTTAAGATCCGTTCTCCAATCTAGAACAGATATTTTCTTCCTGGAACCATTAAAATACTCTGCGTTGTTACCCTCCCATCCAGCCAGCATTCACTGAGAATATACTGTGGCTGAGTGCTGGGCCAGGTGCTGGGGTAGTAGGAGGAAGAGAATCAAGAAGAGAGATGAGGGATTCATTCTGGGAGATAGTGGGCAGGAAGGCATGTGAACAAATCCTAATGCACGTGACTGGGTGGGGAGGGGGCGCACAAGGTATGGTGGCAGTGGTAGAGCCATGGACGTGGAGAACTTCACGGAGCAGCGGATGCATGAGTTGTGCCTGTGCTTGAAAGCAGTCTACTGGGCAGAGTGGGGAGGACAGCATCACAGGTAGTGAGAGCGCAAGGCTGCGCAGCAGATGGAGCTGAAACACGGTGATTGCCGCCTCTGCTCATTGAACCCCCACTCTCCTACAAGCAGACCGATAGTCACTAGATGGCTTTTCAGGCTGGCTGTTATTCTGACTGGTTACACTTGTGCCCACCAGCTGTTAGATATTTTCAATATCAGCCCTGCCTATAAGGACGTTATTATCTTCATTTAATTTTCCAGAGGTTATAAAGCTGATAAGTTTGGGTTTTGAGCTTTTGACTCTCAACATCACAAAGCAGAAACAATTATAACGCCTAGCATGGGGTCCTCCTGAGAGGTGTTGTATTTCTTGTTAACTGGTTAATTTTCAGTTATGAACCATTTGAAAAGTCTGATGACTTTAAAAGATACGAACTGCTAGATCGGGATGCATGGCATTAATATGGCTAAAAGAGATTTATTATAAATTAATATACGACTTGTTTATTAATTAAACAGTAAGATCTAGTGGCTAGTCTAATAACTACTATAATTTTAAAGCAATAATAAGGGTAAACAATATTTGGAGATATCTGAAATTAAACTGTGTATGTTATTTCTTCTTTTTGAATTGAACACTTTTGACATAGAACTGTGTAAATTTAAGGTGTACAATATGCTAATTTATAGATTATAATATGACTACCATTATAGCAATAATTAGTACTTTTATCACATTACATAATCACCCTTTCTTTTTAGTAGATGTAATAATTAAGTTATAGTCTCTTAGCAAGTTTGCTAATTATAATACATTCTTGTTGTCTATATTCACCATACTGTATATTAGATCTCTAGGATTATTTACTAGTCCTAGTGTAAGTTATCTATTCTTATGCTACAAATTACACCAGAACTAAAGTAGTTTCAACCAACAGACATATTATATCACAGTTTCCATGGGTCAGAAATCTGGGCATAGTTTGGCCGAGAATCTGGTTCAAGATCTATCACAAGACTGCAATTAAGGTGGCAGCTGGGGCTGTGTTCTCATCTGAAGGTTCAACTAGGGAAGAATCTGCTTCTAGGGTTACTTATGTGTTGGTAAGACAAGGTGCCTTGCTGGTTATTGGTCAAAGGCCAATAACCAGGTCCTCGCCATGTGGGTCTCTCTAGATGGCAGCTTAGCACCTCGTAGCTTGCTTCCTTCACTGTAAACGAGAGAGTGCCAGAAAGCTCCCAAGATGGACAGCAGCTTTTTTATAACTAAATCTCAGAATGGACACCTTGTCCTCTCTGGTGCATCTTGTTCACTATAAATGAATCACTAAAACTAGCCCACATTTAAAGGGAGGGATTTAAATACGAGTGTGAATTTCAGGGAATGGGGATCACTAGGGGGCATCTTAGAAGCGGCCCACCACCTAATGACATCAAGTATCGGTGACTTTAATCGGTGAGGATGCCTCAAGTGCTGCTAATACTATTGCAGTTTGTGGGTGACATTTACAAAAGAAGGAAATGCAAATTTTGGTTAGAGGTTGGGGGAAATAAAGATGTTCTATTTTCCCCATGCCACTCACGGACTTAAGGTTAAAAACTCCCGTGTTAGAGGATGCAGGCTATCTTGTACTATGTAAAAATCAGTTTGATGCTCTATAGATGGGCACAAGGATTCCTCACATACCCCTGGAGTCCAACATGTGTGGGCATTTACTGTGTTTACAAAAGATTCCATTTTTGTTTGTTTGTTTTTAAACCATGAGGTACTGTTAGTCCAGCTGGGAAATAAATTGACTTTTAAAAACCATTCCCACAGCTGCAAAAAGGCAAGTGTTTGGCACTAATAAATCAGGATTAGTGGAGCTTGGCTTATAATGAACCTTTCACCTCCTCTGGGCAGGTGGTCACCCACTGAACTATGGGAACAAACAAGCCATGTTTTGAAGTGATAACATTTTTCTAATGATAGGTGGGACTGGAGTAGAAAGCAAGCAGAGGGAGATACTGTATTCCTGCAAAATTCAACCTTCTTAAACTTGGACCCTGTGAAAATATATGAATCAAAATGATGTTTCCAGGGCTACTTTCCTGACCTCTGCTTATTGTTACCTTTCCATCCATAACCACTTAGGGATTTTCCTTCTAGATAGTGAAAAATAGCCTGGATGCTATCAACAGGCCTGTATCAGAGATGCAGTGACCATGGGACACAAGGAGAGGTTTAAATTTTGCCCTCTTGGACCCCAAATGAAATTTGGCATCATCCACTCAATGAAATGCCGTCAGTGTTTCATTTTATTGGGGGATTATAGTCAAAATATCTAATAACCATTAAGACACAGCCATTACTGTCTTCGGCTCAGGTCATGATCCTGGAGTCCTGGGATCAAGTCCCACATCAGGCCCTGCTCAGCGGGGAGTCTGCTTCTCCCTCTGATGCTCCCCTTGTGTTCTCTCTCTCTCTCTCATTCTCTCTCTCTCAAATAAATAAATAAAATCTTAAAAAAAAAAAAAAAGACACAGTCATTAACCAATCGGGACAATGTCTCCCAGTCCTGGGGCACCCCATGCTGTGCTAGAAACCTTAGTTGTTGAATTAGGACACAGGTCTTAGGGGTCCGGGAGTGCACTCAGTGCCTGAGGTCGGTCATACTTCACCAACTGGTGTTGAAGCTTCTCAGCAGTTTAGTAACCAGTGTGGCTGTACCAGTGCAAACAAACTGGGTATCAACTGCTGAGCTGGGAGCTGGTCCTCCTCAGGGTCCCCATGGATGGTGACTGGTGTGGCAGCTGACCCTGTCACCCTTCAGCCCTCCATGTGGCCTATACTAGGAGGACAGAGCCTAACTCACCTTCCTGAGCCCTGAGCTGAGGTCTTGGAGGCTCTTGGACAGAGAGTGAGTGCACAAGCCAGGGATGGGGGCAGAAGTAGAGGGGGAAGCAGACTCCCCACTGAGCAGAGAGCTCAATGCAGGGCTTGATCCCAGGACCCTGAGATCATGACCCGAGCTGAAGTCAGATACCTAACCGACTGAGCCACCCAGTCTAACTAGCTAATATCTGTCTCAACTACAATAAATGCAATTCTAATTTTCAAGATAATATTCAAATAAACATTAAAAGACGAAAACAACCACAATACTTTCCCCAACTGCCTTGACATATATGCAAAGAAAAACTTGGTTTGTTTAGATACTGAGCATTTGAAAAAAATTACCTTCGCTTTTGCCCACTTTGCTAACTTTTTTCCTTTAAAATAATTATGAGATCACTGAGGCTTAAACAGTGAAAGGCAAGGCCTAAAACAAAAATCCTGAACCTTCCACTCTTGTTTACGCACGTGAAGATTCTCTGATTTCAGTCCCAGAAATCAATCGAGAAATAAGCCCTTTGGCAGAGTCCCATTCTGCATTTTCAGTAGGGGTTTTAGAAGCTACAGATGCATTCAGGAGTACTATGAAACCATTAAGACCATTAAGAAAGACGAATTCTTCGAGGAGGCTAACTCCTACGTTTAGACATGTATATCCAGCTGCCCACTAAACAGCTCCGTGTGACGTGTGTCTACCAGACAGCTCAGATGCAACAAATCCCAAACGAAACTCTGCCATTTCCATTCATTTCCATTCTTCCTTTGCTTCTTTGGAGTCTTCCTTGGCTCCTCTCTAATGCTTATTATTGTTCAATCCAATAGTTCTCTTGTGGTTCAACCTCCTAAATAATCAGACTCTAATTACTGCTCACCACAGCCTGTGCTGCCACCCCGGCGGCAAGGCGCCATTGTCTCTCACAGGGGGACGGCAACAGCGTCCCATCTGGTCTCACCTTCTACTCTTGCTCTCCTACAGTTTATCCTCAATACAGTACCCTGGGCGTAAAGTCAGCTCATCGCCTCTCTTCTGCTGAAGTCCTCCCAAAGCTCCGCCCTATAAAGGCTCCACGGCCTTCTGGAGTCTCACCCTCCCCTTGTCTCCTCCTCCTCCCCCTGTTATTCCTTGAATACACCAGACATGTTCCTGCCTCAGGTATCTATGTGAAAGGCCAGTTCTCTCACCTCGGCCAAGTATTCACTCGAGGACCACCTTCACCATGACAGCCACCCTAACCGCCACCGAGATCCACAAGCACCACTGCGTTCCTGCTCCCCCCACCCCGCTGTACTTCTTTTCCCACAGAACTCAGTTCTTTCTAACCTCATAGTCTACCACATTACATATTGTTTTGTTAAGTGTATTGTTGTTGCCCACATCCCCAAATGGAATGAAAGATCCACAGGGAAGATGCTCAATAGTATTTCTGAATTCAGGGAAAATGCCCTCCCCACAAAAAGGGCCATAAAAACCTCCCGCAAACACCATAAAACTACCAGTATCCAAAAAGGGCCTCATTATGTCCAACAGAACCCACATATTATACACCATTTTCTTCTTTTTATGTTTATGGAGCACTCCTTTAGGAGGAGCGACAAAGAAGTAGGAGCGACACAGAGGAGAGGCTGCTCTTTGCCCAGGAATGACCCTGAAGAGTGGCATTAGAGGGGAGAGGGAGATCACCACACTCTGAGCACAGAGACTTGGTCAAGGAAGTCCTAAAACCTCCCTTCTAGCTGGGAGCCAGAGGGATCAGACTCAAAATGACAGACCCACATTACAAATCCAAAAGAGACTGCTGGGCACACTAGAATTCCTAAATAATATCATTTCTTTCCAGTGGCCAGGTCTCCTCCCCGGAATATACTCTTCTGAGGTAATGGTACTCAGGAAGCTGACTTAGTGTGCAGAAGGTGGTGTGCAGGTCTTGGAATCAGGGCTAAGGATGGGTAAGCCGCTTGAGGGCTCCTTATTTTGGGCCACGATAAGCCCTGGTTTTCACCCACACTTCACAACAGCAGCCAGGCCCCCTCAATCCCTATTCATGTCCACACAGTTCAGGGACCCTCTTCCAGGCCAATCCCTGGCAACTGTTGGGAAGTTTCCCTTTCTGGATTTTTGTCACAGTTCACTGTGCAAAAGCATTCTCCGGGTAGGCTGGATTAGGGGTTTCCTTACCAATACTACTTGTGCTATAATACCTACATGACACTTATCTGTATACTATCTGTATTCCTGTGCTGTTTTCCAGGAATGACACAAAGGTCACTTAGCTGGAGTTTGGGGACTTCATAAACCCCTTTGTTCCTTGATCGTCTCTCTCAGCATGAGTCTGGCCCCTGCAGGTGCTGCCTCAGAGGGACTCCTATAGCCAGATTCCCAGTCCTTCGGCCTCTCCTCCTTGCAGCTGATGACCTGTGCTAGCTCAGGAGCCTTGGTCTATGCTCACTACACTTGCTAATTAGCTATTTTGACAAAGACAAATCACCTCTTAACCTTTATGAGCCTCAGTTTCCAAATCTAGAAAGGAGAAGAATGGACTCTGGAAGGTCCCTTCTATATAGAAAAACACTTCCCTACCTCTTTAGGTTTTAAATGACAACAGAATCTGAAAGCCTCTTTTCCTAAACTCTTCCCAAGGCCAGATGTTCCTGGCACCAAATTAGGAGAAAAAAAAAAATAGTTTTTGAGTAACTCAGCATTTTTATCTTTCAGAGCGAAATATCCTCTGGCCTTTTCAGTTCTTTTTCCCCTACTGCTACCTCCTTAGGAATCCTTAAAAGAAATTTCTAAAATGTAAACTATCGACTCTTCCTGATATGTCAGGATTTATCTTGGAACAACATTCTCCGCCCTCCCTCCCCCCCCAGTTATTATTCCCGTATAAAAACCTCTCTAACATTTTTATTCTGGGAGCTGTGTTCATTGATTTGCCCCTGTTTTGACTGCTCGGGGGAAGAAACCAAAAAGCTGAAAGACAGGGCTGAAGGCAGCAGCCTACTGTCCATGCAGGTGAGCGGCGGCCCTGACATCTCACAGGGCGATGGGCGAGGACTGGCAGAAGAGGGAAGAGCAGAAGGAGAGGAAATGCAGAGAGAAGGAGAGAAAGAGTGAACACACATTGGTTTTGGAAGAGGTTTTAGGCGAAGTCCTGGCGGCAGTTCATCAAGAATGTTCATTAAGTGAAATGACTTCTGGAACTGGACTTTCCTAAGGAGCCACATTGCACTGAGAAGGTGGACTTGAACACGATTCCCCTCCTTGAACAGTGCCCCGTGCGGCCCTCCGTACAGCAAGTGGGTAAGGGACTGAGTGGCCCTATGCTGCTCCCACGCCCAGTGTTTAGGACTTAGCAGGATCCTGCTACAGGTCTTAAAAGTCTTTGAAGAAGACCAAATCTTTTTACAGCTGGCCTGGGAATCACAGAAATCCCCATGAAATAAATCAGTGATTTACTGAAAGAGTAGTATTTCATTAGCAAACCGTCCAAATGAAACTATAGGTATAATAGACGCAGAACCTCCTAGCCTAGAGTTAGTTGCATAGTCCAGAGAATTGTAGGTTCTGGGATATCATCTAATGAATGACTTTAAGTTGAGAAAATATATGCCCTAAAGAATTTTGACCCTATTAAAAAAAATATATATATATGTATGTATGTATGTTTTCATGCACATGTGTATACAAACATGAATCCTACTACAAAAAAAAAACCAAAAACCTCTTTGTTTTTAAGCCACACTAGGATTACAAAATACAATGGGAGAGCTTAAAATATGACATATTATTAAAATCCAGACACAAACAAGAGTAGAAAGGAAGCCTAATTCATACCAGAAAGTATCAAAACAGACCAGACTCTGGTAAGCATCTAGCTAGTTACTGTCAAAGCAGTAACTTCTAATTAGTATTGAGAAATTACAGTGTTAGTAATGGAGGAATTCCTCTGAGTGGAACTGACATAGCCACGGAAGTCAGGAAGCCTCTTCAAGTGTGCCCCATATCAGGTTCCATTCAAGGACTCATCTTTTCCCAGTTTACTGTTTTTGAGGAAAAGCCTTCTCTGTCCTTTCATAAACGAACAAATAAACGCAACCGCTCTTGTCATTTTCTTGTCTAAATGCCTTTTGGGTGGAGAAGGAACCCTAAGAGGCTTTTTGGGGGAAACGGCACCAACCTTCTAACTGATACAGAAAATGGAAGGAAATTGAAAGGGCAGAATGAGGGGTGCCTGGGTAGCTTAGTCCGTTGAGTGACTGACTCTTGGTTTCGGCTCAGGTCATGGCCTTGGGGTCATGAGATCGAGCCCCCCCCACTCCCCCACCACTCTGCACTTAGGTGGAATATGCTTGAGATTGTCTCCTCTTCCCTTCCTCCCCCTACACTCTTCCTCCCTACACGCATGTGCACGCACTCTCTCAAATAAATAAATAAAAACCCTAAAAAAAAAAAAGGCAGAGTGAAAGTTCCATCAAACACACAGGGCAATCGCTTCCTGGGAAGTGTCCGAGTACCCGTGAGCATTAATGAGGTTTTATTTAGAAGACAGCAATTCCAGGCAAAGAAGAACCACAGAGCACTATGTCAGGCTCTCCCTCACATCTTCCCCAGCATTTCCTTCCAGAAAATCTCTAATCTAAACAAACAGCAGAATAGTCTTACTGCTCTTGCTCCTTTTCCAGCACAATGGCCCACGTCCTCTCTGGGTCCTCAGTACTCAGAAGAAAAAGAAAATATTTTGTTTGACGCATTCGTGAAGGAAAATGGTAATGAACTTCTAATCTGAGGTATTGTCCAGTCTGTGGGTTTGGAAGGAGGGTGGTAGGGGAAGACACGGTTACTGGATGAACCTCAGAAAGGGTGTTTATTCCCATATGAAGTCTGGTTTTAGTCATCAGAATTGAGGAGAAGCCTTTTTCCTGAAGATTGTGTAGCTAAAAAGTAGAAATCTTGGAAGGAATAAACAGCACTACCTCATGCTATTTCTTCTCTTCCCTTTCTCTTCCTTGCCTTCTCCCTTGTCAGCTCTTAAAAACTGAACTTCTTGTCAAGTGAAAGTGACTGAGATTTCATGAAGTATTTCAGAGTCAAGATAAAAATCCTATTGCTGAAAAAAAAATCATATTATTGAAACTCATGGTCTTTTCCAAGGGGGTACATGACAGGAGGCAACTGGCTCATAGCAGATGATGTGGACCCTAAAACCCGCACATACTTTAAAAATCTATGGTTCTCTGATAGCTATAATATATAAAGAATTCCTACAATTCAACAACAAGAACCAAATAACCTCATTAAGAAAATGGACAATGGACCTGAACAAACATTTCCCCAAAGAACATATACAAATGGTCAACAAGCATCTAAAAAGATGCTCACCATCACTCACTGTTAGAGAAATACAAATCAAAACTATGAGATAACATCTTAGACCCACTAGGACGGCTGCTATGAAAAAACAAACAAATCAGAAAAGAACAAGTACTGGCGAGGGTGGAGAGAAAATAGAACCTTCGAGCACTGTTGGTGGGACTGTAAAACGGTGTAGCTGCTAGGGAAAATGGGATGGCAGTTCATCAGAAAATTTAAAACAGAATTACCATCTGGTCCCCCCATATCCTTTGGGGGATGCATACAAAAAAACTGAAAGCAGGGTCTCAAAGGGATATCTGCAGATCTAATTCACAGCAGCATGATTCACAACAGCCAGAGATGGAAGCAACCCAAAGGCCATCTACAGATGAATGGATAAAGAAAATGTGGTCTAGCCATGTAATAGAATATTAGTCTCCAAAAGGAATGAAATTCTGACACCTGCTACAACATGGGGGAACCTTGAGGGCATGATACTAAGTGAAATAAAGCAGTCACAAGAAGACAGATACTGTATGACTCCACTTATCTGAGGGACTTAGAGTAGCCGAACTCAGGAACAGAGAGTAGAATGGTGGTTTCCAGGGGTGGGGGTGGGAGGAGTTGTCTAATGGGTACAGAGCTCCCATCTACTGAACTACCTACGCACTCAGAGGTTAAGACGGCAAATTTTATGTTATGTCTATTTTAATGCAATGTAAAAAATGACAACCTGTGCTTCCCAGTATTTCCCATTAAGATGGTGATGACAACTCTTAAGACATCCCACGGGTCCAGAAACATCTGTCTGAGAAGCCTAGAGAGCTGGGCCCCCAGACTTGGTGATGACAACCCAAGAAGATGACCAGTGATGAATCCAACTGCAAAAGCTTCACTCATCAAAGTTTCATTTTTTTTTTTTTCCCCCTACTAGCATGCATGTTTTGTATATCTCCCCACTGCGTCCTTCTGAAGCCCAGACAACCCCATGATCTGTGGATGCCGCTCTGAAGTGTTGGCTGGGATTCTGGGATTCTGGGGACAGGAGGCCCGCCTTTATGTCAGGGTCCAGGAAGAGGACTTAGCAAAGTCAGCCTCCTTCCTCTTACTTAGAGAGTTCAGTAACATGCCCACACAGTCCCCTTCCCCCTAAAATTCACAATGTTCTCTCCAGAGAAAGGTGACTGCTTATCTCTTTCTGCTCTTGACCTTCAAACTGAGCTCACTGCAACTTGGCAGTGATTCCTGTCTAAAAAGCACAAGCTACATTAATATCTGAGGTGCCCTCCACCATCCATCATGATCGACCACCCTGTGCCATCCCGTGTCCTTTGTTTTCCAGAATACACTTCCAGGTTTAGGGCCCAGAGGCACCAAAAAATAAGGACGCTTTATAAACCTTGTCTTGTATCTCAAACACAAAGGATCACAGAGAAGGCAGAAAGCTGGAGAAGGGGGTGAGAAATGGCTAGAGAGAGAACAGATGCCCCCAGAATAAATGGAAACAGCTTTTGGAAAGCTGCATTAATAAAGAGACATTGGGTCCATCTGGAAAGTATTCTAACAGACTAAAAAGCCCTTCTCTACGATGTACAGCAGATTACAAAACTCCCTGAACAACAAAGCTCTATGACCAACTAAAAAAGCAAAACAAAACCAAAAGAAGAGCTCCTTCTAGGGATGGCCAGCCACCATGAAGTTGGGAGCCTCTTCCTGGTGTCAGGGGCGCGCCTGGTGCCATATGCCCTGCTGTGTGTGTGTGTGTGTGTGTGTGTGTGTGTTACTCCATGCAGTGATCTGTGCCAAGGGCTCCAAACACCAAGAGAGGCCAACCTCTCCTCTGCCGCTACCCCTTATGGAAATGCCACTGCCTCTCTCAGGCCCAGTGCAGGGCTTCTGAAACCACTTGGGCTGAGATTTCCAACTTGGAAGCCATCCTTACTCTGTCAGCTTCCCCTCCATCTTCTTGCACAACGTGGTTGTAAAAAATGGAAAAAAATGCGGCCATCTGAGGATCTAATCAACAATGATTCTTCTCTTTCATCACTGCCCTGGTTATCTTGCATTGCTGGGATATAAACAACACGTGAGCCCACTGGCCCCTGACCCCTTTGTCATTTGCTCAGTGCAGACACCTTGGTGAACACTGGGTGGGCACAACGAGAAGGAAGGAGAAGCCCCCAGTCTCCACCTCTCCACCTCCCCCCACCACCTTGATCAACACCGGAACACAGCCACAGAAGAAATCGAGTGTGTTTTCAAAAACATCCAGAATGACATTCAACCAGCTCTCTGGCTACCTGTCCCAGGGCTTGATAATGGTCCAGGAATGTAGTGCGCCCCCATCCCACGCCCACCCTGCTAAACTCAGATCTGAGACCTTCTCCTTTTTCCATACACGTCTGAAAGTAGCAGGCCATTGTGTGAAAAGCCTTTTATTCACTTGAAGTTCTTTATCAGACTGTCCCTCGCTGGCCAGAGGATGAGTAACCTTGGAGCATTTATTTAGTTGTTTCTGGGCTCTAATTTCCAACCCTTGAACCATTCCTCTGGTTCTGCTCTAGACTCTTCCAATTTCCCTTCACACAGGAAGCACAGACCGAAGAGCCAAGGCTCGAGTGAGGGCCGCACCGCATGGCGTCTTCAGGCCCTGTACTGCTGGAGCCCGGGGGCCCCCACAGTGGTTGGCCTACGCCAGGGTGCGGGTGGGGGACTTCCTCATCTCACATTCAAGCTGCTCCCTACCCCTTTTCTCTACTCCTGCTTTATGTTAGTAGAAGAAGGGAAGGGGGAAAAGGGGAAGGAAGAAGGGAGAAAAAATACAAAAGGGAACTAAGAATTTATAAAAACATGAGAAATTACTTTAAGAGGAAATACAAGCCAAAAGATTCGTTTTACCAGATGAAAAGTATGTAAAAACAACAAACGTTTGCGTCCACACTTGCAGCGTGTTTCCACACAATATTTCAGTGTTTTCTACTGCCCTTTGAATGCCCCGCGAACACAAGCTGATTTGCCCTGTTTCAGATTTGGGCTAATAGGTAAACATGAGAGGAGGCTTAGCTGAATTCCATGGAATAAGTAAGTTCATGAATATCTGAAGGTTTGTTTTTCAAAAGGCAAAGAGGGAAGCAAGAGATTCTGAGAATTTCATTTTCACAATAATGGCCCAGTGTTTGTTCCTCTAACTATAGGGTTCCCAGCAAAGCCCCAGCTCTCACATCCAAGCCAGAGCCAGTTTCTTCACATTAGAAAGAGAGACAGCTTCAAGAAAAAGAACCAGTTAGGTATTTTAGAGCGGCCCTGAAGGATTTTTCAGAGGGAAAAGGAAAGCACTAACCTGTGTTTTCATCCGCCGAAACGACAAGTTCTCAAGTTCCCCTGCAATCTTCTAGCAGGTTTCCTGTAAACGTCGCATGTGACATTACACTTCCTCACTGCTCTGTCTCTGACCACCTCTCTAAGCCGTCAGAGCATGTGATAGGATCGGCTTGTTGCTTGCTTCACACAGGGGGAACCCTGCTTCTAAAGGAATCTTTGTCACCCGAAAGGGGTCCCCTGGCTTGTTTTAGGCATCCCCGGGACACAGGTAAAGAGGTAATGACCTAGGAGAAAGGCAGGAAGAATGTCCGGATTCCTAGCACCAGGAAGCCCGCAGGGGTGGGGCTAAGGGAGAGACAGGGCCTCTGGAGCCCCTGGGTCCCCCATCATGGGGCTGGGGCAGCAGCAGAAAAGGGGCAGGTTGCTCCCAGCACAGCCCTGGGTGTTCTTCTGTCACCTGGACAGGCCCCGGCACTGCCGCTCTCAGGACTGCCCGGGAGAGACGGGCTTGGGCCATGGCACTGCGCCCAGGAGGTCCCCAGGCTCCTCTGGAGGGCACCATCACAGAGAAGCACACCCAAGGGCTTAGCTCACATTTCTAGATCTTGCAGTGACCAGAGCCACTCATCGTGGATTTCCCTGGCCAGGCTCAAGTTCACCTCCAGTCTAGTCAGTCCTGCTGTCAGATGGTGCGCCCTCGTTCTCGGTTCAGCAAACAAAGCCGCTGTACGCTCTGCCTCCTGGGCTAAGTAGCTGGTAGACATTCTTACCACCCCCTTGCCTCCCTGCCACGATGGTGTCCAAAATATGCCAGGTTTTGGTTTCCCTGCGGGATGCTGGTGGGTTCGTGGAGGCATGCGAGCAAGCCCTGGCCGTGGGGGGCCTTGATGCTGGCCTGGCAGGAGCACCAGGGGAGTGCCCTTGTGTCCCTCTGTGCCCGCCGCAGCAGGCAGACGAGAAGAGCTGAGGCAGGGTGCTGTTCCTAGCTTTCTTGTTCCTGTGGTCAGTGTCTTCCTCTCTCCTTTCGCCATTCTGCTAGCTCTCTGGAGGCCCACACATATGGAATTTGTGGCTGGAGGAAGTGGTGTGTGGGAGTAAAACCATGTCCTGGATGGACGGGAATATTCCACAATTTGTACAACCTGACTCAGGGCAGAAACCCCAAAGTTGTTTCTGTTTGGCTACTCTAGCCTAATTCTTTTCTTAAAAGTGCTTTTAAAGGGATTTTTTGATTGTTTTTGTTTTTTGGAAAGGTAATTGTAGACAGCCCCACTGTTCCAAGCCTTGAAAATACTACCCTATCATTCCCCCATGAAGTTTTCCGTGTGAGAACACTGAGTAAGGAAAGGAGTCCTGAGATCAGGACTCTGGACAACAGTGGAGCTCTGTAGTCTCAGCACATGACTGCATTTCTGGCTCTGAAAACATGCAGAACTGTTTCACCAGCCTGACAGCTGATGGCTGGTATTCTGATAGAACCGTCCAGTTAGACTAGCCAGTTAAGTCAAGATGGTTAGAAGCATGACATTCGCTTTAAAATAGGAATACTGATAAAACTTTGTTATCTCTGAAAAACAAAATACTACAAAGACAAGAAATAATAATGACTCCATCTGAATACATTTAAGAAGGGTCACAATTTGGGTTAAACTGCCAGTTCTAGGTTTCAACTACGTGGTGATGTATGTCCTACGTAAGCCACGTTCCATGTGGAATTTTTAATGGTCTTAACAAAATGCTTTATAATTTTCCTTTAAAATCCCTTACCTGGCCTGTGAGATTTTTTTTTCCATTTGTTTTGGCACTTTAAAAATGTTAACAGACTTTGTTTTTTAAAACAGGTATGGATTTACAGAAAAATCTAGAAGAGAGCAGAGTTCCCACCCACCGGCACCCAGTCTTCCCAACTATTAAAATCTTATATTTATGTAATAAATATGTGATATGTAAGTAACAATTAACAAACCAATGTCGATACAGTGTTATTAACTGAAGTCCACAGTTTATTTAGATGTCCTTAGTATTTTCCTCTAATGTCCTTTTTCCGTTCCAGGATCCCATCCAGGCATCACGCTACATTTACTCATCATGTCTCCTTAGGCTCCTCTTGGTTGAGACAGTTTCCTAGACTTTTATTTTTGATGACCCTGACAGTTTTGAGGAGTACTGTTTTTTTGTACAACGTCCCACAACTGGGATTTCTCTGAGGTTTTTCTCACGATAAGACTGGAGTTACGGGTTATTCGTTAGGTTTCTCCTCCTTCTGGTTTCTCCTCCTTTCTCCAAAGGCTTCTCCTCCTTCTCTGGAAGGAAAGTCTCGAGGGCACAGTTATCTATAGAAATCATTTGGAGTTCTTCTGCATAAAAGATTTTTCCCTTGTCCCCATTTATTAACTTACTCAGTCATTTACTGATCATTATGGCCTCAGAGCTATCTAGTGCATACTTTGGGTTACAATTCAACACTACTCAGTTTATGTTGTTGATGGAAGTGTTCCCACCTTCGACTCCTGAGCTCTTTCCCTTGATTCCTGTGCTCCTCGACACACTCCTATTAATATTTTTTCGAATTCTGTTTTTCAGCCCTTCTTTACTTCTCGGCATTACAAGATGCTCAGGGCTCATCATGTCACGTACCTTTCTAATTGCCCATGATTGTTTTTTTCTGTCTTGACAAGTGAATGAAAGAAGATAAATATATGGACCTGAAAAACACTTTTTGCCTTCAGTTTTCATTAGTTCCACCCCATGTATTTGTAAAAATCTTTTTTTTTTTAAAGATTTTTATTTACTTATTTGACAGACAGAGGTCACAAGCAGGCAGAGAGGCAGGCAGAGAGAGGAGGGGAAGCAGGCTCCCTGCTGAGCAGAGAGCCTGATGCGATGCGGGGCTCAATCCCAGGACCCTGGGATCATGACCTGAGCCAAAGGCAGAGGCTTTAACCCATAGAGCCACCCAGGTGCCCCTAAAAATCCTTTTTTTTTTAAATCGCTTTCATAACATTAGTCTTTGCCTCTACCACCAAGAAAACACCAAAATGCCAACTGAGTGAAAGTTTACATTTCCTTAATCCCAAAATGCATGTTTGTGTTGGTTGTGGTTTTCTCCTTCATATTTTAACATTCCCGGAATCAGGGTGTACATTTAGTATCATGTCTTTTTTTCCTCTCCTTCCCTGTCATTAATTTGATGGTACACCTTACAGTTGATGTTGTCCTGGGAATGGAGGAAGTAGAGCCATCAATTAATTCTTGTTTGGACCACAGACATCATTTAACTATTTTCACCCATTGAACAAATATTTTGATTAAAGTGATTTGATATATAACATCTACAGACATTAAAAAAAAAACCAAGTTTTTTTTTTTTTTTTTTTTTTTTTTTACCTATTCCTGGATACATTCTTACTTTACCTCAAACCACAAACTCTCATCAAGCCCTAAATATAGACAAACGGTGAGGGAAGGGTGTTCAATTCTTTCTATTTTGTTCTGGGTTTACCCTAACTCCTTTGATGTCTACCATGTCATGGTTTCAAGGTCCTCTAAACCCATCATCATTCCTGAGGAGTCCAATGCTGATGCTGAAGGGTGTTGAGAACGAGGCTTCACGTGTGTTGATGAGGGGTAACAGTGCTTACTGACCAGAGAGGTCAGGAGGACTCTGTGATTCTGCCTTTCCTACTCCGGGAAGCCAACCAACTGCGAGCAGGGCAGAACTGATCATTCCTTTCTCTGTGGTAAGGATCTTCTCTCCAGCCCATGAACCACGCCTGCTTGGGGCATATCATGCTTTGCAGATTATTTCTTTTAATGGATGGAAACTTGTTCAAGCATTCACTGTGGGCATGTTTCACAAAGTCACAGATGAAATGCCCAATCTTTTCATCTAGGTAGGCACAACTTGGTTATTCTATTTTCTGTCCCACTCCTGTGTAAGATGTACTAAGATACTGATAGTGCCCCAATGATCCTCCAGACGAGACTGGAAGAGATGCTACACTGACTTATTTAGGGAGTCATTGATGAAGCCCTTTCCACCTGCCACTCTACAGACAAGCCAGCCAAGCAGAAGAGGCTAAATAATCTGTCCAGAGAACCTTGATAAGTTTGAGGCCAACATGCAAATGCTGCTGATGCCAGAGACTCAGGGACTATGGCTACTCTTGATGCCGACAGATGCACCAGCTATACCTCGTAAACGGGCACTTGGCTGAACACAATTCTGTTCCCTAATTATTTTTTGCACATGCTTTTCACCTTGACCAAACCTAAGTGACAGTGAGGGCAGGGACAGTTGTCTTCTATCCCATTAACTCAGCTTCCCAGGCTCATCCCAGCAGCTTTCCTGTTAACCCTGTACTTTTGCCTGCTGCCTACCTAATTTATGTCTAATTTATTAGAAAATTCAGACTTTTTTAAAAAAAGATTTATTTGAGAAAGAAAGAATGGGAGAGAGCACGAGTAGGGGGAGAAGCATAGGGAGAAGGACAGAATCTTAAGGCAGACTCTCTGCTGAGCGGGCAGCCCAATATGGGGCTCAATCTCAAGATGCATGAGATTGAGACCTGAGCTGAAACCAAGAATTGGATGTTTAGCCAACTGAGCCACCCATGCACCAAGAAAATTCAGGCTTTTTCTAATAAAGGCAAATAATGTCCCTTCACCCTTTGCCTTCTGCTACTTTGTTGTGCTTATTTTTCATTCATGTTGTGTTTATTTTTCATTCATTAGCTTCTTAAATTACAATTGATTTCCAGTCCTTTTAAATAAAACCCTTAACTTTTCATCTAAGTATACCTTTAATCTTATTTCACACATTTAAATGCATCAAATTCTTTTTCTCTTTCCTTCTTTCTTTCTTTCTTTTTTTTTTTTTTAAGTAGGCTCCATGCCCAGCAGAGAGCCCAACACAGGACTTGAACTCATGATCTTGAGGTTAAGACCTGAGCTGAGATCAAGAATTGGACGCTTAACCAACTAAGCCACCCAGGCACCCCTGATGCATCATATTCTTACTGTTAATTTTAGAATAGTCTGCAGTTTCAGTGGTAATATCCTTTTTGACCTAAGAATTAGTTAAAAGGATTATATTTCAGTTTCCAAGTGCTTGGATGGAGGTGGGGCAGGAACCACCTTGTGTTAATTTTTAATGCTATGTTATTTTTACATGTGGCTAGTACATCTACTTCTTGGTTAATTAAAAAGTTACTTTGTGGTGTGGTATTTCATCAATTCTTGTCAATGGTTTATGTTCTCTAAAAAATTTGTGTATATTTCAAAAAAAAAAAGAGTAGGAAGAAAACCCCACTGGATGTGGAAATTTAAAAAAAACAATTGTGTGTATTTCCTATTTGTTGGGTTAAATCAATAATGATAATGATGTTATTAAAATCTTCTGTTCCTGGGGTGACTGGGTGGCTCATTGAGTTAAGTATCTGGCTCTTGATTTCAGCTTGGGTCACAATCTCAAGGTTGTGAGGTTCCGCCTCATGTCAGGCTCTGTGCTGGGCATGGCTCCTGCTTAAGATTCTGTCCCCATCTCCCTCTGTTCCTTCTCCACCCCACTTGCATAGACTCGCTTGTGCTCTCTAAAAAAAAAAAAAAAAAAAAAATTCTTCTGTCCCTATGTATTTTTGCCTATGTGATTAAATTCTGAAAGCTATTTTGTTAAAGTCTCCCACTATGATTATGAAAAACTTGGTGCTTTGAAATTTTTATCTATTTACATTTATATTTTTATTTGTATTAATTTATTTGTATTTTTAGCAGATTTTGTTTTATCTACCTCGGTACTAAAATATTCAGTGCATAAAGGTTCTTTAGTACTGACTCTTTTTTAATTTATATCTCTTATTCTTCTATGTCTTGTTTAACAAGACATATACTTTTTAATTTAGTTCAGAAACATTTTATAAGTTAAATATTATTTTTAATTGTTTTCATAACACAGAAGGGGAGACCACATTTCCAAGAGTTGCGAGGATTTGTTCAAACAAGTAAATAAATGATAGAACTGGGATTTAAACCCAAAGCTTATGACTGCAAGTCCAGTGTCATTTCCAGTATCCATCAAAACTGTGTCCTTGTTGTTCTGTCTCCGAGAGAAACTCAAACCCATCCACACCACATGTGTGTTGTTCAGGGAGGAACTGCAGTGAGGAACGCCCTTGGCAGTCAGTGCTTCAGAATGTAGGTCAAACAGTCCAGCCAGACCCCAGAGCAATTGTTTCTACACTGACTCTGGGGGGTTTGGGGAGCATTATGTCATGCTAAAGGCTTTCCTCATTCGCAATCATACAAAGAGATACTATGCCTCATGTTTCTGAGCCACTGGAGCAGCTGAAGGAAGATGAAAGGTCAAGAAATTTCTCTCACTGATGCATTGATTTTGGTATATTTGTTTATGCCACCATAACGTAATCTAAGCCAGAATGATCAAGACCCCTGGCCAGCTGTCTTCAAACCCAGAGCCCTACCTAGCATAGTGATTCTTCTTTGGCATACAGGGCCTGGTGCCAACAATGAAACTGGCCCTTTGCAACATCATGCAGTTGAATTTCAAATAACCCCTCACTCATCTTTGTTGTTGATCAAAACACTGAAAGGATCTGGCAAATTCCCTTGTTCATAAAAAGACGAGCCAGGGACACATAGAAAGCCTTGCTATTCACCCAGGATGAGTTATAAGAAGCCTCGTAGATACAGAACTCCAGAAGTAGTAGAGAGAACCAAGATACTCTCACATATTCATTGCTCCCTTCTTTCAGGCTGAATAGAAACTAGAAGAATACAAGGTAGTACAAACAATTCAGAAGCGTACCAAGGGTATTGGAAGAGATCATGAATGGGTATTAAACAGATTTGTAGCTCCGATCAAAATCTGTGTTTTACACACACACACACACATACACACAACATGGGACCAAGAGAACATTCAGTTAATTGCCTATTTGCACAATCTTCCTATTCCGAGGCATCCCTCCCTTCTACAGTTAAGAGCACACACAATAGGGCAGAACTGGTAAACAACCTCATGTCACTCATAAAAGAAGGAATGCTGGAATCAAACCACCTGGTTCAAATTGAAGATGCATTACTTACTAGCTACAGCGAATTATGCTGTTGGATCTCAGTTTTCTCATATGTAACATGGGGATAATTTAATGCGTGTTGAATGTGAAGCCACATGCAAAGAGCTTAGCCAGGGCAGTGTGTAAATGGTGGCTACTATTACTGTTGGTAAGTGGAAATTTTACTATTAGAACATTCTAGTAAAATTTCTCATAAGGAATGCAGTTGGAGTCAAGCAATGAGTTTTATCTCTGAGAATGCTGCTAGGCAGGAAATAAAATTCAGGATTCGGGGTAGTAGAGCTACAGGTCATCCTGTTATCCTAGAGAGGCATGGTCAACACAGGAAGCAGAATGGAAAATCTCTATAATTACTTTGAGCCTGGACTCATGATGTAGCATTCATGCTTCTAAATTTGAAAGAGTTGGATGTATTTGTGTCTGATCAAAAATAAGAAGGAAAACAGAATGTGAATTTTATCTCCATATTTTTAAAAAATGAGCCAAGTTTCATGGCCAGGGAAAAACTATGTGGATGAGAGAGACAAAGAGGTTTCAGAGCAGCCATGAGTGCAGGCAAAGGAACAGATGTCTACATGGAATGTTGGAGAAGCTGTTTATGAGGCGTGAACTACAGAATCTTTAAGTCGTGCCTTTTAGAAAAACTTCATTAAAAAGATATATCATTCTTCAAGGCTTTCTGACTTTCTGATATTTTCTTTGAATGAGACTCCAGCAGAATCTGGTCCAAGCGGAGTCTTGAGATTTATTCAGGTTACAATTAGAGTGTTGGTAACACCCAGCTGAGCAACATCAAATTCAACCACGTGTGTTTATCACATATTTTCTGGATTATGATTTGGATTCTAAAGTGCCTGCAGACAGGCTGAATTGCATGA
The DNA here is from genome assembly GCF_009829155.1 of Mustela erminea. Classification (NCBI taxonomy): domain Eukaryota; kingdom Metazoa; phylum Chordata; class Mammalia; order Carnivora; family Mustelidae; genus Mustela; species Mustela erminea. The sequence goes on from NC_045621.1 coordinate 69,851,021, forward strand.
TTCTGTAAAGGAAGCAAACTTTCAAAAGATAAACATCTCCCAAGATTTTATTAATTACTTTACTCACAGTCATTTGAAACAGGTAACACTACATTCTGTATTTCGGTATCTACTCTTTTCTTTGCCTTTGAGCAACTTCTAGAAATAAAGCTGTACTCTGGGAAGTACCTAATATAAAATAAGATGCCATTTACTAAATTACTCTTACATATCTCCCAGTGATAGACTTACTCACAGTACTAAAAGCAACACAATATCCACCGATTAACTTCCAAGACACATTTATGTGCAAAAACATTCAAATTGCCTGTATTTGATAACACAAGGGTGTTTATCAAAATATGTTTCCTTAACATCTTATATAAACTGCATTTTAATCTTGGGGCAGTGTGGATCATTAATAACACTAATAGAATTGCAGGCAAAATAGGAGTAAACGGTATATTACAATGAGCTGACTTTTTTTAGATTTTATTTATTTATTTGACAGAGATCACAAGTAGGCAGAGCAGCAGTCAGAGAGAGAGACAGGGGGAAGCAGGCTCCCTGCTGAGCAGAGAGCCTAATGTGGGGCTCGATCCCAGGACCCTGAGATCATGACCTGAGCCAAAGGCTGAGGCTTAACCCACTGAGCCACCCAGGTGCCCCCAATGAGCTGACTTTTTAAATGCAAACTGTATTTCCCTTTTTATTGAAAAAGTACCACCATAACTGTAATATTCATCAAACCAAGATGAAATTCTTAGTAACTGGACTTTATAGGTATGAAGCTTTCCTAAGCAAGGAGCATTCTATAAGGGGGAGAGAAGTTGTGACAAGCAGTGTGCCGTTAATGTACAACTAAATACATACATTCAGCTTTTAAAAAGTTCACCTCTCTTGATTAAAGACAAGGATTTAAGGTTACCAAAACATGAAAACAAGCAAGCAAGCAAATAAACACCACCAGCGCCCTGCCCTGCATTGTCATCAATGATAAATTGCCTGATGCTATCCAAATTGTTAGAAAGAAAGAAAGAAAGAAACTAACTAACTAACTCCAGGAACTCCCAACCAAACCATGCAAACTGTGGACTGACACCCCTGGGGATTACATTTCTCATTTGTGCAATTGTAGAGCAGTGTATTTTACTTACCTAAAGCCAACTCTTTACTCTTGAAGGAGAAACACCTAGAAAATAATTTTTACAGTGACAACCATTTCTTTTATCCACCATTCTGCAGGAGTGCAACCCACCCCCCCAACCCCGACCCTCTGGGGAATCCGAAGAGGAGGGACATGAAACTGTGGTTGTCACCAGACTGTCCCAATGGGTGTGATTCCAGTCTTTATAAACATGTAGTTTTCACACATGCCAGGGGCCATAAATGACAGTCCCCTCCCACCACCACCACTTCATCTGAAGGTCAAACAAGGCAACAGTGATAAAGAGTAATTCCAGGGTCGCCTGGGTGGCTCAGTGGGTTAAAGCCTCTGCCTTCAGCTCAGGTCATGGTCTCAGGGTTCTGGGATCGAGCCCCACATCAGGCTCTCTGCTCAGTGGGGAGCCTGCTTCCCCTTCTCCCTCTACCTGCCTCTCTGCCTATTTGTGATCTCTCTCTGTCAAATAAATAAATCAAATCTTAAAAAAAAAAAAAAAGAAAAAGAAAAGAAAAGAAAAAGAAAGAAAGAAATTCCAAACAGATGCCATTTCGACCTTCACCAGCACTGGGGACCTTGACTTCACCCCACGGCCCTGTGCCAGAGAAGTCTATCTCCACATGGCTCCTCCAGTTCCCACAACGGTAGGGCAGAGCGGCTGCTGTGGCAGTGACTTGAAGGCTCAGTTATAGACACCAATCCTTCTGCGCAGTCCCTCCCCCATGTTCTCCTTCTGCCAAGTGGACAAAGTCAAGATCTGAGGCAGATTTTTTTTTTTTTTTTTTTTGGGAACAGAACCCTTTTGTGGTTGTCCAGCACCTATGAGAGTTTCGTGTCTCTCTCTCAAGGAGACGAGAAGTTTGGGGCATTACTGGCACAGAGTTTGGCAGCATTATTGTGATACCCCAAAATCAAACCCACGCCTGACAGGGTCTCCACCACAGTTGGCTTCATTATCTTTTTTCAAAAAGGTATGGAACAATATGCAGCCAAATAAATAAATTACACTCCCCTTCTCAGGCCATCTCTGTGGTGAAGACTGATACTAATAGCACTGTCTCCTGTGATGCCAATCTTGGCACTGGGTCAGGGGCCAGCCTCTTCCTTCCAGACCCTCCCAGGTAGAGCCAAGCCCGCCTTGCTCCACGGTACCTGTTGCCTACTACATACTCCTTTCAATGGCTTATCTTTTTCTGGGTGGTGGTGGGGGGCGGTGCCTGGCACCTTGTAGGTATTTACTGAATGAATGAGAGATTACTGCCTCAAACAAGAAAAACTGGAGAAGCCCCTCCATCTCAGATCCACAGTCTAGCTCACCAGCTATATAAAGTGTTCACTCTGGGGGCACCTGGGTGGCTCAGTCATTAGGCGGCTGCCAGGGCCCTGGGATCGAGCCCAGCATTGGGCTCCCTGCCTCTACAGGAAGCCTGCTTCGCCTTCTCCCACTTCCCCTGCTTGTATTCCCTCTCTCACTGTGTGTCTCTCTCTGTCAAATAAATAAAAACTTAAAAAAAATAAAATATTCATTCTGTGTATGTATAAAGAAGAAGAGCTTCAAAATTTAAAAAAATACTAATTTGGATTCTAAGTTAACCAGTCTAGTAATTTATAGATCTTAAGGCTAAAACTGTATATAAAATTCCTATTGTTCCTCCTTCCTGATCTCTTGTATATGGAACTATTTCCTGCCACTTCTACTTCCACTGAATTGTAACACCACCCTGATCACTCTTCTCAAAAAGAATGGACTCTCTTTAGCCTTTTCATTTTCTTTTGAGGATTAAACATAAACAGTATCCCTCTTGATGATATTTTTTTTAACAGAGAGACAGGTATCCAAAAGGGAGAGAAAGTTTGACAAATAGAAAGCACCCAATCTATCTTCAGTCACACCTGTGTGGAGGACTTCTGTTCTGGCTCAACATGCTCATGGGCTCTCTCCAGAAGGATGGGTCAGTGAGAAATGCCTGAGCAGGTGCCTGCCATGGGAACTTGTGTGTGACAGCCACAGAGCTTGGAAGAACCCAAAACCTTGTTGAACTTAGGTGTACAGAGACAACCTAATTAATTGGTGTCACTTGTGCTGTGGATTTGCTACCCTTAACCTAGGAACTTGACTTTTGACCAGAGGGAGCTGGCTTTTTATGTTGCTGGCTGGACTGAAAAGGCAGCAATTGGAAAAAATAAAGATGACTCCACACAGCCTATTAGAAGGGACCTGCCTTGTGAACGGCCACACCTTGATTTTCAAGGTGTGATTCAGACTGAATTATCTGTTCATTAGAAGACCACTGAACTGATTCCAGATGGAAGTACAAAGAAGACTACTGTTACAGTTCAATTGCTTCTAAAGTACTAGTTACCTCAGGCCTTATAATTCAATCTTCCTGTATTTGCTCAGATTGCTTTGTAAATGTCCTTAATCGTACAAACTATTAGTGTTACCCATTAGCCTAAACTAATTATTATATTAAGTGTTTATGTGTACCAACAGTGTAATCTTTAAAAAAAAAAAACTAAGTGCTTTTTAATGTGTTGTCTAATTCATCATCATTGAGGGAAGCTGTTATTTCCACTTTAGAGGTGGTGACACGGAGTTACTGCTAAATGAAAAACCACGGGAATACACTCTTCCAAGCAAACTATAAAATCACAGAAGAGCCTGGTTTGTCACCTTTCCCTTGAGTCAATAAATATCTGTTTACTGATTAGCTAGCCCTCCCATGTTTTTCTTGTATGGAAAAAAACCTAACAGTAATGTGGCACATTCTGATGGGAACCAGGTGGTTCTTACAATCAAGATCTTACAAGCACCATGATGTGTTATATGGTAACGACCCAAGATATAAAGCCAGGTGACCTTGGTGGGTGAGTACAATATTGTGCATTGCTGTGTAACAGATGACTCCAAAACTTAACAGCATAAAACAACAATTTCATTATCCTCATGGATTTTGTAGGTCAAGAATTCAGAAATGTCGTGATAGAGACAACCCTTTTCTGTTCTATAACACCTGTGGTCTTAGCTGGGATCACTGATGAACTAGAGGCTGAAACACTGGGGCTGGAGAATCTGCTTCCAAGATGGTTTCTTCATTTATTTCTGATACAAGGCTGGGAAGGCTAAAGGAAAGCCTCCGCCAAGACGGTTAACCAGAGCACTTACATGTGGCCCCTCCAGCATCTAGCTGGACTTCTTACTTGGGGGCTCAAGCCTCCAAAAGCAAATGTTAGCAGTGAATGAGCCAGAGGTATGGCCTTTTAGGACCTAGCTAAGTTACAGGGGGCCACTTCTGTCATAGTCTCTTGATCAGATTAGTCATAACGCCTTACTCGCACAGATTCAAAGAAAAAGAACATAGACTCATCTCTTACTTGAAGAAGTGTCAATGTATTTGTAGCCATGTTTTCAAACACCTACAGTGAGTCTTCAGTTTCCCACTGTCTGGTACACCAATATTTTGAACTTGAACAATTATTGATAAGCATGTGTGCTTATAGACTGTCAACCACAAATGGCTACAATTCTATCTGTAGATAACCAGGTTCTGAATTGGGAGAGGTCATAGTCCCAGGGCAATACAATGCCTACACAGGTGTTAGGTAAATATTAATTTGGAATAACAACAAAATAAACAGCAGGTAGAAGATCTGTTGGCATGTTTGGCCATTAATCTTCTGAAAATTATACAAAAAAAATCTCCACTAAGGTTACATAGCAATCAGATGCTCCAGGTAAATTAAAACATTTAAGGAGCTAGGAAACTTAGGGGGAAACAATTCAACTTTGTAGAACTAACTATTCAGCATTAGGTGAGAAACTCCTATCAGAGCAGGCAGAGAAGGAAAAACAGGCTGGTACAAGCCACTGGAAATACTGGGGACTGGGGTTACCGGAGCACACATGCCTTTGCCTTAAGGTATCTAAATTCAATTTTTAAAAAAAGATTTAACTTTCCAGAATCAGCACTTAGACCACAGCCTCTGATCTTTGATTTAGATTTGGTGGTGACTATTTCCCAGGTTTAGGAGTTTTTGCCCTGGTCCTACTGGTTGATTTTGCACTCCTTTGAAACTGGAAAATAAACACTCGATATATAATTCTGCAGTTGATAATAAACATTTACTGAGCATTTACTATGTTCCAAACACTGAATTATAAACCACTGTACCTAATTTAATGCTCAACACTTCTTTGGGGTATCACTGAACACATTTCACCAGTAAAGAAACTGAGTTTCAGGCACAAAGGGGATAGAGCTAGTTGAATGGTAGAAAGTAGGTTCATACCTACATAGGTCTGACCCCAACACCTAGGCTCTTAGCCACTGCATGTTATAATATGCTGCTTTTGATGACTGTGTCCCCCCGCAACTATAGGAGGGTGGCCCACAAGAAGGAAGCAGGCCTTTGCAGATGCCTCTTTAGTTGTAACCCACCAGTTACTCTAATTTTGGGACAGAAATAGGAGTTTACCAGAGGCAGTGGATGTGCAGTACTTCTCACCCAGGAGTCCAGGAAGTTTAAGACTGTATAGAAACAAGTTTCTCTGGATACCTGAAGAGAAATCTTGAGTCTCAGCCTGCTAGATGGGCAGTACCTCCACCATTGATGGCCTGATGGAACATCATCTCTCAGGAAGGTGCCATGCATGCATTTATCAGAGAAGCACAAGATACGGGATCATGGAAGTCAGCATTTCTGTGCTCAACAACCTCTCCTGGCAGACCCATGATTTTCTCCTTCAAAATCTGTTTTAATGGGCACCTGGGTGGCACAGTTGGTTAAGCAACTGACTCTTGGTTTCAGCTCAGGTAATGATCTCAAGGGTCTTGGGACTGAGCCCTACATCAAGGGCTGCTTGGGGTTCTCTCTCCCTTGCTCCCTGCCACTCCCCCATGCTCGCTCACATGCTTCCTCTCTCTAAAATAAACAAATAAATCTTTAAATAATAGTGGTTGAATGAACCATTACAGGGAGCAGTGAAAAATAAAATCTTAAACAAAAATTTGTTTTGAAAAATTCCCTTTAAAAAATCATCCTTGGGCACCTGGGTGGCTCAGTTGGTTAAGTGACTGCCTTCGGCTCAGGTCATGATCCCAGGGTTCCAGGATCAAGTCCTCCATTGGGCTCCCTGCTCAGTGGGGAGCCTACTTCTTCCTCTCCCTCTGCCTGCCTCTCTGCCTACTTGTGGTCTCTCTCTGTCAAATAAATAAATAAATAAATCTTAAAAAAAAATAAAAAAATAAAAAATCATCCTCTGTTCCCTTGAAGAGGGAATTCAGACAGAGTTCTCATACATCAAACATGACAGAGGCAGTTTTTAATCATTTAAATTATTTATTCTTCATTGTTTAATGCTTTATACCATTTCTCCCATGAATTATTTATTCTACCATTTATGTTTATTAAAAATTGATCATGGGGACATGCTCTCTCTCTGTTCTCTTAGGCTATAGATATTTCTCTGTCATTTGGGAAAAGACGATTTTGGGGGAGGGAGTAGACAAATTTTAACAGTCTGTATGTTCCTTCCTTTTCTTAGGGTTCTTTTTCTTCCACAAAAGGATTACAGTTTGCCTTAGTGTATTAACTGATCATTTCCTTTTTTATATAAGAATAAGGTTTATCTGAAGGTCCACTGAGGCTTTCATTAAAAAGGCTTACTTTATTTTTTTAACTTGTGGAATGCAGATGTAAAAAGGAGGCATTAAAAAAAAAAAAGATTCTAGAGTCTTCCATGATAGAGATCCCAGCCTGTGGGGCCATCTCTCTTTCTTGGCCTTTTTTTTTTTTTTTTTTTTTTTGCCTTTTTTACTCCTCAGATGACTCATTTTCCTTGCCCTTATTATGCTGCTAGTCACTTCTTAACTCCCTTATAAGTGGCCTGAGTCTTTCTCTCTTCTCCTTTTCCTAGTTGCTTCTTAAGTCCTCTCTTGCCTTTGCACTTCTCAACCCTATATCCCGAATTGCTCTCTGCAAGCCCCAACCCCAAATCCTGTAACTTTCCATCACCAGTGTCTCGCACCCACCACCCTCAAAGTAAAAGGTTCAAGAAAGTGACATCCCTGGACACTCCTGCCTCAGACCAGGTCCATGGGAGGCAGGGGAGAAATCAGAAGGAACAAAGCATGTCTGAGAGGCATGGAAGTTGAGCAGAAATTAAGAAGCACCAAGGATATTGTAATATATTAGTCTGAGAAAGCTTTGCAGTGGACTAGACCCAAAGGAATCCAACTTAGTACATTCCAGTTGGTACTTCCTGCCCATCCCAGTGGGATCCAACCCTACCCCTTTTCCACAGTTCCCTACTGGAGTGGAGGAGACCATCACCAGCTGCCCAAGCCAGAATCCTGAGGTTCACCGTTGCCTCTTTCCTCTCACTCACTCCAATAACCAATCCATCACCAAGATGTGGAGGTTCTTCCTTCCAGCATCTCTGGAATCGGGCATGAGCTCCATCCCCTTACCTACCCACCATTCTTGCTTGCCTGGACCCAAAACAGTTTCCTGGGGGTGTCCAGCCCAGGTAGCTCTATTCTCAGCCTGCTGTAGCTGTGATCTCTCTGCAAAGCAGATATACTTAAAATCCTCTTTCCATCATGACTGAGATCGAGTCTAATCGCCTTAACACGGCTTACCAGGACTTCAATATGCAATGAGGTTCCTGCTTAATTTCCAGACCTTTTATTTCATAAACCCTAGGTGGTACTCCTCCTCTTCCCTACCAAACACAGGCATGCAGCCCTCTACTATCTACACTGTTCTCCAGCCACCCAGAACTTCTTTCAGCTCCATAGAAGAACCATGTTTGCTCCTGTTTCTTGGCCTGGGAGCATGCTATGCTTTTGCCAGCAACCATTTCCAGGATGACTCCTCTATCCTTCAAGCCATGGTCCTAAGGCTCCCAGCACTCTTCCCATCCCAGCACTCAGGACTCTCCATGGTATTTTTCTGATGCTTCCTTTCCTGTGCTCCCCACAAACTATAACCTCCGTAAGGGCAAGCACCATGCTTTGCTTGTCCACCATTGTGTTCTCACTGCCTGGTGCGTAACAGGCACTTGATAAGTATCATTTGACTGAAAAATGACTGGTGTAGTCTATTCTGCTGGTGGCCTCCAGTGAAGCATGCTTCCTGGTATTCACACTTGTATAGTCTCCTCCCTTCGAATGTGCCTGTGACTTGCTTTAATTAAAAAAAAAAAAATCCATGGAAGTGACACCCTGCTAGTTCTGGGCCTGAGCCTAAAGAAGGCCGGGAAGCTTCTACTTCTGTGACCCTAACAACCCTATAAAAAGTTCAGTGACCCTGCCAAAGGGACCACGTGGGAAGATACCGCACACACAGTGAGAGGTTTTCATACTGCATGGAGAAAAAGAGAAGCCCGGCCATCCCTGCTTTCCAGCCAAGCCCTAACCCAGCTCATCTGCCCTGTGAATGCAGCCCCTGTCTGACCACAGCCAAGAGCCGCAGGAAAGCCGCCCAGCTGAACTCAGCCCACATTGCAGCCTTGTACACAATAAAATGCTTATCGTTTTAAGCCACTATGTTTGGGGGTGGTTTATTACATAACAGCATGTAACTATAATAAATTAAATATATAAGTAAAAGGGAATAAGGATTTATTTCACAAATACATTTCATGTGGAGGCAAGTCCGAAGTTTCTAACAGGCAGACCCAAGAAAATAGCAATAGCATTTAAAGGATATAGAGGAACGTGTACCACCAGCTCCATTTAGAGCACATCACAATTTTCCTCTGCCATTTTCTTTGGTTTTAAGATATTTTCCAATGACAAGACTTTCCTACTTTTTTTTTTTTTTTTAAAGGATTCCTGGTCTGACATTGACATTTAAGGAGTCCAACCAAGGGTGCAATGTGAAATTACCACATGAGTGGAAACTAGCCCATGGCCAGCCCATCCTGCTGCTCCACTTCCTCTTACTCACTGGTAGTGCAGATTTACAGCTGTGGGCAAGCACAGGCGGGATGCTGTGTTTAGGGGGGACTGGAATGTTTTGGGGGCTCCCGGATTCACTGGAATAGGCATCAAAGTTAAGTGTGAAAAGTCACCCAAAGAACAGAATGGCCAATTTTTGACTAGTAGGCTAATAGAATTAGTAGAAATAAACAGCTACTCACTCGTGCTTTTAGCCTAGACATCTAATCAATTACACACACACACACACACACCAAATATTGATGCCCCATGGAGACAGCTGATGCACACTGTTACATAATCCAGGATATGGCTAGATTATTTAAAAAAAAAAAAAAAACCCAAACCAAAACCCGTACATTTGCAGAAATGAGGAAAAAGACTGCTAAATGTATAATGGCTCGGTGGAATTTTGGATTGCTACTTCTAATAACTGCTGCTCTTTCAGAAAGAAAAAGGATTATTATATAAGAACTATGGCCTAAGCAAAGCATGTCTCTTGTAAAAATTAAAAAAAAAAAAAAACCAGAATGCTAGGAATATTTTCTAACAGTTTATACTGCACTACTACTTGGAATTTTCTGAGGATCTCTGGTAGGTAAAACTCTCAATGTATTTTTTGGGAATGTATCACATATTCTAAAACTATCTCTAATTAATAATTCTTACGTGATAGAGATTAAAAAAGGGAATTTAGGAAATCTGGCAGTGTGAACGTTTTATGTTTAGAAAGAGAAGGATCAGTTCCCCGTGTTTGCCGAACTCCGGACACCAAGTAAGAGAAAAAGAACTCGCAGCATAAACGTCAATGTCCTGTCAGCTGGTGAGACTAACCATGAACCCCTTTCAAACACTGCTGAGACAGAACAAAATCAAGAACTAAAAAATGGGACATACTTCCCATTCTTTTTTTTTTTTTTTTCCCTTCCCCAGATAAGAGAGAGTTCTTCAAATAGACACCGCCCCATGGCTTGCTGGGACCCAGCACCCCCAGAGAATGGAAAATCTTGTTCTCTAACCTTTCCTCCCCCATGGCGTAACTTCTGGGGGAGGCACTGGACTGTGGTGAAAATGAGCCCAGCAACCCCTTTTTGCCTTCTAGGGAAGAGAAAAGTCTGGCATAAAAGCAATAGGATTTTGCAAAAGAAGGAACCTGGGAGATTATCTTGGTGAAGCCAATCATCTCAGACACAAGGAAATGAAGGGGCACTGTGCTTTGTAGAAAAGATGGGGGCTCAGCAGTCACTAGGTTGAGGCTGTTCACATGATTTTAGTAAGTATTTAAGTGTTCATTGGGTACTAGGGTGAATGATGAAGGGTAAATACAGCCAAGGCACATCCAGAAAGGACACGGGATTCTGTTAGTGATCCAGATGGGACTGGGCCAGATGGGATACAGCAGGGCAAGGTGAGAAGACAGGCTGGAGAGGGTCCTAACTGAGTCTCAGAGGTCAGAGGAGAGAACAGAGAAGGAGGGAGACGATGCAGCTAGCAAGGACCATGTTTCCGCAACTGACACAAGACCCGTGATAGTCAGACCTAGGGACTGACAATGACAATGACAATGAAGTTTATTAAAGCAACATGCTCATGCAGAAGGAAACTGTGCCGAATCCTATGAGCGCCCTGAATCCTTGAAATGGGCAAAGCAGTGCGAAGCCCCTCAGAAGGGTACGCGGTGGTTCAGACCACGTTCTGGGGGAGGTTCACAGGGCCCCTCACAGAGCACCACGTGGGGTGGCACACTCCATGTCACCTAGAAAAGCTCTGGCTCTGTTTGGGGGGAAAAAAAAAGAAGAGTCCTATGCTTAAAAAACATAAAACTGAAAATTATTGGTACAGCACAAAGACACTTGGATAAGGATCCCGCAGACCCGAGTTGGAGCTGCAGTCCCACAGCTAACTAGCGAAGGGTCCTCAGCCAAGGCTGTTCGTCTCCTGGAGCCTCTGTTTCAGTGTCTGAAGACAAAGGTAATACCCATCTTACATGGCCGTTTTGAGGATTTAACGAGATAAATTATGTGAAAATACTTTGAAATTATTTCACAGACACAGGTTTTAGGAAACATAAAAGGTAAATGAATAAAAAAAAAAAAGAAATTTCTCGCTAAGTCAACTTGTAATTTTAATGGAGGCTATTTTCTGTTTCCTGATTACTGACAGAACCCAGGGCTGTCTCAAAAGAAAAGCATTACTTAAAGAAGATTCTTAGTACATGGCTCGATTTCACGGACACCCCAATAGTAGGCTAGATAAGGGGATCTTCCTGGCACTCCAAAAAAAAATCTATCTCTAGGGTTTGGCGAATAATGCTGGTAGAAGACCAGCAAAACTGACAGAGAAGGGATGAAAAAGCTGGTCTTCCACACTCGTGGCTTTAAAGGGAGGATGGAGACCATTGCTTGGATCAGGAAGGCTGACATGGGATTAGAGGCTAGGAACTGGAAGGGAGTTCCAGACGACCAACTTCGATTTACAGCCATGAAAACTGAGAACTTGGGAGGAGAGGTCACATTCGCAGTTATGGGACTCAACCTGACACCCAGCACTTTTCCACTGCGGGAAGTCTGACTAACGGCTAACTCCTGAAACCTAGTCTCTCATCGATGATATTTCTGTGTAGTTAGCTCAACTTCCCATAATCCACTCGGACAGGCTTCAGAAGGCATTCCAAGTGGTGGCATCTCTGCTGTGGCCCGGGGGTAGGGCGAACCACATCCTGGTCTGCCCAGGACAGTCCCCATTGATGCCTGTTGTCCCAGCACCATTGTTAATAGTGCTCCCTTGCCTCTCACAAGTGTCTGGATTTGGATGGAAAACTATAAAGCAGTCTTTGTGCTTTTCTGGGAGGAAGAGGGAGACCCAGGCTAGAACTGCTCCCTGAGAGCCTGATGTAGTGCTTTAGAACCCAGAGAGATGTGATAACGGTCTTCAAATATTACAGGTTGGTCTGTCTGTCCTATGTTAATAAAATTAGGCCATTCTGTGACTCCAGGGATTAGAACATGAACCACTGTGTGGAAGCCACAAGGGTGTAATTTTTCTTCAGTATAAAGAAGTATGATCTGGGGTGCCTGGGTGGCTCAGTCAGTTAAGCGTCTACCTTCAGCTCAGGTCATGATCCTGGGGTCCTGGGAGAAACATCAGAGAGCCTGCCTCTCCCTCCCCCTCTATCCGCTCCCCCACACACTCGTGTTCTCGCTCACTCTGCTCTCTCTCCCTTTCTCTCTCAGATAAATAAATAATCTTTTAAAAAATTTTAAAAAAGAAGACGTATACTCTAAATGGTCTCCAGAGTCAGGTTGCTTCGGCTCAAATCCTGGCTCTGTATGTCCAACCTTTTGTGCTTTCATTGCTTCATTGGTAAAATAAGAATAATAGAATGACAGCCAAGTACATAGTAAATGCTCCATAAACATTTGCTCCTGCTATTATTATTACGAACTGGAATTTGGCCGATCGTGAATGTTCCCAGAGGGGAGGTTTTCACATTGGACAGGTTGCAGAGGATTGAGGTTTGGGGGCAACTGCCCTGGAAGGGTGGGTTCGACCCTCCTGGTCAGGGGGAGCCTGGCGTCTGGGTGGAGCTGGAGGTTGACACAAACAGTCTTCATCTTCTCGGCGGAGCTGGGGTGCTGTTTCACCCTGGCTGGTGCAGAGCACCCAACCTGGCCCTGAGCTGATCGTGTTCATACCCGTAGCAGGAACAGGCCTGCCCTCAGGACCCCGTCTCCTGGACTGGTGCTGCAGACTGAGAGCATCTAGCCAACAGGAGGCAGGTCAGTTAAACGTTCCTTGACCAGCACTGAGGAAAATCAAGCACACAGTTCTACAGAGATGGGGCTGAAACATTCTCGAGTATGGGTCGACAGAGTCGAGCCACTTTCAGTCAGGCAGGAAACCCACGGGGGGTGGGGGAATCTGTGTACGGAATTACAACCATATCCGTAGCCAAGCAGAGCTAATCTGAGTGTCCTGAAATAGGGCAAGCAGATATGCGAGGTTCTGATAAGTGTTTCTATCTTCGTGTCATGTCTGATGTCTAGCCCTCCCTGCCGGCAATCCCTGTGAGGCAAACCAGTCCTAAACACGCTCTCTAAGGGAATGAGAGGGCTGCTTTCATCAGAAGCCTCTGCCCCAGAGACCCTGCAACGAAACAAAAAGAAAACGGGGTCCCTGCTAAGGGTCTCTAGGCATTCCTCAGCCTACTGTCTTGATTTGGAGAGCTGTTTCTGGCAAGTGTGTGGAAGGGATACAGCGGATCTTTACAAGAACGCTGACACAACGGTTTTAACAAGGTGTTTACATTCATAGATCCCCTAATCAGTCAGACCTCATTTCTAGCAAGAGAATCTCTGCTTTACAAATTAACTTCTAAATGTTCATGTTAGTCGGGGGTTAGGCGATAGAGAAGCGAGGGACAGGCTGAAAAGGGAACAAAAAGCATTTCTCTGTAAACAGGTCCTTTTCAGTAATCTCCTTCCCCCAAGAATTAAGGTCAGGAGTGAAAAGCCCGAGGGTGGAAACAAGGACCACAGATGAGGCTTTGTGAGTAAGGTCCTGCTCTAGGAAAAGTCACTTTCCTGACCTGAATTCAGAAGTCAAATGCCCCAGTGCCTCCAGTTCACAAGAATTACTACCCAACTGCTCCCCAAACCCCCAGGAGTTCAGAAGAGGAACATTAGTTAGTAAAGGGTTTGCTTAGGCAGAGAAGGAACTAATAAAACATTTTCCCCTTCAAAGCACTTGGCTAATGTTACCCAATTCAACTTTACAAAGGACCTTGAAGGCAGCCATTAATAGTCCTCATTTTAAGAGACCAGAGAGAAAGATTACAATAAATGTAGGAACAAAATTAAGGAATTCATGCTTCTCCCCAGCTGCAAAGCTTCCCGGGGAGAAAAACGTGAGCTCAGGGGCCTTTGGCCTCCGGGGAGGAGCCGTGAGCTCAGCACTTGTTTGGTTTCTATCAGGATTTTATCGGTGACATTCCCCCAAGCCCCCGGCACAGCCTGGAGGTACCAAGGGAAAGCAGACTGCACAGACCGTTGCAGATGGGGAAGCACAGGGTGGTACGAAATCAGGGGCAGATTTTTTCTTTTTTCCACTTTCCACCACCGAGCTCCTCTGCTTCGGTTGAGCTCAGCAGCACAAGTGCCTTGGAGAATTTAGAAATTGCTTCCATATGTGGGCACAGGAAAGAATGTACTCACTGGCTGCCTGAGAAGGAAGCCTTGGGCAGCCTCTCCTTCCTGCCAGAAAATGTTTCTCAGGCTGAAGAGAGTCACAGGGTGTTTAAGCTGAAGGAGGTCAGAGGGAGCATCTCCAACCTCCCCCAAATTATGGAAGAGGAAACCAAGGCCCAAGGTCACAGAGACAATGATGGAACTGAAACCAGAACCTGGGGCTCCCTGCCTGCCTTTCATTCTGAATGCTCCTTTGCATTTAGACTGGGCCTTATCCATGAGTGTTCTTTACCTTAAAGAAGGGTAAAGGGCGATGTATTGAGAACCCAGAGTCTGCTAGGTGGGCCCACTATCCTGTGAAGCCCCTCACACGCGCAAGGTCCCAAGAGCCACATCCATGCCCTAGAGTCAAAGAGCTACCTGCTTGTTATGGCAGAATCCCAAGGGATCTTCTGAAGAGTGCAAATTATCCTCGGTTCCCACTCATTCCTACTACTTTCTCTGAGGTTGGGCCATATGAAACTTGAACCCATGTCTAAAATTGACAGCAGTCTGGCTGCCAAGGTGGCTCACTGGGTTGAGCGTCTGACTCTTGAATTTGGCTCAGGTCACGCTCTCAGAGTCATGGGATCGAGCCCTGTATTGGGCTCCAGGCTCAGTGTGGAGTCTGCTTGGCCTTCTCCCTCTGCTCCTCCCCCTGCGTGCTCTCTCTCTCTCAAATAAATAAATGAAATCTTTAAAGATAAATAAATAAAATTGACAGCAATCATCTTGAGGTTATATTTGTTCTATTGTCCACTTTTAGGAGGGAAACCAATCTATTGGAATCTTTGTCAAATCACATAATGTCTTTGCCTGTCTTCTCTTCAAATTCCCGCTCCCTTGCCGACTCCCCCTCTTGCCCCGGCACCACTTGAAAGAAGGACCTGTAGCTGATTTCGTGTGACAGCAGGAGGGCCAGTTGGGATCCAGACCGCAGGCTCGGGTACTGAAGGCCACCACGTGGGGCTGGACACTTACAGGAAAGCCAGCTCGGGGGGCTCCTGGTACAGGGCCCACACCAGCACTTCCACGGCCCCAGAACACTTGTCAGCTCAGCGCTCCATCAGTACAGGGTGGGTCCAGAACCGAGAACACAGGCTGCCCCCCAAGCCCCTTCCTGTCTATAGAAACTTGGGTGATATAGGCCTAAGTCACATCATCTTGAACTGGCTGAGCCAAGGGGGTAAACTACGTGCAGGGGCAGATTCATGGCCATGGAAACTCCAAATGTTCCCTCTGGTGCTCCGTGATCAGCCGAGGTCCGCTTGGCTCACACCATCTGGACTTCTCCTTTCCAGGTGAAGAGCCAGAGCACCTTGTCCCAAGGCCTGCTTCAAAGTCAAAGCCGACAAACCTCCATTGCTTAAAGGCTTGCTGTGTGGAGGACCTAAAACTCCAATGGAGTTTAGCAGTTCCACTATGGAAACCAAGCTTTCCTGGGCCTTTCTTCTCTTTCCCGTACATTTATGGGACATTATGAATCAAGGGTGCTAAAGGGCCTTTCAAATAATGCTTTTCTTAGTACTACCATGTGTGATTAGGATTCTTACTGGTCTAGTTGCAAGTACTAACTAGATAACATGGTCTTCCAATAAACACGTCTCAACTACTTAATACAAATGAGAAACAGAACTGGGGGTATCATGCTGAGCCCAGTCCTGTACCATGGTTCCCTCATGTAGGGACTGTAGAACGAAGGAGGCTCAGCCTCACCATGTGCCACTTCACTACCAACTGTAGTGGATGAAAATCCTCACTCAACTTTGAGAACCCCTGCACCTTGAGCAGGTTCTGCCTTCTCCGGGCTAGGACATATCATGGACACGCAAGTGTTTCCTTATGAACAGGCTGTACCTCAGCCTCCCGCTCCCTCCCTCGGCCATGGCCTCCCCTCCCTTCCTTGGTCCTTCATGGCCATCACCGCTCCACCAGCTCCTCAAGATGAGAAGAGTGAGGAGAACCTCTTCCCGACCATGCAGCCTGGATATGGGATCTCCTTCTGCAGGATCTGCCAGGGCTACAACGAGACTACATGGCTGACATCTTTCTGTTCTCATCAGTCTTTTTCAGACTGCAAGTTATTGCCTATTCTCTGTCAAGTCAATTTAGTGGGCTGAACCAGCTTCTTAGAAAATATATCATGTACAGCATTTGGTAAAAATGGGAGTTGTTGCCTAAAACTTTTGTTTCTATTAACTATCCATCCATCCATCCATCCATCCTAGATTCCAATAAAAAAATATATTTCTTACTGTGAATCATCGTCAAGAAAGGCTTCAAAACACTGGTTTAGAAAATGCTTCTTCACATGCTGTACTCACCACTCACAGATTCTTTCCAAATACTGCCCAGGTGCCATGACCCCTTCACATCTGTGATTCAAGCAGAGGGAGAGGGCTACCATCTGAGCGTGCTTCTTTGGGCTGTTTTTTAACCTCAAAACCCCTTGTTGCCTCTTCAATTTTACCTCTTAAAAATATTTTGAGGGGTGCCTGGGTGGCTCAGTGGGTTAAAGCCTCTGCCTTCGGCTCAGGTCATGATCTCAGGCTCCTGGGATCGTGCCCAGCATCGGGCTCTCTGCTCAGTGGGGAGCCTGCTTCCCTTCCTCTCTCTCTGCCTGCCTCTCTGCCTACTTGTGATCTCTGTCTGTCAAATGAATAAATAAAATCTTAAAAAAAAAATTTTTGAGTCTGGGAAGAAGGGCCCACCATGCTGTCTTCCCAGCCCCCAGAGTCTATACAAGCCAAGGTTCCTTGCCTGTGGCTTCTATATTTGAACCAAGTATATTTGTAGTTCCTCTGCTTTGGGCCCTTCTGATATACCTTGTGGGGGTTTTGGAGGATAAAAGGAGGAACTCCCTTGTCTGACTCAGCAATGGGACTAGTGACAGTACACTCTGCCCCCTAGTTCCTCCAAGCAAGCAGGCCCTTACTGGTCTCCTGAGAGTTTATCAGTTTACACTGGAGCTGGGCTAGGAAGCTCAGGAGAAAGTGGCCTGTTCAGCAGCCGGTGTGGCCCTTGCCCACAGCAGCCCTCTCCATACTCCTTGACCACTCAGAGGGAGAGCTGGGAACTACTTTCTGCAACATCTAGGCTTGAGGGGAAGAAGCAGCGCCAGGATAGGAGCAGCCCTTGGGGTCTGGCATTGCAGGAGGCTGTCTGACTCGGGCACAGCACAAAAGCAGGACATGTCACCCAAACTGTCACTCTAATTAAGCACAAGGTAGGGAGACCACAGACATGGGAGTGAAATGTCTAACTCTGAATCCTAGCTCTGCCTCTGGTTGCTTGCTTAATTCTATCTAGGCCACACCAGATAAGCAAAGAGATCCTGATGCCCTCTGACCTGTAGATTTGAGGCTGGAAAGGCCCTGTGGGGTCAGTGAGCAGTGTACCTCCCCAAAAACCTTCCAGATCAGATCTAACTTAGGAATGAACTTGGCTTTGTCTTACCTTCTGTTCCCTCGGCAGCTTTTTTTTAATTTTGTCTTTTCCTGGGCTTGAAAAAATGGCCAAATAAATTGTCAGAGGAATCCTCAAGGGAGCTGACAGAACTGCACTGCCCAAACGGAGGGAAGGAATCAATCGCCCCTCGCTCTTTGGCGGTCCACCAAGAGGGTGCTTTCGGGAACTACTGGTCAAGGCCCTACAGGGGTTGTAGTGAATGCACCTCAAGCTTCTTTTCCATCTTTAGTTTTAATTACCTCCAAATGCTCTTGCTGTGGTGGGACTGTACCAGGCCAGGGCTGAAATCAGCCCCGAAAATTATTTTAGAGCCCCCCCAGGCCCATTTTTGAGGCAGTAACGCCCAGAATGTCCTCTTGGTCTTAGACTTCTGTCTCCTCCTGACACAGAGCCCGCTTCCTTTCCATACTCGCCCACGGAAATTCCCAGGCCACCGTTCTGCAGGTATAAAGAAGACCTGCACCTGTCCTTGTCAGCAAAAACGCCTGTTGGGCCCCCGAGGTTCTGACCCCAGACACCAGCAGCCTGCCAGGTTGCTGGGGACAGATCACTGCTCTCCTGGCCAGGACTGTCTGGAAGGCAGAGGCTTGGCTCCACCAACTCCACAGGACCAGCCGTGTCTAAACTTTGCCTTGCCTGTTCCTCACATGGGTCTGTACCTGAAGGAGGTTTCCAGCTGTGCTCCTCACATCTTTTAAGGCCATGTTGGCCTCAGTCTCGCCCCGTAAACAGACCACACTCTATGCTTCACCTGCAGTTTAATAAGAAAATCATTTATGGACTATGTTAAGCAATCTTGGGCAGGGAAAAGAGCGGTACTGGAACTCGGCAGGCCTGGGTTTGTGTGTCACCTCTGCTGCCAACTAGCATTGGCCTTGGGAAAGTCACTGAACTTCCCTGGAGTTCTGTTTCTTCACCTGTGAAATGGGAGGATGGGCAAAATAATCTTCCTTTTTACTCTGCTTCTCAGCTCTGACAAGAGTTTACAAGAGGTTCTGTGTTTTAGAGTTGAGTATTAAACTCCTTACCCACCAGCTAAATATAACTTGTGTTATTCGTTTACTCTTGAGACCATCATGTGACACTAGTCAATGAGACCAGCCTCAGGCAGCACTTGTGACCCTCTAGGAAGATTTTCTTCCTTCTCAGACATACTAAAATCTTAGAGGATCACTTAGAATGTATGTCTGTGATGGGGGCCAGGTGTTCGAGTGGATGATTCAGAATGAAGCTCATGCTGGACCCAAAACACCACCAAAGAGCGGGCTGGTCTACACTGTCTGAGGCTGTCCTTTCCCAGTGGGTTTGCGACCCTAACCTAGATGCATGAGGGAAAACAGAGGAACAGAAAGCCCGAGTTATTTCCCCAGAACACTGTACTAGTGGCTAGTCACCTGCATGAAAAAAGTTGGGGACACTTAGGTCCTTTCCAATTTTATGCCCCTCACTGGGGAGGCGGTGGGGAGGTGGGGGCATCATGGTTCAGAGTGGGCTCTGAAACCACACAGCCGGGACTGAACCTTGACTCTGCCAGGTTAACCGTGTGAACTTGGACAAGTATTAACCTCAAATTCCTCATCTGCAAAATGAAGATAATAGTTCCTGCCTCACAGGGTCATTCTATGGATTTAGGGAGTTAATTTAGAGCATTTAGAACATTACCTGGTACCCAGGAATCAATATCTACCTTAGATGCTATTAGGATTATTGCTTGTCCAAAAATGACTACTGGAAATCTGGAGGAATAATTCATTCTTGAGTTCTGTAAGCATGAGAAGAGTGGCATCCTCTTGTTTCTGTCTCCTGATGCGCTCTTTTTAAGGGCAGACCACAGCTTAAGTCAGCTCAACAAGCTTCCCTGCACTTCCAGCACCCCTCCCCCACCCCCGCCCCAGCAACTTCATGAGCACCTCATGATCCTGGGAGCAGGGGATGTTAAGACTCTCCCTCCCTTCACTGCCTGCCTCCCTGTCCCCCTGCTGGGGCTTCTCCCCCTGTCATTGCTGACCACCGCACTCCCTCCACCACCAGAAACCTCCTTTTTCCTCTCCTGCTCTGTGGTGCTGGGGCCAGAGCTGAAGAGTGCTCAGGGCAACTTTCTACCAGAGCTTCATCCTCTCTTGGGCATCTGGGTTGGAACTTAAAAGCCTTTTCTCCTTGTCACAACCTTATCTAATGGTGGTTGGGCTCCCTTGGGCACCAGCCCTAAGGTTCCACTTTCCAGGTAGACAAGTTTGTGTAACCTCTCTGTGAAGCAGAAAGTCCACAGGGACGCCGCTGACCAGCCTGTTGGCCCAGGATCTCTCCACGCATAACTGGAAGTCCTGTAATGTTAGCTCCAATCTCAAGAAGCAAAAGCGGCACACAGTTTCTTGGAAGACATCCAAGATGGTCTGCCTCTGAGCCAAAAGAGCAACATGTTGTTCCTCAGACCACGAGTAAGAAATACAAACAAGAGACTCAACCAGCAGCGGTCACAGCCACCAACCAATGATCATGGCAGAACTCAGGAGGTGAAGCCCCATGTGGGTATTTTTAACCATTCCCAGGAATCACTGCCATCACAGGGAACAGCCTCCAAAGCACACACTTACAGTCATACGCGTATGGTGTTTTGTGTGAGACTGCACAAAAAGCCCTTTGGTAGGCAATGCCTCTGCCTTCTAAAAAGCCATGAGGGCTGATGCACAGAAAACTCCGGCAATGGACTTTCCCAGTGAGTTTGGAATTGGTGCTTCCTGGTTATATCTGAAGGGCGCCTTAAAAAGAGTGAGCAAATGATGTATGTGCGTGTGTGTGTGTGCGCGCGCGTCTGCACATACATGCACTCGTGCGTAGCAGATGGCAAGGACAGGTGGTTCAGGGTTATGACTATGTGTGTGCTAACAGAGAATACGGTCAGTATAATGGATATGTACATGCATCTAGTGAGGTAGTGTAACTTTCAGTGACTATAAATAAAACAAGATCTGCTAGGCATACCTGGACAGCATCCAGCTCAAACCCCATCTCCACAAATAATACTACAAAGAAAACCTCAGGGGAATAGCAAGTGCTTTTTCTTCAGCAAGTATACAATGAGACTCAAGGAGAAAGTTCTCAATGACTTTGCTGAAATAAAATTTGATTTTCTATACTACACATAACACATATCCTATTTTAACTAAAGGAGAGATGTGATAGACATATATTTCTCTCATTTACTTATCAAATACTTAGTCAAAAACAGGCAAGGTGAAATTTCAGCATCATCAGATCTCTGATAGGTTGAAGTGTTAACAACGGCAGTGTTTAGACAGTGCCCAATTTGGAGATGCCGTGTGTCCCGTCACAAGCATTGCAGATGTCCTCCTAGCTGCAAGCTCCCCATTCCTACAGATTTCTCCACTCTCCTTTCACACAGTGTTTTATTATTGTCAAGGTCACATGACTACTGGCAGCCAAGCCGGGAACTGGAATTCAGGTGTGGAGCTCCCAACTTGTGCTCTCTCCACTTTCCCACTCTACTTTTAGCAGAGGACTCAATGCAAAAGGCATTAAATAAATGAGCTGATTGGTATCTGGACTTACCCTGAAAGTGACTTAACTTTCAAGAAGTCACAATGTCCCTGAAGATTGATGGGCATCTAAATGCAGGGGCAGTGTGAAAGGGAAGGCAGAGCAGAGGGCCATGTGACCTCAGGTGTCAGCAGAGCGGGGCTCCAAGAACTTGGGAATGTTTGCAAATCCTAGTGCTAAGGCTATGATATATAATAAGAGAAAAAGCTGCCAACTTCCCCTGGGGCGCTATTCTCTCTCATTATTCACCAGTCACTGGTTAAAACCTAATGCATCTGCCTACCAAGGTTAGCTCTACAGAAGGCCAACCGTGTACTAGGAACCCAATCAATCCCACCCTAGGATTCTGGCTAGTTGGGGCCAGTAGATTTCTGGCCTTGAGAATGACTCTTCCTTTTAAGTGGTGGAGAGTTCAGGGTCCCTCAGGGCTGGGGCACACACATGAAAACTCAGGGTCTAGAGATTCCCTGCTCTTATCAGACCTCCTGAAGTCTCCAGTAAGACTGAGCTTGAGAGCCAGACGAACAGAGCTGTGGTCTATGAACCCACTCCACTCCCTTGGACCTTCGGGACTCTGCACCAGGACACACCACCCCGAGGAACCTACCCTGGCTACATCAGATCAGGACACCAGCCTCAGTCTCTCTTGGGAACTCATGTCCTCTGCCCAGTTTAGCTCCCTCCAGTCAGACATGTCTGCTCACCTCTCTGGTCCGTGGTGTTTTCCCAGTGTGAGGCCCTTGGCGTGTTCAGCTATGGAAGTCTGGCAGAAGACACAAACTTATCTTTCAGGGGACTCTGATTGGACAACTCAGCCTCATTCAGGAGACTCTGGTCCTTGGAGGGTATGACTCTAATGGGCTCTTCTTTTTACACAGGACATACCTTTTTGAAGCATCTGAGCCTTTAAAACAGTAACATTATAAAACAGAATAAAACTTAATTAAGGCAGCTATCAAGGACTCACAGGATTTCTTCCTTTTCAGTTCCAACTTCTGCTGCCCAGACACAATCTTTTTGCCATCTGTGTCAGGTTAGCTCAAAGCACTGTTATTATTCTGGACTACACAATGTTGGCCCGACCTACCCGAATACAAGAAATTCTGCTGATTGATTTAGTTATTCTGTTCATATAAACGAAGCCAGTTGCACAGATGTTTCTGATTAACCAATGTACTGCTGGAGTTATATACAAATAATTTTATAATGAACTCAGCAACTATAAGAACAGAAGTGGAATCTAGTCCCACCTCCCAGAAAAACAAGCAGGAGCAACAGGGAAGGGGCTTTCAGCAAAGCTCCAGGTTTAAATTCCTATCTGCTGTGATTCACTTTTTCCTATTGCTGTAATCCAGTAGAACTTATAACTAACGCTCTCAAAGAACCTTTGTCTTCAGACTGCTGGACTCGAGAGGGAAACGCAGTTAGCCTTGCAAGCTTAAAGTGCCTTTAACATTTTGCATCTCTGTATTTTAGAAATTACTATTTTTAGTAAAATATTTATATTTCTCGAGACAATTTCTTAAATAATATACTTTTAGAAGGAGAAAATTGGGACTGAGAAGTCTGTATTTACTTTATTATAAAGAGAAATCAAGTGTTTCGTTTCATTTCAATACAGGACGATTAAGTTCAGCGAGCCTAGGCTCAAGTTTTTCTCCTCTAGCTCTAGAAGACAAATCTTATGCACTTTGGAAAATGAAGGAAAAGACCAGACATGAATAATTCAAATGAATGTGTTTTTTGTTTTTTTTTTAAGAAAAGATAGTGACAAGTGCTCCCTAATGAAATCATTTGAAACAAAACCGGAAAAAGATATTAGAAAGTTTATACTTCTAACATAAATTATGCTGGCAAGGATATGGGGAAACATATTTTCAGCTAGTGCTGGTGAAACTGACTTACTACAACTTTTGGAAAGTAATACCACTTTGGGGACTCTGAAAGACAAAAATAAAAGCTTCTGTATGTTAACATGTTCAAATTAATGCACATGGATGTTTAGAGAAAAACTTGCTGTAGCACAAAACTTGAAACAACCTGAATGGTTAAATTATGGAATATTAAGCGGCCATGATACAAATGAGTTTACTAGTTTTAATTTTTTTTAATTTTTAAAATTTTTTTAAATGGGTTTTTTAATTTGGAGAGAAAGTCTATGATATTTTGTTATGTTAAAAAGATCTATGGAGGGGCGCCTGGGTGGCTCAGTGGGTTAAAGCCTCTGCCTTCGGCTCAGGTCATGATCCCAGGGTTCCGGGATAGAGCCCCACATCGGGCTCTCGGCTCAGCAGGGAGCCTGCTTCCTCCTCTCTCTCTGCCTGCCTCTCTGCCTACTTGCGATCTCTATCTGTCAAATAAATAAATAAAATCTTAAAAAAAAAAAAGATCTATGGATCTCAACAAGATAGCTGTACCCCCATGTTCCCGGCAGCATTATGCACAATTGTCAAGCTATAGAAACAAGCTACTTGTCCATTGGCAGGTGAATGGATCACAATGTGGTGTATACACACAATGGAGGATTTATTATTCAGCCAAGAAAAAGGACATCCTACCATTTGTGACAATAAGGATGGACCTTGAGAGTATTACGCTAAATTAAATAAGTCAGACTAAGAAAGACAAATGTTGTTGTGATCTTGCTTATATGTGGAATCTAAAAAAACCAAACTTGTAGTAACAGGGAGCAGAGTGCTTGTTACCAGGAGCTGGGGGTGGCGGAAATGGGGAGATGATGGTCAAAGGGTACAAACTTACAATCAGGTGAGTAAGTTCTGGGCATCTAATGTATAGCTTTGTGATTACAGTTAACAATAGTGGAATTATAGTACCTGAAATTATATACTTGAAATCTTAAATGTTCTTGCCATAAAAGAGAATTGATAGTGTAACATGGTGGAGGTGTTACAGCTATGGTGGTCATCATATTACAAGACACAATTGTATCAAATCAGCACATCGTATCCTAACTCTTACTCAATGTTGTATGTCAACTGCATTTCAAAAAAAATCTTATGGCCTAATGTGTATGTTTCTCTTTTTAATAGGAAAAAAATGGGCATTTGTATTTGTGTATAGTTACATAAGCAAAAGGAAAGTTGAGGAAGGGCCAGTCCTGAACTGAGAATATTGATGACCTTGAGGAGTTGGAATTCGAGAGCAGTAAGAGAAAAATTAACTTTCTCTTTATATACCTCTACCTTTTTTGTCTTCTTTATAGCAACCACATAATACTCTTATAATCTGAACAAAATGAAAACTGCAATTTAATTATTAAAAAGTGACAGAGTCACATTTTCGACAAAAACAAAGAAGCAAAGACTGAATTACAAAGACTGAACATTTGGTCCGGTGGTTCTTCTTAACTCTAGGAGACATATTGTTTCACCACAGCAAAGTAGAGATGATACATACAGAACTTCTATACAGAAAAGAATTTTGTGGTTAAAGTAATACCATAATGGCAATCATATGGTCCTTTAACCAACTGAGAATGTTTTCCCTTTACTTCTCCCAGTTCCTCATCAAAAAAGAGAAAATTAAGGGGGAAAGATGTTTAATTAATGAGGTTCTAACTCCAATATCCTATAAAACATCACTCAAGATTTGCCTCAATTTTAACAATAATCTAATTTCTGAATCTATCTCAAATAAAACGTGAGGGGTTTTTTGTTATTTTATTTTATTTTTTTTAACAGTGCTAAAACTCTAAGGAAAAGAACAGGGTGAAGTTTTACTCACAAAACCAATTTTACTGATTTTTAAACCAATGCTTTGGGTTATTTCTTGACCCATGCATGGTAAATTCTGGCTCTGGTACATAAGAATAGGCACTGCTTAAAGTAAATTGCTATACTACTTTTTAAAAAAGTATTAAGAAGCCTTCAACTACTTTGCCTTTTTCAAGGCTCTCCAAAAAGAAATTTCAGTACCAGCTGAAATCTCTTAATGTCCCTCAGCCTGCCTTCTGGGATCTGGGAAAGCATAAGGCCTAGTCCTCTCTCATTCTCCCTCCCCACCCCTTTCTCTCTCAAATGCATCACCAGGGTCCTTCCTGAAAGTCCCTCCCTCAGCACGTACACGTGCTGCTTATGACAGGGGCCCATTTTACCCTCTTCTATCTCAGGCTGATCTGACTGTCTCCATTATCTAAATATCCATCCCCATAACACAAGACTACTGTGGTTAAGACACTGATCTCACTGTTTACATTTTCAGAGAAAAAATAGCTAGGGTACATGTTTTCTTAAGATCTTCTCCAAGGTCTGAAGGTTCTCTACTTTCAAAATCTATTCTGATTAAAAATAGAACTTCCCTATGACCCTGCAATTGCACTCCTGGGTATTGACCCCAAAGATACAGATGTCGTGAAAAGAAGGGCCATCTGTACCCCAATGTTTATAGCAGCAATGGCCACGGTCGCCAAACTATGGAAAGAACCAAGATGCCCTTCAACGGACGAATGGATAAGGAAGATGTGGTCCATAAACACTATGGAGTATTATGCCTCCATCAGAAAGGATGAATACCCAACTTTTGCAGCAACATGGACGGGACTGGAAGAGATTATGCTGAGTGAAATAAGTCAAGCAGAGAGAGTCAATTATCATATGGTTTCACTTATTTGGGGAGCATAACAAATATCATGGAGGACAAGGGGTGTTAGAGAGGAGAAGGGAGTTGGGGTAAATTGGAAGGGGAGGTGAATCATGAGAGACTATGGACTCTGAAAAACAATCTGAAGGGTCTGAAGTGGCGGGGGGGGGTGGGAGGTTGGGTACCAGGTGGTGGGTATTATAGAGGGCACGGATAGCATGGAGCACTGGGTGTGGTGAAAAAATAATGAATACTGTTTTTCTGAAAATAAATAAATAAATTTAAAAAAAAATATGTTCTGCTTGGGGGATGGGAGGGTTTCCTGAAATATTACTTGGTAACACGTTCAACATTTCAACACTGCATCACTCTAAGATGTGGCCAGATTTCTCTCTTGGTCCTTCTCAGGCCTAAATGGCTTCAGTCCACAGACATACTCTCCTGCATTTGTCTACAGAAAAATGCATGGAAGGTTTCAGAAGTGGGCTGGGGATATACGAGTGGTCGAAAATCAAGAAATTTAACCAACTGCCCATTTGGTCTGTGTATGCCAACTAAATGACTATATTTATTCTGTCAGTGAATGACTGGTTGTTTTGACTTGGCTCAATGGATTGTTTGGGCATCATTAGCAAGAGCTAACAGGTGAGCTGATGGTCATTGAACTGGCAATACAAACTCTAATGGGTGACTATGGACAACCAATAATGCACCAGTCATGTTACATATATCTCGCTACAGCAGAATGCTATGCAGCTGTTAAGAATGTAGTAGTAGTGGGGTGCTTGGCTGAAGAGTGTGCGATTCTTGATCTCAGAGTTGTGAGCTCGAGCCCCACATTGGGTGTAGAGATTTGTAAAAATAAAATATTAAAAATAAGAATATAGTATGTCCATGAATTACCAAAAAGTTAAAACAAGGAAAATGCAAACAATATCCATGTAACACAGTCTTAAATATGTTAAGTAGAGGGTGGGAAGTAGAAGACGAATAGGAGAAACATAACCAACTGTGTTTAGCTGTTATAATTAGGTAAGGTGTACATATTACACATACTTAAAGTGATCAAGTATTGCTCATGAAAGAAAAAAATATATATATTTAAATAACGTAAGCTTATAGAGAACTATATTAAATGGAGTATGTTTTGCCTATGTAAGAAAATAGAAAATAAACTTTTAAGTCGTAATAGATTCCACTGGCCCAGGAAACTAGATGGCTCTAAATTTTCCATTTTATTAACCATTTCCTTTCTCTTGCAGACACCTCTTATCTGAGAGACCTATTTATTCTCCAAATACAAAGAAATCTGTGGGGCGCCTGGGTGGCTCAGTGGGTTGAGCCGCTGCCTTCAGCTCAGGTCATGATCTCAGGGTCCTGGGATTGAGTCCCGCATCGGGCTCTCTGCTCAGCAGGAGCCTGCTTCCTCCTCTCTCTCTCTCTGCCTGCCTCTCTGCCTACTCGTGATCTCTCTTTGTCAAATAAATAAATAAAATCTTTAAAAAAAAAAAAAAAAAAGAAATCTGTGGTGGTTTACAGGGAGGTTGGTATCCTGCACCTTTTAGTCACCTTTTACTAACCACTCGCAAAGTCGATTATTTTTCTTCTTAGCAAGTATTTGTGGCCACGTTGAGGGATTCAACATTAGGTGAAGAAAAGGGGCAGTGTGGAGAAGAAATGGCAATGCAAAAGCATACAGCTGGGAATGGAATAGGATAGTGAAGCTGGAACCCAGCACATGCAACATCGTATCTAATCAGTGAAGTTGAAGTTAAGGATCAAAAGTGCAGTTTGGAATCAGAATGGCACAGGTCTGAATACACACTCTGTCACTAGCTGTGTGACCTTGGGCAGGTTACCCAACTTCTCTCAGCCTCCGGTTCTACATATCTAAGCAGAACCTACCTCACAGGGTTGTGTAGCTACTGAATGATTCACTTAAATGACACGTAGTAAACGGTAACATTAAAGAAAGCAAGTGGAAAGGGAGGGAGAATGGAAAGAAGGTGGAGAGGAAGAAAGGAAGGAGAGATTTTTTTAAAAGCCAGATTATAGAAAGCTTTGAAGAATTTGATTCCCTTAATAAAACTAAGAGGTAAAAGAAAATTAAAAAGAAGAAACTGTGATACACTGGAAAGATGCCTTGCCAGGAGAGAAAAAAATATATCTACAGTAAGTAATGCTAAAATGTTCTATAGCACCACAGCAACATGTTTTTACAATATGAACTATGTTTCTTGAAGATTCTAAACTGATGAAGATCGTAGGTAATTGTGTCTCCGGTCTATTTTAGCTAAGTTTCTCTTTTACTGAGTATTAGCAAAGCCTACTTTTGACTTCTCAGCAAGTATACGATTGATCTAAAGACTGTAACGCCGAGCATGCTTCCCAGTTTCCTGATCCTGTGCCACAGGAAAACACAAAAGCAGGGGCACCCCCACCGAATGCGCTTACGCCTGTGTTACGCCTGTGACCAAAGCAGCCTGGCCTGGGCAGGCAGTCTCATCCACTGGCCACCCCCACATTGGTGATGGCCCCCATGACTGTCACAAATGCCACTTACTGGTGCCAAGGGGCCACAGCAGAAGGTATAGTATGTCTTGTTTTTGCCTTTCTACCCTTTATGTGCCCTGATACCTTCCGCGGAGTAGGCCTGATTGTGTAAGCAGATCACAGGCTGGTCGCCCCCAATTGCTGAGATGCTTCTCTGTGAGAGTCCTCCTTCTCTCGCTGTTAAGAGGATACATGTGGTGACTGGGGTGAAACACTCAAGGACAGACCACTGAGGGATCGTCCTATGCTAATTTCTACTAAAGGCTGTTCCTAAATGTAGGCTTTTCTTGCATGTCCATTTGAAAAGACACAACAGTATTTTGTACATACTAACACTGATTAAGAGTAATAGTAAT
Source organism: Mustela erminea (assembly GCF_009829155.1). Lineage (NCBI taxonomy): Eukaryota > Metazoa > Chordata > Mammalia > Carnivora > Mustelidae > Mustela > Mustela erminea. Next base: position 69,879,864 of record NC_045621.1, read on the forward strand.
GGCCCACAAATACCAAGCAGCAGCACTGTCCTGGGTAATCCGCTAAGTCATCCACACCCATGACATCATCAGACTCTCACAACAAGCCTGTAGGAAGAGGCAGTTACTCTCATTTTAAAGACCAAGAAACAGAGGTTAAAGAACTTGCAAAAGACAGAAATGGGACGGGAAGCAAGCTCTGCCCAACTCCCTGACCCATGCTTTCACCTGTAGGGGACTCTGCACCTGGTAGCTCATCAGTCTTACCTGGGGGGGGGGGGGCAGTCTCAAATAACAGATTTCTGGGGCTCACACAGATTTGCTGAATCAAGGTTTTACAAGCTTCTAGTCATACCCATGGCTAAGGACCAGTGGACCTCAGTATTAGTCAAACTGTACAGAAACAGATCAGCATTACTCGACTAACTGATGGTATATGGCGGCTTTGGTGTGACCAGAGTTTTTAAATATTCCAAAGTATTCAAGAGCCAGAATTCTTCTGACCTGACAGTAATCCCTATGGGGTGAGGAACCACCCAAATATTGGGCTGGGTGATACAGTGAGGCTGAGGGAGAAAGTATTCACTTGCGACAGGGAGCTGGAACAGGAACTGTTCCTCACTGAGGCAGTGAAGGAAGAACCAGGGGAACAGGCCTATTTCTTCTCCTATCACTGGCCCTTAGTACACACCTCATAAATATTTGTTAAATGGACAAATGAGTGAAGGACTGACTCCCTCCAGCTGGAAGTAATTTGACTCTCCTCTAAATTCCTTGCATTTGATCTATATCTTTTTTAGCTTCTTTGCCACATTCTGCCTTGCATTCCACTGTTTGAAACCTGTCCTACCTCTACCAGGAGGTAAGCTTTCAGGAGGCAAACTCCCATCTCTTTCTCAGCAATGCCTCCCACTCTGCCACAGCACAGGCACAGCAGTGACCTCTAGCAAGCACCCTCCATCCCAAAAGAGTATCTGGCTGGAGTCCAGTGGAGACCTGCTGCACAGATGTGGGTCCTGGCTAATCTCAAGGCCACGCCTACCAACCTTCCAACACTTGGCCTAATTGTGGACTGCTGGGCCACACTGGCAGAGACCTCTGTATGGAAATCATAAAGGAATTTGGTGGACTTCATTGAAGCACAGGTTTAAGGAAGACCATGGCTTTGGGAGATAGAATCCTGAATACGAGATACTTAAAGACAAATGCATTATAGTAACAAATAAAAGGTGCTTTTCTTTAGTTTTGTTCTCCTGGTGTACTCTGCGGAAACCATCTATTTTCTAAAATTACAACCATAGTTAGGAACACCCTGAAATATCAGACAGTGACCCAGACTCAGGAATGAACTCTTCCCACAAAAGGAAGCTCAGCCCTGGCCAGCGCCCCTGAGACAGTCAATCTGAAAGATACGAGCAGACGAAATTCTCTTCATTCACCACCGTCCCCCTCAGGCCTTCAGCTCTTTATCAGTCTTTTATCCTGATGCTACGCATTGCATGGTGTCTGGGTAGCCCTCTGATGCTGTGTGCTGTGCTTTTTGCTGTTTTGAACTCCATCACCCCATCTGATCCTCATACCATGTGATGCACAAAAAGCAAATGTTGTCAACCCCATTTCTTGGGTGAGCTAAACGAGTCTCAAGTTCTATGATATGCCTAATGACACAAGAAAGTGGTTGAATGCCCGCTAGAGACTTAATTGTCTTAAAAGAAGTGAACGAACAAATGGAGGAAGGCATGAATCTCTCTAGTTCAAAGTAATCTCATTGTAAATGTCCCAGAATTTGATCTTAACTTGCTTATAAATCCCTTTGCTCTACATCACACAAATCCAAAACAATTATTTTGTTTTTTAAATGGGTTCCATGGGGTACCTGGGTGGCTCAGAGGGTTAAAGCCTCTGCCTTCCGCTCAGGTCATGATCCCAGGGCTCTAGGATAGAGCCCCGCATGGGCCTCTCTGCTCAGCAGGGAGCCTGCTTCCTTCTCTCTGCCTGCCTCTCTGCCTACTTGTGAGCTCTGTCAAATAAATAAATAAAATCTTTTTTAAAAAATAAAAAATAAATGGGCTCCATGCCCAGTGTGGAACCCCTCAGAGGGCTGCACCCCTCAGAGGACTCAGGACCTCAGGATGGTCAGATCAAGACCTGATCCAATACCAAGAGTCTGCCACCCACGTGCCCCACAAACCCAGAAGAGCTTCCCAGGGAGCCAAAGTGATGGCAGGGTTGAGTAGGTCTCAAGACGATGATGGGACTAAAATGATTAATAACACCTGCAGAGTCTTGTCTGCACACTTCCATAACAGGTAATGGGCTCCTACAGATGGAGGGGCAGGATGGCGGGGGAGTGGTTGGGTCCTGAGAAACAGCCTTATGGGGATGACAAGCAGGTAAAGAGGTAAAGATACAAAACACTGGAAGGCAGTAGTCGCTATAGTTATTTTATCTGTTACAAGAAAAGGCATTTTTGAGGAGGAAAAATATGCCAATGACTCAAAGTGAAGCTACAGTACTGTTTTGAAATTGCCTGGGGAAACTGGCAAAAGAAAACCCACCCAGGGTGGGACTGTGTCCCGGGGCTCCGCGGCTGCACTGCCTGGAGTCTGAAGCCATACAGGGCCAGCGACTGGGGGTGGGATCCAGGAACTATCCAGGGGACAGTAGTGACACGTAATTTTCAGAGAAAGGGACTAAGTCCACCCAGTCACTGCTAACAACCTGAGAGGGTTCCCGGAGAACTGAGATAAGGCCAGGAGCCCGGGCCCAGGAGGGAATATTCCTCTGGGATAACACAGGACCAGAAGACTAGAGACACAGACACACCCTTTGTTACTCTCCAAGAGTTGAAAGTCTAACTAAGCACCCGTTGAAGATTTGGGTCGCCTCGACTGGGTCAACTGGTTTCTTTTACGCTTGCAACTTTCTTCAACAGTTATTTTTTGGAAAGAAAAATGTGTTAGTAGAAAAAGGTAGTGGGAATGAGGCTGAAATGAGGCTGCCCGGAAAGTTCGGGAAAGGCCCCGGGGTTGGCGGGGAGCGCTGACAGGGGTTGGAAGTGCCTGTAAAGTCAATGACCACATCTAACGCGCGCGTCTACACCGACCACAGAGCAGCCTCAGTCTGCAGGCGGGAGCCTAGTCACGGGATGGGGATCGATTCCTCCGGCGAAGAAGGCGAGGCGGCTCCTGGGCATGAACTGGCCCGGGGATGCCCAAAAGCACCCCGAGCCGGGGGGCGTAGATGCGGCTCCAGCACATACCAACTCAGCCCCTGCCTGGGGAACTACGGCGGCAACGGGTCCCGCGGGCTGCCCCGGGGTCGCCGGAGCCCAGGCGGGAGGCGGCCGAGCCCGGAGCCCAGCAGTCCGCGGCCCCTTCCTCCCCACTCCGCCCCTCCCGAGGCCGCGCGCCCGCGCCCACCGCCCGCCGCCGACGCAGCCCCGACGTCCCCGGACGCCCCCGCCCGCTGCCGCGCGGCGCTCCCCACCCCGCCGTCCAGCCCTGCCCCTCCCCGGCGTCCCCGGCGGCCGCGGGGGTCTCCCCGGGCGCCGCCCCGAGCCCCCGGGGCCCCGGTCGGTCCGAGGCGGCGGTGGCGGCGCGTCCCTTACCGCGCAGCGGCTCCGGGCGGCTCCAGGGCCCCGCGGCGCGCCGGGCATTTTTTTCTGGGAAACTTCTCCCGGGTCTGCAGGGCTGAGCCTGCCGGGCAGGAAAAGCGCTCAGCGCCGGGAGGCTGCGACCATCCGGGAACTTCGCGGAGATGTAAACCCTCCCCCTCGGCTCCCCGTCCCCCCCACCCACCCCGCCCCTGCGGCCCCGCCACATGTGGATGCGCCGCGAGGCCGCCGCCGGCCCTTCGCCCTCTCCTCCGGGCGCCGCGCCCGCCCCGCCTGCCCGCCTGCGAGGCTCTGCGCCCCGCCGCCTCGGGTCCCCCAGAGCCGCGTGGCGAGAGTGCAGAGCGGGGAGGCCGGGGCTCGTGGGTTCCTCCGTGCCCGCCCCTGCGCGGTGAAGCACGCGGCCGTGGGGTCCGGGACGAGCGTCTGCAGACGAGCGGGATCTGGACGGTGTGTACCCCCGAGGGCCCTTCCCCAGACGCCGCATCCTCGGCCGCTTGCCGCCGCTGGGGCGCCTCCTCCCCTCACCCGAGGGAAAGCCTTTCCCCATCGCTCTCGCCCCTTTTCTCAAAAGAGGGGGTCGAGCTTTGAGACACCTTAAAGTTCAAATTCATTTAAAAAATGAACTTCAAGATGGAGTGGAACCCCCAGAAGCCCACGTGCATGTGCGTCTGTCTCCCCCGTCCACTGTGTGGGGACGACGGGGCCGCCCTTCCCGCGGGGAGATGCCATTCCTCCCCACAAAACGGGCGGGGTTCTTTGAGTAGTTCTTGCCTCTAGTGGGGATGGATCTGTCAGCCTCCCACGTCCTCAGATACCGCAGGATCGCAGCAAACATTTGGAGAAAGGGAAGGTTCTACTTCTTTGCCAAAGCTAACTCTTATTACCAGGCTCGGACCAGCTCTGAAAGCCCCAGGACCTAAAGAAAAGTTAACACTCACCAGGACAACACAGATACTAGAACGTGTGCGTTTGAAAACGACAACAAGGTATGATCAGGGCAATCACCACTTAATCATATGCTGGAATTCCAAGGCTGTCTATCCCTTTGAATAAAAGCAGAAAGGGTGGGAATGTGGGCGCTGGAGTATTGATGTTCTAGGCTGAGGAGATTGTTCACCCATGACTTGAAGCCGTCTCTGCCTATACCATTCCCTTGTGCACATTTGTATCCTGAGGTACAGGGACAACAGCACTTCTGGAAAAAGGTTAAGTGTGATGTAAACCCTTCCTCTTGACAAACTTTGTTCCTAAATGTACCCATCTTTTTAAGGTTTGTTATATAGTTGCTCTTCTTTTTAAGCCATTTCTATGGTAGTACGTCCATGTTATGTTTTATATAAAAAAAAGGACAAGTGATTTCATATAGCAACATATTATTCCAGACTTGAGAACATTTCACTAGCACTCACCAGAGTTTGGTGCGGAAGTTAAGGTGAGGAGCTGCCTGGTCTCCTTGCTGGTTGGGTCTCTGAGCCTTATTTTTTGCTTCAGTCAGGCAGACATAACAGCAGATCTTATCTTCTAGGATTGTTGTAAAGATTAAATGTGATAATCCCTCTGAAGATGTGGGGCGTAGTGTCACGCAGGCAGAACAGGGTCGGATCTTTGATTCCCCAAAGTTCAGTAGAGTTCCTTGGACCTTCTAAGGAATCAAATACTTGCTGGAAAAGAACTCTCGAGTTTATGTCTTTGAAAAATCCACATAAGTTTTAGCATTCATATACACAAGAGGAAATTAGAAAGGTAATATACATGCCCCCTCCCATCATTTCATCATTGGAAGCCCTAAATAAATGGAAAGCTGACTTGTCCACTGTTTTAAATCAGGCATGAGATCAGTGATCAGTCCTACAGAATGCCTCTGGCTCTCTCTCCTCAGACCCCAACACTTCTCTCAATAAAGTCAAAACCTGGATAATATTTTATTAATGGTAGTTTTCTAGTTTCAGTAAGTGGGCTGCCGTTATATAAAATGGTAACATTTGGGGAAGATGAGTAAAGAGTATCTGGAAACATTTTTTACTGTTTTTGCAACTTAATTATAAATTTTAGATAATTTGAAGCTGAAAAGGTTTTTTTTTTTTTAAGACTTTATTTATTTATTTGACAGAGATCACAGGTAGGCAGAGAGGCAGGCGATGGGGGGGGCGGGTGGTGAAGCAGGCTCCCTGCTGAGCAGAGAGCCCGATGTGGGGCTCTATCCCTGGACTCTGGTATCACGACCTGAGCCGAAGGCGGAGGCTTTAACCCACTGAGCCACCCAGGCGCCCCGAAGCTGAAAAAAGTTTTAAAAACCTTATAATTAAAAAAAAAAAAAGACAACCTAAAATTCTATCACAGATATACTCTTCCTCTCAGATGATGCCAAATTATAGCTTAAAATGATACTGAAGTTAGTAGCAGGCTGAGGTACTATGCTAAACCTTTTCAGTCATGTATACTTGATATAAATGAGTTAATAAGAAAAAATGGTCCATTGAATACTGTTTGAATATGAAGGTAGGCTAGAAATGTTGTCATGATACTGGGAAATAAGGAGAAGGGAGAGAGAGAGAGAAGGAGGTTGAGAATGATGAAATAAAGACAAGTTTACCAGAGCAGAATATAATGAAATATATATATATATTTGCTTACCATTTCATAAGCTACCATTTTGGGAACTCTAAACGAGGCTGTGGTGACTTAGAACTTCTCTTCATATAGCAATTATTTGTGTTTGTAGGTACTTGTTTAATGCTTGTCTTCCTCCGGAGACAGTAGCCCCAATTTGGTGGGGGAGAGGCACACGAGGGAGCTGACTGCCTGGTTCACCACAGTGTTGCCAGCACCTGACACATCCTTAGTACTCATGGCTGCTTAATAAATGAATGCCGTGACCAGATTAGGTCCTTGTACATATAGAATCTCATTTAATTCTCACAGCAACTTTAGGAAATAGCTCTGTGTCTCTCCCTCCACCCCACCCCCCATTACAGAGGAGGGAACTGTGACTTGGAGAGCTCAGCAGACCTGCTGAAGATCACTCAGCTTCTGAACCCAGATAATTTTGACACTGACACCCTTCCTCCAACATTATGCACACCATCTCTTGACTTGACCTCTGTATTTATTCTGCCTCTGAGCTTCTGCTGGTGTGAATGGCTTGAATAGTTTGAGTGGTTTTTGCCTCTAGCATCCTTGGTGCCAAATATCAAAAGAAGAAAATATTATCTTTATTTTGGTAGAGGATTTTTGAGGTTCAGGTAGATCTGAAATCTGGTCAAAGGCTCTACATTACCTTGAATGTTTTGGGTTCTCACTTCTGAATTAATGCAGGGAGGAAATGGAATGCTATGTGGAGCAAAAGCTCCATGACAGGCCAGGGGATGGTACTGAGAATTAGGGTGTGCATGGGGAGGAGAAAGTCTTGCACCCAGCGGGTGGTCAGTACATATCTAATGGATTTACTGGTTTCCAGACCTGAAAGGACTCAGCTCTTAAAAGCTGAATATTTTGATTATTTGTATCATAACTTATTCCAAAAAAAAAAACTTTAAAAAGTGTTGAATCTGATGAAATTCAAATCTTAGTATGGGACAGCAAATTTACAAATTATTTTTTATCTTATTTATTTCTATTTTTTGAGGATTTTAGTTATTTATTTATTTGAGAGAGAGAGAGAGAGAGAGAGTGCAAGTGAGGGGAGGTTTAGAAGGGGAGGAGAGGGACAAACAGACTCTGTGCTGAGCACTGAGCCCCACACAGGGCTTGATCCCAAGACCCTGAGATCATGACCTGAGCTGAAGGTAGACTCTTAACTGCCTGAGCCATGCAGGTGCCACTTTATTTTCTTTTTAATTGAAATATAGTTAGATAGAATATTATATTAGCTTCAGGTGTATAACATAGTGATTTGACATACACATTACAAAATGATTATGATAAGTATGCTTATCATCTGTCACCATATGAAGTTGTTACAATATTATCAACTACATTCCCTAGGTTGTACTTTACGTCCCTTTCACTTGTTTTCAAACTAGAAAAGTGTATACCTCTTCACCTATTTTGCCTGTCTTCCTACCTCCTACCTCACCTATTTTGCCTGTCCTCCTACCTCTCTACCTGCTGACAACCACTAATTGTTTTCTATATTTATGAATCTGCTTGTTTTGTTTGTTTGTTTTGTTTTTTAGAATCCACATTTTTTTAAAGATTTAATTAATTTATTTGACAGAGATCCCAAATAGGCAGAGAGGCAGGCATAGAGGGCGAAGCAGGCTCCCCAGTGCAGGGCTCGATCCCAGGACTCTGCGACCATGACCAGAGCCAAAGGCAGAGGCTTAACCCACTGAGCCACCCAGGCGCCCCTAGAGTCCACATATAAGTGAAATTATATGGTATTTGTCTTTCTTTGTTTGACTTATTTTACTTGGCATAATTCTTTCTAGGTCAATCCATGTTGTCACAAATAACAAGATCCATTCTTTTTTATGACCGAATAATATTCCTCTGTGTGTGTGTGTGTGTGTGTGTGTGTGTGTGTGTGTATCACAGCTTCTTTTTTCATCTTTCCATAGACATTTAGGTTGCTTCCATATCTTAGCTATTGTTAATAATGCTACAGTGACCATAGGGATGCATATATCTTTTTGAATTAGTGTTTTTGTTTTCTTTGTATAAATATCCAGAAATAGAATTGCTGGATCATACTGTAATTCTCGGTTTTTATTAAGATTTTATTGTTAAGTAATCTCTACACGGGGCTTGAACTTACAACTCTGAGACCAACAGTCACATGCTCTACTGACTGAGCCAGCCAGGAGCCCCATAGTTCTACTTTTAATTTTTTGAGGAACCTCCATACTGTTTTCCACAGTGGTTGTACCAATTTATATTCTCACCAATAGCACACAAGGGTTCCCCTTTCTCCACATGCTTGTCAGCACTTATTATTTCTTATCTTTTTGATAATAGCCATTCTGATAGATGTGAATTGATACTTCATTGTGGTTCTGGTGTGCATTTCCCTGATGATTAGTGATGTGGAGCAACTTTTCATGTGTCTATTAGCCATCTGGATGTCTTCTTTGGAAGAATGTCTATTCAGGTCCTCTGCCCATTTTTTTAGTTGAATTGTTTGTTTGTTTTAGTGTTGAGTTTTATGATTCATATACTAATCCCATATCAGATATATCATTTGTAAATATCTTTTTCCATTCAGTAGGTGGCCTTTTGGTTTGTTGATGGTTTCCTTTGCTGTGCAAAAGCTTTTTGGTTTAATATAGTTCCATTTGTTATTTTTGCTGTCGTTGCCCTTGCCGGGAGAGACAGATCCAAAAAAAATATCACTAATGCTGATGTCTAAGATCTTACTGCCATGTTTTCTTTTAGGAGCTTTATGGTTTCAGGTCCCACATTTAGCTCTTTAATCCATTTTGAGTTCATTTTTGTGTATGGCTTGAGGAAGGGGCCCAGTTTTCCCAGAACCATTTATTGATGATTCTGCCTTTTCCCCATTGCATATCCTTGCCTCCTTTGTTGTAGACTAATTGACCGTAGAGCGTGGGTTTATTTCTGGGTTCTCTGTTTTGTTGTGTTGATCTATGTGTCTGTTTTTGGATTAGTACCATGCCATTGTGATTCCTGTAGCTTAGCAATATAGTTTAATATCTGAGACTGTGGTGTGCCTGGGGGGCTCAGTCAGCGGAGCATTCAACTCTTTATTTTCAGCTCAGGTCACGATCTCAGGATCATGAGATCAAACTGGCTCTGCGCGCAGTGCAGAGTCTGCTTGTCCCCGCCCCTCCCCCTCCTACCCCTCCCCCCACCCGTGCATGCATGTTCTCTCTCTCAAATACATAAAATCTGGGATTTCGATACCTCAGCTTTGTTCTTCTTTCTCAGTTTTCCTTGGCCATTTGGGATTATTTGTGGCTCCATATAAATTTTAGTATTATTTGTGAAAAATGCCATTGGTGTTTTGATAAGGATTGCATTGAATCTGTAGATTGCTTGCTTTGGGCAGTATAGACGTTTTAACAATATTCTTCCAATCCATGAACACAGTATTTCTTTCCATTTGTTTGTGTCATCTTCAATTTCTTTTTTGATCAATGTCTTATATTTTTCATAGTATAGGTCTTTCATTTCCTTGGCTAAATTTATCCTTAAGTATTTTATTCTTACTGACGCAACTGTAAATAGGATTGTTTTCTTAATTTCCCTTTGTTCTAGCACATTATTAGTGTATAGAAATGCAATTTGTTTGTGTATATACTCTTGGTTTGTAGCCTGCAACTTTACTGAATTCATTTATTAGTTCTGATAGTTGGGTTTTTTTGTTTGTTTGTTTGTTTGGTGAAGTCTTGAGGGTTTTCTGTATATGGTGTCATATCATTTGCAGATACTGACAGTTTTACTTCTTCCGTAGCAATCTGGATGCCTTTTTCTCTTTCTCATCTGATCACTGTGACTAGGACTTTCAGTACTATGTTGAATAAAAGTGACCAGGATGGGCATCCTTTTCTTGTTCCTGATCTTTGAGGAAAAGCTTTTAGCTTTTCACAATTGAGTATGACGTCAGCTTCAGGTTTGTCATCTATGGCCTTTATGATGTTGAGGTGATATACCGTCACTCTGCCATGTTCTAATCATTAGAAGCAAGATGCTAAATCCAGTCCACACTTAGTGCAAGGGTGTTAGCAGGCATTAGTATCAGGAGGCAGCGGCTGCTGGGATCATCTTCGGATCTTCTTCACCTACCAGCCTTCTCATGAAGGTGTTGTAGGTTAAAGTGAATTAACTTGTGTAGAGTAATACACATGGTGTCAGACTCTCCGCACGAAAGAAAAGCTGGCTATCATTATTGTTAGCAGCAGCGGCCATTACTCACATCCGTTCTAATCTTTGACTTAGTATCACATCAAGAACCAAAGAATGGCATTTACACCAAAGCTGCGGTTTGGCCAGTATAGCTGGCAATTGCCATCAGGAAATAGGTATCTTCTTAAATGAGATGATATAGGAAAGGCTAATAAAGGAATTATTTACAGAGGTGTTTAGGAAGAGGAACAAGGAATGGTGCCACGCTCCAAGAGTGGAAGAGCAGGGAGCCATTACCACTTTTAAGCCTGAAGAGGGGGGAATATTAATGAGAACCAGGAGAAGGAAGCCTCAGTTCCAGGAGAGAGCTCCTGGCAGGAGCTGTGATCTTCAGAAGAACAAGGTGCTAAGCCATGGTGACCCAGAGGGGTGAGACTAGAGGAATAAATTCCTGACTTTACTCCTCTTCTGCTGGTGCCTTCCATCATCTGAGCCCAGTCAGGAGCCATGGGACAAGGAAACCCACCATTCTGCCCATGCAGGTAAGCCCTCCAGGATTGGAGGGGTGAATGGAAAATATCCAGCATGGGCAGACACAGCTCTTCACCAATGGGCTATTTCCTCTGAACATGACACTATAAAAGAGAAACTGAAAGGCAGTCGCTTGTGACACCTGGGTGGCTCAGTCAGTTAAGCCACTGCCTTCAGCTCAGGTCATGATCCCAGGCTCCTGGGATCGAGTCCTGCATCGGGCTCCCTGCTCAGTGGGGAGCCTGCTTCTCCTTCTGCCTCTGCCTGTCGCTCCCCCTGCTATGATCTCTCTCTCTCTCTCTCTGACAAATAAATAAAATTGTAAAAAAAAAAAAAAAAAAGGTTGGGGGGAGTTACTTAATCCTGAGTTTCCAGAATAGGAGTCAGGGAGGGATAGTGGCAGGAAGCACAGTTCCAGAAGAATTTGGTTCACTTTTTGGTTTATAGTGCCCTTGTGGCCCTTTCATTTGGGCCAGTGAGGAAGGTACAAGGATGTAAATCTGGAGCCGGCAGGCAGCCCAGAATAAGTTCAGAATAAGTTTCTCAGGAAGCTCTTGCGCACTGCAGGTTTTATTTATTCAGGGAATGAACTTAATGACATGGAAGGCATTTGTTCTGCTCACACCCTGGCTTTATTGGTGAGGTACCAGCTCAGTTACTGATGGAGACCTTAGGTGCTTCCAAAGGCAAATGGTTTTCCAATCATTCTCCTCCGGTAATGAGGGTCCGGGAATTTCACTTCCATGAGACAAGGCAGTGCAGCTGGAGAAGTGGCGGCTTAATGCCATAACCAGGAAGTGGGGTGAGCCCAAAGCCTTCAGGGTGGGCCTGTCTCTGCATTCACAGGGAGCCCTGGGGGAGTCTGGGCAACGGGGAATGGTTGTTTCCATGTTTTCAGGCTGCTGAAGTGAGGGACAATGGAAGGGGGCAGGAAAGGCTAAATTTATTGGAGTAATTTCTTTATTTTTTAAAAAAAGTGCTTTATGAAGATGCTATTAAAATACGATCTGGAAGACAGCTCCTTAAAAGGTGACAGGGGTGCTCACTAAAGTAGCCCAAGAGTGTTGTGGTTTTTAAAAATTTTTTTTGCAAGATTATTTATTTATTAGAGAGAGAGTAGGGGGAGGGGCAAAAGGAGAGGCAGACAATCTCCAGCAGGCTCCACACTGAGCATGGAGCCTGAGATGGGGCTCAATCCCAAGACCCTGAGATCGTGACCTGAGCCGAAATCAGATTGGACATTTAACCCCAACTGAGCCTGTCTAAAACCGACAGGTAGTTAGAAAAGTTTCTATTATCCCATCATCCAGTGGTTTAGTTTTAGAGAAAACAAACAAGCTTACTGCCTATAAAAACTCTCATATCTGCATACTTTAAAAAGTTAAAGAGGAATTTTGAATCCGCTTAAAATCTTCCAAAGTATTATAGAAGAAAGGGGGGCATCTGGGCCTTTTATTAAAATTATTAAATGTATGAGCGTCTGATAAGCTTGTATGAGTAAATGATTGGCTGCAGGAGGAGAGAAATTTACCAACCAAATTTCATAAAGATCTTTACGTAAAGGTGATTGGGACTGAAAAACTAACTCTGACGTGCACCATAGCTGCCCATCCCCATCTGTAGCCTTTGTGAGGCCTCCTCTTCCTCTGTGCCGGCCAGGCATTTCAAAAGCAAGGTGTGGACGTAGAACTGGACCCTCAAATCCACTTTTTTCACAAAGGGTTAACCAAAGTTTAAAACAATAATCGAGCGGAAAAAAGGATCATGGCCAGGAGTTGAGGGGGAAGAGGGATGAACAGGTGGAGCCCAGGGGATTTTTAAGGCAATGAAATTATTCGGTATGATACTGCAATTGTGGATCCATGTTCTACATTATGAAAGCCTGTGGAATGTGCAACATGGAGAGAACCCTAATGTAAACTCTGGACTTTAGTTAATAATAATATATCAGCAGTGACTCATGATTTTATAGAAAAGGCAGCACACTAATAGATGTTATTAACAAGGGCCGTTGGGGAGAGGAAAGTGTTGAGCAGGTTCATTGGAACTCTTTGTACTTTGCTCAGTTTTTCTGTAAACCTGAAACTGCTTCCCAGACTAAAGTCGATTAATTTTTTTAGGCGAGGCATATTTAATTCTAGCCCTCTTAGAACATTTCTAGTGAGAGCAAAAATGTAACATTAATAAAACATTAAAAAATACTGTTTAACCCATTTGCTTTAATTTGTATTTATATATATTTAATAATGTCCATAACAGATTATTACAGTAATACATAATTATAATCTGGAAGTAAATCAATCTCAGTCTATTGGGGGGTTGCCTCCTCAGACATTTTTATTGATACTATGCGCATTCAGAATGTTTGTTGCTGTCTGGACGGATGCGTTCCTGTGGAGAAAGTAAGCTTCAGCCGGCTTGTTGAATCCCAGGTGGCAACGTGATAACCCCCCCGGGGGGAGGAGGATGTGGGGGATGATTTACCAGGGCTGCCTTTCTGGGGGCCAAGGCAGCACCAGCCAGACGGCATGAACTGGGTGGGGGGGCGTCTGGCTGAGCAGCAGCCACAGTTAGGGGCTGAGAAACTTTGTTTATGTGGGAGCTTAAAAGAACTGGAATAATCATTACCTGACCAAGTGACTGGGGATGGAGGGCGGTGGGGGAGGACCAGACGTGGAGCCCGGAAGAGCCAGGTCATCTGGAAGCAGGGGAAGATAAGACTGGCTTAAATGTGCTGTTGGTCAATAAGGTAAGCAATGGCGGACACCAGGAGGCCCAGAAAGGCTTGAGAATGGATAGATACTGTCAGCGAGGTCAGCAGCACTGTGGGGCCTGCCGATTCCTGTAATGACCAGCTTCGTATCAAGGGGTCACTAGAGTGATACGACCCTGCAGGCTGGGCTTAGAGAGCATGGGCGTGGGGGCCGTTGAGGCCTGTGGGGTCCAGCGAGGAAGGAAGGAAGCAGCTCCCGCTTCCTCACTCATCACAGAATCGAACTGGAAAATGAAACAGCCACTTCCTGGCCTGGAAAGAGGGTGTTTCCAGGGCATCCACCGATTAGACAAAACCCCCAAGTACCTCCTCTTCCTGCTCCCTGAAATCCTTATTTCCCCTGAGACAGTGTCCCCTCAGAAGTGGTCGCACATGTCTTTGGCAACAGAACTTTTTCTTCACACTCTGCTGTGCAGAGCAGTGAGTATGTGAAGCAGACTGAGGCATGGGTGCGGGCGGCGGTGGGGACCGCAGGGTGGCAGCTGCGATGTCTGTCCGCGCTCACCCTCCAAACCGGACCCTCGGGTGGGAGCTGAGAGCGACTGGCTGGAGAAGCAAGTCCAAGCTCCCTGACGTGGCATTCAGGGACTTCCTCCATATTACCCTTACTTGCTCTCCCGTCTTGTTTGTGGCTGTTCCTTGCTTTCTGTTCTATGCTCCAAAGTGTAAGATAGCCGAGCTGTCCTTGCTTCTGTGCTCTGCTCATTGCTGCTGCTTCTGTCTGGAATTCCTTTGCACTGGCTGCCTTTGACCCAGTCTTCAGAATTCACCTGTGATGGTATCTCCTCTCATGCCTCCGGGCCCCCACAGCGCCCTTGATGTGCCTACATCTGAGGAGTTCCCTCTCGCTGCTGAAATTCCTCCTGTATCTGTTACCCCAGTAAGCTGTAAACTTCCCAAGGGCAGGAATCTGTGGGATCTCTGAGACCTCTGTCCCCATCCCCCCACCCCCACCCCACCCCTGACTCAACCTAGGCGATTGTTGGAGCCTTATCTGGCATCAGTTTAGAAGTCAAAGGATCCTTTCTGGAAAGCCAGTTTGAGAAAAGAAGGAGAGGGGGCGTGCTTTAAAAAGAAGGGAGGAACTGGATACTGGAGGGGAGAGGGGAGAGTAGAGGGGAAAGACGGGACCCAGGGGTCAGGCAGGAAAAGCACGGAGTCACTGCAAATTCACATCAGGTCTCGGGCTTGAGTCGCCCCACTGCTTCTGGATCGAATTAGTGGTAGGTAACTGGGAAGATGCTCTCTGGGCAGCAACGGCAGGGCCTTCCCAGGAGCTCTGGAGGCTTCTGACTACCTCCCCTGGTGCTCCAGGCCTCCAGGGATTCTAACCAGCATAATGGACTCTGAAGAGGGAGACGGCTGAGCAAGGCAAGCTTGTTCCGTCCCTGGGGCATGATGCTGGCTTGGTTAAGGACTCCTTCAGCTCCGAAGGAAGACAGCTCTTACTGGAATCGTTCACTCAAGGTTAAGGAAGGGCAGGTGGAAGAGGGGCTGGATTTTGTGTCACGAGAACCAGATGGATTCTAGGCCTTGCTTGACAACACCGAGCGTTCGCCACCTTGGTGTTGTCCGCAGACCACAAGAGCTAGCCTTTCTTCCGCTTCTCTGTTTGCAGACACCTTGCAGGAACACGTGAGGCCAGATCTGTGACCCTGAGCAAGTTCTTTAAACTTCCTGGGCCTTAGTTTCCTCACGTTCCTACACATCAGTGTAAGGACACTGATTGCATCCTACTTCACTTCATGGAAAGCTCTTAATACAGGTTCTGGTGCAGGATAAGCTCAATGAAAATGGGCTGAAATGATACTGCTAACACACAGAGTCATTTGGAAATGCTTAGTTGAGGATAAAAGAGCTGAGTTACCAAGAGGCGAGATAGCATAGGGCCTTGTCACTTAAAGCATGACCCGGGGTGAGCAGCGTCGGCGTCCGGTTGGGGCCCCAGCAGAGTTTGGGGCCCAGCCCCAGACGTACTGAGCCTGGGCCCACTGTTTAACAAGACGCCCCATGTGATTCATACGCATGTTCAGAGTCAGGAATTGCCGACCTAGAAGCACTGGCCCATCTGCCACTTGCTCTTTGTGTCACTCAGACAAGTTCTCTGACTTCCCCATATTTGTCATCTGTGAAACCCTAGCTCATGGGGTCATGGTGGTGCTTAAATGACTCTGTATGCTGGGAACCTGGGACGGCTGCCACCCGTGGTAGATGCCCTTCAGTGTCTGCTGTCTCTGCTCTCCAGCCCCGGGATCGTGCAGCCTTGGGCCTTCACTCCTGGGCCCAGGTTCAGCGGGAGCCAGACCTCCAGATTCACAGCCCAGCTCCCACACCTGGAGCAGGGTCACGGTCTGTCCGTGCCGCATAAGTGGTCACAAGGCTCAGTTTTCCCATGTGTTAAAACTGTAAAATGTCTGTGCCCAGCTCTCAGGGATGCTGAACCGTGGAGTGAGATGTGCAGCAGAAGGCGAGGCTGAGCCTAGTCCTCCAGACACACTTGAGCTTGATCAGTGGGCATGGACTGGTTAGAGCCCACACTTCAGGCTCCAGTGTGTCCCTGTCCCGCGGGAGCTCTCTGCCTCCTGCTGCCCACCCAGCAAGTGCAGGACCTCCCAGGCTGGAACTCCAGTACCGAGGCGGCCAGGATGCACAAAGGAGGGAGTGAAGGCAGGCTGGGCCAGGTGTGAGAACTGGCCTGCCCCCTCCCAGGCAGGCTGGGCCAGGTGTGAGAACTGGCCTGCCCCCTCCCAGGCAGGCTGGGCCAGGTGTGAGAACTGGCCTGCCCCCTCCCAGGCAGGCTGGGCCAGGTGTGAGAACTGGCCTGCCCCCTCCCAGGCAGGCTGGGCCAGGTGTGAGAACTGGCCTGCCCCTCCCAGGCAGGCTGGGCCAGGTGTGAGAACTGGCCTGCCCCCTCCCCAGGCGACTCACCGGATTCCCCAGCAGACCCGAAGCTCAAGGAGAGTAGGGCCACCTCTGTCTAGCTCGCCATCACGTTTCGGGAATGTCTAGTGTTTTGCCTGCCACGTAATAAGGGCATGTTCTAGGTTTGCTGTGTGAATACATAGGAGCACTATAGTGACAGCATGATGGCCAGAGGGAACCCTTTTCCCGTCCTCTGTCTTTCCTGGGCAGCCAGACTGCCGGTTTGGACTGAAGGGGAGATGACTCTGTTCTCCCCATCTCACTGCTGCCTCTGATACATCCTTTCACGGTTCCTCTTGGTAGCTCTGGTGTCACCACAGGAAGCATGTCCTTTTTAAGAAAATTTTATTTAAATTCCAGTTAACATACAGTGCAACAGTTCCAAGTATACAATTCAGTGATTCAGCGTTTGCCTACAACACCCACTGCTCATCACAGCAAGTGCCTTCCTGAATCCCCATCACCCGGTCAGAGAAGCATGTCCTTTTAAGGTATGAACAGTCTTCCCAGACTCTTTCTCTCTGTGAGGTCACTGGAAATCTTTCATCCATTTAGCTAAATTTGAGTGGTGTGTGGGCAGAATCCATTGATTGGAAAAGAAGCTTGTACATAATTTTGATTCTGAGTCCTGAAGGGACCAGGACTCATCAAGGGGGCGAGCCCCTGTGGAAGTTGGGGACCTCTGTTTGTACCAGCTCGGAGGTCTATGCCAAGAGGGGCTTCAAGTTGGCCACACCTGCCCAAGAATCCTGGTGTTGCTACTTTCTTGCTTTCTGTATGACATTAGGCTACTTTGTTATTTCTTCTGAAAATTGTTTTGTCTGCAAAATGGAGATAATAAAATCTTGCATAAGTCTGTCATGGGAATTGAAATTAAAGTGGAAGAGGCATTAAAAGTATGTGAGGTCAGACACTCGAGAGCATAAATGGGGGGGGGGTGCTGTTAGTAATCCACCAGGACCACCAGTGTGCCCGCACTGTCCCAGACAAAGCTGTACAGACGGTCTCTCTAATTAAAGGGCACGCGCGAGGTGCTCCGTGAGTGAGATTATCATTTTGATTGTTACATCTGCTTAAGATAGGATTGCCAGCTTTAGCAAATGAAACCTGTCTGAAATATTGCATGGAATGTACTTATACCAAATTATTTATTGTTTCTCTGAAATTCCAATGAAGTGGCTAATACTCTACTTTACCTGGCCACCCTTGTTTAAGAGCATTGGAAGTTAGATGATAAAATATTACAGGAAGTTAGATGATAAAATGTTACAACTGACCCCAGGAAGGGCTCACCTCCTGGAAACAAACTGTTGCACCTGTACTTGTCTCCCCGCTGGTCGCTGGCGCCATTTTGAGCCTGGTCTTTGGAGAAGGGAGCAGGACAGCAGGGAGGTGACGGAGGTGGTGGGAGGGATGGAGGGCCTGGGGAAACCGGAGGGGAAGGGGTCTAAGAGGTCCGGCCCACTGAGGAACGAACACATGAGGACCCCCTTAGATTTCGGGGCTGGAGGTTTGCTTAAGAAATTAAGGACAGAACCACCCCTGGGGCAGGAGAGGATGGAGAGGAGACGGGAAAGCTCGTGGTCGAGTGATGAGTTGCGTTTTCAGTGCGTCAAGGTGGGAGGATGGGCCTGGTAACTGGGACAGAGGTGTGGGACAGAGGTGTGGGTGGGGTCCCTCTGGAACCTGACCGGCTCAACACGAGCTTTCACCTGGAGCGCTCAGAGCACACCCGCAGGTCTTTTCCTTCACCTTCTCTTTTTTTCAGCTCAGCGGTGATTTATGAGCTTTCTCTCTGCTGGTGTGTGGGACAGGGGTGATGAGCAGAGGCAGGGATAAGCCACAGCCACCCACACACTAGGCCACACCTGTTGGCAAAGCACTGAGGAGTGGGCATGGGGAGGGGCTTCCGTGGGCCACTGGGGGTGGGGTTGGGGGCGGGGGGTGGGAGCTGTTCCGAGACCCTAGTCCTGAGTCGGAGGGACGCCTGCCCTTTGTGGCGGGGCTCTCCCTGGACGCTGCAGAGCCAGGTCTAATGTGAGCACCAAGGCTGGTATTGCTTTCAGGGGCAGAGCCCTGGGAGGGTTCGCCTCTCAGTCTTGGTGGAGCCTGCGGCCATCAGCCCCTGGGACACCCTCACAGAGGGACTCTCTGTCCGGGAGAGGGTGGTGTGTGGAGGCTGATTTAAGGAGCGCTCTGAGGGTGCAAGCTATTTAAGGTCCTTTGGCACTTCTCAAGGGGTTTCTTTCCTGCTGCTGCCCGCAGGCCTTCAGGGTGGGCTGAGCTCCTGTACACACACATGCACACACACATGCGCACATATAAGCATCCCCTTAGGCTCTGACAGCAGCTCCTGAGCACTTTTCCTTCTCTAATCTGAGTCCCGGAGTGGGACAGAGAGAAAGCGGGCCTCAGCCCCTTCCTGAAATCGGCTGGCTCGGCTGTTTGGCGATGGTCAGGGAGAAGAGCGATCTGCAAGGCTGTTGAAAAAGCAGAGTGTGCAGCAGCTTTAGACTCTTGCTCTGGGCTGTTGATTTACCTTATGGTCTGGAGGGGAGAGAAATGCCACTCCCAAAAGTGGGATCAGTTCCTTGGTCTCTCTGTTCCCACCCATCCCTTCACCCGTCCAAGGCTCTCTCACGGGCGCCCCTGCTGCTAGCCAACCAGACCGCACACTTGAACGGGGAGAGAAAGTGAGGCGTGGACAGAAGGGCACGCACCTGACAGCTATCTTACACCCACCTTTTCCCTCACTGGGGTTTTGGCATCGGCGATTTCCATTCTAGCTCCTGTCCTGCGGGAGGTGATTTCTGGTCATTCTCACATACAAGGCAACCCTGAGCGAGAGAATTCGCAAATGACAAGAAACTCTTGAATCCAAGAGGGGAAAAGGTGGGCAGAGGATGGGTGTCAAGTGTGTGCCTCCAGGCACACTCGACTTTCTACAGTTCCTTGACCCAAGTGTATGCTTCGGTCAAGGAACTGTAGAAAGATCCAGAGTTAAACGTAGTCAATAGAAAAATAATACTTGGCCGGGCAGGCTCAGTCAGCAGAGTGTGCAATGCTTAATCTTGGGTTGTGAGTTCAAGCCCCACGTTCGGTACAGAGATTACTTAAAAAATCTTTTTTTTTTTTTTAAGATTTCATTCATTCGTTTGACAGAGATCACAAGTAGGCAGAGAGGCAGGCAGAGAGAGTGGGGGAAGAGGCTCCCCGCTGAGCAGAGAGCGTGATGCGGGGCTTGGCTCGATCCCAGGACCCTGGGATCATGACCCGAGCCGAAGGCAGAGGCTTTAACACACTGAGGCGCCCATACTTAAAAAATCTTAAAAGAAATTCTTTATTCTGAAAGCATGACTTTTCTTACTTCTTGGTGTTAAAATTCTTTTTTTTTTTTTTCATAAAATGAAGATCATAAATGATGATTTTAAAAAGCTATTCATAGTTAGCAAAATACGATATTGGTAACCTCATGTTAGTCCCTGAAAAAAGATCTAAAAAATATGCTTTATGTGATGTCCCCAAGTCTGAGATCCACTGGTTTAGAGCATTGTCTACCCCAGGTGGCTTGGCCAGAGAAGGCATTTGGGGACCTGACGTGGTGCCCACAAGGAGCACCTGTGGTGTCCAGCATTCTGTCCCGACAAACGCACAGGTGTGGAGCAAACCCTTGCTGACATCACGGGTTCTAGGATAAAATAAGTCTTATTTTCCCTTTGCATCCTTATACCACAGAAAAACGATTAGAAAAATTCACCGTGTGTCTTGGCAGCACCCAGACAACAGCTACATCTCCATTCATGAGAGTTATGTGTACAGAGCAGCTGAAACACAGGCCTCCATTAGAACCTGTTGTTTTATTTAGCAGTGGAGTTTATTGCTTTCTGATTTGGTTGAATTAGATAAAATTGAACAAATATGTATTTGGATACCAACTGGACAAATACAGAATGAGGGGCTGTGGGGAAACTGAGCAGATCAGATGTGGCTGCTGCCCTCAAAGCTGTTTCGGTCCAGTGGGGTGAGGAGACAAGCTGCCTGATAACAGGAAGCAGAGGGGAGAGGCAGGAGGAGACCCAACCTTAGGGTGCCAGGGGGTAGTTCAGAGGAGCCAGAGGAGCCAGAGGGCATAGACCCGGGACTAGAAGAAGCATTATGAGAAAGAGGGCATCTCGGTGCACCAGCCCTTGTGAGCGCAACTGTGAGATCGATCACCCTAGCGTCCCTAGTAACTGATACCCAGTAAGCGCTCAGTGTTTGAAGAATTAATGAAATCTTAGTGGCCATAGGTGTCCTTGTTAAAATGAGCCACTAAGTACTGTGCTTTCTTTAGACTCAAAATATTTGGGAAAAGCTCTTCATTTAAGCAAGTTTTATGTGTATTAAGGGAGGATTCTCCATGTTTTAATTCAGTGGCTGTGATGCTTACCTTTCGCCACAAGAGGGAGCTGCTGCCTAGGTTATTTAAATAAAATAGTATTTCTCTAGGTTTGTCCCTGTCTCCTCAAATAACAGAGCAGTATATTGTGCCATTTAACCACCCTCCCCCAAAGAGGGCCACCAACCAAAAAATCCCGATCACTGTACAATAGACTTATTACCAGTAGTGTCTTGTTTTCCTAACGGAATTTCTCCTAAATTATATGATTAGTAGAAAAAAGGGCAACATTTAAAATGTATCCTAAATAGGTACCTTAGGGGCACCTGGGTGGCTCAGTGGGTTAAGCCTTTGCCTTTGGCTCAGGTCATGATCTCAGGGTCCTGGGATCGAGCCCCGAATCAGACTCCCTGCTCAGCGGGGAACCTGCTTCTCCCTCTCCTTCTGCCCGATATTCCCCCTGCTTGTGATCTCTCTCTCTCTCTCTCTCTATCAAATAAATAAATAAAATCTAAAAACAAAAAAAGGTATCTACCTTAGACCAGGCTTGGGGGTGGGGGGTTGGTCTTCAGAGCCCTAAATAAACCCAGGGTTTCCCCGTTTCAGAAGCTCTGCGTATAAAAATGCCTCAGGGCCTCATACGGAGGCCACAAATCGGAGATAACAGCCATTTCCAAATCTCGAGTTCTCCTGAGGGTCAAAGCCTTGCTGAGATGTTGGCTGAGTCTGGCCTTCAAACTTGGGATGTATGATTTCTTTTGCCAGGAGCTGCAAAGAGTAGACCATGAAATAGCCAAAATCCAGGTGTATAGCTTGAATAAGCACACACAGTATTTATAGTAACCGGAGCCTGGGGTTGTGCTTGGGTGGCTCAGTCGGTTGAGCTGCGGACACTAGATTTTGGCGCTCAGGTCATGATCTCTGGGTCCTGGGGTGGAGATCCACCGCCACCTCCCTGCTCAGCGGGGAGTCTGCGTCTCCCTCTCCCTTTGCTCCTCATCCACCCCATTTGTGCTTGCTCACTCTCTCTCTCTCAAGTAAATAAATAAAATCTAAAAAAGAGATTTATTTGGCGGTGGGGGGGCGGGAGGGACCAAGGGAGAGAATCTCAAGCAGACTCCACTCGGGGCTTAATCCCACGACCCTGAGATGACCTGAGTGGACATCAGGAGTTGGCCACTTGACCCACTGAGCCCCCAGGTGCCCCAGGACCAGGCCTTCTTGATTTTTGTGGCCCCCACAGAGCCTAGTCCAAGTGAAGTGAAGGGAAATGAGGTATCTGGCAAAAGGCTCTAGAAAGGAGAATGAAACGATAGACTTAAAAGCACTTTGTCAAGTTGATGTTCAAAAAAATAAAGATTATTCAAGAGGTTTATAATCTTACAAACTACCTTAGGAGGGCCTTCAGTGGCTGAGAGAGGGGAAAGAAAGGTTTGGTAAGGAGGTGCCCCAGGATCAGAAAAGAGCAGGGAGACCCTTCCTCACTCGCTCAGCACCCTCCCTTGGTTGCAGGCTCCCTGGGTGCTGGGTGGGCCTCTTGCCCAAAAGTGGTTTAAATCTGAAGTGGGACAGTTCCCCTACTCTAGCCTGTCCTCCCTTCCTGAAGGACGATGTGCTGGGGCCTGGCCTGAGGAGCCCCGGATGTTTGTGGAGAGAGAGGTTAGTATTTCTCCCAGAGGCAGCTAGTATCTTCATCAGTGCCTGTCCTTACCAGGGACCAAAAAGGGGCAGTTTTTGATTTAAAAACAAAACACTTTCTATTGTGGCAGAATATACACAACGCTTACCATTTTAACCATCTTGCAGTATATACATTTCAGCAGCACTAAGTACATCGGCAGGGTCGCCCAGCCATCACCATTCTCCGTTTCCAGAACTTGCCATTACCCCTAACAAAAACTGAACCCTAAGCAATAACTCACCCCGCTCCCCACCCCTGGTATCACTACTGTTCCACTTGCTGTCTGTCTTGATTGGCCTGTTCTCAGAATCTCGTTAAATGGAACCCTGCAGGGGCGCTTGGGTGGCTCAGCGGATGCTCTTAACTCCGTGAGAGCCTGGATGCAGATCTCACCTCCTTTCCACGTGGGGCCTCTTCCTGGTCCAGACTCCGGGCGGGGATGCCACACTGCAGGTGGTAGCTCTGCTTTTCATCTGCAGAGACGCAGGTGCCACTTTGCTCTCTGAGCCTCAGCAGCCGGTGTGTCAGCAGGAGCCCTGGGAGTGCAACCCCCGCTCACTAGGTGCGGTGACCACGGAAGGAAGAAGGCTGTAAAGCTTCGTGCCAGTGCAAAGGCTTGTCACTGAAGCCTGCAGTGTCCTGCCTTCACCACTGGCCACGAGGTGTGGGGCCTCTTGCTGACTCCGCTGCCATAGGCTTTGGAAGGAGGCTCTCTTCCCTCGCCTGTCCTGGCTGGGGGACGTCTGTGCTCCAGGCCCTGCAGGCTGACTGGGGGTTCATCGGCCAAGGGCTTCCTGTTTGCAAAGCTCCTCCAGGTGCTGCCAGCTTCAGGCTTTGGGGTGGAGGAGGCTGGAGGTTACGACTCCGCTCTCTCCCGGGCATTTGAAATAACCCCGGGCAGGGCCCGCAGGACACAGGGCACCGTGCATTGGCTCAGCGGCTGTTCAGTTCTCTCCTGGTTGGGGAAGGGCAGTGGTGGTGGGTTGAGGGTGCAGGGGTGAAGTGTTGAGTCTATTTTGGGAGGCTGCAGGAGTCTAGCTCGGCATGCCCTCTCCATGCTCGGCTCCCTCTGGGGTTTCCGGGAAGGATTTCCCATCTTCCCACAGCCACTCTATCCTGCTTCCTGCTTAGTGCTTGGAGTTGGACTAGTGGCCCCAAAAGGTGTGTCTCGGTCCTAACCCCTGGTACCTATGAACGTGACACTGTTTGGAAATAGGGTCTTTGCAGTTGTGGATCATCCTGGACTTAGGGAAGGCCCTAAATCCAATGGCAGGTGTTCTTCTAAAGGACAGAAAACGTCCTTTAGAAGGGGCGGCTCGCAGCCTCCAGAAGCTCCAAGTGAAGCCTGGGACTGGTTCTCCCTCAGAGCCTCCAGGAGGAATCGGCCTGTTAACGCCGCCATTTTGGACTTTGGGCCTCATCGTAGCTCACGCTGCCATCACCAGTTACCACAGAGCGGGTGGCTTGACCGACAGAAATGTATTTTCCCTCAGTCCTGGAAGCTGGAAACGTGAGGTCAGGAGGCCAGCATGGCCAGGCTTCGGTGAGGGCCCTCTTCCTGACTCGGGGCCCACCACCTTCCCTCTGGGTCCTCACAGGGCAGCAAGCGCTGGAGGGAGAGCAAGTATTTCTCTTTCAGAAGCTCTACTCCCATTGTGAGGCTCCTACTCTCACAACCTCATCTGAGCCTAAATTCCCCACAGCCCCATCTTTAAACACCATCACCTGGGGGGGGTGGTCAGGGCTTCGGTGTACAAATCTGGGGGATGCAGTTCAGTCCACAGCGGGCCTCCAGAGCTGGGAGAGAAGGAATTTCTGTTGTTTTAAGCCTCCCAGCTTGTGACACTTGGTTACGCAGCCTTGGGACACTGAGACAGGGCTCTCCCCACTTCTCTAGGCCCCTCTCCATGGATGCCACCAATGCAAAAAGAGACTTAGGGGCTGCGGTTGGGGGGCGTGTCACGGCCAGGGCACCGGCTTGGGAAGGCTTTGGATACACATGAATGGCGTGTCAGTGTCCTGGGCTCACAGGGTCCAGACTCGATGCTCCTGGGAGGACTAGCCCCAGGTAGAGGTGGGCCTGGGATGTTGCGGGCACACCTCGTCTTTGGCTACAGCCCCGCAGATGGGGCCCAGCACCACACTCTGAGGTCACTCATCACCACAGTCCCTTTCTGGATCTGCTGCTCAGCTTTGCATCTGGCACCGTGTACCCAGGCCTGCAGAATGAGCTGGGCCAGACACCCCACCTACGTAGGCGTCCACTGCTCACGTGTGTGGCACGCACTGGGTCGCTGCTGCAGGCAGGGCTCCAGTCCCCACTGGCTGCCCCAACCCTACCTAGCTCAGGGCCCAAACATATCCCCAACAGCGGCCCCAGAACCCGCTCGGAGAAGTTAAAGTGAGGAGGACCGGAAACTATAGTTGCGGATTGAAAATGACAGGGACCACGGCCCACTCCACGTGGCTGCGTCCTTGAAGGGGCAGACAAGGTCTGGCTGTATTTCACGAGGCCCAAGCTGACCTCAACCCACCAGAGCCCACGAGCAGCCTGCACGTGGCAGTGGAGGCCCACACAGCCGACTTGTTGGAGATTCTCCGCGGGACGGGCTCAGGCCCTGCTGCCCCCTGTCTGTGGCCCCCCCACCAGGCAGCAGCGGGCTCTGGCCCCACCCCATCCCTGCCTGCCTCCTCCGCCCACACGGAGCCCCCAGCCCAAGGATGAGGACGACGGCCTGGCTCCAGCAGCTGCAGTGGTGACAGTGACAGTGAGGATGAGGGTAGGAGTCAGGGAAAGACAGAGCCGCCCAGCTGTGGGGGGTGAGGGGGAATCAGCAGGCAGGAAAGGGGAGAAGAGCTGTGAGGGAGAGCATGACTCCCAGCTGGGGCTGCCGTCAGGACAGGCCCAGGCAGGGGGAGGGGGAAGAAATGAAGTCCCTGGCAGCTGGACCCAGGCCGGGGTGTGCTGAAGAGACCGTGGCTGGGGACACTGGTAAACGCTGGCTGCGGCGGGTTGCAGCATGGGGCAGTGTGGGGGGAAAGAGCTGAACTCGGGCTGTAGGAACCTAACCTTGGGCAGCAGTGATTGGAACATGGGTGGTATTGGGGAAAGCCCTTAGCCAGCAGCGAGGAGGCTTACTTGGAAAACCCAGGCAGCAGAGACTTTTCCACTGGGCAAGGACATGGTTGAGGGGTGGGGCTTGAGGGATTTGGGCAGAGGCAGAGGGAGGGCGTGGAGGGGGAGAACCTCCGGTGCTTATGGGCGGCTCAAGAACGGGCATGCAGCTAGAACTCAAGCGGCAGCTGTGGGAGAGATGACCTTGAACATGATGGTTTGAGACCCGGGAGCAGGGACCTCAGGCTTGAAGCCGGCCCCCGCTCTTAGGGTGGGGTGGAATCATCTGGGCAGTGGGCAAGGAGGCCACTGCCTGAGCCCCTCTGCGTGGCTCCCTACCCCCCACCCAGGAGGAATACAGCAGCCCTGTGGCCCCCAGTGGCTGGGGCCAACCAACACTTGGGCTCAGAATCTCTCCCGCGGATCCCAACTCCTTGGTTTAAATGTTAACATCATTTCTGATTAAAAACAAACAAACAAACACAAAACTCCCAGTTCCGACCACGAAGGGCAGGAAAACAAGACTTAGAGGGCTGAGCTCTGAGTCATTTCTGCTTCCAGTTTCCATCTGTGAACGCAGCCCCATCACCACAAACCTGCCGGTGTCGCACTTGCAGGATGCCCCCTCCTTCCCAGGAAGTCCTCCCGCTAGGCAGACACCGCTCCTCCATAGAGCTATGCCGGCCCTCGGCAGACACCTCCCGGGGACACAGATCCCAGCACCCGCTGCTTGCCCTCCCATCGCGTCAGTGACCTTCTGGAGATCGGGCCGAGCTACAGAAGAGGTTCCAAAGATGAAAGCCTTTGATGTGGTGACGGACTGCTGGGACAGATGTTAGGAGCTGCTGGAGCTCCCCGATAGCCCTGTGCTGTCCACTCTGGCTGGCTCTGCTGGCAGGGAGGGAATGTGCCCCAGGGCCTTGCTTTGCGGGAGAGGGGGTGACGGTGGGTCTATTTGATGGGGTGAACACAGCACAAGGGCAGAGTGAGGAGATCTGCTGTGTCACCATACTGCTCTGTGACCTGAGGGAGGTCATTTCTCTAAGCCGCCTTTCCTCATCCTTAAAATGGGAAGAATGGAAGTGACTTTTCAGTTCCTTCTCTGAATCAATAGTCAGTCCTGGGAGATGAGGCAGATTAGACAAGCAGCAGATTTTTTTTGTTGTTCATCGAATTGTGGTAAAAATATATATAACATGACAGTTACATTTGGACCATTGTTTTCATTCTTTATTTTAATTGTGGTAAAATATGCACAAAATTTACAACCGCGGCCATTTTTAAGTGTACAATCCAGTGGCATTAAGTACATTCCACAATGTTGTACGACCATCACCACTGTTCATTCCAGAACTTTCCCATCCTCCCAATCTGAAATTCTACCCGCTGAGCAATAACTCACCCCTCCCCATCAGCCCTGGCAATCTCTATTCTACTTTCTCTCTCTATAAATGTGCCTCTTCTAGGTACCTCATTTAAGTGGAATCATAAGATTTGTCCTTTTGTGTCTGGCTTATTTCATCAAGCATGTTTCCGAGGTTGATCCGTATTGTAACATACATCAGAATTTCATTCCTCTTTAAGGCTGAATAATATTCTCCTGTATGTATATCCTGCTTTTTCTGCTGATGGACACTTGAACTGTTTCCACCTTTCAGGACTGTGATTCATGCTGCTGTGGACATTGGCATACACGTGTCTGTTCACATCTCTGTTTTCACTTTTGGGTGTATACCTAGGAGTAGAATTATTGGATCTTATGATAGTTCTATGTTTAGTTTCTTGAGGAACCACCAGACTATTTTCCCTTGAGATTACTCTCACATGAAGGCACTGCCATGAGTGGGTGCTCGAGAATTCCATGGAGAAGTAGCTCGAAACCACGTGGGTTCAGAGAGGTCACCCATACCCAGGGCTCCTGCTTCTGGAGTGTATTACCTTGTGGCTGGAAAGTGGCTACGAAGAAAAATCATTTTCTCTCCTGTTCACTTGTCTGGAATTTTAGAAATGGTGGTGATATGGGCATACATTTCTGATTTCATCGATAGAACAAAACCCCAACCAGCACTGGATGAGGACTGGGGAAAAGGGCCGGGGGTTTAATTGGAAGGGCAGAAAGGTGGATGACCCTAAGACTGAAGCTCTCAAAACCCTGAGCGGAGTTACAGGATGGCCTAGGTCAGGTGGGGAGAGGCCAGCGGAGCGAGTGAGCCGATGAGCTGACCCAGCCCTGAGCTACTCTGAATCCAGATTAGGTCTGGCTTCAGAACTGGCTCAGTTCTCCTTGCTAGCTTCGGCAGTGAACTTAAGCTTCACAAGTTCAGCTTTCTCATTTGTAAAATAGGGACATTATGAAAGTCAGGAATAAAACCACATCCGTGAGATGATTCCCACAGCGCCTGGCCCTCAAGCTTGGTATAGCTCAGGAAATTAGCTGACTGTGTTCCTTCCTCAAGCCTTGAGCAGCATACTTGGGGGCTGTGTTAGCCTGGGAAGCCCCTCCCTCCCCTCCCAGCTCTAGAAACCTGCTCTGATGCAGTTTGCATTTTGGTGGCTATTCTAGAACTTAGCTGTTGCCTTTCTACAGTTTCCTTTTTTCTCAAGTGCTTTATCTTTTGGGGACTGGCAGATAGGCCTACTTGTATGTACAAAACTGACTTTTAAGCAAAGGGTACGTTCTTTGCTTAAAAAATTTAAAAAACAAAGCACTAGAAAACCTGTTATTCTGGACCACACTCTTCAAGATGCCTTTGGAAATGAATACACTTTGTTAGTGATCCCACTTCTTTTACTGAAAAGGGTTCACTCTCCAGGCAAGATAGAGCAGGACCGCAGGAGAAGCGCTGTGAAGGTACTGGAGGCCGTCACCTTACATAAATATAGATCGTTAGCATTAATCATAAATACAGAAAGTTAGAGGTCTGATAAATGAGCTCAAATCAAAGTAGAAAGATATTTCTCTCTTCCCCACCATTCTCTGCTCTGCCTGGTGCTCAGCTCAGCTCATCCTTGCTGATTTAATTCAATGAGCCGACCTGCAAACACAGCCAGTGTTCCAATGATACAGACGAGCATGAAGACTCCGAGGAGAATGTGGTCCATTACCATTGCAACATACTTCCATTCCTCGGCCGCCTGGGAGAGAGAAAAGTGTTAACGTTTTCTTTAGGTGGTCATTAGAATCACAGTGTTCACGCTATGCGTGGTCTACAGCCCTCTCCATCTGTAGATTTCAAAGCCCTCGACACCCCTTGGCTGGCATGGTGATCTTTATCCTTCCGATAGGTTATTCCCAGTGGGATGGCTCAGGAAGCTGGCTTAGGGGTGGTCACCAAGGCCCATCGTGGGTCAGCAGCTGCTTCGTGAATGCCAGCCTACCCATCAAGACAAACCCATTCATCCGTGCTCAAGTATTTGATCTTTTAAGCCTGGATGTGTGGGACAAGCCACAGAACTTACGTTATTGGACTCCTGGTCTGACTTCATGGTCTCTGCGATGTATTTGACTCCTTCGATGGCACTTTTTACCTCTGGGTGTTTGATCAGCGGAGAGTGGAAACCCATAGGTGGAGGCACTGGCTTCCCGGAAATGTCAGAAATATCAATGTCTTCTGTAAAAATCTTTTTGTCTTGTTTTTCTCTAGAGGGTCTTTTCATTGTGGAGAAGAACATGATATTTGGGATAGTGTCGATAAAAACCTAACAGAAGAAATCCACGCATGAGAATTATTGTGAGCAGGGCAAGTAGCAAACTCTGACTTTGAATTAGCAACGTGAGTCTAGGCACAAGTCATTCGGCTTCTCTGGGCCGTAGCCTCTTTGTCCTTAAAGCAAAAGGACTCTACTAGATTTTCTCAAAGATTTCTTTAGGCATATCTTGTGGCCTGTCAAATTACTAAGGTAAGAGACATGACTCTGTAATGTGAGCAGTTCGCCACTGGAGGGAGCCTGTGTGCAGCTATTGGACTCCATGACAAGCCAATGATGCTTACCCTTCCAGCCCAGCTCTAGGTACTGGCTTCTTTCAAAGCCATGTGTTAGCAGGATAATATGGTTAAAGAAAAGGTCTTTCTGGCTAAGAGAACATATAAGTCTCCAAAACAGCTCCTCTGTTTTCTTCCATTTCTTGTTCCTGAAGAAATGCAACATAGGGGTTGCCAGGAGTCATGTGAGTCTTTACAGATACAGGGACTGACTGTCTTCCCAAAAGAATACATTGCAAGCAGTAGTGTCTCTGTCAATTCATGACAAATCTTTTGCATGCTACAGAAGAGACCCTGAACACTAGTGTCTCTGTGAAGTTTTATTTAAAAACTGACATATTGGAAATGTTAACACATTTTAAATTTCAATAATGTAAATATTTGAGACCATGTTCCTCGGTGAAACTCACTTTTTGACAATTTCTTGTCAAGCACCCCTCCATCTCTAGTCCTTATTCTACTCTCAGCAGATGATTTTTTCCCAGCAAAAAATAAGCAGTCTGTTCAGAGTTTGGAAGACATACAAACAGAAATCTCAAGAATTTCACAACCTTTGAATAAAAAGACAGTGATTTATTCACCTTCTCTAATCACAGAGATTATTTGAGCTTGAATTTGGAGTGGGCTGTAGTAATTCTGTTTTTCTTCTGTGTCTGGGGAGGCTACGTGAGTTATTTATTCCTAGAAAGAGGCTAAAGAAAGTTCCTTCCAGAAATCCCCCCAAAATCCCCAAAAAGGACTTTCAGTTCCTAAGTACCCACAAATGTGAGCCAGAATTCCATTGGCCCCCTGGAAGGAGAGACGTTCTCGTGGGCAAGAGATGGCAGGGCCTCGCTCACTCACCTTGCGTACCCAGTTGGGCATGACGTGGGTGCTGGGGGAGCGGTGGTGTGTGTTGATGACAATGACGGTGATGATGATAGACGCGATGACAAACACCATGGTGAACAGCATGTATTTCCCAATCAAGGGCACAGCACTGGAGGTGGAGGGGATCAGCTCCACGATGACCAGGAGGAACACGGTTAAGGACAGCAGGACCGAGATGCTCAGAGTCATCTTCTCTCCTGGACAAGATGAAGAAGAAATCCGACCGCTCATGTGTTAGGGGCTGAGTTGCCGTATCCTTCCATTTTACACATGGAAGCCCTAAGCCTCAGCACCTCCGTGACTGTGTTTGGAGATGAGGCCTTGAGAGAGGTAATTAAGTCAAAATTAGTTGATTAGGGAGGGCCCTCATGCCGGATGACTGTGTCCTGATGGGAAGAGGAGATTAGGACAGAGACACAACAGAGAGGAGAGACCCGGTGAAGACGGGGGGAGAAGACAGCCACCTGCCAGCCAAGGAGAGAGGCCTCAGAGGAAGCCAAACCTACTGACACCTTGACCTCCAGAACTACGCGGAAATAAGTTCTTGTTTAAGCCACCCAGTCTGGGGTACTCTGTTATGGCAGCCCTGGCCAGCTCATATACCACAAAACCCAAGGCTGAGAGCAATGGGACCCTCATGTTGCCAGGGCAATTTCTTGGGCAGAATGAGACCTTATGCACCTTAGCTCTGCTGACAGTGGCAGGTGGCAGGCATTTCCATGACAGGCCGCTGAGGCAACCAGTGGGTGCTTGACCTCACATCCCAGAATTCTGTGGCTTGCTGGAATTCAGGGAACCAAGTACACCTAGCTGTGTGACAAGTTAGATTCCGGGTGGCAGTTTTCTGTCTGTAGCAGAATGTCATGAGCCTTCCAAAACAGAACCTGACCTGCTTGTTACCCAGCAGACGGATGGGCAACCCCAGAAGTACACGTGTAATTTCCTTGCTATGGGAGGAAGCTGCAGGACCAAAGCCAAGAAAAGTTCAAAACCAAGGAACTACTTTTTCACATTCATCTAAGAGAATAATTTTGTTTTTTTCTTTTTCCGTCTTTCACATTAAGGGGCCAGTGATTTCCTTGCCCCAACTTCTTTTCACCAAGCCCTATAATTTCAGGATGAATAATTCCCTGTTAAGTCTTGATATGGCAAGCGAGAGAGGGGCTGAATGGCACTGGGATATTTTTGTGGGGACGGACCACCTGAGAAGCAGTTAGACAGCCTTTGGAAGGGACTTTCTTTGAGCTGGTCTTGCTGTTTGTTTTGGGAAACCCTCGTGTTGCTCTGTTCTCTTCCCATACCTGATGCTTCCCGATGCTGTGAGTATCTGTGGGATACAGAGTGGAAGTACAGAAGCAACGACCAATTCTACCTAGTTAGGAGAAGTCTACCTAGTGGGGAGGAGAGTCTTCAAAAGTGAAAAAGAATACTTGGGGCACCTGGGTGGCTCAGTCGTTAAGCATCTGCCTTCGGCTCAGGTCATGATCCCAGGGTCCTCGGATGGAGCCCCGCATCAGGCTCCCTGCTCATCAGGGAGCTGGCTTCTCCCTCTCCCACTCCCCCTGCTTGTGTTCCCTCTCTCACTGTGTCTCTCTGCCAAATAAAGTAATAAAACCTTTTAAAAAAAATAAAAGTGGAAAAGAGGACAGAATTATAAATACGAGCTACTGATCAAGTTACATCAAGTTTCTCGATTGATAATAAGAGCTAACATTTATCAAGCATTCTTACTGTTCTAAATGCTCTTCAAGCACAAACCATTTCACGCTTACAGAAACTCTGATTCACTTCCATATTGCCCTGACTGGCATTTTCTCTCTTCACTTTAAGAAGCTTCAGTTGATTAGAAAGTTGAAAAAAATTTGTATTTGTAATCATTTGTTTAAAAACACAGTCATAGGGGCGCCCGGACGGCTCAGTGGGTTGAAGCCTCTGCCTTCGGCTCGGGTCATGATCCCAGGGTCCTGGGATCGAGCCCCGAATCGGGCTCTCTGCTCGGCAGGGAGCCTGCTTCCTCCTCTCTCTCTGCCTGCCTCTCTGCTTACTTGTGATCTCCGTCTGTCAAATAAATCA
Source organism: Mustela erminea (assembly GCF_009829155.1). Lineage (NCBI taxonomy): Eukaryota > Metazoa > Chordata > Mammalia > Carnivora > Mustelidae > Mustela > Mustela erminea. Next base: position 69,912,589 of record NC_045621.1, read on the forward strand.
ATAAAAATCTTAAAAAAAAAAAAAAAACCCCACCCACAATCCTAAGTACAACGTGCACCCTGTGGGGCAAATCTATTTTTTTTTTTTTTTAAGATTTCATTTCATTTTTTTTTTTTTAAGTAATCTCAACACTCAATGTTGGGCTTGAACTTACAACCCCGAGATCAGGAGTTGCATGCTTTCCCGACTGAGCCAACCGGGTGCCCCTTGTGGGCCACATTCTGCCTTATTCTCTACTGTGACCTTGATGGGTGACAGTTGTTCAGTATGTGGAATGAGCAAGTGCATATGAATCCTTTTTTTTTCCTTGTTGGAAAGTTGAACTTAGACGTGTGTGTGTGTGTGTGTGTGTGTGTGTTCTTTTATCATTTTGATACAATTTTACCGGTCATAAGTTTGAGGACTGTCTGTATCACCTTTTCCCCTTCTTGGTTGTCCTAAATCGTTTATGAGCAGTGACTTCAAGCAGGCACTTCCCCTTTTCTGCGGATGGTTGGTATTTGGTGAAATTATGTCACAGGTGTGATTACCCAGTAGGAGGTAAGGAAGCTGTCCAGGCTGATATGTGAGAAAGAATTGCTACTTGGGAAGCATGGTCTTGTGTATAGAGATGCTGCCATCTGGAAAACGGGAATGCCAAAGCTATTTTCAAGTGGCAAGCAGTGAGGAAAAGACGCAGGACTTGGATTAATCAGTATATAGTCTGCGGCTTCATAGGGGACGTGACATGAGGGTGTCTGTGACCCAGGCCTTACCCAGCACATTCCTGGGCACACACTAGATTTTTCGGCAAGGAGGCACTGGTGGTCATTCACATTACCCAGACTGAGCTGTGCACGTGCGCCTCTGAGGTCATGTTCAACTCTGCCTGCCCTGTGGTCTGCGCCAGCCGAGAGCTCTAGCCACAGACACTCACCACTGAACAGGGAGACCATAAAGGCGTCCTCCCAGGGATGATGCTTTGGGCGTGTCTGCCTGTATTTGTTTACTGGCCCATGATTATTCCTGGTTTCCCCCCACATAGCAGCACGAGATCCGCCCGCGGCAGCAGCTGCAGCCACCGCCCTGGCACCCACCGGAGTCTGTGGGCAGGTAGAACACCAGGCCAGTTAAGAAGGAGAAGAGCAGGCAGGGAATGATGACGTTGACGATGAAGTAGAGGGGCAGGCGCTGCATGACAAAGTGGTAGGTGATGTCCAGGTAGGGGGTGGAGGGGCAGCAGGCGTAGAACACCCAGTGCTTCCAGCCCCGGGACTCCTTGATCACCCACTCTCCACTCTCCATGAAGTTGCTTAGGTCTGGTTGGTCGCTTTCCTGAGAAGATAAAATGAAACTGTGAAACCCCAGCTGTGTCCCCGTGGAGGAGAGGCGGGTTTCACACTCGGCTGTAATAAAACAACAGATTCCAGGGCTGTTGGGACTGGAATGGAACCCAGAAGGTCACTTCCGATGTGGGGTCTTAGATCCTCTCCTATAAAGTAAGGGGGGGGCGGGGTTGAATCACTGGGGTTCTCCGTGTTGACCACACCTTCAAGTCACTTGGAAAGTTGACAACATATGGGTGCCGTAGTCCCACCCCAGACTGATTAAGCCAACATTCCTGGGACCAAGCCAATTTATGTAAGAACCAGATGGTTCTCATGTGTTCTCAATTGAGAACTGGTGAATTCGATGGCCCCCAAAGGTCTAACTGGTGCTGAGAGTCTGGGACTCTGGAGGGCCAGAGCTGGACACCTGGACGGTGCTCCTCCTGCGTCCAGCCCCGTCTGTCCCTCGAGGGTGACGCCTACCGGGTTGATGGCCACCACCGAGCCGTCGTAGGTCCAGGTGCCCAGCTTCATGCTGCAGTTCTGTTCATCAAAGGGAAAGTGGGTGACGATGATCTCACAGTAGCTTTTGAAGATGGCCGGGGGTGTCCATGTGATGTGGCCAGTGTAGTCCAGGAGCACTTTGGTGAACTTGACAATGGCAAAGTCACCATCTGCACTGCAAGCGGAATCAAAGAGGAGCGTGACTCCAAGTGACGGATGAGCCTTCGTTTGTGCTCGGGGATGTTAGCGGGAGACAGCTGTTAATTATTCAGGTGCTAATTATAGATGCTTTCATTCGGGCAGTGTCACTCTTTATTCATGGCAACGTTTCCCAAATTTGTCTGGTAATCGCTGGGGTGCTTGTTTAAAATACAGATTTCTGAGCACCATCTAAGCACTAAATCAGAATATCTGGGGAAGAACCTAGGAATCTAGAGCTTTAAAGAAATAACAGGTGACACTATATACCAGATGTTTTCTTCCCAGTCCTCAGTAGCATTTGTAATGTTAATCTCTCATCTATCCCTTCCCCAGTGTTCTTTGGAAGTTAACTGGAGGAAAAAAAAAAATAGGAATTTTAAACAAAAACATGTCCAGTGGTTCATTATTGTGGTAAACAGGTTAAAAAAGGGCTCTGCTTTCTTTTGCACAAGTATCTAGGACTCAGTAGGGTAGAGTCGCAAACTCAGATGCCTCCAGGCCCAGGCAGGTGAGGAAGGGGTGAGGGGTGAGGGGAGAGCCTTCTCTCCTCTGAGGAAGGTGCCACTCGGCTGTGGAGTCTGCTTGTGAGGGAAGGCGTGATGCTCACAGATACTGGGAATCTTCCTTGGGACCTAGAGATCTAGAATTTTTTAATCCAAAGTTTCCATGCTTTTGAATAAGGGATTTTTCTAGAGAGACTAGAACTCCAAAGTTTAATGTGATACTGTTCAATTTTCAAATGTTGGCACTGATTTCTCATCTAAAAAAATCCACCATGGTAAAGGGGAGCCTGGGTGGCTCCGTTGGTTAAGCGTCTGCCTTCAGCTCAGGTCCTAATCCCAGGGTCCTGGGATGGAGCCCTTCGTCTCACCCCTCTAACCCTCCCTGCCCTTCTCCCTCTGCCCCTCCGCTTGTGCTGTCTGTCTGTCTGTCTGTCTCTCTCTCAAATGCATAAGTAAAATCTTTAAAAAAAAATAATAAATAAATAATCCACAGTGGTAGGTAATGAAAAATAATGAGCCACTTCTGCAGGCCTTATTCAGTGGGCAGTCCACTTGACCCCAGACAGCCCGTGTTGTGGGGCCCCCGGCAAAGGTATTAGAATAGGTGTTGAACAGGGGACGTAGGGCCTATATTGGTGCCTCACTTCATAAATCAAGAGATTTTCTTCCTACTGGATTTTTCCTGGGGTGAAGGTGAGGCTCTCTCCAGAAAACTGCAGTTCTGGACCTTCCCCAAAGGGCCCCAAAGAGCAGAGGACCACAGGATCACCCAGATCTGTCTCCATAAGCAAGTCAAACAAGGTTCTCTCCCCTGCAGGCGTTCCCGAGCAAGCTTATCAAGAGGACCCCAGGACTTTACTTGCTTCTCTTAGATTCTTACTGAAAAAGAAACTTCCTAACAGCCCAGGCACTCTGCTCTATCAGCGTATTTGTCCAAGAGGGTTACACAAACAATTGGCTAATCGGGCTCGAGCTTGAATCTCAGGTTGTCACTGGAAAATCTGTAGTAGAAAATCAAAGTGGGAGGGTCGGCCTTAAGGGGGGGTCATTTCCGTTCACAAGGCCTTGCCAACCTCCCCGGTCAATGCTCGAGAAGGCGCAGCCCGCTTGCCCAGCCCCTCGCTGTAGACCGCCAGCCTGTAAGCCCTCCAGGCCGCTGGCGGATGCTCCTGCCTGGGAAGGACGCTCTTTGAAATGAGCATTCCCTGACAAATGAAGGGCGTATGATAATGAACCTGTCATTAAACCAGAGTGTCTCGCATCACATTATAATTTCACTATGTGCAGTCTGTCACGGAGCCCAGTGGATGGGTGACGCCGGCCTCCCGGCCATGGGCAACACGCGATGTCTCGGGCTGCCGTGGGGATGTGATGGATAGCCACCCCCGGAGGTTCAGACCTATCGGGAGGACGGACATGGGATTCCGAGGAACTCGATTATATGAATTTGGGTTCCTTGGATAGTTGCCACACAGCCTTCAGGAGCGCTCAGGAATTAAATGTCCCCCACCCCACAGCCCCGATTCAATTTGGCTCTGATAATTGTTTCTATTCATAACATGAGACACCATATGGCATCCCTAGCATGTCAACTTGGCTCTTGGTTTTTAAGGGTTATTTAATGGGAACAGTGGTGAGAGGCATACTGAGAGTGGCAGCCCTTCCGAGAGGGCCCTTGGGCTCCCTCTGCCCCCAGAATGTCCCCCGCCCCAGCTTGTTTCGCTTACTTGTTATAGAGCACGAGGTCTGGGCGCCAGATCTTTTCCGAGGGAATGTGGATTTTTTTCACGCCGCCATAGTCGTCTGGGTTCCATTTCAGATTGTAATCCACCCATTGCTAGAAATGAAGACGTTTCACTACTAAGAGGAGCTAAAAACATTGTTTTAAAAATCTGAAGTTATCAAGAGGCGTCTGTCTGGGTGGCTCAGCCGGTGACGCAGCCGGCTCTTGATCTCAGCTCGGGTCATGATCTCAGGGTCGTGGGATCGAGCCCTGAGCCGGCACAGAGTCTGCTGGAGACTTCCTTCTTGCTCTGCCCCAACTCCCTGCCCTCTCTCTCTCTCTCTCTCTGTGTCTCTCAGCTCAAGAAATAAAATCTTCATAAATAAATAAATAAAGTTATCAAGAGTCCTGATGGTACAATAGTTCAGATATTGACCAAAACTGTGCTCCAGTAACAAAAGTTTGATTCAGAATTCAGCTTCCACTTTAGTAAACGGTAACAGCAAACACTCTATAGCACTGACCGCCCCCCACCATGCACGCACTGCTGAGAGCATTTTAGATATATTCATGATGTAGTCTTCACAACAATCCTGTGAGGGAAGAGTGACTATTGACCCCATTTTACAGAAAAGAAACCAAAGGTACCCCAAGTCACACCACCGGGTGGCAGCACATCAGCCGTGCTGCCCCGCCCACCCCAGGAAAGGAGAATGACCTTCGTGAACATTCCCCTGGAGCAGCCAGCATCATCTTTTAAAAGTGCTCTGTTTTTTCCTACATTGTGAAAGTAATACACGCCCCATGTAGCCCATTTAGATGACACAATGTTATGAACTGAACCATGTCTCCCCAAAACTCGTATGTGGAAGTCCTAATCCCCAGTACCTCAGAATAGAACTTTATTTGGAGATAGGGTCTTTCTAGAGGTAATTAGGCTAAAATAAGTTCATTGAGGTAGGCTCTAATCCACTAAGGATTAGATGTATGTTCTTAAAGATGGGGACATTTGAAGACAGAAACATGTTCGAGAAGAATGCCATGGGGACATGCCGTTGGCCAACTCTATGCCAAGAAGAAAGGCCTGGAAGCCGAATCTCCCTCACAGCCCTCAAAAGGAACCAGTTCTGCCAATACCTGGATTTGGACTTTCGGCCTCAAGAACCGTAAAAGAACAAAATTTGTCTGTGGCTTTGTTACGGCAGTCTAGCAAAGCACAAAGTAAAACACACACATACACACACACACACACACACGCCCTGACAAATATGATCTTTAGTCCCACGACACCGAAATATTTTCTTGCGTCATGTTGGTATGCATCCCTGTTACCCAGATGGATCCCCACTCCAAGGACCGGGTTCAATTCCAGGGTGAAGACAGGCGACATCCGTGTACTTATTCAGCTGAATACCTGTTTCAGTCGCACGTTGGTTGTCACAATCTGATTTACTTCATCCTGAAAAAAAGGTCAGACTGCATCTTTAGTGGGGAGGCAGGGGGCCAAGGGACGGGGCCCAGGGTGAGGGGTATGGGGAGCCCCACGTGCCGCCGCCTCACCACGTTGATGAGCTGGATCAGCTGTAGGCCCACGGTGACCTCCACAACCTGGCGGTGGTCTTCTACCGGCCGCACCACGCTGTTGTAATCTTCAAAGAGCTTGGCCACCAGGCGGGTCTCATGTTCGGAGCCCAGGACGAGGCCAGCTGGGACAGCAAATGACACACACGCTGTCAGATCCCGCCCCCCACCCTCCCCCAACACTAACGTGAATCACTGAGGCATGACCCATGAATGGAAGGCGCGTGGGCCCCCTTGGTGGGAGGCTCCCAGTGCAGCTTTTACAGCCCTACATTCCTTTCCAGTGGCAGCTGCTGGTGGGGTCCCTTCCCAGCGGGGCGTGCCAGATTATCATGAACAGATGACATTCCTGAGCACAGCCGCTGGCTGGACTCGGGTTTGCTGGGTGCACATACACACAAAAGGAAAAATCCATGCACAAGCCTGTCTCCATATTTCAGGGTCTCGTCCCAGGGTCATGAGATCTCAAATCTCAGATCTCAAAATGCTAGGAATGCCAAAAATTGATGCCAGTTCCTACCCATTAGGATGGCAGAAATTTACAGAATGGAAAGCAGTGACTACCGGTAAAGTAGTGGAACCCTCATTTGTTGCTGGTGAGAAATGAAACATGTGGCCGGTCTGGGAGACAGTTTGGCACACAAGCTATATGCGGAGTGACCGTATGACCTAGCGATCCCACACCTAGGCACATCCCCCAAAGAACTGTCCACGCAGAGCCTTGTACACCAGTGTTTGTGGAAACCCTATGCATAAGAGCTAAAAGATGGAAGCATCTTTTAGTTTTAAGTGCCCATCAACAGATACACGGACGAGCAAACCAGGGCGTAGCCGTGCAGAGGAATGTTATTCACCCATAAAAAGGAAGGATTGATTTACACCACAGTGTGGACGAACTCTGAAAACATTGTGCTAAGTGAAAGAAATCAGACACAAAGGTGCACATATCATAGGATTCCATTTACTTGAAATATTCAGAATGGGTAAATCTGCGGAGAGAGCAGATTCCTGGCTAGTGGGACAGCGGGGATGGGAGAAGGGGTAGTAACTGTTAATGGGTATATGGGTATAGGCTTTCCTTCGGGCCGATGTTCTGGAACTGGATAGCAGGTATGTTGCATAACACTGTGAATGCACTTGATGCCACTGAATCATACACTTAAATACGGCAATTTTGGTAATGTGTATTTTACCAGGACAAATTCTATGTAGTGTGTTTTCCTGTAATTAAAAAAAAAAAAATCACTGCTGGCGAGTATGCATCCCTGTAAGGTTACAAAGAGTAAAAATCATGGGCTTTTCTGACCTGGATCTGATCACGCTACTATCTGGAGCGTGAGTGACTCCTAGGAATCTTTACTACGTTCTCCTTCAGGATGCTGAGCGATAGTATCTACTACTCTTGGACCCCACAGCCCTTTTGTGTCCAGTGTTACACGGTTCTCACCAGCCTCGCATGAGGCGGGCTGACGGCATTCTCACGAGAGATCCAAGAGGCTGGGAGAATTGTCCAAGGTCCTGCGGCTGGGGCAGAGCCTGGAGGCAGCCCCGCCATTTTGAACTCTGCTCCTGCACTAGCTCAAGATACCATGAGTGTGTCGTGGGCTGTCCTGGAAATTACACTGCTGCACCTAGCATTATTCCTATGAGAAAAAGTGTTCCCAATTCCATCAAGTGCCTCATGAAGGACCTTTGTAACTTAAGCCTTACACGGATTGGGGATTGCCTGTTCAGGGTTAGGAGAGGAAGCAGACACACGATCCACTTGCCGTAAGGCACGTAACCAGATCTCCCCTTTCCGCAGGTTATTGCTGAAGCCACCATACCTTCTCCTTGGGCCAAGGCAACTTGAAAAATGGAATGAATGAGATGCTTTCCTTTTTTCCCCAGTAGTGTTAACCTATTGCCTCGAAGACAGGTTATTATTTTTCTTTATTATTTGTCTCCTTGAAACTTCAGTTTGAAAGAGCTTGTCAACAAAATAATGAACTAAAAAGTAATTTCTTTTAAAATTTTTATTGATTAATAAAATCAGCATATCCAACTATTACATGGCAGACACTCTCCTGTGTGCTTTATATGTACTAACTCTCGGAATCCTCATAACTGAGTGGGGTACGTACTGTTCTTGCCCTTGCTATTTCACACCCAGAACTTTAGATCCTCTTGACATAATGATTCAATGATTCAAAACATGTTCATCATCCCCAAAACGTGTATTTTGTTGGTAGAGCTTCACGGATGGCCCTGTGTTTGTATTATCTTATTGAATCCTTATAATGATCCTGTGAGATCAGTCTCTACCCCTGGTTTACAAGGGAGACAACTGGCATTTGGACAGTTGAGACACGTGTTCGTGGTTCCCAGCCAGTTGGAAGTGGTGCTAGAAATGCAGGCAGTCTGACCCTGGGGTCTGTGCTCTTTACCACCTCCCTAAAGATAAAGGTATCATTTCCATTCGGATTTTTGAAGCTCTCAGTATAGCCTACATGTGTGCATTATGGCCTTCCTGGACTCTGTGTGTGGAACCCGTGATCTCACCTACCTCATTTCTAGATTCCCAAACTTTCTGAACCCAGAAGAATCCATTCAGCACTTACACATCTCACCTAAACCACCGGCCACCTACATTCAGCACCCTTCAGGTTTGCATGTTGTTCAAAGTCCCAGTTTTTGCTGTCACCCCATCGAGCCCCTGGGATGTGGCAATCCTCTGTCCTCCATACCTGTCCATCCTGGGCCCCTCCTGGTCCACACTGGGGGTAGGGCAGGACCCTGGCATGGGCCACCGAGTGCCTGGGCCACTGAGTTTGAAGCTACTGCTTTAGCCCTTCCTGGGCTGCTTATTTTTAAGTGACTGTTTATTCCCCATTGACAGGAAGAACATACTAGAAAGCATCAGATAGAGCAGATGGTCCACATTATAAAGCAGGAAAACTATGTGGCCAACTCTATGGTCTACTAGGGAGAAGGGGAAGACTGGGGAGAGGGGCCTCATCAGCATTCCAGGGACATTCCCTTCTTCCTCTCTCAGTCTCACAAATAACAAGGGACCCTGTTCCTTCCACAGTACATTTCTGAGGAATTTCTGTGGAGGTCTCCATGTCTTAGATTGGGTTGATTGGTGGTGGTGGTGGGTTTTTTTGTTGTTGTTGTTTTCCTTTTTCCTCCCCCAAACAGGGTAAAGTAAGAGAAAACATACAGGACTTTCTGTGATTCTGTTCCCAGCTCCAGTGTGGTCTGGATATCAGACCAGTTCTTCATAGAGTCAATGAATCACAGTAAATACTTCCTTCAAGACAGGGTATAAATTGATAAACATACAAATAAATAATGTCAAATTTTTCTTTTCTGCAAGAGCAGATGGGTGATCTTTATTCAGATGGTGGCAACATTAATTCATTCATCAAGTATATTATTGAGCACTTACTGTGGGCAAAGCATTGCTTTAAGAGCTTTGAGATATTCAGAGGTGAATCTGATACGAATCCTCTCTTTCTGCCCTCTTGGAGACAGACATGTGTCATTTACATAAATAGCTAGGAACAAGCTGGAAAGTAATATGCCATAAGAAAAATGGCCGTGAAATATTTAGGATTCCAGAGATGGAGGAGAGAAAGTGGTTGAAATCAAAGACGCTGCATAAGTAGAACAGAGATCATTAAGTGGTAAGCTAACATATGAAAAAGTGTCCCTGATGTGAATGCGAATTTTGTCTACAAAGAACTGAACCAGGGACACCGGGGTGGCTCAGTGGGTTAAGCGTCTGCCTTCGGCTCAGGTCATGATCTCAGGGTCTTGGGATCGAGCCCCGCATTGAGCTCTCTGTTCTGCGGGGAGTCTGCTTCCCCCTCTCTCTCTGCCTGCCTCTCTGCCTACTTGTGATCTCTCTGTCAAATAAATAAATAAAGTCTTTTGGAAAAAGAACTGAACCAGCCACCGTTTCAAAGTGTTCTTTTTGTACCATACTGGTTCAATTTGCATTTTTTGGAGGAACAGCCTGCTGGATTGGGCGAAAGGAATTCTGAAGTGGTACCAGTCACTTTGGCTAATTCTTATCTCAACCTGGCTCTGTACATCTTGCTACCTTTGGCAATTTCAGGCTGGGTTTTCTGACGAGGCACATCATAGACAGTCTCCAACTGGCCACATTCCAACATTCGTAAACTAAGTGACCCCAGGCGGGTCAGTTCACGTCTTTCAGCCTCAGATTCCCTGTAATAACAAATTGAAGTTGTGGGACTGCCTGATCTCGCTCTAAATTTCTGTGAGCCCCTATGTGAATTGATACCAGGAAACTCTAGGTTTGGTCTAAGTATACATCACATAACTTTTTAGATAGGTAAACATGTGTTTTCCAGAGGCCTTTGGTGTCCTGAGAGATCATTTAAGGATTTTCATGTGTAAGCTCATCACTTAAGAATTTTCATTGAGTGTAGTGTCTGCAGGCGCATAAGTGCACACACGTACACACATGTGCGCATACACACACACACACACACACACACACACACACACCGCACTACCACAAGCCAGTTTTGGTTGGATCAAGTCCAAATCCCACAGGCTGTAATTTATCTGAGCTTGGGCTATTTCCCCAAACTCCGCTCTTGGAAAACCTTAACAATAAAGCTGTTTACGTGTTTTGCCCAGAAGGTCTGTGTGTGTCAGAGCAGTATTAGAGAAGAGACATCACACTCTGTCAGCCGTCTTCTTTCTCAGGTGAGATGATATCACCAGTAAACTTTTATATGAAGCCACCAGCACACATCCCCTACTTCCCCCCACCGGAAGTCTGGGATTCAGGATAGCGTTTCAGCTGCTGTGTGCTGACACATTCCGGAGGGGAATGCAGGTCAAGGGCTGTGCAAGGTTTTATAGTTTCAATTCCAACCCAAACCTACATAGAGTAAAAGAGTAGGGCAGAAGTGCATTCATACGAACTTTTTTTTTTTAAACTGCTAAAGTTAAAAAAAAAAAAAAGACCAAATATTTAATCTCTTACGGAAAGAGCTTAGTTACAATTATTAATAGGTTTCTCTCTCCTGCACATGCAGCTGTCAATCAGGCCTCTTCATCATCAGAATTCTGCCAGAGCAGTAAAAGGAATGTTACCCAAATTGTAATTATAAGATGTCACTCCAAGTCCCTGTGATTGCTCTCGGATGGTCACAGGGGTGCTAGTCTGATCATACGGGTGAGGGGACGCCGGGCCCTGTGGCAGGAGGGGCCTGCATGTCTACTTTGTAGCCTCTGACCAGGTAGCTCCCAGTTTCACTGAATAACACAAACCAGAAATCATCCACAAACCAAATCAAGCCAACCAGAGAACTGACCGAAGAGCCTCAGGCTGATGAAGGCCTGCCATCCTGTGTTCCCAGGAGGAAGCAAGACCCTGGTCCCTGGGGATGGCTAATCCTTCAGCCTCACAGGAGAGCCCCTCGGCCCTGGCACTTACCTGAGCAGAGCCCGAGGAGCAGGAGGAACGGCCGGAGCTCCATGGGCTGTGGGCGCTGGTGTGGACTGGTGTGCGAGGGGTGGCCGTGTTGCTTGCAAAACGTCTCTGGCTGGGAGCTTGGCTGCTGGAGGCTTTGGAAAGAGAGTCGGCTCAGCGGAGCTATTGTCTTACACCACCTGTTCGTGGCAGGGACAGCTGGGCTGCCCAGAGCCCTGGAGCCCAGGGACTCGCCGAGGGCCTCCCAGTATTACAGGGTGCCTCGCTTTACATAACTGATAGACCCTTGGCGAGTTGCGTGTGAACCGCATTGGGTTTTAAATGCACCATGAGTTAGGTTTAATAATAAAAAGACAATGTGGAGTAGGGAATGAATTCTTTCAACTGGTGAGCAACCCCCCTCCTTTTTGTATAAACCAGACCCTCATCTAGGTGGATTGATTTGGATCAGGGCCCCCGAGTCTGAGTAGGTTGTCAGCTCTTTGTGTAAGACCCTGATCACCCTGAATCACGAGGTCCACATTCTACACACGGGACAGTTCATTTGCTCTGGTTCTTTCTAGGCTGAGAGGACATGGGGCTCTCGTGCGGAATGAGTTTGAGAAGACTGGAGTTGGCGCTGCTTCTCCTGTCGGGGAATTCCACGTTTGCTTGGGTTTGGTTTTTAACAAAGATGGCTTCTTCCATAAAACTGATTTTATTGGCCCCTGGAGCGGCCGTTCCTGCCTCTGTCTCTTGTGCTAGGCAATACCCGTCCCATGGTGCGCCATTAGCAGGAGCTAACTGCCTGCCTCCCAAGGACGGTCATTCAAGTGAAGCATAATGAGCGACAAAGTGTCCCACTGCGTGAGCACTTGTTCCGGCTCCTCCTCTCTTCGTCCATTCTCTGCCTACTCTCGCTCAGGGAAGAATGGTTCAACTTTATAATTTCTTTGTTAATAAACAACCACCACCCTAAAAGCCAGAAGTTAGTAATTGCTCAGCTGAAGCGTATTTGTACCAAAATGGAAAGGAAGCAGTTGTTTAAAGAGACCCTGCCTGTTCCTTCCTTTTGCCCAAATTGAATCAGGTGAGGAAAGTCCCTCATGTCCAAGGACAGTATCCTGACCACTCTGCCCATTCTAGTGAGTCCAAGTGGGTCATTAGATAAAAGTTTTGGAAGGTACAGGAGAGGACTGCACATGGACATGATTTACATTTTTTTCTGTTTAAGTTGTGGGAGATCAGCTCACTAACCACTAAAAAACTGGTTCTCTCCTTTCCAGAGTATTGCACTCTGACGGCTTAGGAGAATCTCGATGGAGCCATGTGACTGAATTCTAGAAAATAAAATGTGAGGAGAAATTTTGAGCCTCACAAACCTCTCAGCAGAGCATGTCCATGCCCTCCTAGTCTTCTTTTTTTTTTTTTTTTTTAAACTTTAAAGTATCCAGTATCGGGCATCTGGGTGGCTCAGTTGGTTAAGCATCTGTCTTTGACTCAGGTCATGATCTCAGGGTCCTGGGATGGAGACCGCCATCGGGCTCTCTGCTCAGTGGGGAGGAGTCTGCTTCTCCCTCTGCCTCTGCCCCTGCTCCCCCTGCTTATGTTCTCTCTCTCTCAAAAAATAAATAAAATCTTTTTTTAAAAAAAGAAAGTATCTAGGGTCATTAATAGAGTGTTAATTAGTTTCAGGTGTACAATATAGTCATTCAACAACTCTTTACTCAGTGCTCGTGGTAAGTGTACTCTTCACCTTTTTCACCCATCCCCCCACTCATCTTCCCTCGGGTGACCATCTGTTCTCTACAGTTAAGGGCCGGTTTGGGGGATCTGTCTCTACTTGCTCCCCTTTGTTTATTTGTTTTGTTTCTTAATTCCACATATAAGTGAAATTGTATGTTCTTTCTTTTTTTTGACTGACTTATTTCACTTAGCGTTATACCCTCTAGATTCATCCATGTTATTGTAAATGGCAAAACGTCCTTCTTTCTTGTGACTAATATTCCGTGCGTGTATATGCCACTTCTTTTTTATCCATTCATCAGTCAGATGACATTTGGGCTGCTTCCATAATTTGGCTATTGTAAATAATGCTGCAAGAATCATAGGGGCGCATGTATGTTTTTGAATTAGTGTTTTTGCATCCTTTGGGTAAATACCCAGGAGTGGTATTATTAGATCATGGGGTAGCTCTATTTTCAACTTTTTGAGGAACCTCCATACCGTTTTCCACAGTGACAGCACCAGCTTGCATTCCCACCAGCGGTATCAGAGGGTTCCCCTTTCTCCGCATCCTCACCAACACTTGTTTCCTGTGTTGTTGCTGTTGTTTAAACATTCTGACCAGTGTGAGATGATATCTCATTGTGGTTCTGTTTTTTGTTTTTTAATTTATTTTATTTCATTTCATCTTTATATTTTATTTATTTGCCAGAGAGAGAGAGGCGTGCACACACAAGCAGGGGGAGCTGCAGGCAGAGGGAGAAGCGGCTCCCCCCGACCCCTCCGAGCAAGGAGCCCTATGCAGGGCTCAATCCTGGGACCCTGGGATCATGACCTGAGCCGAAGGCAGACGCTTAACTGACTGAGCCACCCAGGCGCCCCCTCATTGTGGTTTTCATTTGCATTTTCCTGATGACCAGGGATGTTGAGCATCTTTTCATGTATCTGATGGCCATCTACAAATCTTCTTTGGAGAAATGTCTGTTCATGCCTTCTGCCCATTTTTTTGGTTGGATTACTTGTTTTTTTGAGTTGTATAAGTTCTTTATATATTCTGGATACTAACTTTTTATTGCACATGTCATCTGCAAATATCTTCTCCCACTTGGTGGGATGTCTTTTAGTTTTGTTGATTGTTTCCTTACTGTGCAGAAATTTTTTATTTTGATGTAGTCCCAATAGTTTATTTTTGCTTTTGTTTCCCTTGCCTTGGGAGACATAGCCAGAAAAATGTGGCTATGGCCAGTGTCAAAATCCCCTCTTCTAGGATTTTTATGGTTTCAGGCCTCACATTTAGGCCTTTAATTCATTTTCAGTTTATTTTTGTGTATGGTGTGAGAAAGTGGTCCAGTTTCATTCTTTTGCAAGTAGCTGTCCAGTTTTCCTAACACCAGCTGAAGAGACTGTCTTTTTCCCATTGCATATTCTTCCCTCCTTTGTCAAAGATTAATTGACCACATAATCATGGTTGTCTTTCTGTGCTCTCTATTCTGTTCTATTGCTCTATGTGTCTCTTTTTGTGCCAGTACAATAGTGTTTTGATTACTATAGCTCTGTATTATATCTTGGTACCTGGGATTGTGATACCTCCAGTTTTGTTCTTCTTTTTAAAGATCGCCTTGGGTATTCAGGATCTTTTGTGGTTCCTACAAATTTTAGTGTTATCTGTTCTGTGAACAGTGCTGTTAGTATTTTGATAGGGATTGCATTTAATTTGTAGATTGCTTTGGGTTGTATGGACATTTTAACAATATGTGTTCTTCCAGTCCATGAGCATGGAATATCTTTCCATTTTTTTTGTGTTGTCTTCACTTTCTTTCATCAGAGTATAGCTCTTTGGGCTCCTTGATTAATTCCTAGATATTTTATTATTTTGATGCAATTAAAAATGGGATTGTTTTCTTAATTTCTCTTTCTGCTACTTCCTTATTAGTGTATGGAAATGCAATGGATTTCTGTACATCGATTTTGTATCCTGTGACGTTACTGAATTCCTCTATTAGTTCTAGTAGTTTTTTGGTGACGTCTTCAGGGTTTTCTATACATAATAGCATGTCATCTGGAAATAGTGAAAATATTACCTCTTCCTTACCAATTTGGATGTCTTTTATTTCTTTTTTTGTCTGATTGCTGTGGCTAGGACTTCCGGTACAATGCTGAATAAAAGTGGTGAGAGCAGGGGCACCTGGGTGGCTCACGTGGTTAAGCATCTGGTTCTCAATGTCAGCTCGATAACTTGACCTCAGCTCACCTTGATCTCAGGGTCATGAGTTCAAGTCCCATGCTGGGCTCCAGGCTGGGCATGGAGCCTACTTTTAAAAAAACAAATAAATAAATGCTGAGTGTTTATTCTTGTCTTATTCCTGATCTCAGGGGAAAAGCTGTTAGTTTTCCCCCATTAAGTATGATGTTAGTTGTGGGTTTTTCATAAATGGCCTTTATTATGTTGAGATATGTTCCTTCTAAATCTACTTTGTTAAGGATTTTTATCAAGAATGGATATTGTACTTTGTCAAATGCTTTTACTGCATCTGTTGAAATGGTCATATTGTTTTAATCCTTTCTCTTGTCTTTCTGTTTGTTTGTTTAGATTTTATTTTTAAGTGATCTCTGTACCCAGTACAGGGTTTGAACTTACAATCCCGAGATGAAGAGTCACATGTTCTATCAACTGAACCATCAGGTGCCCCTCTCCTTTCTCTTACTGATGTGATATATCACAGTGTGATGTATCACATTGACTGATTTGCAAATATTGAACCACCCTTGTATACTGAGAACAAATCCCAGTATATGATGGTGATGAATGACTTTTTAATGTATTGTTTGATGCAATTTGCTAATATTTTGCAAGGATTTTTGCTTCTATGTTCATCAGAGTTATTGGCCTATATTTCTCTTTTTCTGTAGTGTCTATCTGATTTTGGTATCAGGGCCTCATGGAATGATTTTGGAAGCTTTCTATTCTTTTCTATTTTTTTCAAATAGTTTCAGAAGAATAGAATTCTCTAATTATCTTTAAAGAATAAAATTCTTGGAGTGCCTGGGTGGCTCAGTGGGTTAAGCCTCTGCCTTCAGCTCAGGCCATGATCTTAGGGCCCTGGGATTGAGCCCCATATCAGACTCTCTTTTCAGCAGGAGACCCCCCGCCCTGCCCTTTCTGCCCACCTCTCTGCCTACTTGTGATTTCTCTATCAAAAAAATAAAATCTTGTAAAAAAAATAATAAAATTCTTTAAATTTTGGTAGAGGGGTTCCTGAATGCCTCAGTTGGTTAAGCCTCCAACTCTTGATTTTGGCTCAGGTCATGATCTCAGAGTTGTGAAATCAAGCCTTGCCTCAGGCTCTGTACTGGGGTGAGCCTGCTTAAGATTCTCGGTCTCCCTCTCCCTCTTCCCCAAACCACTCCACCTAAATAAATCAATAAATACATGTTTGGTAGAATTCACCAGTGAAGCTATCTGGTCCTGGACTTTTGTTTCTTGGGAGTTTTTTGATTACTGATTCAATTTCATTGATAGTAATCTCTCTGTTCAGATTTTCTGTTTATTCCCGAATCAGTTTTGGGAGGTTTCATGTTTCTAGGAATTTATCCATTTCTTCTAGGCTGGCCAATTTGTTGATATATAAGTTTTCATAACATTTTCTTATAATCCTTTTGTATCTCTGTGGTATCAGTTGTTATTTCTCCTCTCTCATTTCTGATGTTGTTTCCCTGGGGGGGCTGGCTGACTTGCTTCCTTTCTTCCTTCCTGATGAGTCTGTTTACAGGTTTATCAATTTTGTTGATCTTTTTAAAGAACCAGCTCCTGGTTTCATCAATCTTCTCTCTTTTTAGTTTCTATATCATTTATTTCTGCTCTAATCTAATTTCATTCCTTCTACTGGTTTGGGGTTTTGTTTGTTCTTCTCTCTCTATCTTCTTTAGGTATAAGTTTCAGTTATTTATTTGATATTTTTCTTGCTTCTTGAGGAAGGTTTGCATTGCTGCAAACTTCCCTCTTAGAACAGCTTTTATTATATCCCAAAGATTTTGGACTGTTGTGCTTTCATTTTTATTTGTCTCCACATATTTTTCAATTTCCTCTCTTATTTCTTGGATGACCCGTTCATTGTTTGGTAGCATGTTATTTAACCTCCGTGTATTTGTGTTCTTTGCAGATTTTTTCTTGTGGTTGATTTCTAGTTTCATAATGTTGTGGTCAGAAAAGATGCACGGTATGACTTCAGTCTTTTTGAACTTGTTTGTATTGGTTTTGTCACCTAAGATATGATCTATTCTGGAGAATATTCCATGTACACTTGAAAAGAATGTATGTCCCACTGTATTATGATGGAATATTCTGAATATATCTGTTAAGTCCTCCTGGTCCAAAGCTACTGTTTTTTTAATTGATTTTCTGTCTGGATGATTGGTTTAAGTGGAGCGGTAAAGTCCTGCACTGTTATTCCGTTACTATCAATTACTTCCTGTATGTTTGTTTTTAGCTGCTTTATGTATTTGGGTGTTCCCATGTTTGGTGCATAAATATTTACGATTGCTATACCTTCTTATTGGGTATAACAATTTTATTTTATGACTATGACTATAACTATGTAGTGTTCTTTGTCTCTTGTTACAGTCTTTGTTTTAAACTCTATTTTGTCCAATCTAAGTATTCCTACCCTGGCTTCCTTTTCACTTCCATTTGCATGATAAATGCTTTTTCCATTCCTTCACTTTTTTTCTTTCTTTTTATTCATTCATTCATTCATTCTTCCAAATTTTTACTTAAATTCTAGTTAGTTGACAATTAGAGTAATACTGGTTTCAGGAGTAGAACTTAGTGATTCATCACTTAGATACAACACCCAGGGCTCAACCCAAAAAGTGCCCTCCTTAATACCCTTCACCCATTTAGCCAATTTCTTCACTTGCAATCTGCATGTATCTTTAGGTTTGAAATGAGTCTCTTGTGGGCACCATATAGATGCGTCTGGGTTTTTTTATCCATTTGTATGTCTTTTGACTGGAGCAGTTTACATTTACATTTAAAGTAATGATTGATAGGTATGTACTTATTGCCATTGTGTTACTTGTTTTATGGTTGTTTTTAGAGGTCTTTTCTGCTCCTTTCTTCTCTTGTTCTCTTCTCTTGTAGTTTGTTGGCTTTCATTAGTGATATACTTGGTTTCCTTTCTATTTTTTGTGTATCTATTACTGGTTTTTGCTTGGGCTACCATCAGGTTTATTTGTAACATCTTGTGCCTATAGCAGTCTCTATTAAGTGGATGGTTGTTTAAGTTTGAACCCATTCTAAAAGCACTAACTTTTTATTTTTCTCCCCACCATTTTTAGATATATGGTGTCATACTTTTCCTTCTTTTATTTTGTGATTCCCTTGACTGATTTTTATAGATATACTTAATTTTATAGATATACTTTTGTGCTTCCTATTTTTCCTGCTTATGGTCTTTCCTTTCTACTCACAGGGTCCTCTTTAACATTTCTTATAAGGCTGATTTAGTGCTTGTGAATTCCTTTAACTTTTGTTTACCTGGGAAACTCTTTATCTCTACCTCTACCCTGAATGATAGCTTTGCTGGATAGAGTATTCTTGGCTGCAGGGTTTTTTGGTGTTTTGTTTGTTTGTTTGTCATGCTACTCTCTTCTGGCCTGCAATATTTCTACTGAAAAATCAGCTGATAACATTATTGGGTTTTCCCTTATGTGACTGTTTTCTTTTCTCTTACTGTTTTTTTTTAAATATATATTTTATTTATTTTTTTTAAGAATTTTTTAAAATATTTTATTCATTTATTTGACAGACACGGATCACAAGTAGGCAGAGAGGCAGGCAGAGAGAGAGGAAGGGAAGCAGGCTCCCCGATGAGCAGAGAGCCCGACGTGGGGTTTGATCCCAGGACCCTGAGACCACGAACTGAGCCAAAGGCAGAGGCTTTAACCCACTGAGCCAGCCAGGTGCCCTTATTTATTTATTTGACAGAGAGACAGAGAGAGAGCACAAGTAGGCAGAGTGGCAGGCAGAGGGAGAGGGAGAAGTAGGCTCTCTGCTGAACAGGGATCCTGATGTGGGGCTCAATCCCAAGATCATGAGATCATGACTTGAGCCAAAAGCAGCCGTTTACCAACTGAGCCACCCAGGTGCCCCTCTCTTGCTGCTTTTAAAATTCTCTCTTTATTAGTACTTTTTGCCATTTTAACTTTTCTCTAAAGTTTTGGTGTGGATCTCCTTGGGTTGATTTTGTTGTCTCTTGTCTCTAAATTTCTTTTTTCCTCCCCAGATTTGAGAAGTTTTCAACTGTTATTTCTTCAAATAAATTTTCTGCTCTCTTTTCTCTCTCTTCTGGGATCCCTGTAATGTGAATGTTATTATGCTTGATGACATCACTGAGTACTCTTAATCTATTTTTATTAATATTATTCATTTTTCTCTCTCCTGTTCAGCTTGGTTGCTTTCTATTACTCTGTTCTCCAGGTCATTGATCTGGTCTTCTGCTTCCTCTAGTCTGCTATTCTTTCTAGTGTATTTTTAATTTCAGTTATTGAGTTATTCATCTCTGATTGTTTCTTTTTTATGTTTTCTGTCTCTTTGTTGAAAGTCTCACTGAGGTCTTCCATTCTTTTCTCAAGTCCAGTAAGTATCTTTATGATCATTAATTTAAATTATCTATCTGGGGCACCAGCCTGGATCAGTTGGAAAAGCATGCAACTCTTGATCTCAGAGTTGTAAGTTCAAGCCCCATGTTGGGTGTAGAGATTACTTAAAAATAAAATCTTAACAATAAATTATCAGGAATATTACTTGTCTCCATTTGATTTAGCTCTCTTGCTGTGATTTTGTCCTATTCTTTCATTTGGGACATATTCCTCTGTTTCCTCATTTTGTCTAAATTTCTGTGTCTGTTTCTGTGTTTGGAAAATCAGCTGTGTCTCCTGCTCTTGAAAATAGTGGCCTTATGAAAAAGAGGCCCTGTGGTGCCCTGCAGTACAATGTCTAGTGAACCTGGCACTTCAGGGGTTTCTCCCATGTGTGTTGTGTGCATCTTACCATGTGGCTGAGTTGTATTTGCCTTCAGTCCAGTTGTCTGAGATGACTCTCTGACTTTGTGGATAGGGTTTGGTCCCTGTGTTTTTAGTGGACCAGTCTGGGGCCATTTTGGGCTTTAGTCAAGTCAGACCAGGTGTTTGCCAGAG
Organism: Mustela erminea; assembly: GCF_009829155.1. Lineage (NCBI taxonomy): Eukaryota > Metazoa > Chordata > Mammalia > Carnivora > Mustelidae > Mustela > Mustela erminea. Next base: position 69,932,764 of record NC_045621.1, read on the forward strand.
ATGCAGTAGCCCCAAAATGCAAGGAACCCTCCCTGTGTTGTCCTCTGAGACGCTTTTGTGGGTGGGCCAGGTCTGCAAACAGATCAACTGTTGGTTCCCAGCCCACTCTTGGGGCTACAGTCTGACTGGTGTGTGTGGTTATGTTCCCCTCTGCCTAGGGCAGGAGTCACTATGGAGTGGTTCTGGCCCCTGCAAGGGCTGCTTGCACACTGCACGCCTTGTGACACTGCTTCAGATAGGCTTTGACCAAAGGCGTATTGGAGGATGCAGGTCTGCAGGAGAACTTGGGGGCAGGACGTGCAATGCCAGAAGGTCTACCTGGTGCCTGGTGGGAGGGGAACTGCATCTGCCTGGGAAAACTGCCCAGGCTGAGGTGGAGGGGACAAGTCTGCAGGAGAGCATAGGTGCAGGGTGAACTATTAGCAAGCTAGGTGGAAAGTGTTGGCATTCTGTTGGTTCCCGCAGGTGTCTGTGTATCTCCCAAACTTCCCTGCCTCTCTAGCACATGCTGTGAGATTAGTAAACAAATCTCCCTCTTATATACCCTAGGCATTTTCTAACTGCTGTGTTTCCACAGGACTGTTTGTTTTGCTGCCTCTTTAAGGGTGGGCACTCAGTTTCCTATCACTTTCCTGGCTCTGCCAGAGCCAAGCTCACTGATTTTTTTTTTTTTTTTTTAAGATTTTGTTCGTTTATTTTACAGAGATCACAAGTAGACAGAGAGGCAGGCGGGGGTTGGGGGGTGCAGGCTCCCTGCTGAGCAGAGAGCCCAATGTGGGGCTCAATCCCAGGACCCTGAGATCATGACCTGAGCCGAAGGCAAAGGCCTTAACCCACTGAGCCACCCAGGCACCCCAAGCTCAATGATTTTTAAAGTTCCAGGTGTTAAGTCCCACTGATTATTAAAAAAACTCATGAAGCCAGGTCCCTTGGGCCTTCAAAGGCGAATGTTATGGGGATTCATCTTCCATATGCCGTGCCTGGGGTGCTGGGGTCCCCGGGGTGAGGGTCTGTTTCTCTCCTCTCTCCATGCCAGCAGCATCTCTCCCTTTTGTGGCCAATTGCAAGGGCCCTTTTGACCCACAACACATCTTTGCCCTTCCTGTCCTCTTCGATGTGGATTTTTCTCTACGTTTAGCTGTGGAGAGTCTGTTTACCAGTCATTTTCTGGTTTATTTACACTGATGTGAGTGCTATCTAGTTGTACGCATGGGATGAGATGAGCTCAGACTCCTCCAGCTCTGCCATCTTTAAGCCTCATGCTCTTCAGTCTTCTGACTAGCTGGAATGGACATGACCCTGTTGGAAACCACATGTTGGAGGTGACTCTGCTTACAACATCCTGGATCCTTGACTGACTTTGTGGAGGAGGGTACCCACTGACCTGTCACCACGCAGCTCTATTTCGTGAGTGAAAACAAAACTTTCATCGGGTTAAGCCATTGAAATTCTTGTTTTGTTTGTTTGTTTAATAGAGTAGCTAGTGTTATTTGTATTAGTACAAAATTTACTCCCTTCCTTGGGGTCCTGGGGCTAAGAATAAACCCTAAAATATATAGCACTGTAGAGAAAGGCAAGAAAATTGGTATTAGAGGCTGACAAGAAGAAAACCCATGTTATGTAACAGCAAATTATTTAATAAAACTGTTGTCCTCAGTTACTTGGTGAGCAAAATGTCTACTGAGCCATGGTTCTAAAAGAAGTTGGAAAACCCCAAAATCGTGCACATTGGTTCTTATTTGCTTTGCTTAGTGTGTCGCGTAAGAGTCAAACTCAGGCAAGAATCAGCTGCTTTAAGAGGAAATATGAAAGGGAATACAATGAGTCCAGAAATTTGGAGGCTTCTGCTTTGATTCCCAAAATATAAGTGGATAACATAGAAAAAAGCCTTTGGCAACAAAAGCCCATTAAAACTTCTTTTTAAGCAGGTAGTTTTATGATTGCAGTTTAAGGATGTTTTCTTCACACTCAAGATGGTTTTTTGTTTTTTGGTTTTTGTTTTTCCCAGGTAGCTTCAAGATGGTTGCCATTAAGTTGAAGGAGAGAGGCATGGGGGTTAGAATGCAAAGAAGTAAATCTGGCTTGAGAGTTAGGTCTAATGAAGGACCTTATGTGTGCATACTGGCACATGGAAATCACTGAAAACAAATATTTCAGAAGTTCACTAAGTGTTGGGAGGAATTGTATTGCCAAAGAGTTCTTGAACCCAGACTACAAAAACTAGTGGGTTGTTCAGAGATTTAAACAGTCCTAGGATGCCCAAACATGCTACAACAGCTGCACAGGCTCCCAGAGAGGGCACTATCCCGGCTGCCCACTTGAGATGTGGTCATGGACGTGAATGCACAAGCAAGACCTGCAGGCGCCCAGCGAGGAACCACAGGGAACAACAGACAAGGGAGCTCCTCCCCAGAGCAAAGCCAGGGTCTAATCAAGGAACCATAGCAGACCCTCTCAGGGCCCTCCCTCGCCTGCCCCATATCCTCTTGTCTTTCACTTCTACTCTGAAAACTCTGCCTACTGCCAACAGCTGCCCCAGGGATTGTTTTTCTGGCTACAGGAATACATGGGACAAGCTAGAAATGTAAGAGCATGAATGGCTCCAGAAACAGCCCTCCACTGTGGTAGGTGGACAGATACCCCAGTTTCCTCACCCGTCCGATGGGGCAACGGAGGCACACTCTGTGCTTGACTCAGAGTTCATCTGTGACGGCCTCCCCACTGCCCGCGGTGGAAATGGCTGGACAGCCTCCCTTTGTTGGCTTCGTTCTCTTCTCTGTCTCACTTTGTTCACCCTGTACCTCCCAGATAGACCCCTTACAGGCTCTGCTTCTGGGGGAGCTCAAATCAAGACAGAACTTCCCCCGCTATCTGGGCAGGAGCTTCGTAATGTCTTCACAATAATGTAAATGGGTGCCTTTCCCACATTTCTACCATCTTACCAGTTCTCTTCTATAGACGAACAGTGGAAACTATAGACTAAAAAATAATTAATTAAAACTTGTTATCCTCAGTAGTAAACCTGTTTTTTCCCCAAATATATATTTAAGTAATTCAAATTTATTGTAGAAAAATTAAAAACCAATGAACAAGAACAATGTTTATCCATTATCCTTCCAACCAGAAATTTTCATGGTTAGTGGGTTAGTTTTTATCTGTTCAGACCCTTTACCTGCATTCATTTATCTACTTATTTTTCACTATCCCAAATCCTTACTTTATGTTACTTAAAGTCAAGAGTTTATTTAATTTATAGGCTTTCATGGATTAACCACTACTAAGGAAATGCTACTTTCAGGAGAATATTAATCTTTTTTTCAGCTTTATTGAGTTATAATTGACAAATAAAATTATAAGATATTTTAAATATACAATGTGATGATTTTGATATACATATACTTTGTGAAATTCATTATTATAAATATGTTTTCTGGGCACCTGGCTGACTAGTCAGTGGAGTATGCAACTCTTGATCTCAGGGTTGTGAGTTCAAGCCCCACTTCAGGTGTCAGGATTACTTTAAAAAAAAAAAAAAGCTGGGGTGCCTGGGTGGCTCAATCAGTTAAGCTTCTGCCTTTGGCTCAGGTCATGATCCTGGGGGCTTAAGATCAAGCCCTGTGTTGGGCTGCCTGCTCAGCAGGGAGTTCGCTTCTCCCTCTCCCTCTGTACCCCCTGTGCTTGTGCTCTCTCTTTCAAATAAATACATTAAAAAAATTTTTTTAAGTTAAATTTTTTTTTCTTGGACATTACTACAAACCAAGCACAGTTCTAGGCATTTGAGATACATCATTAAACAGATGAAGATTTCTGTTCCTCAAGAAAAATGCATTCTAAGTTAGAGAAAATAAACAATAAACAATTACATATATAATATGTACATATATATAATTTAAACATAAATTGTTTCATATCTTACCGTGAAAATGCAATGGAAAAAAAAAAGGTAGAGCAGGGTGAGGGGAATCAGGATGGCTAGAGAGGGGAACAGCATGGAAGCACAAGGTGAGGCATTTGAGCAGACTTGAAGGAGGTGCAGATATCTCTGGGTTGAACACTCCATCAAGAGTGAACAGCAACAGAAGTCCCTAAGGGAAGTGGACCAGTGTACTCCTGACATTGCAAGGAGGCCAGCCAGGCCAGAGAAGAGAGACAAGAAGATGCCTAGGAGATGATGTCGGAGAGCAGCCGGAAAGAGAGAACACAGTGTGTCTTGTAGATTTCTACTCGTGCAAGACTGGGAACCTCTGCGGGGTTTTGACCAAGAGTGACGTGATCTGACGTACATAATTAAAGGATCACTCTAGCTGCTGTGGTGGCGAGAGGCTGTAGGGGAGACAAGGGAGGTGCTACTACCGTAATCCAGGGGGTAGGTGGGGGCAGATGGGACCATAGTGGCTGCAGGGAGGGTGATGGGAAGTCATTGGATTTGGGAAATATATTTTGACCCAGGGCTAAAAGGATTTCCCAAAGGATTGGATCTGGATACGGAAGAAAAAGAGGATGATGATTGCAGATGATTTGCAGGGTTCTGGCTTGAGCACTGGGAAGGATTTAGGCGCGAACAAGTGGATTAAGGAAGGCTGTGGCCGGAGCAGGTTAAATGGGGAGGGAGGGTCATAAGTTCCATTAGGGACATACTGAGTTTGGAATGTCTGTGAGAAACCTGAGTAGGCAGTCAGATTGATGAGTCAGGAGATTAGGGGAGAGGTCTAGGCGAGGGCAGATGGTGCTTAAAGCCATGACTGGATACTGTCAAAGCAGTAAGTATAGGCAGGGAAGAGAAGAGAACTAACATTAAAAACAGGAAGAGGGGCGCCTGGGTGGCTCAGTCAGTTAAGCATCTGCCTTTGGCTCAGGTCATGATCTCAGGGTTCTGGGTCATGATCTCAGCCCTGCATTGGGCTCCCTGCTCAATCCGGAGTCTGCGTCTTCCCCTCCCTCGACCCCTCCCCTCCAGTCATGCTCTCTCTGTGTCTCTCAAATAAATAAAATCTTAAAAAAAAAAAAAAAGCTGGGAAGAAGAGGAGGAAGGCAAGAAAGCCTGAGAAAGCAGAACCAACGAGGCAGGAGATCCCGGAGGGTGGGGTCCTGGAAGCCAGAGGAAGAACTCACGCAAGGAGGCGGGAGGGGCTGCTGTGTTAAATGCTGTTGGGGGAGCCCATGGCAGGAGGACAGAAATGCCTCTGGGTTTAGCAACATGGAGGCCTCTGGTGACCTTGACACATACAAAACCTGACTGGAGTAGGTTTATGAGGGGAGCAGGTGGAGTGACCTTACAAAAGGGGTAACAAATGAGGTGGTGAAGAAATAGAGCCAACAGAAGGTTTTGTGTTGTATGCCCTTTTTGTGGGGTAGGGGGTGGGGAAAATAACAGCATATTTGCATGATGATCATAATGCTCCAACAGTGACAATCAAATAAATTGATTATGTAGTAGGGAGCTCGAAGAAAACACCCACAAAAATGTTTTCCAAATGGGGGTTTGCCATACATACCTTTCCGTAACTTACAATGTATATAATAAACATGTTCTTAGTCAAATAGTGTGGCTCTACTTTTTTTTTTAAAGATTTTATTTATTTGACACAGAGAGAGCATGCATAAGTAGGGAGGGTGGCAGGGAGAGGGAGAAGCAGGCTCATGCTGAGCAGAGAACCCAATTCAATCCCAGGACCCTGGGATCATGACCTGAGCCAAAGGCAGAATTTTAGCCAACTGAGCCACCCAGGAGCCCCTCTACATTGTTATTTTTAATGGCTCCAGAATATTCTGGTTTTTGAGGGTACCATAATTTGTTTAACCAACCCTTTCTCATTGGCTCTTTGAATGGTTGCCTTTTTTATTTTGACTTTTTCACTTTTGTAAGCAATCATACGGGGAACATCCTTACGAATTAAGTCCAATTTTCTGATTGTTGCTTTGGGATAATCTCTGAAAGTGGAAGTGCTGGGTCAAAGAATGAAAATTGTATTTGATTTAATATAATTTTTAAGATTTTATGTCTTTGTTTGCCAGAGAGAGGGGAGAAAAAGAGAGAGCACAAGCAGGGGGAACAGCAGGCAGGGGGAGAGGGAGAAGCAGACTCCACGCTGAACAAGGAACCTGATGCAGAACTCGATTCCAGGACCCTGTGATCATGACCTGAGTTGAAGGCAGATGCTTACCCAAATGAGCCACCCAGGCATCCCAAATGAAACATTTTAGATAATTTTAAAGCATATCAAATAGCCCAAATTTCCATTCCAGAATGGATCGAAGTCATTTAGACTAACCCTTTATTGCGGTTACTTTGTATTATACCTATTGCATACTGTTACATTTATTTGTGTGATGATCTGATTAGTGTCTGTCTCTCCTCTAGACAGCGGACCAAGGAGCGGGGAGTCAGTACCTGTTTCTGCTCACCGCTGCACGCTCCGCTTCTTGCCCGGAACCTGCCATTCAGTAGTCATTCAGTTGGTAGGGGCTCATGAGTGAATGACGAAATGATTAGGGTAGAAGATCGCCCTGGATAATGTCATGTGGGGGTAGAGTGAGGTGTGACTTCCAGTCACCCCGAGTGCCTTGCAGGGTACCCAGTTTATAGCAATAAATGTGTTTGTCATCAACTAAATCATGCACGGATGAGGCTATCACTTTTATAAAAGTCCACCTTCTTGTGTGGCTTAATGAGTGGAATGGTAATAGATCCTCCCCAGGTCATCTTTGAAGAAAACACTGAGTCTGCATGTCTATTCAGAAGCCTGGCCACCTAGCCGCCAAACAAATCCTCCCTTTTCCAATGCTGAGCAGTTCTTGCAGTGGCCAGCAGGTGGCAACAGTAGGCTATTTAAGTGGCCGCGGAACAACCGAGGCCCTCTGGCTGGGACCACTGCCTGGGCTGGCATCCTGCCTGCTGTCTCTGGGCTCTGTGGGGACCATCAACCGGAAATGCCCTGTAGGCCAGCCTGGCGGGCTCCTTCCCTGGAGGCAGGCTGCTCGGGTACATTCTCAGGGACCCTAGACCAGTGGTCTCCCCTCAGGAGTGTCAAGAAAGAGGGGTCAGTTCTCAGCCCCTGAGAGAGTCCAACTCTGCATTTCCATGTTACAGGATTTGCATTTTCAAGGAACTCTGTGCTGGACAGCTCAAGAGCCAAAAAGCTGCATTTGAAAATCCAGACTTCTTCAGGCTCCCAGATTTTATCCGTTCGCATCAAGAGACCTGCTTCTGTCATTGTCTTAGTCTGTCTGAAATTATCAGTTTATGTTAATTCTTTTTTTTTTTTTTTTCCAGCCCAGTTCAGTGCCAGGTACACAGGCTGGTTTTTTTTTTTTTTTTTTTTTTTTAAGATTTATTTATTTGACAGGCAGAGCACACAAGCAGGGAGAGCAGCAGGCAGAGGGAGTGGGAGAAGGAGGCTCCCCAATGAGCAGGGAGCCCCCAACACAGGGCTCAATCCCAGGACCCCAGAATCATGACTTGAGCCAAAGGCAGACACCAAACCGACTGAGCCACCTAGGCGCCCCCAGCTGATACTTTCATCCAATCGTGCTGGATCATCAGATTATGTAAATGCCTCTGAGGACCTACCACAGACTGGTAGTCTACCAGTCTGTGGTAGGTCCTCCCCGAGGCATTTACGTAATCTGACCATGGTCCATTCACCATGGGTCTACCCCATCTTGCTGCTGCTTTTTTCCAGTGGAAGGGATGGATTTGCCCTCATCCACCTTTACTCTCTCCTTGGTTCCCTTGAGATTAATGATAGGAAGGAAATCCCATTTGTGGAGAACCCAGTGTGTACCAGTTCCCTGGCACAGCAACCCAGTGGGTGTCTTGTCATGGTGGCCAAGACCACTTAGTTCATAAGTAGTGGAGCTTTCCAGAACAAGAGTCTGCTGTTTCTGATTCTAGTCACGTTGCTCTGTCTGCACACTTTTTGTCCAAAGTATGCTCCGAGAAGCCCCTCAGAGGTGGCCACAAGTGAAGGGAAGGAGGGGAGAAGGTGGGAGGCTCAGTCAGTTAAGCAGTTGCCTTCGGCTCAGGTCATGATTCCAGGGTCCTCAGATGGAGCCCCACATCGGACTCCTTGCTCAGTGCAAAGCCTGCTTCTCCCTCTCCCTCTGCCTACAGCTTGTCTTGCTTATGGTCTCTCTGTCAAATGGATAAATAAAATCTTTAAAAATAAATAAAAGAAAAGCTTAAGAAAACAAAAGGAATGCTTAAGTGAAAGATTTTATAAACATATAGAGTATAAGAAGAAATAAACATCTGAGAATCCTCTCGCAGCACACGTCATCTTGGGTCATTCTGACACCGCAGAGTCACGGCCAAGTGTGAGCGATGGCTGTGAGACAAAGCAAAGCTCAAGGGAACTGAAGCAGGGCCTTGACCCCTGAAGTTCCGGGGTCTAGCCACTTGACTGCTTCTGTGACAAAATTCTTCTGCAGCCGGCTTCTCGTTCTGAGACACAAAAACAACGGGAGGGATACAGATTCTAACGTGTACCCCTGCCCCTGCCTGGAATGAGGGGCGTGTTTTGAATTTTGTCACACAGCTACTGGATAACTACAATTGGAAGGAAAACTAAAGAAGCCTGGGAGGCCAGGCTGAAGGACAGATGAAGAACAGAGGCAGAGAAAATAGGGAGTGAGAGAGAAGGCTCAGGCTGGGTCTCTGGAGCATAAGGGGAAACAGAATCGAGAGAGCCTATCAGAGAACCAGGCATCAAGAGACAGGGGCAAACAGTATCTTTAAGGAGTTTGCTGGGTATTTAAAACACACTCCTACCTTTGGCATTTTCTCAAGAGACAGAAAAATTTGAATTGTTTTCAATTATATTTTTCTGCAGGTCTGAACAAGTGCCAAGACTAGACCATGTAGGATCCTGGGTTTACACCGGTTATGTAAGCAAACCAGTTTTTGCTGTGATCTGGGAGAGTCAAAACCATGAATGTTTTTCAGCTTCCATTTTGTCAGCTGCTTGAGTTTCTATTCTGAGAGGTGCTAACTGTTAAACATTGTTATTCACTTGTGTTCCCTAAATAACTTTTAATTAGTTTTAATTGGGACCAAGAATGTTCTGCTATTGACACAGTGACAGGAATTATCAAAAATAAACTAATAAAGAATTCACTTCAGAAAAAACGTGCACTAATATTACAGTATTGTATAATGTCTATCTCAGCAGAGACATGGCTTTATATTTTTAAATTTCATTTTTTGATGATTTTCCTCAAAGCCACGATCCTTTTGGTAAAATAGGTTACCTAAACATTATTTTTCACCTTGCATTTGCATGCATTTTTCACTATGGAAATTTTCTGTTGTTTTTCAGTGGAATGAATGCACTGGTGCAAGAAATGTGATCAGGTCAGTAACTGTATGTAGCCTTCGAAACCTTCTGTTTTGCTGGGTTTTGACTGTATTTATCACACAGTGAAAAATGGGGAGCGATAATCCTTTCACCTTAAAAATTGCCAAAGAAGGGGCGCCTGGGTGGCACAGTGAATTAAGTGTCTGAATCTTGGTTTTGGTTCCAGTTGTGATCTCAGGGTCTTGAAATGGAGTCCTGTGTCAGGCTTCACACTCAGCAGAGAATCTGCTTGAGATTCTCTCTCTCTCTCTCCTCCCTCTGCTCCGTCTCCTGCTTGTGCTCGCTCTCTCTCTCTCTGTCAAACAAATACATCTTTTAATAAAATAAAATAAAAGTTGCCAAAGAGAAGTTTGTGATGCCTCTCAGAATATCGTAAGGCAGACAATATAAGGAATTCAAAAATAGCATTGGAGGGGTGCCTGGGTGACTCAGTGAGTTGGGCCACTGCCTTTGGCTCAGGTCATGGTCCTGGGATCCAGCCCCGCATCGGGCTCTCTGCTCAGCGGGGAGGCTGCTTCCTCCCTCTCTCTGCCTGCCTCTCTACCTACTTGTGATCTCTGTCTGTCAAATAAATAAATAAAATATTAAAAAAAATAGCGCTGGAATTTTTCAATCAGGTCCTCCCTCTTTCCTCAATTGTCCCCTAATCATTGGGGCACGATTCTAACAAAGCCTCAGACATCCCTTTGTCTAAAAAGCGGCCCACTATCAAAGAGCTAGTAATCTTGGGGTCAGCCCTTTGTCTTTTCCAAAGTGAATAAAACCTTCTGAGTCCTGCAGGGTAAAAATCTGGCAAAAATCAAAGAGAATTTCTGATACACCAGTGAAATACACCACGAGGCTCCTGCCTATGACACGAATCCAAAACATCCTCTGGTCTAGTTCAAAAACCGATAAAGACATGAACGAGCGGGTTTCTTTAGTGAAAGCAGGCTTATGATATGGGAAGTTAAATCTCCACGTGTAGTGACCGATGGTTATCTCGTTTCCAGACTCATTTTCATTATCTTCTTAAGTACTTCTTAATTTGGTTTTGGGACCATTTAGCTAATTAGACATGAGCAGCATGGCCTTGTGTGTTCCTGCACCACGGACGGAATTATTTAGTATTCTGTAGTTCAGTGACAGACAGTTGGGATGCACTTGAACGTTTCAGGAGTCTTACCTTATCTTTTTGTTATAGAGGCCTTGGGACAAATTAAAGAATTGGTCAGCTTCATTGCTAGCTATCTAGACTTTTAAAGATTGGCTAGCCAAGACTGAATTCTATTCAAGCACTGTTTTATCTGTCATACTAACTTTAAGGACATTAGCCTATTGCATGGCCACAATCGGTACTGTTTAAGTTGCTGACTTCTATGTGTTTGTTCTATGTGCTGACCTAAGGCGTTAGTGGTTCTGCCTCATTTGTCACAATTCTGGGCACATTAGAGGGACTTCAGGGGGGGTAGCTGGAGCTCCCAGATAGATATGTGCATCTGTCTGGAACTTCAATTTTACTTGAAGACTTGGAGGGAAAAAAAATTAATTTAACCATTTATTTAATGTGCTGCCAATTCTTTATTTAATTTTCTGTGAAGCAAAAAAATTATGCATTATTATGTTATGACTAAAACCCAAATGTTGACTAATACTTACAGTGATAGAATAACAACTTGTAAACCAAGAAGTGTGTCTGTTTAGCTGTCAGAATTCCAGCCAGAAGCCAGCCGGTGATGCTGAGGAAAAAACAGGTTGACATTGGTCCTGGGAGGGTGATGGGATGTGACTCCACCAAGCCACCAGGTGAGGCAGGACAAAGCCTACTGCTCCCATCTCCTGTCTACATCCTCTGTGGTTAGACAGAAACTCTAAGGACTATGGGAAGAAGGAAAAGAAAACCTCTAATTTGAGGGAACGGGACCTATCCTGTTAGGTGAGATCCTTAAAATCCTGCACCAGCCGAATGTGGGCGGAGCCATTAAGGAAGTTTCCTCCTCCCTCAGCAAAGACTGCACTGGGCAGGAGCTCTCTGAGGTAAAAAGACCTGGCCTGGCCATGGCACCTCCCACCTCTCAGTGCCTGAGGCTTTACCTTGAATGAAGACCAGGCTTTAGCACCCCGTCAGTGGACCTCCTGCTCCTCCCCAGCCTGCCTACTGTGGGCAACGCAGCCTTGCTCAGGTCCTGTTCTAGCCATGAGCGAGCTCCCGCTGTTGGACTAGTCCAGGCTTTGAGTGCCTGTCTTCATGTGGCCCTCTCCCAGGACTGCGGACTGGGTCCAACCAATGAAGAATTTAAAGCAAGATTTTTCTGTGAAAATAAATACAAATGCAAAATTCACGTGGGTGTCTTGAGCTGCAAGAGCTCAGCGGTGATAGGTGCTGTCACCCTGTCTTTGAGCAGTTCCTCGGCCCCCTGGGGATGCGTTCACCCTCCTCTGCCATTGGAGTGTCACCAGGAGACAGGTTGGAGAAGCCCCGCTCTGAGAAACATCACTACCGGGTGAAGGAGCCAGCCCACGTGTGACGTCCTCCCTCAGAATAGGAGATAGTGCTCTTCAGAGGGCATGTGGACATTCCATACAGTTCCAGACACCTGGCCTCCTAACTGAACGGGATGCAATGCCTTTATCCCCCCTTCCTAATCCGTGCGAAATGTCCGAGGAATAAAACCAGTTTTTTGTTTCTTAATGGGCTCGTACAATGTGCCAATTTTGTACAGACTGCTTTTTTCTATTTTTTTGCAAAATTGTTTTCAGAAGCATTTAAAATTATTTATGTTGCCTGTTTTTCATTTCAAGAAAGGTGCTGGGGATCCTGAGCTCAGAGGGCATGAGGTGGGGTCCGGGGGCCTCCCAGCTTCGACGTCATGCTTGTACCGCTGCCCCCGAGCCCTCGGCTCCATGCTCCTCCTGGCCCCTGCAGACTTGGAGGAGCCTTTCTGAGCATGACGCCCTCACTCTGGAGGGGTCTGTGGATGATAGGGAGGAGGCCCCTCCTTGTCCTCGACAAACAACAGCCGTCCCATTATCTGGCACTCCTGCCCCGAGAGCTTTCAGGATACATCTGAAAGCTGAAATCTGAGTGGGAAGAAATGTACCATAAGGGGTCCCTAATTTGAGATCTGACTGTGACAGCCTGGTTTCAGCCAGGCCAGTTCTAGGTCTAATTCAATGAATTCTGAGTTAAGTTTTGAAGGATCTGACCCTTCCCAGATAGTCCCTCAAGCTCTGCCTCTTAAAAAGAAAATTTCTCAGAGACCAATTCTTGGCGTGTGTTCCCTAGAGAATAACTGGCAAGTTTGGAGGCTTGTTCTGTATCTGTTTCTATTCTGGCAGCTAATTAGTGTGTTGGTTAGGAGGCTCCTGTGCGTTTGTTAGAACTGTCACCTTGAGAGCATGTTTGCGGGGTCCTGGCTCTGAGGCCAACACCCCCGCTTCCCAGTCGCACAGGGCTTACGTGTCCCTTTTGCCCTAAACCAGAGCCTTCTCTCGTACCGTATGCATGAGCCCTGATACCTTGCAGATGGAAATTCATCCCTGACATGAAGAGAGACCGTCTGCCACCTCCCAGATGGCTTAGGGAGGGCAAAGAAAGATTCAGAGGAAGTAAGCTAAGAGAGTGAGACCAAGGGAATCCAGTTGGGTTAATTCTAAGGGACACATCAGGGAGTTTCCTGGGAGTGTGGCATGAATCACTAATAGGGGACTTGGTATCAGGGGAAATAACCCATGCCTTTAAGGAGGAGAGGCTGAAAGAAAAAGCTGGCTGCCTAGGGGTCGGGGTGGTGCGTATGGGTGTGGTGTGGGGGCTGAAGATGTGGTGAGGGTAGGGAGCTGGAGGGACCAAGCAAACGGAGACTGAGGAGAACACTCCGCAGGCAGTGCTGGCTCTCCAAAGACCTGTGACATCCCACGTCTATCGTGTCCTGCATTTTCTCCCACTTCAAATAAAGTAACTCTTCCTCTGGAGGAGAGTGGGACGTGGGCGTGCCCTCTTGCTCTCTGGGCCACCCCCAGGGAGAAGAAGGCGAGCACAACTTGATTGCAGGCACAGAGTCTCATGTTCGAGTTTTAAAGCTCAGTTTCCTCACCCCAAAATTACACGTGGCATGTTCACGGTGTGCCTTTGTGCTCTCTGAATCAGCCCTTCCGAAAGCCAGGCTCTTCTCCAAAAATCCACTCTGGCAGGAGGTCAAGGGAGGGCCCAACGCTCCCCCCAGCTAATGATAAAATTCCGAAGCGCAGCTCTCCCAGCGTCACCCAGAAAGAACCCAGAACTGGCCGTCTGGCTCTGACAACGGCAGCATATGTCCCCACCCAGGCCGCGCACCTTGTCTGAGCATCAGCTCCGTCCCCGGCCAGCAGAAGGACTCGCTTGGCCTGGCCTGGGCAGATGGTGCCCGGTCCGCCATGCCGCCCAGGCACTTCTCCACTGTCGCTGGCCGGCTGCTCGGCGGCCCAGCCCACTCCCAGCCCCCCCGCACCCCCGCCCGCCGCCCCGGAGCCACAGCCTTGCCCCTTGCCCCAGTGACAGGGCTGTGGTTTGCCGCTTCTGACAGATTCCTCTCCGACAGGCAAGATGAAAGGCAGGAAACGTGCAGTTCCAGTTCCCACAGAGGAGTGGCTTGGCCGCACCGTATGGCATTTACAGTCCCGTCATGGGCTCTTGGAGGCCGACCTCAGGCCAGGGGTGCTGCTGGGCCTCCTGGAGCCCCTCCTCACCAGCGGCTGACCGCTGCCTTGCCCACTCTTGCCACCGCCTACAACTGAAGCGATCTCCTCAGAAGGCCGCTGCCCCAGGGACCCTCTCCTGCCCAGAGGGGCCTGTCTCAGAGAGACCCCACTTCCTTCTCGGCCACTCCCAGGCCCTGGTGGCCTGTTTCTGAGCCATTAAGTGGAACTTTCCCTGCTTTTCCATTTCTCTGTGAACAGGAAAGTGCCTCCAGCTCTTCCAGGCAGAGGAATGGAAACCCCCAGTATTCAAAAAAAAAAGAAAGAAAAAAAGTGAGAGATTGACCCACTAAGACCCAAAGCAAAAGGAGGAAAAAAAAAAAAAAGGCAAGGCCTCACTGTGATCTCTGAGTGACCAGTGGCCCTTCGCGCAATCACTCCAGTCGGCTAGAGGATTCTTCTATAAACACACCATCTTTCCCACAAGACATAAGTAAGCACCGCTTCCACCCACGCTCAGGATGTTAGAACATTGGAAGAATGATTTGTTCTGGACCAAAAAAAGAACTTGCAGGAAGAATTCCATTTCTCTTCCTCCAGGTGTGTGCCACGAGGCTGTGTTCTGGGGGCTAGTGGGGGCCGTAAGTGTCCGTTTCCTGGCTTTGGTGCAGTTAAGCCAAACCCTCCATCGTTTGGCAGTAGGAAGAGCATGTGCGTGTTCCATTTCCTCAGGGACGATTTTTTTAAAGTGGCTGGAACGCACCTGATCTCATTCATCTGTGTTCCACGGGAAAGAGGCAACTGGAAAGTACAGTAAAGCCGGCTCACGTGGTGCCCAGATAGACCTTCCACTTCTTGTTCAACAGCAGCCACTGAAGACAGGTGCTCAGGGACAATAATGTCCTCTGGTGCCTTTGTCTGGGCCAGCTCATTAAGGTAGAGACCACCTCAGTGCTGACAGGACAACCCTTGCCCGTGCGTTCCAGGAGAACATAATTGACTACAAAACCTTTTTTTCCATGTCACCACTGCCAGATACAAACCCAATTAGCAGCAGAGTTAACTCAGATGAATCCTGGGAACAAGGAACTCGCACGTTCTACAGCTAATCAGACCCCTGGAATGATGACACGTCTGGATGTTGCCAGGAAGCTGGGATCCTGGGCACCCCAGGGGGCTGCACTCACACAGAGCCCTCATGTTCATGGAAGGCACAGCCTTTGGGGACTAACAATCACAGCCTGGCTTCTGTCTGCTCAAGGTTTCTGCATGTGGGAGTGTCAATTACATTCTGCTCCATGTGGAGGCTTTTCTCCTTCCCCTTTGCCATGTGCTGTGCTCGGTTAGTCTAGTGGGAGGGGTCTACTCCAACCTGGGGCTGGCAGAGAGCATTTGGAAAGAAGCAGGATGGAAGTTTCTGGAATCAGAGCCCCAGAGGCCTAGGGAATCAGCCCAAGTTCCACCTATAAAAGGCAGAAACCAACTGGCTGATTTAAGCAGAAGCAGGTGTGTTGCATGGCGATGGGGTGGCTCAGGATTCTAGAAGGTCTGCAGAGTGAGCCAAAGAAGGTAGAGGCATGAGGGTCTGCCCAGCCAGGCCCATAGGCGACACCATAAGCCCAGTCCTGTGGGGACTGGGCACCTCCACGGGGGACAGGGAGGCATCACAACCCCTCCAGGGACCGCTAGGGCTGGACCTGGTCACAGGGCCTGGAACAGCTGCCTTTGAGCCTGTGCAGGCCCAGGACTCCCTCCCACCTCCTATCCCCCACAGTGCTCCGCAGTCCTGCCCCCTCACAGCTCCGGCTCCTCACTCAAGCCTGGGGGTAATACATAGCCACACACCTGAGTTCAATGCAGATTCTTCCAATTTCCAGAAGGGAAATTACTGACTGCTTTTTTTTTTTTTTTTTTAATTGTCCACGGGCTCTAATGAAGATGAAAGGAGACAATGTCCCTATCCTCAGAGGTTCCCCTCCTGTCCTATACCCCCTTGGCTTTGGTCCAAACCTGACATTCTACTTGGTGGTTATCCAGACTGTTGACATTTATGTCAACAACCCCCTCAGAGGGGCTGTGAGGCAATACCATACGTGCCATTGCTCTGCAGAAAGCGCGGAGGGGGTCAGGGTGAACTAGCAGCTAACTAGGTGGCCAAGGCCAAGGTGAGAACTGGTTAGAAAATGCTAAGCACCTGCCAAGATTCTCAGGCCCAGCACATGAAACAGCTTCAGCTGGGGTCTGGAGCTCCTACGAGGAGCAGGAGAACCTCCCCAGCCCAGGAGATGGTCTCAGAGGCAGGATGGAGCCCTGGAAGCAGATTTCCTCCTCCAGCAAGGTAGGAAGCAAACGGAGTGGGCTGGAGGACGCTGGGAGATTTGGAAAGATTATAACTAGACTTCTCTGTTTATCTTCTCCCTAGCTCTGCAGCCGGTCTGCAGTTAGGATAAATTCAGCACAGGAGGAAGAGGCAGCATTTCCTCCCCCTCTCTCCTCCCATTTTAGGTGAGAGGAGGAGGTGGCATGGGGGATAGAGAAGGATCTGGTGTGCTCGCCAGCTGGTGCTGTGCTGGGCTAAACAGAGGGAGCTGACTCTGCGCCCCCGCACTGTGGAGCCCCCTCTCTTTTATCCTTGTCCCCAACGCCTTGGAAATCAGGGTGGTCCCAGGTGTGGGGGGACTAGGTAGCCCCCCACATGGTATGATCCAAGGGTCCTCATAGGCGGTGCACCCCACGCAGTGCCCCACAAACCTGGCTTAAGACATGCAGCCCCTCGTGGGGGCTGCATTTTGGGGGGACAGCCTTGCTTTCAGAAGGGCCCGGTTGAAATGCAGTTGTGTTGCCTGAGAACAGTACGTGTGAACAGGGCTGGTCATCAGATCGCCCAGGGCTGGGCTGTGGGGCAGTTCTAAGGATGGGAGCCCGAGAGACAGATACTCGAGAGGGGGTGTACAGAGGGCGTGCAGGGGTGCACCTGCTCCTGCTCCATGTGCAGGGGTTGCAAAGGGCTCCTGGGTGACAAGGAGGGTTAGAATGAGTGGGGAGTGAGGGACTGGCCACTGGGAGAATCAGAAGCGGGCCTCCTGACCCCACCTCTCTGTAGCACAGGGAAGAAGCTGGATCCAGCTCTCCTGTTAACACCTCTCCCAAGAGCCTGGACCTCAGCAGCAGATGCCTCCTGGGCTGCGTGTTGGCCGTGGACATGAAGCTGGCGCTCCAGGGGCAGTGAGGCAGAACCATAGCAATTGTTTCCATTACCAGTGGTTTGCTTTTACATTTGGTTCAAGGCCTTGTAGCTATGGAGACGAGATGCTCTGTCTCAACTTGTGTTTTGTCCTGTGCGTTTTAGGAACCATACAAGGGGCTGTCACCCCTGGCCTGGGAGGACAGTCCCTGAGCTTGCTTCAGAGACGGTCACTTTGAGCTGCAGGGTCTGGGCTGTGAGAGCCTTAATGCGGCTTCTTGCCCCGATGGTAAAACTCTAGTTACAGGGTCAGTTACTGCTCAGAAATTTCTGCCCTTGGTCTTTCTGTGGTTTGAGCCATACTGCTTATCATGGTGAAGGTCAGGTTGGGCTTGGTTTTGCTTCCCACGTGTACTTCTGCTTTGTGGCTAAGGGGAGAAACAAAATCCTCCACCTACTATTTGACAAATGAGGCTGGTCCCTTAGTCCTTTCGGCTCCTTCTTGGGAAGTGTGAGATTTGGTTATTCTCTGAGTACTGAATGGATAGGAGGATCCCTTTCAGGAGGCCTTATTTTGGTATTTTTGTTTTCTTTTTTTGCTATCCTCTTTTGATGAAGACGTTACACACAAACGAGTATCACATTATAGGTACAGACGCATCTGCAGTGACCTGGTGATGGGAAGACGCATCATAGTGACCTGGTGATGGGAAGCAGATGATTTTTTTTCTTTATGTTCTGTGATTTCTAGGTCTCTGCATTGAGAATATCTACTCTTGCTGTTAGAGGAAGAAGGCAACAAAAATATGCGTTCATAAAGAGAACAAATTTCGATTTTCAAATAACATGTACCGTAGGATTTTTTCCCTAAAATTAAATTAAAATTAAATTGAAAAACCTGTGCGTATCTACCTGTCCACCCCCCCACTCACCCCTCCACCCATCCTTCCGTCCGTATGTCTGTACAGAAACCTATGTAGAATGATGCTGACTTTTTTGGTGATACTTATTTCTGGTTGGTGAGATTTTCAAAAGCCTTCGTTTGTTTTCTTCTTTGTACTTACCTCCATTGCTTGAAACTGGTAATAATGAGGTGCTTTTTAAAAATAGTGCAGTCTCTCTGCTTTACCCCCCGGGGTGAGCCCCAGCCGCAGAGCTCAAGTGAGCTCTCCCAGCTGGTAAGGCCAAGTGAGATCTTGACCTTCCGCCCTGGCTCCCCTGGTCCCATGGAGCCCACTGGTGGCAGCCCTGGTCAGGGCAGGTGCACAGCTCGGCGGGGAGCAAAGAGGGAGCTTGCAGATGACACCTGGGCCCTGTTGAAACTCACAGACAGTGGCATCCTGAGCCTTTAATATATGTTTTATCACCGGCTGGCTGGGTCTGTAGCTGACTAGGGCTCTGTGGTTCACGGCTCCAGGGGGTACAACAACAAGCGCCTGGGGGCTTCCCCCACCCCTGGGATTCTTACTCATGCACTATGTCTCTCCTTCTCCTAACACCCCTGAACTGAGGTAGGGGCTCCTGTGGAAACATCTCCAAGGGCCCCCTTGGAGGTTGAAGGTTGGTACATTCAAAGATGTCTGTTGAACAGTTTTAACTCTAGTAGAAGAGGTCTAGGAGGTCCTCCTTGCCTGTGAATTTGCAGAGCATTTGCTGAATGTTGCAGAGCTGGGATGCAGAAACACTTTGTCACTTGGGGGGAAGATGAGGATGATACAGCCACCTAGGAAAACAGGTCATTCGTCAGCTGGTAAGAGGTCAAGATCTATGGACACAGTGACCTAGCAATCCGGCTCCTATACACGTGCTAGGCTTTCAGAGACGTAGAAGAATGAGCATAAGTATCTTCATCCTAATAGCCCCGAACTGGAAATCACACACCGTCCCTCAGCATTTATAGCACATATGCCTTAAATAAGCTGAGCTGTGCAGCACACTGGGACGCTAGAGTCTGTACAGATGGGCCAACTCCCGCTTGGTGTAAGGACATGGGTGTAAGTAACACAGTCAAGTGAGGCAAATCCTAAAAGAAGGTGTACAGCATTATTTCACTCGTGCACAGTTCAAACTAAATCCTTCTTTTTAGGGTCGTGTAGGAAAGTGGTAAACATATGAAAAAAAAATCAAGAAAAAAGCTATTAATAAATTCAGGATAGGGTTGCCCCCGGGTTGGGGGGAAGGAGCAGAGTCAGAACTGGCCTGGGTTCCAGAGTGGAAGGGGTTCTTGAGGCGCCATTCAGTGTTCTCCCTCTCAGGGGGAGGTGGCAAGGATGTTTGCTTTATAATTATTGATTAAACCGTTCACTTACATTTCATATGCTTCTCTGAGCATGTTCTGTTTCACAACAAAAGTGTTAAAAAGACAAAAAGCAAAATGTAGCAAAGGGCTCATCCAGCCTCCACATCTAGAAATGGCCTCTTCTGTTACCCATAAGCTTCCTTTATTTCAGCGACCCAAAGTAGCCTCTTTGGCCAAGTCTCTGAACAGGGTCAGAAATCAATAGGCCCTCATTTACCAAGGTCTACTATGAGCTTAGTCTGGAACCAGATCCTGGTGAGGGTCAGGAGGGGACCTGTGCTGTCCCTGAGAGGACAAATCACTGGAAATAATGGTGGAAAACACTAGAGCAAGCTATAGACTCGTAGTGCCAGGGAAGTCCTTAGGAGGAGGTGGTCTGTGAAGGGACGTGGAGAGCCAGGGAGGGTGTCCAGATAAAGGAAAGGATGTTGTGAAGGTGGTGGGAAATCACGGTGTATCAAGGAGGCTCACGAGGGCCTGCCTGCTCGCCTAGACACCCAGGTCTCCAGTGGAAGCCAAGTATTGTGGGTTTGACCGGGTGGCTCAGGACGGTTTGGAAGACCAGGAAGATGAGGTTTTCCCCCACCCCACCTTGTTGTTAATCTGTCAGTCAATCAGTAGATCATTATTCTGCCACCCCAGACACATTAAAGTCTAAAGAGTCAACAGAAGAGAATTGAACTAAGGAAGACTTGCAGAAAGCCTTAGAGAAACATAGATGAGTGAGTGTGAGAGAATTAGCAAAGACTGTGATGCCCATGGCCAAGCTCCCTTGGAAAACAATCCTCAGCTGCCCCAGGAAAGCCACTGATCCTAAGTCCACAAAGGCTCACTGTGGAAAATAGCACAACACTCCTCCAAAAACTTGAACACAGGATTGCCATGTGCTCCCGCAAGTCCACTTCTGGGTAGATACCTACAAAACCGAAACTAGGGACCCAAGCAGATATCTGTACACCTGTGTTTGCAGGAGCATTATTCACAATAGTCCAAGGTGAAAACAAGCCAAGTGTCTGTCAGCAGATGAATGGATAAATAAAATGTTGTATGTACATAAAAGCAATATTATCCAGCCTTCAAAAGGACTGGAGTGTTGGTACAGGCTTCAGCGCGCATAACCCTTGAGGATATTCTACTAAATGAGAAAAGGCAGTCGTGAAATGACAACTCTTGCAAGAGTCCACTTACTGAAGTACCTCACATTGGCCAATTCCTAGAGACAGAAACTGGAATGGTGGTTGCCTGGGACTGGAGGAGGCAGGGTGACAGGGAGCCATTGTTTGGTGCGAGGGCGGTTTTTGTTTGGCATGACAAAAAAGTTGTGGAAATAGTGGTGAAGGTTGCACAACCTTGTGAGTGTACTTAATGCCACAGAATTATATATTCAAGATGGTGAAAATAATACATTTTGTGTGTATTTTACCATCTGCCAGAAAAAAGTTCACAGGGGCTATTATGGATGGAATGTGTCCCCCCAAATTCCTATGTTGAAATCCTAGCCCCACTGTAATGGCATTATGAGGTAGGACCTGTGGAAGAGAATTAGGTCACGAGAACAGAGCCTTTCTGAATGGCATTCGTGCTCTATTCGGGTGAGACCAGAGAACGAACTTCCTCTCTTCCGTGTGAGGATCCAAGACCATCATCTATACACCTGGAAGCAGGTGCTGGCCAGATGCCAGGTTTCTTGTCACCTCGATCCTGGACCCCCCAGCCTCCAGAAGGGTGAGGAAGTAATGTTTGTTGTGTCAGCCACCCAGTGACGGCACTTTGTTTCAGGGGTCTAAACCGGCTAAGACCAGCTCACGAAATTGTTCCTGCATGTTGTACTAGAGGAGAGAGCCAGGGCTGTGGAGTCTTTTACTGAACAGCAGGGAAGGTGGAAAACAACATGAAAGTTCCTCACGAAAGACTGCAGCAGAGGAAAGTGCTGTCCCAGGCCTATCTCTAGAGCTGCTCCCACTGTCCCGCACGCAACCTTGGAAAGGCCCCCGGGAACCCTTAGGAACCCGGCGGACCTTGCTGCTTCCTGAAAAGGAGCCCCGTGCCCTCTTTCCCACCTTCATGCCTAAACAAAAGCTGAACCCCGAATTCCACCCAAGGAGCTGTCCCCTGGAAAATTACTTTCCCTAAGGCTTCTTGGGATGTGGGAGCCCACCCTGGATGCGATTTGAAAAAGAAAAGGAATTTAAAAAGCGAAAAATGCCGCAGTATGTTTACACATACACAATGGAAAATTTGCTCTTACTCAGCTTGAACAGAAAACCTCCTATCCCCATGGCAACCAGATTTCACCGTGACCATGCATCTCTGCCAGGTTACCTCCCCCCTCATTCGTCTGCCTGAGCTCCTCAACCCCTCAGGGGCAACAACGTGGGCCCCAGACGATCTCACGCCCTGCAGTCCTCCCACGGCCCCGGACTGCTGGCTGGGGACTCTGTTCTCATCTGTGAGGGGCCTTCCCTGAGACCCATCTAACCTGGGGCAGCGGGGGACTCTGGGGCGATGTGAGCCCGTGGCCAACTCCAGGGTTCAGAGCCCTCGGGGGAGTGGATGGAATTCAGAACCTGTCTGTGCTGCTGACCAGAAAATCCACCCCTGGTTAATCACAAGACCCTCAGGTCCTGCTCTCAGTAGAAACTCAGGTGACAACTAGACCCTTAACGCTTTATTCCCTCAAACACAGAGTTTCTATCATCTTCGCTTGTGATCTTTCAGAACAAGGACTTCCTTCGGTGCATTTTCTGAATGCCATTTCAGAGAGCGGTTTTGGGACCGCTGACCTGCGATGAACCCATGATTCCCTCCCTCGGGGACCGGCTGGAGGTCTCTCTCGCCTGCAGGCGCCCTCCCCTGCTGCACACACAAGGGAAGCCTTACAGGAGGACAGGAGGGTTGGGTAGAAAAGAAAGCCCACAGTTCTGACATCTCAGGGCCCCCAGCCCCTGGCTGACCACATTCTCTTCTCTCCTGCAATATGGTTTATAATCAACAGGTTCTGCTTTTAGATTCCAGGCCTGAGGACTTTCCCCTCACACAACCCTGTAGAAAGCTGTACCCGCTCCAAGAGCCAATTCAGTGTGTTTGTCCTTTGGATCATATTGGATTGGGGGCCAGGCATTGGCACAAGGAAAACACACATGAAAGCAAGCAACTAGCTTTGTTGTTCGCGAACCGCATGGGTTTTCTGCCCTTCACCACTTTTCCTTGCCTTTGAGCTGCTCTACAGTGTGGGGGTGGGAAGACGTGCTTCCTGACTGAGTTTCCCTGCATCTTGGGCTAAAGCTGGCCTGGGCCAGGTCTCTGCCAGGCCACCCCCAGGCTTCTCAAAGCCCCACTGTCCAGCAGTGCAGGGGCCTTGGGCATTCATTCCTTGTGAGGAATCCTTAGCTCCCCCTCAGAATGACCTTCTACCAAACACTTTGTCTCCCACTATCATAAAGTTGGAAAAAGAAGAAAGAACAGTGGTTCATGGGGGTGTAGGCAAGAAAAAAAAAAAAACTTTGGCATAATCCAAATTCAACTCAGTAGACTTGGAGTGGGATGGGCATTGTGGGATGAAAACCTCTGACTTCCTTCTGCAGAGAGACAGCTATGTAATCTGAGAAGCGAGCTGTGGTTAGGGGAGATCACATGGGGCAAGGATCGGGGGCGGGAGGAGCAGTGTCCTGGGAGCCCAGACCCTAGCCCAAGTGTTGTTAGGTAAGGCCTGGCTTGTCTGCACTTTTTTTTTTTTTTTTTAAGTAAGATGAAGCTTCTTCCCCTTAACAGCTCTGTGTTATCTTGTTCTGCCCAGCTAGAGCTCTAAGGATTCAAGTCTGTCTTCAGATGTTTCCTCTTAATCACTATAATTAATATTAATGGTGATTAATTTTTAATGAGGACATATCAAGGAGCACGCTGGCAAAATGTCCACTGGTAATTTGAATTTTGTGAGGCCAATCGCCCTCTTTGCTTGGCCACCTGTTTCACAGACAATGCCTTGGCTCCTGGAATTCTCTGATAATTTATTAGTTTCCTCTCCCAGATCTGGGACAAAAGCAGGGTTTTTCCAGGAAGTCAGGCTCCCCAACTGATGTCTCCTCCCATCTCTGAGAGGTCTGTGAAGGGACCAGCTGGGGATTTCCTGGGTTCCTTCAGTGACGTCACCAGGAACAGGAACTGTTCTCTGGCAAGCACAAACTGAGGCTCATGCTAGGCTGTGTGCACCTGCTCCAGTGGCTTTGGGAATCCCAGGCAGGAGGGTGTCCTGACTCCTCCCACTCTGACAAAGGGAATAGATGCCCTCCACACAGACCAGTGGATTCTAATAAAGTTTTCGTCACTGATCATGCAGAAATGATTCATGATGTGGAAACTCCCCTCCCCAGTGCAGCCGGTCCAGCACAGAGGCCCTGATGTGGGGGGAAGGCACTTCGCCAATCCCCTGGTTGTACAGTGCCTGTCACTCACCATTAGTTTCACGGTTATACTTCATATACTTAGTACTCCTTAATTTCTCTTAAATCATTCATGCCCAAATCAATGTTTTAAAAGCTGATGTTAAGGGGGGAAATGTTCTTAGAGGAGTTAGTAAGTTTGCAGAAAATCCAAGGCTTCCTATGCACAAGTTGCTTGTTTGCTTTATATCCTAAAATTTTATTTTTTTCATGCAAAATTTTTGGAAACGTTATTATCCTCATCTGATTGCAATCATCATGAAGGTGGAACTGGTCTATAGGATTTCCCAAATTTACTTAACTACCGTAGAGCGCTGAAATCTCTGTTCAGATTCCTGATATTATCTGCCTGCCTGCGAGTAATGCAAAACCAAGTTCATTGTAACTCAAGGTGGTAGCAGAGCAGATCGATGGGAACAGGCTTGCAGAGCTGAGGAGTCAGAGGAGGGTTTGGGGTTGTTGGATTTGTAGGCTCTGGATTCAGTGGTTACCATGTGTCTTTCAAGGTGGGAGACATATGGTAGTACAAGGCTGGTGAACACAGCAAGGATCTGGTAGGGGGTCTTGATGGGTAAGCTGCTGTCTGATAAGCTGGCTGTTTGCCCAGATGAGCAGCCCTTTATCTCAGGTTAATTGATCTGCAGAAACTTCTGGAGCAAGCAGTCTCCGCTTCCTTGGGCAGAGGTTTCCTGGAAAACACAGCTGAGTCGTGTTGACACAGTGGTCACAACTCTCAGACCTTCTGGCTGGGTTAGGCTGAGGCAGATTGTGTCGAAGTTCTCAGAACAATCTCCATTTCTTACATTTTGTGCAAAGGCTAGTCTCATCAGGGGCAGGCCAGCAACTGAAATCCTTGAAGTGATTCAACACAGTTCATGTTAGAGCCCATCTCCTTTTTCTGCCTTGACACCTAATTCAGGTTAAGCTATGCAATGTAGAATAATATTTGAGTAGTCAAAGGAAGAATTGAGGACACAGTCAGGCTTAGGTCATAAACGAGGAGGGTGAGACTCTGAAGGGAGGCAGAGGTAGCCAGCTACTGGCTGGATTTTCTTATTTTTTGTAATCTCGATGCTATGGCATTTGGGAGTTTGGATCAGGAAGACTGCCCCTCTCAGAGGTAGCTAATTCCTAGAGGTGAAGGACTCCCCTGCAGGTGCACCTGTGCTGTACAAACCAACCAGCCCAAGGAGCCCACGTCCCCAACCTCTTTTATCAGACTCTCACACACCAAGCCCGAATCCCCCGCCAATGTCACCCCAGGGCCGGTCCCAGACAACGAGGGACACCCCCAGAGCCCAGAGCCTGCTGAAATTCTTCCAGCAATCCAATACCAAACGGACCCAGGGAACCTTCCCTGTCTCCCTGTTCCTTCCCAAGAGAACCTCTTCCAGGCCTCGCTCTGCCCTCTTCCCCTCTGCAGAAACTTCTGAAGCAAGCAGTCTCCGCTTCCTTGGGCAGGGGCAGGGTGATAGGGAGCCATTGTTGAATGTGAGGTTTTTGTTTGGCACTACGGGCGGTTCTGGAGTCTGGGAGTATAACCTTTCTACTTCTGACCATTGTGTCCATGTCCGCGAGTCTCACCATAACCTGCTTAAAACGAGTCCTGGGGACGTTTAACACGCTGACAAAAAATGGAGCTGAGTTCCTTTAGCACAATGGGGACACATGAGAATCACCTGGGGAGCTGCCTTCCAGGGCCTTGCCCACAGAGCATTCAGTCTAATCGGCTCCCCTAGGGGCCTCCAGGGAGCATCCCGGGCAGGGTGAGACAGACCGAGCCAGTGGTTCCCATTTGATTCTCAGTGGTTCCCAGTGGTTCCCAAAGTGATGCCCTCCCCCCACAGCTGAAACAGCAGTATCACCTGGGAGCTTGTTAGAAATGCAAACGTTGGGGCCTCACCCCCCAACCTCACTCCCCAACTGGGGCCTCCCAATTCAGAAAGTGCAGGCGGGGCTTGAACAAGTTCTCCAGGTGATCCTGAAAGAGGCTCAGGTTTGCACGGGGTGAGGCAGGGTGGGGCGAGAGAGGCAGGCCCGGAGCCCTGTGGCTGGGGCTATGCTTGGTGCCCGCTCTCGGCGTCCATCCATCGCGCCTGCTCCTAGAATTTGTTGCAGCCCATAGATTTTAGTAAGCTGTATCTCTGTTTTCATTTGTCCTGAGGTATTTTTTTATTTTTATTTTTTAAAATTTCTTCGTCGATCCCCTGGTTGTACAGTAGCGTGTGATTTAATCCCTGCGTATTTGTGAATTTTCTAGTTTTCCTGTAGTTGATTTCTAGTTTTATGTCATCCTGGTGAGAAAAGAGGCTTGATATGATTTCAGTCTTATTAAGTTTATTAGGAGTTGTTTTGTGGCCTGACATACAGTCCTTCCTGGAGAAGGTTCCACCGTGCTTGAGAAGAAGGTATGGGCTGCTGTCTTTAAGCGGGGGGATGTTCCATGCATCTGTGACGTCCTTCTGGTTCTGTATCGTGTAAGGCTGAGGTTTCCGTCCTGAGTTTTGGTCTGGATGGTGTACCCATTGGTGAAAGTGGGGTATTAAAGTCCCCGAGGATTCCTGTGTCGCTGTTTCTCCCTTTAGCTTTGTTAATATTTGCTTTATACGGTTAGGTGTTCCTATGCTGTGTGCATAAATAATTACAGATGTTATATCCTCCTGTTGGATTAACCCCTTTATCATTATGCGGTGCCCTTCTTTGTCTCATATCACAGTCTGCTTGAGTCTGTTCTGTTTGATGTAAATATAGCTGCTCCGCCTTCTCTGTCTCTCCATCTGCGTAGAATATCTTTTTTCCATCCCTTCATTTCCAGTCTGTGTGTGTCCTTACATCTTAGGGGAGTCTCTTGTAGGCCACACAGAGATGGCTCTGGTTTTCTTTTTTTTTTTTTTTTTTTAAATCTGTTCAGCCACTCTGTCTTTTGATTGGAACGTGTAGTTCATTTACATTTAAAGTAATTGTTGATAGGTATGTATTTATTGCCATTTTGTTAATTGGCTTCTGACTGTTTTTTAATTCCTCTCTGTTCCTTTCCTTTGCTCTCTCCCTTTTTGATTTGAGGACTCTCTTGGTAGTCTGCTTACACTCGTAATCTTTCTCTTTTGTATGTCTACTATAGGTTTTTGCTTTGTGGTTACCCTGAGCTTCCATAGAACAACTTACATTTATAATAGCCTGTTTAAAGATGGTAACGACTTAATTTGGATGCACTCCAAAGCTCTACATATTTACTCTCCCTTCCTCCAACATTTTGATGTTGCTGTGTTCCTAGGATCTGGGGACGGAGAGCGGATGTACTTGAACTTAACCTTTGTATGCTTGAATCATCTCCTTTCTCACATAGTTTGGATACAACTTTTAAAAAGAAACAACAAATTATTGCTCAATATTATGAATTTTCTTTAGCAAAATAAAAACTGTCTTAGGAAAATGTCCACTCATAGGAAGAGGCATCCAAATGATCAGCCCAGGCCTTGATTTTTTTTTTTTTTTTTTTTGCTCTGACAAGCCTTGGCTCGTGCCCAAGTTGCACTCACAGACAATATCAAAGGAAACTTATGGTCTAAGACTGACCTAATGAAAACCAAGAGATTTTTATGTTTTTGGAACATTCCAGGTTTATAACATTTTACCTCTAGAAGGTCCTTTTTGCCAGTTTCCTTCAGTGAATTGTTTTAATCTTTGAACATCACCTCCTCTGCTTTTTTGTGTTACCATAGTGACATGGGCAGCTAAGTAGTCGTTTCAGAACTAGAAAAACCACTCCTAGGATTCGTGGCTTTGCCTGCTGATGTTACCTGCCCCAGTCATAATTGTGACTGTATGCGAGTAACAGTAAAACCATAACACTTCCAAGTGTTCCGGAGAGCGCCACAAACTAGGTCAGCAACACGGTGCTTATATTGCTTGTGATGTTTTGTGCAGTTGGGTGAGATAAACAAAAAGGGAAATGTTGTCATCGTGAAACATATTATGACTGAAAGTATTAATATATCTCTTTAGTAGAGAAATGATGCAACTCATCAATCAGGGCTTTCCTTCTGCTATTTGGTGATAAAGGAATCATAATTTTTAGCTTAACTTTTCCTTGATTTTTGGTTCCCCTATGTGAAATATCGACTGATGTGAGATCCTTGTGTGAGATGCTGGACTAGTGAAATAATTTTACTTTAAAAAAATTTTAAGCATTTGCCGAGAGGCCCTGCTGCCTTTAATAAGGTAGGAGAATGCGTTGAGAAACAAATGTTTGGAACTATGATAAAAGTATTAATATAACCTTTATTAGTAACATTGGTAGTTGGTCTGAAGTGGGATTTGGTGTATGTGTTATGGCCGAATTCCTTGGCTGGACAGAACCAAGTAAAAAGAACATCTTTAGATTTCCCTTCACTACTATTCAGTAAATGTGGAAGACTGTCAGTCTGTTATAGATGAATGGTGACTCTGAGCTGTCAGGTTGAGACCATCTCTTTTTCCAGAAGGACCACCATCTAAGCACAGAATTGGCCAAAATAAATGCAAAGGACTGCTAGCAGCAATGCCGAGACTCGAGTGATGCAGGGAGGTCAGGGGCGAGTGGACCCATGGCCGAGGACATGATGGGGCTCCTTCGTGCTCTGTCATCCCATTCCAGAAAAAACTTGCCCACAGGGACAGGCAGCTGAAACCTTATGCTCTGGATGTCTCCAAATAAGCTCTTACTGAGTATGTGTGAAGTCATTTTCGTATTTTCTTTTCTTATTGGTCAAATGAATGTTTACAGTCAACTTGAGAGTATCGATGGAACTGTAAGAGTGTGCCTTTCCCCAAAGAAAGGCAGATACATCCATGCTGTCTTGTTTTAGCTTTCTCCTGATGTCTAGTGCTGAGGCTCATAGGAAAAAAGACTCTCAGTGAGAAAGGACAAAATCCAAGTTTGACTAGGCCATGATGACCCATTAAGCTCCTTGAGAACTGGAAGTGACCCTGTTCCCAGGCCTAGCACAGTGCCGGGCCCACAGGGAGCAGGCAGGAAGTGGGAGTGGAATGGGGAGTCCCCCAGCAGGGGAACGCCTGACTGGGCTGCATTTGGACAGAGAGTGCAAGTAAAAACTCCATCTCTAAGACTTAGAGAGACTGACAGATCCCTGGCAACATTCTCTTCTTCTTAGCCTTCTCCTACATTCCACCACGCTGCGAGCCAGACAAGGGTCAAAACGGCCCAGATGTTTGGTGGGAGTGTGCGGTGTGATGATGAGGTATATGTGAAGCCCACTATTGCTTCAGCTCAGACAAGGACGTGCCGTTCACTTAACACTAATGGACAAACGGGAGTACCACACAGTTGTTACAGGCCAATCTGGTTATAAAGACCCTCAGAGAGTTCTATAAGAAGTGACCCTCCTGATGAGTAAAACATATAATTGGGAGAAGAATTTTGGGTGTCCTGCTTTTCCAATGTGCATTTAAAAACAAAACCAAACCCAACCCAAAAAACTCTTTTTGCTTTTTTATTTTTTAAAAGAGATTTTATGTATTTATTTGGCAGACAGAGATCACAAGTAGGCAGAGAGGCAGGCAGAGAGAGAGAGGAAGAAGCAGGCTCCCTGCTGAGCAGAGAGCCTGATTGTGGGGCTCGATCCCAGGACCCTGGGATCATGACCTGAGCCGAAGGCAGAGGCTTTAACACACTGAGCCACCCAGGCGCCCCTCTTTTTGCTTTTTTAAATGGAATTACTAATAATAGCTAATCAGCTCTGGGGCTATAAACACTAAAATATTTTGTTGAAAATGAATAGTGTTGGAACCCTGAACCTAATTTATTCAGAGGCACTCCATTTGAGCTCATCAAGTAACCAGAAAGATTGTGATAAACATCCGTTCTTCCACTGACAAACATTTTAAATATCAGTTCAGTGAAGAACGACTTCCTTTGGCCAGCTGGTGTGATGAACGGGCATTAAAAACTAACAGAAAATACAGAGAAGGGAGATTGCTTTCTCAATAATTTCTTTAAAAACTATTTATGGAAAATTGAGAAGAAATGGACCTGATATCTGGGGCAGAGTACACACGGTGCTTGCCAAATGAGCGGATGATGATGGGGAGCTCTATGGGTCCCTCCTTCACTCCTGCAGTGGAGATCAACAGACATTTTTGCCTCATCGTAAAAGGTCATGATTTCAGAAATCTCCCATTAGTCACAGAAGGCTACGTGTAAAACCTTCTGGTAGTTATTAAGAGTCTCCTGAGCCAACAGGGGATTGTTTCTTCATTTCAAGGAGTGTCACCCCCACGGTCCCAGAATGCTCCCAGATGATGTAGCTGTAATTTGAATCTGCTTGTCCTGAGGAGATGAGCTACACATCCGGGTCTTTAAAAACATACCAACGGTGCTTGTTCACCGAGCTGGTAAACAAGGATCTGGTCTGAAGACTTGGAGGTTTATCTGAACATCTGCGGAGTGTTTACTATGATCAGGAATTGCTTCTGCTTCAGGTAGATCTCTAATTTTAGCAAGTGCCTCCCCAATTCCCCTGCGCACATACGGAAGCTGTTCCCTCCAGGTGCGTGTCTCCTATGCTGCCTTTGGTCTGACATTGAAATGGGACTCATTCATCAGATGACTTGGAGCCTCCACGGTTGTATTCACACTTAACGTGGAATGTCTATGTGGTCCTGCCAGGGGAAGGCTGCAGTGTTACCCTGGGACCACAGAGCTTATGTCTGCACCTATGGAAGACAGAAGTGCTTTAAGTGGCATAGTGTGTGTGTGTGTGTATCATTCTGTGGCCTTTTAAAACATGTTTGGAACCTCTTGAAGGAAGGCATAGTGTTAAATATTTCTGCTACCTGGATTTTCCTGGGTAATTTTATGGAATATTTCAAGTTTCAGTAAATCAGAACAATAATAAATGTGTTTTCCCTTAGAAAAGAAAAAGTGCCTAGAGAGTCAGCCATAGATATATATAAAAATATATAGATATATTCCTTTTAGGAAAAGAACAGGGTGATTATACTCTAATAAAGCATCTTTCTCTGTAATTGGATTTCTCCTTTAAAAGGACTTTGTACAAAATGAACATTAGCCATGACACAATGTAGCCTTACCTGATCTGGGACAGACTTATGTGATCAGATTTCTCTGACAAATGTATTTTAGGAGTCAAGAGCACAGATTTACGTGTATAGTGCCTTTTAGTGGCCTCCATTTTAAAGAAGTTTCTTTGTTATACAAAAGAAATCTCTGTACCCTCTTAATCCATGCTTCCCATGTTTAGTGCCATGACATTTTCCGTGGGAGACCGTGGTTGAGAAGGCCACAGTGAGGGACTAACTCTTGAACAACCATACTTTTCTGAACACATACATTAGTAGTTCTACTATCAACCTCCTACCAAAGCCTAGGGGCAAAAATAGGGAAAAATCCTCATTTCTGTCAGTTACCATTATCTTTGAGATGGTCTTCATGGTATCAAGGATTGAAGTGGTGAAAACACAAAAATGTACATTGTGTCATTATTATTATTATTCTACTTTTTAAAGCAGGATACAACTTGAGTTCTAGAAGGATGCTCATTTGACAGACCCTGGAGGGCTCTTATGCAAAGGCACACAGGTAGTTAGTGACAGCATCAGGCCCACCACTGGAGTCCTGGGATCTGGAAGTATGCGCACCAACTCCTCTCCAGCAGCCTGAGCAGCCCCACCACAGGTGAATGCCAGCATTTCTGACAAATCAAATGTTGAAGAAGTCACTGTTTTTAGTTTTTCTTCTGAAGGCTCAAGAAGGAACAACTGCCGGCCCCCCTCACCCCTCACCCGAAGTTGAGAAAATAAGTCTAGCTTTCTGCCAAAGTGTGCCAGAAGAAAAATCCAACGAATGGATATTTTAATCAGCTTTAAATTACTTTAGGAACTCAACACAAAACTTTACTCGGTATTAAATAAATAGCCAAATGCATTTTCCCAAATATTTTCAATCATGGGGGGAAAAAGTAAGCTATCAATATTTTTGATTTCTAAAAGTCAAATTTAATAAATTAATAAATGCATGCCAGACAAAACCACAAAATTGCAACAGGAACCCAATAATAACATAACAGAAAATGTTCCGCATTGTAGTTTTTTATTGGTGGATAATTTACTAAAGTAACAAATCTGAAAACACAGTTTGCTTTTGCTGGAAAGAAAAGACTATGTTAGCGAAGAACTAAGAGAAACCAGAAATGAAGCGTCTGAGAAAAGTTGGCGTATGTTCTAGTCTATGGCAACGCAGCAGCTGAGGGGGGCTGGTTCATCCATTCATGTGAGCGTTTATAGAAGCGTCAGAAACCAATGACATAGAACTCAAAAGCGAAGTCACGACAGATCGACTCTGCGAAACA
Source organism: Mustela erminea (assembly GCF_009829155.1). Classification (NCBI taxonomy): domain Eukaryota; kingdom Metazoa; phylum Chordata; class Mammalia; order Carnivora; family Mustelidae; genus Mustela; species Mustela erminea. Next base: position 69,965,064 of record NC_045621.1, read on the forward strand.
TGCTGAATTACAACCACAGACTACCTGGGACGGAGAGGCGGTGCAGGCTTGTTGTCTCCTTTGTGTGGGGTTCCCTTGCCAGAGAGGGGGCTAATCATGCAATAGCTTGAGTTTCTCTTAACATGATAAACACCCAGGGGCACTAGAACTGGAGTGCGTGTTCACTGTTTTACAAGGACGGCGGAGCGGTGCTATGGAAACAATGGAAAGTTCCTTCATTTTAACCTGGCTATCTGCCCGAACTTCTAACCAAGAAATGATGCAGCTATAAGAGCCAATTAAATTACTATAAAACATTCCTTCATCTGTAAAACATTTTTTCCCCTGCGAACTAACATTTAAAATAAAATGTCTTCATTTTTGATAAGCAGCTCCACCACCAGTCTCTGGTATCTGATATCATTCAGGGCGGCCATGGCGTCCAGCTCTGGAGATCTCATCAGGGTCGGGCCAAACACAATGCCAAGGTTCTCGGCGTTCATAAGGTTCTCCTTCTCGTGGAGGGTCACTCTGGAAAACAGAAGCACAGGGGTGCGGCTTCGTGTAAGCCCGGGCATTCTGCACAGCGCTCGAGTGCTACAACAAAAACCAGGCTCACGGTCAAGGCTCCGGCCCACTTACCAGCTCTTTGGCTATGCTCCTTGTATGTCCCCCTCTTCACCTCAAAGTAAATCATATCAATAAATTAAACTTCTGGTATCACCGAAGCTCCTGGCCAAGCTCACTGCTGGAGTGTGTGGGGTGTTTGCCTGGAGTGGACGGGGGGGCTAGGTCGTCTCTATTATTCCATCAGCCCTCCTTCCCTTGGCTGCCCGGTTCCCAGGATATTTACAGAGTATCGGGGAAGGGGGTGGCGGAGGCACAGAGTGGGCTGCGTTCAGGGAGACTGAGGGAGGCTGAGTGTCCGTGTTCGCTCTCCTGCTAGCTAGCAAAGGCCCGGACTAGGGCTGGAGAGCCATTCCTTTGCGTTAGTGCTAAGGACTTAATTGCATACATATATGAAGCAAACTTGAATTTGCAAGTGAATTTGTAAGCATATTAAACACAAGTTTTAACTCCTACTGCTTTTAAGGAGGGAAACCGTGTAAATGTTAAATGCGCCACCAGTTAAATATTCATTTCTGGGTAGCTCTTGCCGAGAGGCATACAAAATAGATGTCAAGTTCTGTCTTTTTTGTTTCTAATTGGCTTTATATTTTGAAATCCTAAAACCACTAAAACTCGATCCCATAATTTAAAACCATTTGCTTCAACTAGTAGAGAGTGAGAGTGACCGAGCACGGAAATGAAGTTACATCACCATCAAGCTACTTAAGACATTAAACCAGGAGTAGCCAGAGTATTTTATTTTCTATTCATCTCTCTACCTCTTATTTTACTCCATTTTTTATAGCAGTTTTCAGTGTCGGAGACATTACGGCAATAATCCTGTCACCCAGGGTGAAGTGCCTATTTGGGAGCAAGAAGTAAGAAAAGCGAGACTTCTGGAGAGTTGCTTTGCTCTTTCTTATGCTAATGCTCCTGCCGGGACAGCTACCACCTTTCCTCTTCCCACCAGAACTGGACACCGGGCGCTCTCACATATCTGCACCCACAGACCCGAACGGCCAACATGGCCACATCCAGCCTGTGCCCGGCACTGGTGCGCACTGTTTAGCCTTCCTCCTCCGCTTGCGCGTGTCTGTAGTTACTCCCTCAGTGATCTGTCCTTTCTTAGATCTTTGGTCTCATCTCATTATTACCACTGGGCCGCAGCACAAGGAGCAACCTCCGGCCCGTGACTTGCCTCTTGAGATGCGCCATGAGGTACCGCAGGGTCTCGCAGTGGGCGGGGGGCAGCAGCCTCAGGGCCTCGTGCAGCGCTTCTAACTGCTCGTCCGGATCCATAATTTCTAAAACAGCAAGTTGAACACCAAGGAGAAGAACTTTAACACCTTGTATAAATGCTTCACTGAATTCTGTTCTTGCAGTGATCACCTAGGACCGGTCCAAAATGCTTTTTTGCAGATCCTTGCCACCCCCCACCCACAAGCTATGGAAAGTATTTTAAGGTCCAAGTCTCCAGTTTCTGTGAGACTTGGTTTTGGAGCAGCGATACCATTTACTCAGACTTTGGGGGACAGCCCCCACTTGCTTCACTTGAGCGCCTGAGGCTGGTCACTGGGGACCTTGGACACTGGGTAGATCGGCTGTCACCCCAAAGAGTTCAGACACATGTATGCACAGAGTAAAAACTGAGACATTCAAATGAGATCATCTTACCACATTACAGACATACTGAAGGGAGGCTAATTCCTTCCAGATCTTCTGAACATCCCAGTTCTGCCATGGTAACCCCTGCCAGAGGCTTCATTGATATTCATGCTATTTTCTTTGTAAACCAAGAGAGGAATCACCCAGTATTTACTTCCTTAGTTGTTTTTTTTTTTTTTTAATTTTTTAAAAAAGATTTTATTTATTATTTATTTGACAGAGATCACAAGTAGTCAGAGAGGCAGGCAGAGAGAGAGGAGGAAGCTCCCCCGATGTGGGGCTCGATCCCAGGATCCTGGGATCAAGACGAGCCGAAGGCAGAGGCTTAACCCACTGAGCCACCCAGGCGCCCCTACTTCCTTGGTTTTAATTTACTTTTTGTTATATAAAAAAGTCAAACCTATCCTCAGAGCACAAAAATATTCTACTACGTAGGACAACCGGAGACTTTAATGAGCCAGTGAAGGCAATTCTAAACATTGGGAGTGACAGCAGGGTCCCTGAAATAAATGTGACTCTTCCGAAGGTAGAAACTTCAAAGGGAACCATCTTCATTTGGACATTTTCGTTCTGTGTTGGCCAAAACCGCAGCACGTTCCTTTGAGGTCACAGATTGCATTTAGTTCATCAGTTATTCCCATAATCAGAAGCAGCAGACGTCTGTGGAATGCTGTGCTCTCAGAGCACCCTAGCACATTCCTGCTTCTCCTCAGATGTCAGGAAAATAGGGGGCCTTTGAATGTCGGGGCGCAGGGCAGGTGCAAGGGGACCTCAAAGTGCTGAGTCTGAATCAGGAGAGCAGCCTTGAAATACTAGAAGGCCATAGCTGATCACAATGTATCATTCAAGACACAAGACTAAGAACCCTGATTTTCTAACGTCTAAGACAAACCGATTCCATGGCCATGCATCAGTCAGGGTAAAGCTGACATAAAAATGAATGTGAGCTTTCCTAGCATTGGCAATGTAGAGCTGATAAATGTCAGAATAGGAAAAGCGAAGTTTTTTAATTCAAAGAAACTTTAGGAGGGGCCCGGGTGACTAAGTTGGTTAAGCGTCTGCCTTCGGCTCAGGTATTGGGATGGAGCCCAGCATCGGGCTCTCTGCACAGCAGGGAGCCTGCTTCTCCCTCTCCTTCTTGCTCATGCTCTCTCTCACTATCTCTGTATCTCCGTAAAGAAAAAAGAAACTTTAGCCATTAGGATTTCTGCCCAAAGCTTACTCAGGGTTCCTGGTTCGTTTCTCAGTGATACAGGATGTATTATTTGCCATGATAACTGATACATGGTCTTTGAAACTTCGGGTCTTTAAAGAATGTCAGTTCATAACAGCAATACCATTTCAGATACTGAAATTTAATCATTTAATTTCTAGAATTAAGAAAACTCCATTTACTATAGAAAACTATTACTTTGTCTTATAATTTTTGCCATGGGGCTAATTAATTTGAAACTATATTGTTTTGGAAATTGAAAAAAAGAGTAACATAGTTTCCTTCTAATTTTCATATTTAATCTTTGCAGAGAGAATCTTGAGATGGTGTGAAATCAGGGATGGTGTTGGTGGGCTAGCAAGTAAAATTCCCTGCTCACAGAGAGCTGCTTCTCTCTCTCAGAGGGTGACTGACAATCCACAGTGAACATGGACCTTCCAGTCTGTACTATATTAGAATGAGGCCAGTGCTTCGGGAAAGAACAGCAGGGTAAGAAACACTGCAAGAGCGAGGGGGAAGGGCTTCCAGGCAAAGGAGCAGCTGTGTCAGGATGCTGAAGGGCGAGTAGGCCTGTGACATCTGAGGACACGTGAGAAGCCAGAGGTGGCTGTGCTGGAGTGAGCAAGAGGGGTATGGAAGGAGGTCAAAAACAAAACAGGACACTGTTGTGTCAGGTGCTGTAGGCTATTCCAGGGACTGTAGGCTATTCTAGAGAGAAAAGGGAAGGTGCTGAACAAGGACATGATGTGACAGATGTTGCTCACAGTATCTCTCCTCTGTCTCCCACGTGGGAGACAGGCTATGGAAAGGCCAAAGTAGAAACAGACTATTCTAGTAACTATTACAAAAATCCAGGTGAGGAGGGTGCCTGGACAGTGCAGTTGGTTAAGCATCTGACTCTTGGTTTTAGTTCAGGTCATGATCTCAGGGTCGTGGGATTGAGCCCCGCAACGGGTTCCGTGCTCAGCGGGAAGTCTGCTTAAGATTCTCTCCCTCTCCCTCTGCCCCTCCCTTCAGGCTAGTATATGCTCTTTTGCTCTCTCTCTCAAATACATAAATCTTAAAAAAAAAAAAAAAAAAAAAAAAAGACCAGGTGAGGAATGACTCTAGCTTAGACCAGATGGTGGCAGTGACGGTGATGAGAAGTTGCTGGATTCTGGGTATATTTTAAAGGTAGAGTCCATGGGATTTCCTGATAAGGGATGTATGAGGAGAAGAATCAAGAATGAGCTAAGTTTTGGCCATAGGTGACTGGGAGGATGGAGCCTCCCTAAAGGTTATGGGTGGAAGAGGTTTTGTGGGAAAGACCAGGGTTCTAGTCACGATGTCTATCAGACCTCCAAATGATCTCGCTGACGCTGGTGAATCTGGAGCTCGGGGTGAGGCCAGACTGGAGAGAGCAATTTGGGGGCATATGATAAATTACATTTGAATATTCTGACATCAAATTGACAGACTCTTCCCTGGAATTAATTTTTCTCTGTTTTTTTTTTCCTACTTAAAGGACTAGTAACCATATTCTTTTTAGAGAACAGAAATATTTTGTCCTAAGACGACCATGGCATAATTTAAGCAAAGATAAAATGGAATGTATTTAGAGATGAACAACCACCATCAGTTGTTTCAAGTATGTGAAAGGCTTGTATGCAGAAGAGGGGGATGTTAGGACCATTGCCAATGGGAGGGAGTTGAAGGCAGGTGGCTCTCTGCTGTGCACAATAGGGCCTTCTGACCGTTAAGTCTGTCCACTGGCAGCTGTCTGCTGAGAGAAGCGGCGATCCTGCAATTACCGGGTATTTAAAAAAGAATGTGTCATAGAAGGAAGTCTTGTTAACATGACCCTTTAGAAGATCTAAGAACTCTAAGAATCTGTGGTTCTCAATATAAAATTATGCTTACGCATTCAACAAGTATTTATTAAGCACCTATTATGTAAATGAGGTACTCCTGCAGGGGCTGTGGGACAATAAACATGAGCAAGAGAACTCCCGCTTGTAAAGGGGTCAGTCTAACAAGAAAGGCAAGATATGAAGGCAACTTTTCAGCATGAAGGAAGGAGGCCGTAACCGAGGTCCATGTGAAGTATGACAGGGAGACGGAGGAGAAAGATGGCTCGGGGGCTGAGCGGAACAGAGGAGAGAAAGAGATGGCATCTGAGGGAGGTCTGGAAGGATGTGGAAATGTGAACATGGTGGGGGCGGGAAATAAGCACCTGAACCTATATCAACATTAGTTAAAAGTTCTTTTTAAGGTATGTGCTGCCAACTCAAAAAGAGAAATAGAAATTCAAATAGAAGAAGAAAAAAGACTTAAGGTTAAGGAGTGACTCAGTGGCAGAGTTGAGGGAAAAACTTGCAAGTTCTCATCCCAGGCTTCAGGACATTCTAAGTTGTTTGGGACGAAGAACCCCGGGTTTTATTTCTGAGTTTATCTGACTCACTCAGGATTACACACTGAATCACATTTTCTAAGATCATCTGGGAGCACAGCTCTTAGAGTCCTTGGCCAGAGAAAGATTTCCACATTCAGCCCCAGCAGCACTGTTGTCCTTGTGGTCAGAAGCGCCCGAGTGCGGGCTTACAGAGCATGCCTTCGAGAGGCACCTGCCTTCCAGGCCTTTGCACCTGGTGGGGGGGGAGAGGGGAGGGCAGCGATTTCTTCCCTGGAGGGGAAGGGGAGGCAGTGAGGAAAAAGGTAGTCTGAGACTTCCAGGTGGTTCCAGGGCACTTGCCAAGGGATTACAAAGACCTTTAAGCCCTTCGATGAGACGCCCTGGCCCCCACCACCTGTGTGTCCCTCTTCATTTCCTGTAGCCACTTCCCTCCAGCTCCCAAGTGGTGCATGTCTGCGGGAGGCAGCAGAGCTCAGATGGCTTTGACAGGAGAAAGCTTTAATGTGAAGTCGGAGTTTCTGTTGGCAAGAAATGCTAATAAATGCCAGAGAAACCCGAGCCTTCAAGAAGAATTCCCCCACCTCCTCGTTTCCTAGGGGCTGAGTGAGAAAAAGGTTCAAGAGTCCCTGCATCAGGAAGGGTGGGCCAGCCCTGACCATCTTTGGGAGGACTTTCTGCCTTTCGGTCTTCCTCCTGTGGGTAAGTCTTCTGCTGCTCCAGGGAGCCGGGCAGTGGGCTGAGTGGAGAGAGAGGGGCTCGGTCATTAGACACATGTGAGTCAGAATGCCAGGGCCTCTCCTCCACCAAAAGGACCTCGGACAATTTACACCCTATAATATCTCCTTCCTAAAATGCTATCCTGGTGGAGCGCCTGTCTGCCTCGGTTGGAAGGACATGCAACTCTTGATCTCAGGGTCATGAGTTTGAGCCCCATGTTGGGTGTAGAGGTTCCTAAACTAAACTAAAACTAAACAAAAATGAAAAAAAAAAAGAAAAAAACAACTAAAATGAAATTGTGGCTATAAAGTGCCTAACACGATTTCTGTACCTAGTATATGCTGTACAAATCTTAGCTTCTCTTGTCTCCCTTCTGTGCCTGTAAAGATAAGAGAAAGGTTGCATCTGTGTGTCCAAAGATGAAAGCGATGCCACTGCTAGAAGAGACGCAGACAAGGACACCATATTCCATAGGCAATCAGATCAACTGCAAACACATAAAATAAACACTGATATCGTATTTAAGTGTTAAGCCATGGTTTTGGTGTCAGAGAAATCACACCTCAAAATAGCTGAACTTATGAGAAGGAATCTGCCTTGATTTAGGACGTTTTTATCCTGTGATAGGCTCTGAACAGCTCTCTGAGGTACAAGGGGGGGTTCACTGACAGGAGACGGGAGGCCTGTTCCAGATACAAACCCTGAACGCTGACAGATCGTTTGGAAGGTTAACCGCGGCAGCTGAGGTGGGCGTCGGGGGATGAAGGTGGAACAGTGTGGGAGTGTGAGAGGCAAAGGCCTTGAACCCCATTAAGGAAGGCTTGGATTTTTCTTCTGCATCAATGAGGTGGTTGTGTCGAGTTCAGAACCTGGGTCTGAAGAACTGCTCTGTCCCCTGCTAATGGGGAGCCTTTGGCTTTGGCGCAGAAGCCAACTTTCAGTTTTACCTCAAAGTGACACTGGGGACAGGAACACTGTCTCCTTGGGCCCTCAGTGTTGTCCTGGGGATCAGGGCAGACTGTGGACTGAGCAGCCCTTCGTGATGGAAGTGTCAAGTGCTGCCCATGTTCATGGCCATAAGGCTTCTCTGGGGCGGAAACGTCTGGACCACAAAACAGGAACCCAGAAGCTCCTGCAGACAATTTTCATGATCAGCACCAAATCCATCCCAAAATAAGAGGAGTTAAACTCCCATGGAAGTGACCTAGAGGCTTTCAGGCTCCTAACATGGACATTTGTACAAATCAGTCTAATTCTTCTGGATGTTCTCTACATGAGAGCTGGGCTGACCCACAAGAAATCAGGGCTCCAGGGAGCTAACCACAGAAATTCTCAACAAAAGCACTGAAGGGGAAACTAAAAATGAGAACAAAGCAAGTCTGTACTTCAAGAAATTTCCAAGTCAAAAAGCAAATCAGTGTTACTAAGAAAGTGATGTTATTATTTAAAGATCAAGACAACATATGGTTTTTAAGAGAGAAAAGAAAATGACAGAAATAGCTTATCTTTTCTAAAAAAATGGCAATGCCAACACTTAAAATCTGTTAAAAATTCCCTTCTTTAAAAAAAATGTACTGTGAATTACAGGTATGAGTTTTGCACCATAAATACAATTTGGCATATGAGGCTTTGCTTTTTCTCATTTGCATTTCAACTAGAACTTAAAAAAAAAAAAAAAAAAAAAGAAACACTTCTTGATCTAAAACCGTGTTCCTTAAAGTATGATCTACGGACCGGTGCCAGTTCACAAACTGTCTGTTAATGGTCTGTCACAGGATAAGGACAGACATTGAAAGTAAGAATTTAGAAACTTTTATGGGATCTGATCGAGCAACTTTTATGCCTAGCTGAATCTAGTAACAAAATAGTTTGGTCCTGTTTTTTCAATTTTATTTTTCTAGTTATTCATTTTTACTTTGTGGAAGTGTTGGTCCTTACTTAAGGAACACTGGGTTAAGCCTTACTCTGGAAAATGAGGGTTAGCCCATGACAAAGAAGCTTCTGACGGCAGAAGTCATAAATAACTGATGTTAGAGAGGAGATCAAAATTCTTGTGAGTATATTAGCCGTAGAGAAAGGCGAGGGGGAAATACTTAGTACGCATTCAAGAAACTCAGGAAAAACCAGAGAAATGATTACCAGGAGGAGGCAGTCTGGGGGGTCATTCGGAATGCGTGGCTTCATACTTACTGGCGGACTCGATAAACTTCGGGTAGGCGTCGTACGTGATGAGTGGGATTGGGAGATCCCTGAAGTAAAGTTTCAGCGCGCCAGTGATGATGTTGATGTCTTCATACATGTTCACAGAAATATCTGCCTTCTCCCCATCTTGGAAGGAGGTTAAAAAAGTAAGAGTAAGTGTCTGAATGCAGAGCACTGTTTTCATAACGTGTTTTTGGGTACAGTCTTTAGAGATTGGCAGTGCGTCAGTTTTTAGTATCAAATTCTGTGTGCCGATGTATATAAATGATTAATTTTCTGTGGAAAGCGAAATCATTTTTTTTTTAATTTTCTATTCTGAAGTTACTTATTTTTCCAGGTTTAATGAGGGAGGAGTACAAGAGGACAGAGGTCAACAGCAATATTTGTAAATTCCAGGAGTACTTGAGAATTCCTAGGGGAATGAGTGGGATTGCTTTCTCTTTCTTTTTTAAATAAACCTAGAGAATGTGAAAAATAACAAGAAAGTCACTCCTAACCTACAAAAGGCCACTTCTGACTCACCCCAGGCTCTGATACATGACCATGACACGCTGGGATGCTGTCTAAGCCTTGGAGGTAGGCAGATAGCGAGAAGCACGAGAGTAAAATGAAACAAAACTTTAGAATGTTGAAATAACAAGAAAAGAAGTTATACAATAGAGGAGTAATTCAGAGGAGCTGGGCCTTAAGACTCTCGAGGGAAGCTGGCCTTCCTTTACTCCCCTGCATTTAGTCACTGGTTAAAATACCTGAATTTTCATCTACAAAACATTCAATTAGTGCCTACTCTGAGCTGACCTTATCCTAGGTTTCTTTTATTCCGTTTGGCTTACAAATGATTTCGGCTGATTAAAAAGCAGCCTGTTGGGGCGCCCGGGTAGCTCTGTGGGTTAAAGTCTCTGCCTTCGGCTCAGGTCATGATCCCAGGGTCCTGGGATCGAGCCCCGCATCGGGCTCTTTGCTCAGCAGGGAGCCTGCTTCCTCCTCTCTCTCTGCCTGCCTCTCCACCTACTTGTGATTTCTGTCTGTCAAATAAATAAATAAAATCTTAAAAAAAAAAAAAAAAAAGGCAGCCTGTTCCCTACCCTGATACTAGAATGGCTAAAATCCAGAACCCTGACAATGAATGCTGGGAGGACCAGGAGCCACAGAACTGTATGCTGCTGCTGGTGCGAACACAAAAGGTACAGCCACTTGGGGGTAGGCGGTTTCCTAAACATACTCTCACCATATAATCCAGCAATCACATTCCAGGGTATTTACCCAGAAGAGCTGAAAACTACTTATGTCTACACAAAACTGTGCTCACAAATATTTATAGCCACTCTCATTCATAATTGCCAAAAAACTGGAAGCAATTGAGATGTCCTTCAATAGGCAAATAAACTGATATATCTAGACAAAGAATGTTATTGAGCAACAGCAAGAAAAGAGCTATCAAGCCATGAAAAGCAATGGGAGAACTTTAAATGCATACCGCTAAGTAAAGGAAATCAGTCGAAAAAGGCTACATACTCCATGATTCCAGCTATATACATTCTGGGAAAGGCTTAACTGTGGAGTCCGTAGAAAGAACTGTGGTTGTCAGGGGTGCAGGGGGAGAAGGGGAAGGAAGAACAGGTAAAGTACAGATGATTTTCATGGTAGTGAAAGTTCTATGTGCCACTTAATGTGGATATATGACATTATGCATTTGCCAAACCCACAGAACTCTGTAACATAAAGAGTGAATTTCGATGTGAGCTACTCACTTTAGTTATTAAGAACGTACCCATGGTGGTTCATCAATTGTAACAAATGTACTATACTAATGCAAGGTGTTAACAATGGGAAACTGGGTTGGGGGGAGCATGAGAGGAGAGGTTAGATGGGAAATCTCTGTGAAATTTTGTAAGCTAAATCTACTGTCAACCTAGAACGGTAAACCTAAAACTACTACTACTTTTTCTTTAAAGAAGCCTCTTTTAAATGCAAAATGCCATGGCATGTCATACATTCACATTTGAAGTGTGAATTAGATCACTGGTATGTGTCTTTCACACTTGGGTTGAAAGCACGGGCTGTGGTGGTACAAATTGGGATAGACCACTTTCTGGGAGGAGAAAGCAATGTAGAATGCTTCCCTGGGGAACCCTGGGCAAGAGGGCAGGTGCTAGAGGCCCAAAGATATGGAAAAGGAGATGGGAGGGCACAAATGGTAGGTAGAAAAACTGCAAAGGTAAGTATCACCTCTATTGACATTTTTATTCAGGGAAAGTGAAAGAAAACTGGTATTCTCTCCTGCCACAGAGTTCCTGCTTCCGCCTTCTATTAGTTATTTTTCTATGAGAATCCACATATCAAATATCCTGTCTCATTACGGGTTACACATCCAATTTTTGGTTTGGAAAATAAAATTACCAACCTTATAGCTCAGTTTTATGACAAGTTAAATCGAATCGAATTTAGACATGGATCTGAGAACCCTTCTACCATTCAGCTAATTCTTTCTACAGTGAGATACTGCAGTCATTGCACCTTCATCCACTCTCCTCTCACTTCTCCTCTCTAAGCCACAGCACTTTCCAGGGCCTTGACAAGCACAGCCTCAGGTCTTTTGCACAGACTCTTCTCTTGCCAATGTCTTTACATATTATGTGGTTAACCTCTGTTCTTCTCCGGAAAAGCCTCTTCTGATCGCCAGCATTCCTCCAACCCCAACAAACTACGTTATATTCCAAAGTTATTAATATTTTCCTTTATGGCATAAATTCAAATAAAATCAGTAACGATTCTGTAGTAGGGGCATCTAAGTCATTAAACTGAGTCTCCACCCAGTCAAATATGGTGATGGGATACATGGACGACAGGCGGTTTGATGAGCCAACTCCAGCCTGGGAAACCTGAGATCTGCAATGACTAAGATTCTCCCAACCACTCTGCCCTATCTTCTCCATGATTTCTGGTAAATTTAACTGTTCTGTGTATATTTTTATGAATAGGGACCAGCCTTGGGTGCTCAGGTACTGGTAATATAGTTACATTTTATACAGTTTCTTCCTCACCTTGAAGTGTAGCACTTTAATATACTAATAAAAAGTAGAATTTTAAGCTTTTAATTTGGAATAATAATCAATGACTTAAGACAATAATATAAATATAAATAATTAATATAAAGAATAACATAAACTGTGCCTTCTTGGCAGAGGGCATTGTTGTCCTAAGTTAATGAACATGCTGAAGAACATACCTCTGTCAAAAGCCATCTTGACATCTTCGATTAAGTCACTAAATCCTGATACTCGATACAGTCCTTCAGAATTAAGACCTGTAAAAATAAAGCAAGGGAGCTAATTAGTTTCTTTGGAATTATGCCTTTTCTCCAAATTTTAATTTCTTCCCATACTTCAGGCTGGGGAAGTAATGTGCATGAAAGAATGATTAAATACACTTGTTTAGAAACCTCTTCACATTTTCTCCTAAAATAAAACCACTGCACTCACAGTTTTTAAACTCTGACCTACTGTTACCTGAGTATTTGTAATTTGGCTCACCACTGAGTCTAATTAGATCAAATATGTTGAGTCTTAAGGGAAATAATTCATCACCCCAATTATACCATAATTCTTTACATAACCGAAGATTAAGATAACCATGTTAATAGGCCCATACCAGTGTTTCCCAAATGGGAAATAAGAATTGGGATGCAGCGTTCTTTTTGGCTTAGGTTAGTTTTAATAGAGCATTTACACCTTTGCTTCTTAGACCTAGAAAAATGTAAAAAGTGAAAAACAAATTGCTATCTACATGTCAACTTTTATAGACTAGAAGCATCATCATCCATAAAAATATTTAAGTGTATTTCCTGTAACTAGTTCAATGTACCTTAAAATCAGGCTAGTTCATTAGATGCTACATTAACTCATTTCAGGCTTTCAGGTCATTGGACATCTGAAATCATTCCCCCCTAAACTTATAAAAGAAGACAACTGGATTATGCAATGAGGCACCCGGAAGGGCATGAGAACTTGCATTCATGGTGCATTACAACTGCTGAACCACACCGGAAATGCCTCACCTCTAGATTCAATTTCCCTGATGCACATGTCCACCACCATTGGTCGCTTGGTGATATGGGCTTTCACGAGTGTTGTAAGGTCACAACTGTACACCTTCTTGACATGTTTCAAGTCTGGCTTACAGTCATTTGGGACCATCTTGGAACACTGCTTATGAACATTCAAACCACAATCTAAAAGAAAAATACAGAAAGGAAAAATACATCAATGTTTTGAGCAGAGTTTTGAGCATTCTGGAGTGTTTATTTTAGCAAAAGACAGTCCGTCCAGCTTCAGTGAGGCTTAAAAGGGGACTAGCTTCCAGCAGTTTCTGCCGAGTGTAAAAACATTCTTCCCATCTTTTCTCTTGGAAAATTTTGGTTTTAAGTCAGCAGATGATAATTCTAGCTCGTGCTTCATTTCTTACTTGCTGTGTGATCTCAGGAGAAATTCAACCCAGATGAAACAAAATTAGTGTTTAAATGTCTACAAAATATAATATTATGCCAAAGAGGCAACTTAAAATTGTCCATTTCTTCAAAGTGACATAAACATTATATTTGATGTGGGAAATAGGATTATACTTTAATATATTTGATATGAAGAGGAATTAGATCTCCGAAAGTAAAAGTATCCCAGGATCTTCTTAAAATCATGCCATTCATATTCATATCTCTTCATAAGCCTTGATATATAGATATATAAAACAATAAATTTAGCGGCTAAAAATAGCCATAGTATTATTTACTATTAGCACTGGTTTACTGATGCCAAGCACTAGTCCAAGTGCTTTACATTATTTCCATTAAGCTCACAAAACTTTATAAAATACGTACTATTTTTCTTCTCATTTTGTAAATCTGACGAAACCGAGCACATGTTAGTGATTTACCCAAAGTCATGCCCTGAGTTTGCAATGGAACTGAGATTTAAGCCTACAGATATTTCTAGGGTCCACGATTTTAACATCTATAACCATCGTGCCTCTCCTGAAGCTTGTCCTTTGCTTTGTAATTTTACTGAGTTGTAACTTGTAAGATGCCAGAACTCAAACATCTTCTAGTTAATGTCAGGAGATACTTCATTTTCAATAAGAAGAGAGCAATGGAGTTTTAGAAGGGACAGAGAAGAATTCAAATATTTTGTTCTTTTAGAGTGATAAACCATCACTGAATAATTTAACTAAAATAAATGTCATCTTTATGTTTCTAAAAACCTAACCCATTTGATGTTTTTCATAAGGACTTGATGTTGACCCCTTGTAAATCTGATTCAGAGATATCCAGGTCTTAATGAAACAGTCTGAAAATCCTACAAGGCCACGGCCACTGCCTGTGGTCACTGGGCAAGCTTTAGTTTTCTTGCTCTTTCAGCAAATGTTGGTGCTTATCATTCTAATAATGACTTGGTAAAGCTGCAGTCTAGTTCTATAGGGCGGTAACAATAAACAGAGATGAGGGACATTTGCCAAAATTTATAAATGGAATCATTCTTTCGTTAAATATGTAGACACTGCCAACTTGCAATGCATACGTAAGGCCTGTGTGACTCAAAGGGAGGAATTCCACTGTAGTGAGCACCTCCCATGTGCAAAGACAAGCTAGGTGCAGAGGGACACTGGGTCTTTGCATATGTGTGGAAGAGAACAGCACTGGAGAAGGCACGGCCAATACCAACAATGCCCAATGTTATCCTCACTAAAGAATAGCAACTGCTTCTTTGAAGACAGAAATGGGCCTCCAGAGCACCGAGCTGGATCTGTATTACCAGAGGACATGGCTTGACAACATTCTGTAATACTTAGACAATGTCCAAGTGATTACATCACCCAGACCCCCAGTTCCTCTTTATATCTCTCTTAGTTACTGGTAAGATTTCTGATTCAATCCTAAGGCAAATCAATGGCAAATGTCCACTTAAAAGACCTTGTTTCCCCTGAATATTTTAATGTTTCCTATAACTTCTCTGAGTTAGAATTAGCTCTCTCATCTATTAGCTGTCCAATTCTGAGTGCCTTTCCTGCACCTCAGTTATGTAAAATAGGAATCATAAAAGTATTTATTATCTATCCATTATAGGTTCCTGTGAGACTTTAATATTAATATATGCAATTTCTTAGCCATAGTAGGTTAGAGGTGTTTACCAGGACTATGTTGTTGTCATTATTGAGAAGAATCTTTTGAGAGGCCTTTTCTACGCAGCAGCCCAGGGTCCGTTACATGGCATTGCCCCAGTCAGCTTACGGTGGGAAGCTAAGTGGGATTCTGGGACAGCTCTGTTCGTCCCATGTGAATGCGACAGGACGTGGATGCCTCAGGTTATAGCTGCTTCTTCCTCTTTACTGTTCTAATACATTTCATTTACAAAAAAGCGTCTCCAAATAAGTACTTCATTTTTCTTGGCTTTTACCAAATCTGAGGAGTTTTCAGCCACTCATTTTTCAAGTATTTTTTCAGCCTCTCTCCTCTTCTGGGACTCCAAAAATGCAAATGATAAATCTTTTACTATTCTGCTACAGGTCTCTGAGGCTGAGGTCACTTTTCAAAGTCTATTTTCTTTCTCTTGTTTGAGTTGGAGAAGTTCTATTGATCTGTATTCAGGTTCACCAGTTCTGTCCTCTGTCCCCTCCATTCTGCTATTGAGCCCATCTATCCGGTGAGTTTATTGTTAATGCAATTTTCAGTTATAAAATTTCCATTTATTATTTATTTAAAAAAATTTTTAAAAAGAATTTATTTATTTATTTGACAGACAGAGGTCATAAGTAGGCAGAGAATCAGGCAGAGAGAGAGGAAGGGAAAAAGCAGGTTCCCTGCTGAGCTGAGAGCCTGAGCCTGAGAGAGCCTGAGATCATGACCTGAGCCGAAGGCAGAGGCTTTAACCCACTGGGCCACCTAGGCGCCCCTCCATTTATTTTTCGTCTTCATTTTCTATTTCTTATATTTCATTTGTCTCCAGAGTGTTTCTAATTGCTTGCTGGAGCATTATTGTGGTGGCTGTTTTCCTGGTCTGATCATTCTAGTGCCTAGGTCGTTTCGGTATTGGCATCTGTTGATTCTTTTCTCATCTAAGTTGAGATTTTCCTGCTTCTCAGTATGAAGTTTAATTTTGAATTGAAGCCTGGATGTTTTTGAGTGTTACAAGAAGACTCTGGTTCCTACTGAACATTTCTCTTTTCGCAGAGTTAACCTGTTGAGATTCAGAATGCGTGTCCTGGCTTGCTTTTGTAGGCCAAGGTTCAAATACCTACCTAGTTTGCAAAGCCTTTGTAACATTACCGCAGTGCTATTTTGCCCACCCTACTTGTACAGTACCCAAATAGCAGGACTGTATCCCACATTCTGGGGAGGGAGACGGCCACATCCTAGTTACTAGGGTGGGGATGGAAGCCAGGGTTTGCCCAGAAGCCTGGTTGAGAAGGAATGCTGTGCCATGTGGAACCACAGGGTACATGTGGAAGACAGGGTAATGTCCTGTCTCAGCTGCCTCATCACTGCAGGTCAGGGTGAAGACAGGGCTTCACCCACAGACTTGGGCTGAGAGGGTGCTGCTCCTACTTCGTGGCAGGACAGAAGTCCAGGTGTCACCCACAGGCTCAGCCAGGAGGGGCTACCGCTTCCTTCCTGCCAGGCAGTGATGAAATACAGGGCTCCACTCACTCCCAGGGGCGAGGTGCACCCTGGGGACTGCAGGGCAGGGCGAAACCGGGTTCTGCCCATAGACTACTGAGGGCGGCTGCCGCACTATGCCTTGTTCGCGATGCTCGCCTGGAGGACGGCAGGAAGGGCGGAAAGGGTTCGGCTGGCTACCCTTTCCCAGCGCTTTGGCTAGGAAGAGAAGGATTTTCTTTGGATCATCTTTGGTCTGTGCTTATTGGCACTGCTGGGTTGTGGGCCTCTCCCATGCCCAGGCTGGGGATACACGGGAGGGAGGAAACAAGCCAACCCCAACCACCAGGCAACTTGCTGCAGGGATCCTGGGGTTGGCCTGCCCGCTTTTCTCCACTTTCAGAGTCTTCTCATAGCTGATGTATAGGTTTTGTACAGGGTCTTTTGTTATTAATATTGTGAGGAATAAAATGAAACCTATTTATTTATCTCGTCCAGAACCGGAAGAACTCATCCATAGTATTTAAATGTATAAAAGTCAGCAAAGCTTCATAATTTCATATTAATGTTGATGTGCCTCATACTTGAAGTGTGTACAAAGAAGCAACAGATCCAGTTGGAAAGGGCTTTTGGTAACAGCCTATCCCATTGCCTTTACCTATAGAGGCAATAAAGCTCCAAGAGTCCAAATAACTTGTTCCAGCCGGAAAGTGGCAGAACTGAGACGTAGCCTTGGCCTCTGGATTCCCAGCCTGTGCTCTTCCCACCGAGCGACGCCTGCTGCCCTTCACTAGCCGCGTATCACACACCCAAGAGTTGGTTTCCAGCCCCGAAGATGAATTGGCTAGTTTCAACCTCTTACTCGGTAATGTTTATTGTACCCATTGTTTGTTGTATATACTTGAGTTTAAAAGAGACATTGTTATATTTTACTGTTTTACATATATGTATGTATGGATGTATGTATGTATATGTGGGTGTATATACATATATATAAATGATTTGGCAAGGACTTTTTTATCAGTGTACTTTTATTTAAGTTTTTATTTTAATTCCAGTTAAGACACAGTATCATATGAGTTCCAGGTGTACAATATAGTGATCCAGCATTTCCATACATGACCCTGGGCTCATCACAAGTGTCCTCCCTAATCCCCATCACCTACTTCACCCATCTCTCCACCCACTTCCCCTCTGGTGACCATCGGTTTATTCTTTATTGTTAACAATCTGTTTTCTTGGTTTGTGTCTCTCTCTCTCTCTTTTTCCCCTTTGCTCATTTATTTCCTAAATTACACATATGAGTGAAATCATTGGCAAGGACTTATTTATTTATTTATTTTTTTAAGATTTTACTCTGTTGACACACAGAGCACAAGCAGTAGTGAGAGAAGGAGGCAGAGACAGAGGGAGAGGGAGAAGCAGGCTCCCCACTGAGCAGGGAGCCCAACACACGGGGCTCGGTCCCAGGACCCTGGGGATCACGACCCAAGCCAAAGGCAGACGCTTCATTAACTGAGCCACCCAGGTGCCTCTGGCAAGGACTTTTAAAAATCAGTGATAGAAGCTACCCGTTATATTCTTGTTTTGTCCTATTCTTTCCCCAGGTATAAATTCCATATGGAAAACCACTACAAAGCAATCCAGTAAAATTTTGACACATAATCAAAACAGGTGAATAGCACTTCTCGTCTGATGTTAATGCTAACATTTTTCCATTCAATAACTGGAGTCAGCTATCACTTTAAACATTAAACTCCTAGATTATTTGTGACTCAGTGACAAGAGGGTAGAGTGATGACTGAGCTCAGATTTAGGAATTAAGGAAGAGGAAAATGTTTTCTAACCTGATCTATTTCTTCCATTTGAATGAGAATAAACTATGGGTGGCGCCCAGGTGGCTCAGTGGGTTAAAGCCTCTGCCTTCGGCTCAGATCATGATGCCAGGGTCCTGGCATTGAGCCCCGCATCACTGGGATCTCTGCTCAGCAGGGAGCCTGCTCCCTCCCCGCCCTCCTTTTCTGCCTACTTGTGATCTCGGTCTGTGAAATAAATAAATAAGATCTTAAAAAAAAATTAAAAAAAAAAAAACTATGCGACAACATCTTCTACTCGAGTTTAGAAATAAATTTCAAAAGCCAAATTTTTGGCAGGATTAGCTATGAAGTCCTTCAGATGAACAAAGGATAGGGCAAAGTCATAAAATAAAGCATCTTTATACCCTTAAGTTCACGGTGCAATATACCAGCTCTGAGCTCGCTCTGAAAATCGCTCCTACAGGAACTAGCCATACATCATATTTCAGTTTGCCATTAAGACTTTATTTGGTTTTCATCCTTATTTATTAAAGTCATATAACTCCTCTACCATTCCATTTCTCCCAAGGAAGCTCTACACTGTAAACAACAACAAAAGTCCGTAAAAGATAATTTTATTTGTTGCATCTCTTGGTTAGTAGGTTATTATTATGCTGCAATGAAACATTTCCCCCTCCTAATCCTTCAAGTTAATAAGCATGGACCATATGAAAGGAAAAATGAAAAAACTCAACTCACATTTTATTCTGTCCTTTATTAATGTTTCTATTACTTAGACACTAACTTTAAGCTATTCTCAGATTTCAGAATTCCTGGGGTTTGATTTCTCTAAAAAATGGATGTTTCATATCTAAAAAGCACAAAAATCTATCTTTTGAAAAAAAATAGCTTATATTCACATTATATTGTTAGGATTAAAAGGTAATGTTAATGCATGTTTTGAAAGGAAAGATAATTGTTCATTCTTTGAGTGTTCATATTTTATTCATTTTTTAAAAAGATTTTTTGTAAAGTACTCTCTATACCCCATGTGAGGCTTGGACTCACAACTCTGAGATCAAGAGTCACATGTTCTAGCCAGGTGCCCCATGTGTGTTCATATTTTAAATAATTGCGAATCAAATTTTTATTCTAAAATGTGTCTCTTAGATATCTCCCTCCCTGAATATCCATCCAGGAAAAATGGGAATAGCCCAATTCTCATATGTATTAGAAGTCATTACTTTCATAAGCAAAATTAAAAAGAATAATTTATTTTTTGCATATTTGTGAAAATACTGCTACATGAAACTTCTAAACAAGTCTAATCAACTTCTCACTGGTAATTTATAAGGACAAACATAGGGGCACCTGGGTGGCTCAGTTGGTTAAGCGTGTGGCTCTTGGTTTTGGTTCAGATCATGATCTCAGGGTAGTGAGAGCGAGCCCTCTGTAGAGCTCTGTGCTCAGCACCCAGTCTGCTTGAGACTCTCTTTCCCTCTCCACCCACCACCATGCACGCGCGCGCTCTCTCTCTCTCAAATAAATGGATACGATTTAAAAAAAAAATAAAAGGACAAACATAACTTTTTAGGTCCAGTCAATCAAAGCAGTAATTAAGATAAATTATTTCCACTTCTTTTCTTCAACCTAAAAGCTAAGTCCTGTACTTTAAGCAATGAATACATTTTATTACTAGGAAAGAACTCCCATTCTCTGTTGTGGCGTGTGTGTGTGTGTGTGTGTGTGTGTGTGTGTGTGTGTCTGTGTGTGATGACAGCGATGTGAAAAACAGAGTCGCTTGAATAAATAACCAATACTAAGTTGATGTGTGATTTACAATTATTATCTGGCTTAATTCTCAGATTATTATGGCAAGGCTGAAGTGAAAACAACTCAGCAACGCTGGTGGAATCATGGTCTTTTTGATGGGAGGGGTGTTTGGCAAGCTCAGTGATTATATAACAACAGATGATTTTAACTTATAAGTTAAGTCCCTTTCATAGAGAAAGGAAACATGGTTTGGGGAAACTCTTTTTTTGTCTGAACGAGGATCCTTTGAACTCTGCTATTACAAACTACCTACAGGTAGTTTTTTTTTTTTTTTACAATGCTCATAAATATTAAGGTCTCCGCTCCCAAGTTGCCGTTCCATGCTCCCTTGCCCTGTCCTTGTAGTCTTTCAAGCAAGCTAGAGGGAGGGAGATGTTGGTAGACAAAGAGGATGTTTGGTGCCTGCTCTGGGATCTCAAGAGCAGGCATAGGAAAGGCCGTGTCTACACTGCCTGTCCCGCCGCTGCCCTCTTCAGCCGCAGCCTGCCTCTTAGCCAGCCTAGAGCATGTGGGTCGGAAGGGACAGCTTGTCTCTCACTAACTGGATTCAGTCCGATTCTGGCGGTAACTCTGCCAGCCTGGTGCCTGGAACACCACTCGACAATTCACATGATGTTTAACAAAAAAAACCAGAGGGGGTGGGGAGATACAAAACTGATGCTTTTGGCCAATGCTCCCTGAAAAATTCCTGACACGCTCTCTTCTGCCTTGGTGGATTAAAAAAAAAAAGACACCAGAACAAAGCAAGCTGTCTTAGGATCAAAAGCAGATAAATACATCTCTTTTCAGATAGGCAGTTAGCCTGCCCTCTTCCTTCGGAAGTAATGTCTTAAATGTTCAGTGGCTAGTGTATTAGTTTCCCATTGCTGCTGTAACAAATTACCACGAATTCAGTGGCTTACATCATTAGAGTTCATGTCCTAGTTCTGGGGGTCAGATGCCCCAAGGCCACAAGTTTCCCTAGGTGGATATCAAGGTGTTGCAGGCCTGTGCTTCTTCGGGAGGCTCCGGAGAGGCAGTGTTTCTAGGCTTCCTTTTCCAGCTTCTAGAGGCTGCCCACATTCCTTAGCTCCTGGCCCACTTCCTCCCTCTGCAAAACCAACGGCCTAGCATCTTCTCCCTTTTCTGAGGTCTGTTTCTGTCCCTTTTTTTCAGACTCTGCCTCTTTCTTGTAGGGACCCCGTGACTGTGATTATCCTGGGCCCATCCCAACAATGGAAGGTCATCTCCCCATTTCAAGACCTTAGCTTAAATCAGTCCCTTTTGCCATTAAAGGTAACATACTCACAGGTTCCAGGGATTAGAGAGTAGACTTCTTTAGGGAGGCATTGTTTAACCTTTCATAATTCTCTCTCTTTATATTCTTAATTCTTTGCATTCTGTTTTAAAGTGGATGACTCAAAGGTCAGGATCAGCCACTTCAGAGCTAAGAATTCATTGTCATAGAAAACAGAACGAATTCAAATGCCAACCTGCACATTTAAAAAAAGGAGTTGACTTGTTCTTATACATTAATATGGTTCAAATCACAGAGAACAGAATGCTTTCATGGACAAGGCATAAAAATGAAAATTCTCCTCAAGGCTTTTCTTTCAATTCCTACACAATTGTGGAGACTATTAAAGCGGGTAGCTGTAGGAGGGGGCAAATCACTTTCTCTTTCCTTTTCCTTCCTATTATTACTATCATAAAAGTTCCAAAGCATTTCTTTCAAACATGATTTGGGATCGTAGCATATTGTCAAGGGTTATGCATACAAGAACCTATTCCCTGCTAACATAGCAAACTCAGAATTCTTATGTAGATGGGCTTCATATTTCAAAACTTAAGTGGTATACATCATTACTCCCATAAACGAGAAGCTTTTAAATCAGCGATAGTCACAAAGCGTTCAAGAAACTGTTGCAAGTTCTTGGCTGGTTTGGCTGTGTCAAAGTTTCTAAATTTATATCTAATCCCTAATGCTGACTGAGACCAACATTCCTCAAGCAGGTGATTTGTGCCCAGGAACAAGCACTCCCACACTGTAGATGGTCTTAACATCACTGGAGGTTCCAATGTGTTCCCCTCCAGTTCAAAGGCTTACCCACAGCCTGCCTAATCTCATCCTTACTGGTAACTGCCAGTCGAAGGCTGACAAGATTATCCTCATTTATTCTCTGGGCAGAGACTTGCAACTGGGGTTGTCATCCCTCTAGGATGATGGACGAGTCAGACTGGATCTGAGCCGAGGCTCTCTATGAGATACCTCTGTGTGGCTCAAAGTCAAGACGAGGGGAATTTTTATCCCTGTGTGTGACAGGGAGGTCCTTGAATGGATTTGTCTAATGATGTATGCCTGGAACCTTATCATGCCTTACTGACGCTACGGGAATAATAACTGAAAGAAGGGCTTGGAACATTAATGTGCATTGCATATTTTACCTTGCAATTAAAAAAAAATGCAGTTTAGAAGTAAGAAAAATCAGACCCCAGAGATTTCTGCACATAATGGGCAATAAAAATATTCCACTAAAAATCATGCCACAGAGTTGGGGGGGTTGTTGGTGGTGCAGACAGTTGAGTGTCTGACTCTTGATTTCAGCTCAGGTCATGGCCGCAGGGTCCTAAGATGGAGCCCTGCATCAGGCTCTGCACTTGGTGGGTGAAGAGTCTACTTGAGATTCTCTCTCCCTCTACCTGCCCTCCCCTCCCAAAAGTCAATAAAATCTTAAGAAAAAAAATCATGCTGTAGGAGACTTCTGGGGAAGATGGCAGAGTAGGAGGCTCCTAGTACACTTACTGCGATGAGCACATTGGAAGGTGCAGAACTGCCGAATCACTGTATTGTACACCTGAAACTAATATAGCATGTGTATGCTACTTCTACTGGAATTAAAATTTTTACAAGATCATGCCACTAAAGAAAGATGGGTTTTTTTAGTGATAAACTTGATAGAATTATTACAGTTACCATTTTGAAATACTTTTAGTATACAGTTTTAAGTGCTAAGCTTCATGCTAAAAGAGATGTAAGAATGTATTTTTTACTTTAACAATTTAAATAGCAGAAAGAAATGTCTATGACCAAACTCTATAATTTAAACCATTATTTCTAAGCCTATGTCAGAATTTAGAGTAGTTTGAATAAATGGTCAATTCTTGGTATAGTTGTTTTATACAAAGGAATTTCACATGATGTGAATAACTTATTTTCATAAGGCATTTCAATGTATCCCAGAGTTGCTTATTTCTTTATGAGTAAAACTTCAAAGTTTCTTCAAAATGTATATCTAAAACTACTGTGGTCATATTTTATAGAAAGGATTCGGCATATTCAAGATTTCAAAATGTCACAAACAAAATATTACTGACTAAGTGGTTTTTCAGAATTTGGTAACCATCTTTGAAGATAAATTCACAGATTTTTAAACTTCAGTTTGATTTTGCAAAAAAATGTAGTAAGGACAATCCAGCTTAACAAGTTATCTTTAAAATTCAGTTTCCAAGGCAACAATCATAGGTCCCTGTACACTGCTTAAAAAAATCATTTTTATAAATTTAGTTACTGTAACATCAAAGGCAAGAGTTAAATATAACTGCCTTACTTTTATCTCCTTTTATCAGACTTTCTGAACAGGCCAACTTCTCTCTTTTTAATGGACTAATACTGGATCCCTAGTCTGCTGCCCCCTAAGTACAGAAGGTTAAGGGCGGATAAACTGAGTTTCTGCAAATCTAGACTACTGCCTGTGTGTTAAGAGCAAACCTGAATCCAGCCCACTATATGTGCATAATAGCAAATATCCTTATAACTTATTCCTTCTAACTCTGTAACTCAATAAAGCAAAAAGGGAAGGGCTCTTACCTGCACATTTTACTCCCTGAGCAATGAGACCCCACATGAAGTTGGCACAGTATTCACACCAGTGTGGCCCTCTGAACGTATGGACCTGAAAAAGAGCAGTGAGTGACAGAGTGGCCAGAGGGGAAAACACATGGACGAAGAGATGGTTTTCTGTCAAAGTGCGGAAATACAAACCATGGTAACAAAGAGGTGTGATGTGGCTGCATTTAGGGAAACTTTAGCTGAGTGGAACCGCGACAAGCAGTTAAAATTTCTTTCAGAGCTCAATTTGCTCTTTGTTTTAGAAATGGTGATACATCAAATCATTATTCTGTGATTCACTTTGCAAAACAATTTCTACAGTGGTTCTCCAGCTGGTTCCCTCCAGCCCTAAGCCTCATCTCTGAGTTACACAAAGGAAAGGAGCGATGCAGGGTATGTCTGGGTCCTGTCAGGATTTTGTCAGATGACCTACCTTCTGTGACCACAGATGGTGAAGGTGATACTTAGTGACTGGTCACAACTGAAGCAGCAAAAATGGCCAATTTCTGTTCAGAACCATTTGATACTTACATTAGTTAAGGGAATGAATATATTTTAGAAACTGCAGAAGAGAGTTTCTAAAATATATTCATTTTTATGAAGGGAGAATTAATCAGAAACCCTACTTGAGTGTAGTAATTATGCATGAATCATTTCAGCCTCAAAAACATTTAAATGCATTTGATTCCTTTATCCCTAAGAAAGGAATCTCCAAAGAAAGGATTTCAAATGCTAAGATACCTAAATTTTTTGTATAGGAGAGAGAAGCCATTCTAGCTTAACTCAGATGAAAAAGTATTGGTAGAAAAGAGAGGCAAGGAATTCAAACCCCAATATTAAAAAATAAAAGAAAAAAAATTGGAATATTTCCCTTACACTTTGAGATTTCTGAGGAAAAAAAATTCCGAGCAGATATTAGCTGAAAATCCACCCAGGAAAAAAAAAAAAAAAAAAGGGAGAGGAAACCAGGAAGTCACTGATCTGTGTATCAAAGTACAGTTACCTGAGAAAATTTCTTATATGTATGATGTTCTCCTGCAGAAAACAGTCATATAAAGATAATGAAAATCATAAAATGTGACGATTTGTATTCCAACATAAGTATCTGTCAGAACAGATAATACAAATAATGAAATCCACTGCTAAGATGGTCATTTTTGCTACTGTTCTTTGTATGTATCAAACAGGTAGATGATTTTTAATATAACTTATTCTTTCAAACTTAAGATGGTATTGAACACAAGACTTACATTGAACACAGGGCATATATTCCATTTAGAAAAACCAAACCAGGTAAATTATGACAAACCACTGATTATAAGAGAAATCCCAATTCCAAAGATGTTAAAATGGAAAAAAAAAAAAAAAGCACATTATTCAGATCAATGAGAAAAGGTATGTCAGAATACTAACACTGGCTGGGTAAGGCTGTCATGGATAACCTGGTGTTGGTTCCTTCCAAGTAGGTATGTGCTTGTGACTCTGGTCACTGCCAAGTGAGCTTGAGTACAAAATGTGTTGATTTTGGAAAAGAAGGCCATAATCTCTTCTGTGTCTTTTATGGAAAAGCATCAGGAATGCGGACACAGTTGCTTCCGGATTGTTACTGATGCTCAGTGCCTGTAACGGAAAGCATTTCCTAGAGTTTCTAAAGCAGAGCCCAAGATCAACATTCAGATAGTCTGTGATGTCTTTTTTGTTGGTCTGTGTTCCCCGGAATGAATAAAACTGGATAAAGTAGGAAGCCTTGCTTTGCTTTGAGCAGAATGAGTGAGACAGCACTGACTTGTATTTCAAAAAGTTACATAATCATGAAATAGCTATAGAAGCATGGCGTTAGTTTCAGGAGAGTTTCTGGGATACCCACTGGCTTAGATGTTGCAAGACGTTGGACACTCCAGTATCACTTGACTTGGTGAGGTCAACAGAAATAGACTAGAAGCACAGAGGAAGTAAGTCTGTCTTGTACCTGCCAGTTATCTCATGATAAAGGATCTTAAAGTCACATCGGGGAGAGCAAAAACAGAGTAGATGATGTGAAATACCTTAAAACTGGGCTCGTGGCAAACAGCACTGAGTACTGGGAGGTTATGACAGAACCAAATCCCTTCCCCACCTTCAAAACAGCAGTAGTGAGTGCGGCGTCTGGGAATTCTTGGGATGTCTCTTCATATGACAAGTATGACAAAATATGACAAAGGAAGGGTTTGAATGGTCCGAGCAGGCTGGCGCTCTGACTGAAGGATCCCATGCGAGATCAGAAAGTAATCTCTAGGAAATTGTAATGTATACGTTTCCCTCTTGGATGGTGTTTTATAAAGGCATCCTGAGCCGTGTGGGGCTGCTGCTGTTTTCTCTTTGTTAACACCCCTCGGAAGGGGGCGTTATACAAAGTTGTACAGCTTTCCAGGAAACAGTTCTAGAAAGGAGACTGAAGCACCGGAAGCTTACTAAATGTCTACTTGTTTAACGGGATTTAACTGGATTCCCTTTTGAATCATTATCTCTAGAATGCATATTTCTTAAATTTTGTTTTGTGACCACTATGGCTTATGACAGTGGACTCTGTCTGTAAAAATGGAACATTGTAGCCTTTTTGTCTTTTTCATTCCCCTAGATGTCATCAAAACAGAGACTTCATTCAGTAGTCATTTTTATTCATTCATGAACATTTTGAAAGTAATGACACACAAAGATAAAAAGGATCCTGGCTCAAGGAATTCACCGTAGGTTTCTCCCATTAAATACAGTGTGAAAATGCTCAAGAGAAAGTCCCCACAGAGTACACGGAAGGCTTGGAGGGGAGGGGATGGGCACTCTGCAGGCTTAAGATGCACCCCAAGAGGTGGGTCAGCTGGGTGACCTGTAGGGCACGACTGGGGTATGTGTGTTGGAGGGGGTGCATTAGGAAAATTCCTTGACTGTTCTAAGGAAATCAAAGGTATATGGCTTGAGCCAAACAATGGGAAGTTTAGAGAATCATAAGGACGTTCAGCATGGGCAGAGGTGGGGATGATCACATGGCAAGAATCAAGAGAGACAGCGTGTCTCTTTTCCATGCCTACAGATTAACTTTGCCCAGTGAACAAAGCAGGGTCACTGAGGATTTTCCAGGTGAGTGACACAGGCAGGAAAGGCTGGCAGAAGACAAATTAGGTAGGAGGCTATGTCTGGCAGGAGTCCAGGTAACAGATGGTGTGGGCTGAACTCGGGCAGCGGTGGCGGAGGAAGGGGTAAAGGAGTTATGTAGGAGGCAGAATGAGCAGGCCTTGGTAACCAACAGAATCAGAGGCACAGGAGAGGGGAAGAGGGCATCAACAGGGGGAACGGAAGGGGAACAGGTTTGGAAGGGAGGAGGGTGGGCAATGGTAGACTGAAGAAAACTACTGGGAAAGAGGAGAAACTCCTGCAGTAGAGTTCCTGAAGGTGGCAAGTGGAGATAAGATCCAGGACAGAAGGATTAGCTTTGAATAAGAGAATTCTTTCCCCCATTCCCTGAGTTGGGAAAAAGGAAGGAGGGGGGAGAGGATGGCTGTGCCGCAGTCACGGGGCCTGGAGTCTGGAAGGTTAAGGGAGTTCCCTGTCCAGAGTCTCTGCATTAGATGGAAGTTCAGTTAGCTGAAATGGGGGATGCGGACTGGAAGTGGCCAGAAATTCGGAGAAGGGCTGCTGGACTTGAAAGCAAGTTTCTTTCCTGGATGACACTAACATCATACAATAAATGTCAAGCACATTAAAGAAAAAGTAACAAATACTTTGTTAAAGTGCCTTATTTAAATGTTTTATTTTAAATGCAGTTTTATATAATCGGTGATGTTTATATCACATATTTTGACAATTCAGAGAAAGGTATCTTTAAAACTCAATTGCCCAAATCATACAACTTTGAGCAGGACAGCTGGAAGACTGCTCCTTCCAGCATGATGGAAACGGAGTGCTGTTCCTGCACACGAGGCCCTAGGGCCCGCACACATGCATCTCCTTCTGTTTAACAGAGATGGTTGTTTTCTGATTACCTGTCCTAAAAATGACTAAATCAGAATATAATGGGCATTCAAAATATAATAATTAAAAGGTCAAAAGTTGTGCCTTGGGGATTTTTTTCTGCTTAGGAGGACACTAAGAAAGAACTGGGGTAGAATGTGGGAGAAAGGAGGCATGGAGTTGTTCTCAAGGGGTCCAGGGACTCGGCCCGAAGCCTCGCATTGTACCAGAAGGCAACTTTTGTCTGGAATGCACTGGAACACAGGAGATGCCTTCTTAGGGATCAGCTGCTGGTCAGCACTCGGGGTTCAGAATTATTGACATCTTTACAACAGAAACAGCTAGCGGACAATCATTAGTAACCTTTTCCATAGGATTTTGATTCTAAATGGTTCCAGGTTTTTTATGTTTTCAAAAGTTTGTGTTTTAGTTTTCCTTTTTCTTCTTCTGCTCCAGGGCTGTCATGTCAGCTCTTTCTCCTTCTTCCTTACCCCCTTGTCCCTTTTCCCGTTCACTGATTCTTAGATGCAGATGAGGTCATCTCAGAGAACTTTGCTAACACTGGATGTAAATCAAGAACCGAGGTCATCTATATTCCTGTTGAAGGCCTTTTACAAGAAAAACACAAACTTCTGGTTTCTTGTCTGTGTTTCTTGTAGTCAAGGCTGATGAACAGTAGGGACCATGGTCTTAAGATGCATAAGGTGTTAAGTGGTGTCTTATTTTATTCTATGACTTCTGCTGATCGTTAATTAGTGTTTCTTACAATCTGTTTCGGCTGTTTACTCTGTGACCTTAATGACGTACGTTGGCTTTATAACATGGGAAACTGACCAGCACTATTTTCTTCCTTAGAGTTATTTGAACAAATCACTTATCAATTTACAAAAAAATAAAAAAATAAATAAAATCCCTTTGGGGAGGGTGTTTTGGTGAGATAATCCAAGAGCGCATTCAGCTTCAGTGTATAACATTATCAGGGAGGACAAGGATGGTCCTGAGAAAAGCAACCTTGTAAATTGCCACAGGTTTTTTTCTAGGCCACCTCCAAACCTCTGGTACGTCTTGACAAATGGAAGTGACAAAGTACACAGCATGAATTATACCTTCCTGAACAAAGGGCATTGCAACTAGTTTGAAGGTCCTTTTCTATAACTAGAAAGAAGACAACTTTATTACCATGACATTTGAGACTGCTTTTTAGCTGTGAACAACTCCCTTCATGTTAACATCACTGACATCACTGAGAACCAGGGACGAAAGACTGAGTTAATTATCGGATCCCAAACGTCTATCCCAGAGAAGACGCTGGTTAGAACCAGTCTGAGAACACACGGAGGGAAGTGAGTGGGCCGCTGAGGGACCCCCATGGCACAGCCTGTGGGTCAGCTGTTTCCCAAGCACTGACCCAGGGAAACTGAAGCTCTTCTCCACTGGGCCTGCTGTGACCCTGCCCCAAACCCCGGCTTCTGGAAGAAAACCAGAACACCTTTTCTTCAGGTTTCTGACATTCCTATCTTCAGTTTGAATGTCAGTAATAAAAGGAGAGGACAAGAAATCTATGCAACGGGACGAGAAAAAATTTCAGCCTATCTTTATTATCCCTCCCAAGCCGTAACACTCCCTCTGGTAATAAGCATGAATGCCAATAGCCAAGGCACTGGCCTGCAAAGCCTGCTGCAAACGGAAACTATGTCAGAGGCGAGAAAAATATTTGGGGAGGGGTGCCTGGATGGCTCGGTCGGTTAAGCATTTGGCTCTTGATCTCAGCTCAGGTCTTGATCTCAGGGTTGTGAGTTCAAGCCCCATGTTGGGCTTCATACCCGGCAAGGGGCCTACTTACACACACACACACACACACACACACACACACACACTTTTGGGGAAATGAAATTTTGCTTTGGGGTAAGAGGACTGACATTTGGGAGGCTCTGGTGAGTCATCTCTGCAGCCTGGTACTGGGTGATGGAGGGAGAGAACAGATGATCGAAATCAAAACGGAAAGCAATGTAGGTAGATACGCAGCTGGGCAAGAAAGGCTTTTTCATCCTTTTCCCCCCATTTTTATCTTTTGGGCAACCAGAACATACTCTTTTATGTAATCAATTTTAGTCTCACCAAGATGGCTTAACTTTGATCCAAAATATTTGAAATTTAGAATTTTGGTCCTCAGATTTTGCCACCTCAGTTAAAGTATTTTGATTTATACTATTAAGTCATGAGCAGAGAATGTATAATGTTGGCTATGATCATTAGCAAGAAATATATAAAACTGTGTGGGGGTTCCCTGCGAAAAGCAGTAGGAAACAGGTACTCAAAATAGAGGAGTGTCTTTAGTATCAAGGCAATACCTTCTTGTCTTATTATTAGTTAAATCTAGTCAAAATGACTAGTGGTTTCAAAATTCTTGAAGAAAGATCTCTAACAAACAGTGAGGTTTGAGCACGGTTAAGCCCCCAGCACTGATCTCATGCTAGCTGCGCCTACTCTCTCCTTGTCCTGACGGAATGGCTGTGTAACGCAGCGCCCACAGCAGGGAAGGTGGAAGGAGTGCACCAAACACTTACGGAAACGGTGCCTGGAACTGGAAGGGCATACCCATTGGCTCCGTGCAGTGCCCCCAGCAGGCTGAATGGGGCACTGCATGGAGGCATGGGACCACGGTGAGGGGGCCCAGGTGCGAAAGCTTCTCCAGCTCGCTGCTACAGAGGATGACTGTGCAGGGGAAAGCTCGCAGGGGCTCTCTGAGGCAGACACTCAACCTCACAATAGTTAACAGGGTCAGAAGTACCATTCTGGAGAGGATGACAAATGACAGAAAACGAGTGACCTAAGGTTTCAAGAATTAGAAAACTGTCCAACATTGAGGGAGATGCCATAAAAATCTACAAGGCATACAGACCATTAATAAATGATGTCCCCCTGAATATGAAAAATAACAGTAGGAAAATACTGGGATAATAACTGTCACCCTGTAATACTGGTCTTAATTAGCAGGGCAATGATTAGGGCAATATAATAAGGCAGTCCTTCCACATACAAAATATTATAAAAATGGTTTTTTATGGATTGGGATCTAAAATGACACCTTAAGTGAACATGTCCAGACAAATAAGGGCTTCTTACCAGTTCCACTCATACAGTCTATTTCCCTCGATTTTATGCGGGCCTTCTTCAGAGTTTACATTTCTTTATGGCTTGCTTCATGATTCTCCTCTCCCTACCCCACCTCCCAAATGAACACTGTCTCAGTGAGGGAGAAATATCTCTAAAACTACAGCTGAGTTAACTGTGGTGGAGACCAAGTGAGCTTACTTAGAATCACACACAACCATCTTCATGCTCGAATACACACAGAGTTTATTTTCTTTTTTTAAAAGATTTTTATTCATTTGACAGATAACAAGAAGGCAGAGAGCCAGGCAGCAGGAGGGTGTGGGGTGGAGCAGGCTCCCCTCTGAGCAGAGAGCTCTATGTGGGGCTCCATCCCAAGACCCTGAGATCATGACCTGAGCTGAAGGCAGGGGCCCAACCCACTGAGCGACCCAGGCGCACCACACAGTTTCTTGTGTCTGTATTCTGTTCTCAGCTGCCAGAGTGGCTCCTGATACAAAGCCATCATTCTGAAACCTAGGAATCAGGCAGTAGTTTCAAAGTTTGTCCAAGTTTTCCAGGGATTCCATTTATTTACTTACTTTTATTAAGTTACAAGGTATAGACTGGGTAATAAATAACATAAAAATAGGAAAAAATAAAAACAACCAATAATTTAAAAATACTGTTTCAAAATATGATTGTTTAAAGTATTAGAAAACCCATGATTTTAATGTTTAGACTTTTTTATGCTTCAGAAGCAAATTTCCGCCCACCTCCACCCCAGCCACAGGAGTTTTAATGAGAACTTTACCTCTAAACTGAATCATGGTTAAAGTTTAACACTGTCAAATACATAACCTAAAACACTTCATTTTGAAAGTTTAGTTTTATTACTTGGATCAAGAAGTTTGCATTTAAGTATCAGCAGTAAAAAAATCAACATAGTCAATACTTCAAAATGTCGGTCTCCTAAAGTTGTATTATGAAGCTATGATAGAAAAGTGAATGACTCATCCTTGGTTGTGCAATAAAAACCACAGTACAATCCATAATCTCTACACATACATTACAGACAAGGAAACTGAATACTACAAGACAAAGAGCCCCCAAACCAACCCACATTATCTTACGATCCACAATTCCCTGAAGCCAATATTGTACTAGTATATATTTCCACATAAACAGGTTTCAATTTCTTTGGTTTAGTTGTAATAATGTCATCCGAAGTTTACTGTTAACAGACATTAAGAATGGAAGTATTTCTCTAATATGCCAGGAAAAAGGTTAGACTACAGTGCATAAGAAATTATTAAACTATGTAGTTAAAACCCTTTTTAAAGCTCTAGTGGAAGAGATTCAGGTTTTCTCTACTTTCCTCTACTTCACTGATTGCTGCTCTTACCTTTAATATGTCCTTCCATGACCTGGTTTAATTATGTCTTTTTCAAGTTTTAGGTGGAAGCTTAACTCACTGATTTAAGACTTTCTTTCTTTCCTAAAATAAGCATTTAGTGGTAAAGATTTCACCATAGCTGTATTAAACAAATTTTGATATGTCATATTTTTAAAATTCAGTTCAAAGTATTTTCTAATGTCTCTTCTTCTTTAACCATGAGTTATTTAGCAGTAAGTTGTTTAATTTCTAAACATGTGGAAAATTTTTCAGGTATGTGTTATTTTGAACAGTATACACCTTCTGTTGCTGAGTAGAATACTTCCATAAATATCGATTAGGCCAAACTGGTTGACACTATAGTTCAAATCTTCCATCTCATTATTAGTGTTCTAGTTGTCTGCTCGGTCACTGAGAAACAACTGTGGAAGTCTCCATCTACAATTGTAGATCTGTCTCTTTCACTTTTTAGTTGTTGCTTTATGTATTTTGAACCTCTGTTATTAGGTGAATATAAATTTTTTTTAATTTTTTAAAAAAGATTATTTATTTATTTATTTGACAGAGAGAGATGACAAGCAGGCAGAGAGGCAGGCAGAGAGAGGGGAGGAAGCAGGCTCCCTGCTGAGCAGAGAGTCCGATGCGGGGCTCGATCCCAGGACCCCGAGATCATGATCTGAGCCGAAGGCAGCGGCTTAACCCACTGAGCCACCCAGGCGCCCCAGGTGAATATAAATTTTAAATTATGTTCTCTTGATGAATTTTACCTTCTCTCCTCTCACGAATATTCCTTATTCTGAAAATCACTCTATTTTTCTCTCTCTGAATTATTGTCTCCATGGTAGCTTTTTCTTTTGACTTCTCTGGGTCTTTATATTTAAAGTGGGTTTCTGGGGCACCTGGGCGGTTCAGTGGGTTAAACGCCTTTGGCTCCGGTCATGGTCCCAGGGTCCTGGGATCGAGCCCCACATCGGGCTCTCTGCTCAGAGGGGAGCCTGCTTCCTCCTCTCTCTCTGCCTGCCTCTCAGCCTACTTGTGATCTCTGTCAAATAAATAAATAAAATCTTAAAAAAAATAAATAAAGTGGGTTTCTATGGATAGCACATTAGATCTTGCTTTTTTTTTTTAATCCAATTTGACAACTTTTGCCTTTTAGTGGAGTATTTGGGCCATTTCCCTTTAAAGTAACTATCAATATGATTGGGTTTAAAATCTGCCACGTTGGCTTTGTTTTCTATATAACTTTGTTTGCTCTCTTGTTCCTTTTTCTCTCTTCTTCCATACTTTTGAATAAATTGCATATTTTTTATGAGTCCCTTTTGTCTCTATTAGCTTGTAACTATTTTATACCACTTTATGTAAAGTGTAAGACTCTTATGACACTGTGCTTCCTTCACCCTGTACATTATACTATTGCTGTCATATACTTGTATAAACTATGTAATATCACTTTTTGCTTTAGTCAGTTATCTTTAATATCACTAAAATGAAAGAAAAAAACCATCTTTTACACTTATCCATACATTTGCCATTTCTGGGATTCTTTATTCTTTTGTACAGATCTAAATTTCCATCTGGTATTTTCCTTTTGTCTGAAGAACCTCCTTTAACATTCTTGTAGTATAGGTCTCCTGGGGATGCATTTTCCCCGGTTTTCTTTGTTTAAAAAAATATTTTATGTCTTCATTTTTGAAAGGCTTTTTTTTAGTTGTCATTGAGTACTTTGAAGATGTCACTCTGTTGTCTTCCATAGTTTCTGAGGAGAACTCTGTCATCAGTATTTTTCATCTCTATGTAAAATGTATTTTCTTCCCCTTCTCCCCCTCTGCCTTTTAAAAAACTTTCTAAAATATGTAATTGATTCAGTGACAAAGAAAAATAATTTGTTTCTTCCTCTGACATATTTTCCTAACACTGGAATAAGCTTTATAGAGTTTTTAAAAAAGATTTTATTTATTGACAGAGAGTGTGTGGACAAGCAGGGGGAGCTGTAGGCAGAGGGAGTGGGAGAAGCAGGCTCCCTGCTGAGCAGAGAGCCTGATGATGCAGGGCTCCATCCCAGGATCTTGGGATCATGACCTGAGCCAAAGGCAGCCACTTTGACTGACTGAGCCACCCATGTGCCCCGAAACTTTATAGATATTAAAGAAGAAAACGGTAGTGTAAAAATCAATTCTCTTTTAAAAAAATGTACTTTGTAATTTATGACTATGAGTGTGCACATTTAAGATCCTACAAAGTCATAAAATTATAAACACTTTCTGAAGCTGGAATATGAAAATAAAATTGCAGAGAAGCTGAATGCATGTTTAGTTTCTAGATCTTAAATATGTCCTCTGCACATTCTGATGTCACAAGGGAGAGGAACAACTTCCTTCCAGGCTGAGGTAAAGTACCACTTAAGGAATATAATTTTTCTTTCCCATAACCTGGTTTTCTCCTCTCTGGCTGCTCTTACGATTTTTCTCTTCAGTACTGGTTTTTAGCAATTTCATTATGATATACCAAGGTGTTGTTTTCTTCATATTTTTGCCCCTATTTATAGTTCACTGTACTTATTAGATCTATGGGTTTTCATCAAAATTAAAAATTTTTTGATTAGATCTTCAAATAATTGTACTGTTCCCTGGCCCCTCACCATTGCTCCTTCTGACTCCAGTTACACTTTTTTTTTTTTTAAGATTTTATTTATTCATTTGACAGAGATCACAAGTAGGCATAGAGGCAGGCAGAGAGGGAGAGAGAGAGAGAGAGAGAGAGGGAAGCAGGCTCCCCGCTGAGCAGAGAGCCCGATGAGGGACTCGATCCCAGGACCCTGAGATCATGACCCAAGCCGAAGGCAGTGGCTCAACACACTGAGCCACCCGGGCGCCCCTCCAATTACACTTTTAAATTAGATTGCTTGATACTGTCCCCCACTGAACACTGATGCTATGTTAATTTTTACTTATTTTTTTAAATCTTTCTGTCCTTCATTTCAGATGTTTTCTATAGTTGTGTCCTCTGGTTCACAAATCTTTTCTTCTTTGATGCCTAATATGCCATTAATATTATCCAATGTACTTTTTCATTACTTTTTAAGATTTTATTTTTAATCTCTACACCCACCATGGGGCTCACAACCCTGAGATCAAGAGTCGCATGCTCCACTGACTGAGCCAGACAGGTGCCCCCATTTCAGATGTATCTTCAATCTCTAGAGATTCAACTTGGATTTTTTTTTAAAGATTTTATTTATTTATTAATTAGAGAGAGAGAAAGATCACAAGTAGGCAGAGCAGCAGGCAGAGAGAGAAGGGAAAGCAGGCTCCCTGCTGAGCAGAGAGCCGGATTCGGGGCTCGATCCCAGGACCCTGAGACCATGACCTGAGCCCAAGGCAGAGGCTTAACCCACTGAGCCATGCAGGCGCCCTTGACTTGGATTCTTTCAGATGGCTTCAATTTTTTTCCTAACTGCAACCTTCAGTCTATTGCTAATTTAGTCATGCTACTGAGATAATCCCCTGTGAGGACTTTTAAAACAATGCCTCATATATTATCACATTTTTCTACACCTTCTGGAGGGCAAAACTATTCTCAACCCTGAGTGAATTTCAGTAATTTTTCAGCTTAATGTTTTCCATCGCGGTGGTGGTGGTGGTGGTGTGTATATGTGTGTTTTAAGAGGCCCCTTTCGTGCATATGTAGATAGGTACTTGCTCTAAGAATCAAGGAGACCCCAATGCAGATCGACAGAATTCTACCCCCCTACCCCAGGAACACTGCTCTACAAATTTTAGCTGCTTTGCCTCCTCAAACTCCAATCTCTGTATCTTTAACTCACCTAGACCATTGGGTTCTCTTTAGATTCTCCCTCTATGTATTGTGGCCACAAAACTGCCCTTAAGCAGGAAATGAAATCAATCTGAAGACTCCTGTTATTGGGGCGCCTCAGTGGGTTAAGCCTTCGCCTTCGGCTCGGGTCATGGTCCCAGGGTCCTGGGATCGAGCCCCACATCGGGCTCTCTGCTGAGCAAGGAGCCTGCTTCCCCCTCTCTCTCTCTGCCTGCCTCTCTGCCTACTTGTAATCTCTGTTAAATAAATTAAAAAAAAAAAAAGAAGACTCCTGTTATTGCGTTCCTTTTTTCAGGTATCATAGTACTATACTACCTGTTCAATATCTGAGTGTGGTTTTATATGTTTTTTCCTGGTCTGTTGGTTGTTTTAAGATGGGAAGGTAAATATAGTTGTTCTGCCATGGCTGGAAGTAGGGGTTCAGATTATATTCTTATTTCTAAACTGATCTTTCATGTGAGCTTGAACCTGGAATTTCTGGGCTTCAGTTTCTACACATGCAAAATTAACTTCATCGGTGATTCTCAGTGTCCCTTCTAGAGGCTCAGCTTCTTCAGGATTCTTATATCATCACGCTCTATGAACATGTCTCTCGCAGCAAAGTGTCACATTGACACTATTGTGTTCAGTAGGTTGTATACTAGGATCTTAGATTTAGTGACATCATTTTGTCATTTAATGTTGTGGGCATTTATTTTTTTAGCTACACAGAATAAATGTCTTCTCTTTGGGCACCAGTTCTCAATCCATCCCCAGCTCCAAGAGAGAGTATATGACCTTGATCCAAGCCAATCAGTACATTCAATTCTCCTGCCTAGGGGCTGAGTTACTGGTTCAGAGATGGGCACATAAGATAATTGGGCAAATGCCTGCCAGGCCCAGACTTTTTTGTTCAGTCTCATTTTGAGCTGACTAGAATCAGAGAAGATTTAGAGCTGGAGCCTCTTCAGGCCATCTTGTCAACAGAGGAAGGCTAAAAATGAAGAAAGAGCTAGAAGACAGGGTTCTGGTGCCATTTTAAGTCCCTTGGGCAAAGGATACCAACCACCAGCAGACTTATCCTATGTGAGCCCATAAGCTACCTTTTTGCCTTAGCAAGCAAGAGTTGGGCTTTCTAACATTTGCAATGGAAAGTCTTCAACTGTTCCATCAAATGTTAATTATCAATCATGGGTTCCAAATAGTTTTTTAAAAAGACACCGAAGCAATGTCATTCAACTGTGGAGTAATGCACTATACTAGCAATGGTCAAAACAGAACCGCCTGCTTCCTAGAGACGGCCCTTCTCAGTATGAACAAGTGCACTGTGCACACGCATCAGGCAGAGCCAAGAGCAGTGAGCTGGCCGTGGCACATATAAGGCTAGAGCTCCAAACAAAGGGAGTTCTAGAAAAAAGAGTGAACATAACATTTTAGGCCTGATTTGAACAAATCCACTCACATAACTAGCCAAAACCTTGTCATTTCTAACACAACAGACTGGAGGCTATCCCCTAATATGACAAGCATCCTCAGACGTCCATGGCCTACAAATAAATATATTTTAAATTTTTATGTCTGCATAATACTTAAAAAAATGCACCCAGCTCTATTTTTGTTCCCCAAAGAATATACAAATATTTTTTAAACGAGCAGTTGATGATCCTTAGAAACGTAACATCACTGGGCTATTTCCCCTTTCCTTTCTAGCTTTCCTATTTTGTAACCAGATGAATGTTAAGATAATTTAAGAAGAGGGGTTAAGAAACCTGAAAAAAACAAAAACACTATTGGTATGGTGTTTATTAAAAAAATAATTTGTAGCGGTTTCTCAGATACCAGCAGTACTTGATAAAATATTTAAAAAAGAAAAATCCATTTTTTTGTGTTTTTTCTTCACTTAAAAATCTTTCCTAGACCTATATTCCACTTATGCATGTATTGCTTCTCTCTGTCCTGTGGGCTCTTTGATGAAGGCAATTATATTTTTGTGTTATGTATTATTACAAAAGAATAACGAAAGCTGCCTAATGATGACAGTAAGTATGTGGTGATACAGGGAACTTGGCAGCATAGACAGTAACCGGGTAAGGTGTCACGACATGTACATATTCTTCAGTCGTATGCTTTCACTACCTGATTAAAGCCATGGTAAACTTCCCTCCTAAGGAAGACTTTCCTCTGAGGAATGTTGACATAGTAGGTCACAAAGAAGATGAAGTAGGACAGTATAATTTGTGAATTAAACAATGTTTAAAAATTAGAAATCTAAATTATTACATAGGTATCCTATTAGATTACAAAGTAAGCAGAATACAATTAAGACTCAGTCCTTAGTTAGATCTGGAAGGTGAGAAGGGAGAGAGGGTAACAAGGGACTACAAAACTTGCCTTTACCATGCCGCTGTGTCCCAAACGTGCAAAAAACTCATCCTTGAAGGGTAGATGATTATGTGGACACAGAGTATTAAGAGAAAAGAACTGTGGTACAGGGGACTTCTTATTGTATGTTCTTCCTATGGGTTTAGATCCTTATCTTGTTAATGCAATGAGAGTCACATGCCAGGCTGCTTCTCTCCTTTGAGATAAATTTTGGAGATGCCAATTATTTTTAAACTGAAGAGTAACCGTCACGCAATGTTGTATTAGTTTGAGGTAAAAACACAGTGATTCGCTATTTGTGCATATTACAGCAGGATCACCACATTGTCTAGTTGCTATCTGCCCCTATACACTACTGTGGCAAGACTACTGGCGAGATTTCCTGTGTTGCACAGTTCATCCCCACGTCTTATGTATTTACAACTGGAAGACTGTACCTCTTAACTGCCTTTGCTTATTTTGTTCATCCTTGCCACTGCTCTACCCTACAGCAATCATCAGCTTGTTCTCTGTATTTGTGCGTTTGTTTCAGTTCCATTTGTTCATTTGTTTTAATATGATTTTTATTTATTTTTTGATGTCTGATCTTATTTGTTAACTCCAGAAGATCTCACTGTTGACTGGCCTCAGACAGGACAGCCTCAGAAAGGACAGCCTCTGTCTCTTGGCAATCTGTTCTTGGAGTTATTCTTTGGCCTCCTTCATTCTCTTGGCCAAAACCTGAGAATGTTCTGCAGCCTCTTCCTTATCTTTCTTAGTACGCTGTTTCCTCAGAGCAATATGCCAACATTTGTGTGGCAGAACACATGGAGTAACAAGACATGGGATTGTGGGTGCTCTGGCTCTAGGTTTCTTAGCTTCTTTGTTTATGGGCTTTCTCACAACATACTGGCGGGCATCACCTTCTTTAGAGGGACTGGAAAAGTCCCTCTAAAGAAGGTGATGCCTTCTTTAGGCTCTTCTGCACCTCTGGCGACATGGCACAGTAGAATCGGTGAGTTCAGGAATAGCCTTCTCCATTTTTTTTTTTTTTTTTTTAAACAATGACTGAGTTGAGAACACTGAGATTGGCATTCATAATGCAACGGCGAACAGAGTAGCCTTTTCTCCAGTCCACCTCCGTTTGTAGCAGGAATGGCCCTTCCTCAGCAGCAGGTGGACATGGCCATGGATCAAGACACCCTGCTTCATGGGGACTCCTTGTTTGTCATCGCCACCTCTGATTAGGATGGTGCGATCCTTCTACTGTTCACCCAGAGTGCCCGCGTCAATTTCTGTGGCCATATGCTTCTCATAAAAGGTATGGAGTTTGCGTTCATCATCTACTTCGATGAGTTTCTGGCAGCCAGTAACTGGGAAAGAAATGTTCAGCTTCATCCTAAAGCAGCCTGCTGCCTCTGAGGTGCCAGGGAAAAGAGCTGCTTTGATTTTAAATTCCACATATAATGAAATCCTAT
The DNA here is from genome assembly GCF_009829155.1 of Mustela erminea. Taxonomy (NCBI): domain Eukaryota; kingdom Metazoa; phylum Chordata; class Mammalia; order Carnivora; family Mustelidae; genus Mustela; species Mustela erminea. The sequence continues at coordinate 70,005,108 of NC_045621.1, forward strand.
AGTATGTGTTTTCTCTGTCTGACTTAGCATAACACCCTGTAGGTTCACCCATGTTGTTGCCAATAGCAAGATTTCATTTTTTATGCTAATATTCTATTTTACACACACACATATCCTACCCCACACCTTCTTTTGCCATTTATCTTTTGATAGATATTTAGGTTGCTTCCAATATCTTCACTATGATAAATAATGCTGCAACAACATAGGGATGAATAGGTCTTTCTGAATTAGTGTTTTCATTTTCTTTGCATAAGTATCTAGAAGTGGAAATATTTGTATTGCATGGTGGTTTCGTTGTTAATCTTTTGAGAAAACTCCATAGTGTTTTCCAAAGTAGTCGCACCAATTTACATTCCCACCAATAGTGCATGGGGGTTACTTTTTCTCCATGTCCTTCCCAAATCTTGTTTTTTTGTCTTATTGATTCTAGCCATTCGGACAGGTGTGAGTGATACCAAATTTTCTAAAATATACCAATAGAATAGTTATAAATGCCAGAAATAATCAATATAGTGTTAGATGTAGTTATTTGTCAGAGGGTCTCACATTAAGATATTGGTTGGGAATAAGAATCAGAATTGGTTCTGGTAAGAGAGCCCAGACATTTAAAAGTGACAACCCTAGGGGCGCCTGGGGGGTTCAGTCAGCTGGGTGTCTGACTCTTGATTTCAGCTCAGGTCATGATTTCAGGCTCATGAGAGGGAAAGAGCCCCATTTTGGGGCTCCGACAGCAGAGCCTGCTTGGAATTCTCTCTTTCTTTCTCCCCCTTTACCCTTCCCCCCACTCATGTGCATTCTCGATGTCTCACTCTCTCTCTTAAAAAAAAGTGACAACCATGTATTTTAATTTCAAGGCTGGCCTGATGTTCTTTTTATTTGCTTTTTAATTAAACAAAACAAATAGTACTCTTAATAAGTTCTGTTGATAGTCTCCTAGTGAGAAAGACAAATCTGAATCCCTCTAAATTTTAAAACAGCATAAGCAAAAATAGACAATTGGGACTACATTTAATGATAAATCTTTTGCATAGCAAAGGAAACAATCAGCAGAGTGGAAAGGTAACCTACCGCTGGATCATAAGGCTGTTTTTAAAAAATTTTTTGAGGAACTTCCATACTATTTTTCATAATGGCTACATCAACTTACATTCACAGCAACAACGTACAGGGGTTCCTCTTTCTCCACATCGTCACCAGCACTGGCCATCTTTTGTCTTGTTTCTAACAGCCATTCTAACAGGTATGAGGTAATATCTCATTGTGGCTTTGATTTCCATTTCCCTGCTGATTCGTGATGTTGAGCATCTTTCCACAGACCTATTGGCTGTTTGTTTATCTTTTGAGAAATGGCTATTCTCAGGTCTTGTGTCTGTTTTTAAATCAGGCTGCTTCTGCTATTGGGCTGTATGAGTTCCTTACATATTTTGGGATACTAACCTCTTATCAGATATATGGTTTTAAAATATTTTCTTCCATCCCATAGGTTGCATTTTCATTCCATCAATTATTTTCTTTGCTGTGCAGAAGCTTTTACTTTGATGCAATTCCACTTGTCTATTTTTGGTTTGGTTGCATGTGTTTTTAGGGTCCTATCTGAAAAAATCACAGCCAACACCAATGTTTTTGCCTTTGTTTTCTACTAGTACTTTTATAGTCTCAAGTCTTATATTTAAGTCTTTAACCCATTTTGAGTTGATTGTTGTATACGATGTGAAATAAGGGATAAATTTCTTCTTCTTCTTCTTCTTTTTTTTTTTTTTTTTTGCATATAGCCAGTTTTCCCAGCATCATTTAATGAAGAAACCAGCCTGTCCTTATTTAGTGTACTTGGTGTCCTTGTTGAAGATCAGCTGACACATGGATTTATTTCTGGGCCTTCCGTTTGTTTCATTAGTCTATAGGTCTATTTTTATGCCAGTGCTATCCTGTTTTGATTACTGTAGCTTTGTTATACGTTTTGAAATCAGAAAGTACTGATGCCTCCACCTTTGTTCTTCTTGCTCAAGATTGCTTTTGGTCTTTTGTGGTTTCACGTGAATTTTAGGATTGCTTTTTCTAGTTCTGTAAAGAATGCCATTGGGATTACGCCTGGAGTTGCATTAGCTCTGAAGATCACTTTGGGTAGTATGCACATTTTAGCAATATTCTTCCAATCCATAAAACGTGGGTTTCTCTTGGGTTAAGTATAACATTTAAAATTCTCTAGCCCCATAAAATGGATACAAAGAAGTAAAAGCAACTATGTGCTAAGCTTGAGAAGTGTTTCTTTTTGGATTATGAATGGCAAGCAGTAACCTTCTCTGTACTTGAGGCATCATAACCGGCTCCTCAGCCAATGCTCCAAACCCTAAAAAGGACAGACAGGGCTGAGGCTGAGAAGGTCATGATGCTGAGGGGCAGTGCAGTGGACTGGACAGAAATGCATGGTGAGTCTTTGTGGTCCTCCTCACCACCATTAGGGACAGAGATAAAGAGCAGAGTAGCATGTGTTCATTATTTTTGACTTCTGTAGCATCTGATAAGTACTATACTGAACAGTAACAGCAACAGTGCCTACAGGGATCTTATAGATGATCTTGTCCAATCTCCCACTTTCCCTCCATGACTGCCCTAAGGAGAGAAAAACTGCTGATCTGTGCTGAGCTTTGTTATTTTTATCTTCTCTTGTAAGTGACCCACATTAAGAATTGGGAATTTTGTCTGTGTGTCTATATACAGAGACACATATAAATATATTTGTATAACCTAGAAATATATATATGTAATATATATATTTCTCTATATATAGATATATAGAGAATGTATAATACATATTATATATAATTTAATCTTCCATTTGAAGGAAAACATTTATTCCTTTAAAACAGCTGTCAGACACTCCATGTTCTTACCCATAGGAAGAGCAATGATGTCTAATAATGAGACATTCCAGGTTGCCTTTTCCATTAGTCATATTGCATTTAACTTCTTTTATAATGTTACTAATTCAAAACAGTAGTGAAATTTCTGAGCACTTAAAACATGAACACAGATTCTCCAGTAAAATGTAAGACAAGAAGAAGGTATTGTTTGACTGCACTTAAAAAACTCACGTAAATTCGATTAAAATTGTAACATTATGTGCCTTAAAAATCATTGGTAGAACCTATTTTTATGTTGAAATTTCCTGCTGCAGGAGAGGTGATTTCCAAATACAACAATCACTGCCACCACCACAAAGAAAGTTCCCTCCTGTCACATTGTATGCGCATTTAGTCATTCAGCAGATGTTTCTTGAACATTTGTGTTTTACTAAATATAGGGACAGGGGAAGGAAGAGTGGAGATGAGTAAAGAAGTGGGGGATGGTAGCAGTGTGATGGTTGGTGGGGAGAGTACACAGGTACCCTAGTCGGTGAACAGGATAGTTCACTGTTAATATAACATGTTTTTAAAAAGTATTCCTTCATATATAGGTTATTTTAATTCTTTTTAAAAAATAAACAGTTGCTTCTCAGCCTTTTGGCTAAGATCAAGTGTAAAAATAAACACTAATAAAAAAAAAAAAATAAATAAACACTAATATCTTGTCCTCATATGGGCCTTAATAAAGTTTTAAAATGATGAATGAAAATGAAGAATATCTTAACAAATCTAATACTTCTCAATATACTCAAGAGAACTTTTAATTTTTAAGCAGTCTCTATACCCACTATAGGGCTCGAACTCACAACTCTGAGATCAAGTGTTGCACGCTCCAGCAAATGAGCCAGCCAGCTGTCCCAAGAGAATTATAGAGCTGTAAGGTCACTTATGGATCATGTAGTTTAACTCCACGTTTCATCCTAACTCTGTTTTTATTTGCTGGTTCATTTTGTGTTTATTCTCAAATGGGAATCAAATAAGGACCACAGGTGTTGGATCTGTCTGTGTCCTTCGGAGGAAAGGAAAGACCACTCTCAATAGGAGAGCTGGCCATTTCTACCTTCCCGTTTATCAGACAGCAGCACACCTGCTCGGCCAGGATTGGCAGGTCCACCACTATCACTTTAAACCCAGTAGGTCCTGACTCAGTAATTTTAGTAAATATTACAAGGTTCATGTTATAGTCTTATTTAATTACAATATCAATTCACATTTCAGGATTCACTGCTTGCATATTATATTGGCAACATAAAGGCTGTTAATATAATGTCACATCTTTCATTTCTATGCAGAATGCAAGTATCTGAGACTTGAGCATGAACCAGTGGCCACTTCAAGACTACCTTAAAAAAAAAAGACTAAAGACAGATTTTAAAATATTATTTCACTGTAATTCTTAATGTTCTTTTCTTTAAATGACTTAATTTGTGTAAGTAGCCAGGTTTCTATGGTTGTTTTCACTATATGGAATCTTGATTTTATTTTATAGAGCTATCTAAATTATACTGAATGAAACACCAAATAGTTAAATCTGGAAGGAGTAAGAAACACGCGAGGATTTCACTGTACTCTGTGGTGCATGAAAATGCAACGGCTCTTGCATAACCTCTAACTCTGCCTGGGAGCTAAGAAAGAAGCAAGGGCTTCCTTTCACCACACAATCATGCCTGGGCTCTCAATTGCATCACGACCTCTGTACCTGGGCATGAAATAGCCTTGGTATGGATTCAGGAAAAAAACCATCTAGGGGTAATTTGTTATAAGGAAAATAGCCATTACCAAGTACCTTATACCTACCAGGAGCTCAGTTCTGATGCAGAACCAGTGGCTGAAAGATCAAGCAGTCTGCCCAAGGTCATATAAATGCTAAGCAAGCTCCTGAGGGCCAGGGCTGGGTCTCAGTTATGATTCCAACCAGAAAACCTCAAATGTAGGATATAAGGATATAGTCATTGCTGCTGGAGTGCCTGTGTCTTAATGTCAGAGGTGTTTTGGTTCAGTTTTTAAGTTTGCTCAAGAAATTAACCCTGTACTCTCTCTCTCTCTCTCTCTCTGTTGTGTTAGGACAGGAGCAGTTCTTAAAATGAGAGCTTGAGGGGTGCCTGGGTGTCTCAGTGGATTAAGCTGCTGCCTTCGGCTCAGGTCATTATCTCAGGGTCCTGGGATTGAGTCCCACATCGGGCTCTCTGCTTGGTGGGGAGCCTGCTTCCCTTCCCCTCTCTCTCTGCCTGCCTCTCTGTCTACTTGTGATCTCTCTCTGTCAAATAAATAAATAAAAATCTTAAAAAAAAAAAAAAAGAGAGAGCTTGATCCAGGAAAGAGTTAAAATTATTTTCACTCTAAGTTATGTTGACAAATTATAATCAGTTTTAAAGGATGTGGTACATTTGTTTTTTAAACGATGATCTCCCTACAAGAAGCAATTGTTGAGATAGATTTTTTTAAATCAAATTCTTATAAATAACATCAGAAAAAATTTAAAAGGCCATGTTACATAACAGTAATTGGGAAGACTTCCTGCTTTCTATTAAAAAAAAATCTATTAAAAAAAAATCAAAAAACAAAACACCTGTCTGCAGTTAGGCCTGGTTGATTTTTTTTTTTTTTTGGATCTCAGCTTGGTGAGTATTTGCACCAAAGGTATAAGGTATTCTTGGCTTTACCTTCTGAAATGAGATCTGGCAGCTGTTCAATGCCACAGAGCAATGTTACATAACAAGGCAGTTCAAGAAGCAAAAAAGAAAACCACATTGAAATGAGGCTTTTGGGCCTGTGGATAGCAAAATCCACTTTTACCAACAGAGAAATAGTCAAGGGCAAGGCCATATGAATGATTATCATCATATAAATGCTCAGAGTTCTTCCCACCATAAATCGCTGAACTGTACACACTTACATATCACAAGCGTGACCTTCTAAGTGAACATCTGTGTGGGAGAGAAGTGCTCCTGCCACAGAGTCTGAATTCTTTGGCGGGGGGCATGTTCTCTAAAGTCGACTATGACTACCCCCCCACCTTTCTCTTTTTTATAATGCCACCCCACAGAAACATTTTTTAAATAACAAAGAATAATTTCAACAGAAGGAGTCAAATTCTGAGACTTCTGACCTTATTAGCAACTATAAAAAATATGTAATAGAACTTCACTGTCTAATATGAGCTCTTCCCGGAGCATAAATACTTTTTAAAAAGTACAGCCCACTTGATTTTAATTTTTTTTAGCTCCAGTGAAGGAAGCAGACTTCTTTTTAACGCGTTCTTTCTCCATTTTTTGTTTTTTGTTTTTTTTAAAAAACACAAGCATCTTTATAGCAGTTTGGGTACCAAGCAAAGGGTCACAATTGGTCCCAGAGTCAGCACTTTTCTGTCTGTTCAAAATTTGCTCATTAAAGCCATGTGTTAAATTAAAACAGAACAATTATTGGAAAATACTACACCACCACCAAAAAAAGGGAGGGGGGGAGGATGTGCTTGTTTATGCAAATCCCTGAACAGACTTACTATTTGCTTTTGATTAAACTTGACTTGGCACTAAAATGGCATCCTTTTTTTTTTTTTTTTTAAAGATTTTATTTATTTGACAGAGAGAGACACAGAGAGAGAGAGAACACAGGCAGGCGGGAGTGGGAGAGGGAGAAGCAGGCTCCCCGCTGAGCAGGAGCCCGATACAGGGCTCGATCCCAGGACCCAGGGATCACGACTGGAGCTAAAGGCAGACACCCAATGACTGAGCCACCCAGGCGCCCCTAAAATGGCATCCTTAATAGGTCAGTCTATTCCTGCTGAACACAGCGGAGGGGGGATCCTTAGAGATATAATTTTAAATCCCAGCCATTTCTAAACAGTATGCATAGTTTCTTGCTTAGAAACTTCAGTGGCTTTTTTCGACTGAGCATGCATGTAACTTTATACTTGGGGTCATTCTCTTGATAAAAATCCTGTATGACCAATTTGTCATGCAAGAGGAGACTGAGGCCTAGTAACTTGCATGTACTGTTCAGGTTCAAAAATGAAAGAGGTGGTTGAGTCTGGATGCACATACTGAATGGTCTCAATTTCACTTAAAATCAAAGATACCAGATGAAAGGTAAGGTCCTGAACAATATATTTAAAGAGGGAGAATAAAATGGTATTTGTTTTACCTTGAAATATTAGCAATCTTCATACAGTCCAAACAGTTTAAAATTTATCCTTTATCCCCAAATGATATGGAGATAATAAAAATCTGTTCCTTGCTAAAAAAGTAGTATTAGGGGTGTGGTGATTAGCATTTGAGTAAAATAAATGCTAGTGTTAACAATCAGGACAAATTGCAAATGGGAAGTGAGAAGTACATCCTGAATGAATATATCTGCTGAATAAACAGAAGATCAGGGATCCAGCCTATCCTCCTTTGAAACCATATGCCCTCCAACATTACTAAACTAAAGACAGAAAACTTGACCAGGTAACTCCTGGGAAGGGACGGTGGACGTACCGGTGCATCCACCCGCCGAGCTAACTGGGTGTTCGTCTGCACAGCTTCCCACTGCATGTTTCCCCAGTTAGGCTGCTGAGGACCCAACTCCAAGGCCTTATATCCTGCTAGGTATGCAGGCAACTTGAACCAACACACACATCATCTTGACGAAAGATGATTACTAAAGTAGAGTTGGTAAAACACAGTGACACACTAATTACACATACACACACACACACACACACACACACACACAGAAAGCAATACTCAAAAAAGTAAAGAGAGGCTGCTTGAATCTGCAGGAACAGTCCTGGGGTAGCCACCCTCCTTTCATTATGGTCAATTCATTAACAGAGGAGAAAAGACAGAAACTGGGGGAAATGCAGACCATCTGCTCAATCCAGATGCAACAACACACGCCTCTTACATCCAAAGCTTTTCACCAGAAAGGGACAGAGATAAGATCTAATCTTCTCATGAAATATCCGACAAAGGTAGTTAGACATATTTGCATCACAAATAAAATAATGCCAGAATCATTATTAAATGAGACCTTTCAAATGTCAGTCCAGACTTTTACCATCGAGTGTACATTGATTAAGCAGAATACTAAATCAGCATTAGAGAAAATGGAGTTGGGTTCTATTAGCTTTAGTCAGCTATCCCTTAAATAAAACCATGCTTAAAACATCTTCATTCCTTAAATAGCAAGAACATTTTAGTCCAGTCATCGTAGTTTTAAAAAAGACAGCAAAAGAAATTCCTTTAACGCTGTGTACTGCACGCAATGGGCATTTTCTCTCTTGTAAGAAAAGGTTAAAAACAAATATTCTTACCTTGAAATTGTGAACCTTTTCATATTTTGGAATTTGCTCGTTTTCTTTCAGAGTTGCTCTTCTAACAAGTGATGTCAACTGCGAATAAGCAAAGAGTTTCAGAGGTTGCCAGATTGTCACAGACGACTTTTGAGAACCCAGTTTCATTCCCAAGGCTGCTATCAATAAATCTTGCTGACGGCCCTCTGGTTTTGATTTGTGAACTGCAGCTCTGTTAGTTTTCCTACCCGACCAAGACTCTTTGGATGGCATTTTGGAATTCAGAAAAGAAATAAAACCTATATAGCTCTGTCTGCCGGTGAACTCTGTTCAGCTAACAAATGAGCATTCTGCCAGCCAGCACAGAACCCTAATCTACAGAGAGCTGCAGAGAAACATCGCGGAGAGGTGGAGGAGAATGATGAAGCACTTCTTAGAAAGAGGTCGACTAACCAGAAAAATTCTTCTTTCTTCTTCTTTTTTTTTTTTTAAAGGGCTCTATATTTAAGCTTCTGAAAACTTAAGAGTCTGAACAGACATAAAGAATCGATGCTAATATACAAAACATTCAGCATCTCTCCATCCCTCTTTAAAAACCATGCAATTTTGACATATGATACATTTCTAAAAGCTTCCTTCTCTATTCAATATGTTACTGTCCATTCTGGATGAAAGATGCCTACATACTGCCTGCAGTCAGCTTCTAGCAGCAGGCACCCTGTGGAGCCCCTAGCAGGGAGGGTGGGGAAGGAAGGGATTTGACAGGGAAGGCTGGATTACACTGGTCACCGTAAGAAAGGAGATAACCAATGAGGATCAAGCAACAGTATTTAAGTATTGTATTCCTCAACTCTGTCTCTTTTCCTCCCTCCTCTCCTGTAAGATTTTCTTGCTGGCTCAAGGAAAAAAAAAAAAAAATCAGTGGGAAGACAATGAGGGATGAATGAGTCATGCATTATTACAAAATGGAATATTTCTTTTACCTAATAAAAGCAAAGGAACATTAACAGGCAGCACCAGGTTTCAAAAGAATTTCCCATCACTGCCTGGTAAATTATGAAAGGCTAATCTCTATCCTCCTTTGTGCATTATGGACTGAGGTTAACTCACAAAAACCCAATTTTATTTAAGATGAGCAAAAGCTGGTAAGTATTTTGATGGAAAAAAAAAAGGCTTTGAACTGGTAGCACATGATTTTCATGCAGAATGAGCCGTGTGCATATAGCACAGCTATCACCCTGCAGTGGTCAGTTTTGTCTCCCTATAAGGATTTTGTTGCGAATCTACAAGTAAATGGATCCAGTCTTTATTTTTATTATTAGTCTCAACATTCTTAATTCAAAGAGCTTGAGGCCAGCTGAGAATAATTTCTCATGCACACAAGTCAGAGACGTAGAGTAACTGTGCTTGTAGAACCCTTGGATATTTGTTTGCTGATATAAAAAGGGGGGAAGGGTGCTGGGTAAGAGACAAATCCAGCTCCATTTAAAAGCAATACCCATACTTTTTGCTAAACTACTATAAGAAGCTGAAGTTTTCCCATATTGGTTCCCTAAACATCTCCCGTTTGCTTCCTCATGTTATGGTAATTAAGTTTAACCCATTATGGTTCTAATTGTTACCTTGTACTTAAAGAATCAAAAATTATTTTTAAGGGGCGCCTGGGTGGCTCAGTGGGTTAAGCCTCTGCCTTCGGCTCAGGTCATGATCCCAGGGTGCTGGGATCGAGCCCCACATCGGGCTCTCTGCTCAGCGGGGAGCCTGCTTCCTCCTCTCTCTCTGCCTGCCTCTCTGTCTACTTGTGATCTCTCTCTCTGTACAATAAATAAATAAAATCTTTAAAAAAAAATTATTTTTAAGTGAATTCAGTCCATTTGTTGAGCACAATTTATCTCAGATTTCATTATCTATAGGGATATGTGTCCAATGTGCCCAATCTATAGGGGGTATGTGCAGATTCTAACTTAATTAGGACATGAAGTTGTTCTGAAACCACACTAGATATTAGAAATACTGATGACTGATTTTCCAATTTTTTTATTTACTTGAGTATATAGTCTGTTCTTTTAAAATGTCTTACTCTTTAAAAAAATTTCTGAGGGCATCTGGTTGGTTCACCTGGAAGAACATGGGACTCTTATTCTTAGGATTGTGAATTTGAGCCCCATGCTGGGTGTAGAGATTACTTTAATCTCTTAAATCTTAATTACTTAAAAAAAAATAAACTTAAGAAAAAAAATAATTTTTCAAAAATTTTCTAATAAAAGGCAGAAGTTAATATTTATATCCATAGGTATTTCATTCCCACGAATTTATACCATTTTGTCATTCAATAAGACCAAAAAAAAAAAGTTCCTGTTCTAAGAGAAAATACAAGGGAAAGAATTTTTTCCTTGCCTAACCTAAATTACTTTTCAGTTTAGACCTAGTTTGTCATGTGATGACTAAAAATACAAACGCCAAACAGCCCTTTAGTCATGTACAACCAAAGGTGAAGTTTATCCAATTCTCAGTAGACACTAGAAAAACAGACTCCAAAGGCAAATTTAACAGTAATTATTTTTCTCTCTACAATGTTTAACGCTTAATGTTTACATTGCTATGTCAAAGAAAACAATCACCCATGTAACTCAAAGCAGCCCCCCCCACCCCCCCGCAAGTATTTCTGATCAAGGTCCTTTGTTATAAACCATCCCCAGTTCTTCAGCTGTAGTAACTAAAATTCAACCAATGCATAGAAAGACTGATGGTAGAGAAAATTCACGGCTGGGCAACAGTGTACATTTTGTCTTTGAGAGGCAAGTCTGCTGTAGTCTCTGCACAGTCACTTTTCTTCCCAAATAATTTTGGTACCTAATTGAGACATACTAGATTAACTGTAATTCAGGCAGCTACCCAGAGCAACAGGAGACAGAAAACAATGGCGAAGGAAGAAGTTCTTAGCTACTCTCAAAGAACTAGGGGATTTTGGTCACATGATGCCTTTAATAACTTGCAATAATGCAACTTTTGCATTAATTTTGCTACAACAGCTCTCAAGTCCTAAGAACTGCTAATTCTGAAGTTCAGAACTAACACCAATGTTCTGATGTTCTAGACAGATATATACCGCTCATCCTTGTATTTATCTGGCCATATTTAGATAGCTATAGAATCTACTAGTGATGGCTATCATTTATTATTACGTATCCATGTTCCAGGCACCTAGCTAAGCACTTCACATACAGAATCCCATTAAATCTGCAGAAAGATGCCCGTGAGGCATATGTTCTCCTCACTTCACAGCTGAAAGAAGAGAGGCCTACAAAAGTTAACTTTCAGCACTCCACAGCTAGTTGGTGGTAGGTAAGAGTTGGCTTTTTAAACATCATGCTTAAACATCGACATTGGAAAATGAGAGGGAATTTTGAAGTCTGAGGGTAGTTGTTTTCCTCTCTGATTCTCTTCAAGGTGGTTTCTCTAGTTATTTTTCCCTTTCAATTTCAAAAAGCAGCAATAGATGGTAAAACAGAGGAAGCAATGAATAACAATGGACAGTAAGAAAAGCAGTAGTAACTAACAACCCTAGACCTCAAGTTCAGCACCAGTGTGTGCAACAGGCAGTGCAGCCTGCAAGGCTCCGTTTCAGCACGCCCTCCCCCAGTGGGACCTTTGAGGATCTGCACCAATTAGGTGTGACTTTACCCATCCGGGAACCTCTGCTCCCTTCCCTGTTCATTAATTATGAGATGTACCACATTCCACCTGATATCACAGTTCCTGTGTAGCTGTTCATATAGACTGAGTTTTACACATCTGAGTATAAACCCTGAATTTAACACGGGAGCTTACACAAATAATGGTCCATGAAATACCTGGGTAAGAAAACAAGATCAAATGAAGGTACCTATTTATATTGGGTGTGATATACTATAATAATTTATATATATATTTATAAATATATGTATAATGTATAATACATATATTTATAAATATATATTTTATATATTATATATAATCCCATCTTTTTATTGTAATAATTTATTATATACCTATATGTTATATAATAAATTATTACAATAAAAAAAGATGGGATTTGCAATCAGAGACACTTAGGTTTGAATCCTGACCTTGGGAGATTTGCTTGGTGCCCTGCTTACCTCATTTACACACCTAAACAGGGCAGTTCAAAAGAGATGATGTATCAAAGGGAAGAGACTGCCTAGTAGTAAGCACTCACTAAATGGTGGTATTACCAGCAGTATTTAGTGTTTCATTTTGACTAACTCTTTGGCCTGCCTGAGACCTAACTCTGGCCATCCTTGATACTAATGGCACTTTTGTACATTCACCTAAATGAGGGTGACGAGCCTGGAAAAAGAAATGAAGAACAGGCAGAATCTACAACCCTCTCAGTTTCTACCTCTGTCTGTACCATCTGTAATATAGAGAAGGGGACTACAAAAAAGGAACTACAAAAATGGTGTGTGTATAGTGGGAGGCAGTTGTGTGAGGAATAAGAAACAGAAGTGGGAGGGGCGCCTGGGTGGCTCAGTGAGTTAAAGCCTCTGCCTTCGGCTCAGGTCATGATCCCAGGGTCCTGGGATGGAGCCCCACATCGGGCTCTCTGCTCTGCAGGGAGCTTGCTTCCTCCTCTCTGTCTCTCTGTGCCTGCGTCTCTGCCTACTTGTGGTATCTGTCTGTCAAATAAATAAATAAAATCTTAAAAGAAGAAAAAAAAAAAGAAACAGAAGGGGGAAACAGGAGACCCTGGAAGGGAACAATTTGCTGTTTTTCAAATAAAGAAATTTCCACCACTGATCTCTCTATCCTGTTTGTCCAGTAATAATACTGAATTTATGCAAAACTAGTTTCTCATTTTCACCAAGTGTAGTACGACAGGACCAGGTTGTGGGCCAGACAAAAGTGCTGATCTTAACCCTGTCTTCTACTAGCTGTGTCACGTCCTGATCAAGTTACTCATTTCTTTCAGTCTTTGTTTCCTTATGTGTATAATTGATTAAAAGTACTTAGATTAGGGGCGCCTGGGTGGCTCAGTGGGTTAAGCCGCTGCCTTCGGCTCAGGTCATGATCTCAGAGTCCTGGGATCGAGTCCCACATCGGGCTCTCTGCTCAGCAGGGAGCCTGCTTCCTCCTCTCTCTCTGCCTGCCTCTCTGCCTACTTGTGATCTCTCTCTCTGTCAAATAAATAAATAAAATCTTTAAAAAAAAAAAAGTACTTAGATTATAGAATTAGATGAGATAATATATGGAAAACATTTTGTATTATTCTTGGCACAGACAATAATCAATAAGTAGAAGTTTCCCTCCTTCCCTTGTATCTGAGGACATCTATTTCCAAGATCAGGGTTAATATAGTGGGACTGTGGGACACATAGAAGGCCCCAAACCACTGGCCTAAGCAGTATAAGCTTCAGGTCAGGCTGTAATCAGGTGCTTTAAGGACACAACACAGGCATCACTGTTCTGCAATCCTTACCTTATCCTGTCCTGGCAATCTGAACCCCCAGGTTCAAACTCTGAATAATCCTTGTTCTGTCCACCTTCCCACCTCAAAACCTGCTTACAGGGAAGGGTCTTATCAATTTATTCATGCTAAGGTACAAATGACTGATTATACTTCCTTTTCCACAAATATCTGGTTTTTAATGTAAGACCGAAGACTTATGCCAAAGGAATAAATCTAACTATGAATGTCAGAACTCGTTAACAGTAAGAGTATTCTCTAGGAAACTGAAAGGACCTCACACAGAGAGCCACCTCCTTTGAATATCATGATGATACCACAGACTCATGAACACAATGTTCCAGTTAACTAAGTAAAGTCAACATTTCATCAGAAAAGCACCATAAAGGAATGTTCCAGCTGGCATAGCCCAGAACTTGGAGAGATGAGGAGTAACGGGATTAACTACTGGGTAAACCTGGTTCAGGTTTAGCAAAATCCTACAATTTCTATAAAATATTAATATTCAGATATTAAGAACACAGCTTTGATTTTGGGGGTCCAGGATGGTAACACAGGAAGACCCTGAACTCCCCTTGTCTGTGGACAAAGCACATCTACACCTATTTATAGAGGAAGCCCTCCTGAAGGACGGAGGGTTGACTTCACAGCTTCTGCACAACAAAAGCCAGACAGCATAGAGAACCACCTGACAGACAATAACAAAGGAAACTGCCACCCCTGAAACTGTAAACTGCAGTGGGAAGGAATAATACTGAGGGGCTGTGAGCAGGCCACGGTTAAAAAAACAAGAGGGGAACTGGGTGGGGGGATGGCGTAACTGGGTGACAGGTATTAAGGCGGGCAATGACCTCATGAGCACCAGGTGTCACACACAGCTGATGACATCACTACATTCTACTCCTGAAACTCATAAAAAAAATTAAAAAATTAAAAAGCAACTACAATATGAAAGATCCAGCCCTAGAACTCTGCCAAATGGCAGGGGAGCTGTTGGAATTCTCTGAGTTGATGGGGCTGGTGAGGGCCATGGTCTATGTGCCCCTCCACCTGACAGCACAGACAGGAGCACAGCTGGCCTGCCATCTCAGCAGGCCCCGAGCTGCCCACACCAACCCAAGCTGTGCCACCTACGTGGCTCTGGCACAGGATACACCAGGCCACCCCAATTGGTGTTTGCTCCAGCTCCAGCTGTCTTACTGAGATGACACAAGCATAAAGCACCCTGGAGCACACCAGTCCCACACCACTTCAGCTCAGCTCCAGATGACTGCCGGAGCAACCCCAGTGCAGAGTGCTCTGGGACCTCCTGGCTCCCACCTCCTTTAGCTCCAGCTGCTCACCAGGGCACCTCCTGTGCCAAGCATCCCAGGACACCCACAACTGCATCCATTTCAGCTGTCCTGCCAGAGCCCCCTCTGCACATAGAGCCCCAGGACCCTCCTCTCTCCCCATCTATATGCACTTCAGCTCTGCCAGGGTGCCCTTTGCACAGAGAGTCCCAGGTCCCCCTGGCTTATAACCATTTCAGCTTCAGCTGTCCTACCAGGGAGCCCTTGGCATTGACAACTATGGGACGGCCCACCCCGTGTCCTCTTCAGTTCCAGCCATCCCATAAGGACAGCCCAAGGACCCCCAGTACATGCCAGCCAATCACGAGACACATGCAGTCTACACAGGGAATGACCATATACAAGACTATTCCTGCAAGCTTAGAAGTAGCTGTTCTGATTCATTGAAACAAACACAGAAAGTGAAGCAAAATGAGAATACAGAGAAATATGGTCCAAATGAAAGAACAAGACAAAATATCAGAAAAAGAATTAAATGAAACAGACATAAGCAATATGCCTGATAAAAAGTTTAAGTAACAATCATAAAGATGCTCATGGACTGGAGGAAAGAGTTGAAGAACTCAGTGAGAACTTCAAAAAGAGACAAAATATTAAAAAGCATCAGAGTTGAAGACTACAATAGCTAAAATGAAAACTACACTAGATGAAATCACTAGTAGATTAATAGAGGGAGAAGAACAGAGCAGTAATCTGAAATCTGGGTTAGTGGAAAGCAACCAAGCTGAACAGTAAAAAGGAAAAAAAGAAATTATAAAAAGGAGGTTAAGGGATCTCTTAGACAACATCAAGTCAACAAACATTTGCATTATAGAGGTCCCAGAAGAAGAAGAGAGAGAGAAAGGGGTAGAAAACTTATCTGAACAAATGATTACTGAAAACTTCTCTAACCTGGGGAAGGAAACCCCAGGTTCAGGAAGCAAACAGAATTCCAAACAAGATGAATCCAAGGACGTCCACACCATGACAAACAATCATTTAAATGTTTAAGATTGGGGTACCTGAGTGGCTCAGTGGGTTAAGCCTCTGCCTTCGGCTCAGGTCATGATCTTAGGGTCCTGGGATCGAGCCCTGTGTTGGGCTCTCTGCTCAGCAGGGAGCCTGCTTACCCCCTCTCTCTGCCTGCCTCTCTGCCTACTTGTGATCTCTGTCTGTCAAATAAATAAATAAAATCTTAAAAAAATTTAAAAAATGTTTAAGATTAATGGTAAAGAGAATTTTAAAAGCAGCAAAAGACAAACAAATAGTTACACACAAGGGAACCCCATGAAGCTATCAGCTGATTTTTCAGCAGAAACTCTGCATGCTAGAAGAGAGTGGCATGATATATTCAAAGAACTTAAAGAAAAAAACTTACAGCCAAGAATACCCTACCCACCAAGGTTATCATTCACAATGGAAGAAGAGGGAGAGTTTCCCACAAAAACAAAAGTTAAAGGAGTTCATCACCACTAAACTGGCCTTATAAGATGTGTTAAAGGAACTGCTTTAAGTGGAAAAGAAAAGATGATAAATAGAAAAAAATTATAAATGAAAAGATGTAAAATAGGACAACATATACATAAGATATGGCAGAGGAAATAAAGTAGTTTTTAAAGAATGTGTTTACTTTAAACTTAAGTGACTATCAACTTGGTATAGATTCATATATACTGAGGATGTTATGTATGAACCCAAAACCCACAGTATCTACATAAAAAATAAAGAGAATGAAAGGTAAGAATAACAGTCAAGCATCAACCAAAAAGAAAGAGAGCAAGAGAAGAACAGAGAAGTACAAAAACATCCAGAAAGCAATGAATAAAATGGCAGCAAGTATTTAGCTATTAATAATTACTTTGAATGTAAATTGTCTAAATGCTCCAATTGAAAGACATAGGGTGGTGAGGGTGGTGAAGTCGATATGGATAAAGAAACAAGATCTATGTATAGGCTGGCTAGAAGATACTCACTTCAGACCCAAACACACATAGAGACTGAAAGTGAATGGAAGGAAAAAGATATTTCATGCAAATGAAAGTGGAAAAAAAGCTGCAGTAGCAAAATCTAGACAAAAGAGACTTTAGAGACTGTAACAAGAGACAAGGGCATTACATAATGATAAAAGGATCAATCCAACAAGAAGATATAACAATTGTAAACATTTATGCACTCAGCATTGGAGCACCTAAACACATAAAGCAAATATTAAAAGACATAAAGGGAGAAGCTGACAGTAATACAATAATAGTAAGGGAGTTTAGTACCCCAATTACATCAATGGATAGATCATCCAGGCATAAAATCAATAAGGAAACAGTGCCCTGAATAACACATGAGACCAGATGGACTTAACAGATATACACAGAACCTTCCACCCCAAAACAGTAGAATACACATTCTTTTCAGGTGCACATGGAACATTCTCCAAGACAGATGACATATTAGGCAAAAAACAAGTCTCAATAAACTTAAGAATACTGAAATCATATCATGCATCTTTTCTGATTATAAACCTATGAAACTAGAAATCAATTACAAGCAAAAAACAAAACTAGAGAAAAACCACAAACATGTAGAGGCTAAAGAACATGTTACTAAAAGACCAATGGGTCAATAAAGAAATAAAAAAAACACATGGAGACAAATGAAAATAAAAACACAATAGTCCAAAACCTTTGGGATACAATGAAAGCAGTTCTAAGAGGAAAATTCATACTGATACAGGCCTACCTCAAAAAAAAGAAAAACCTCCAATAAACAATCTAGATTTACACCTAAAGGAAGTAGAAAAAGAAAGAACAAAGACTACAGTTAGTAGAAGAAAGGAAATAATGAAGATCAAAGCAGAAATAAATGAAATAGAACCTAAAACACAACAGAAAAGGTCAATGAAATCAAGAGCTGGGTCTTTGAAAAGATAAACAAAATTCATAAACCTTTAGGCAGACTCATCAAGAATAAAAGGGAGAAGACTCACATAAGTAAAATCAGAAAAGGAAAAGAAGAAACAACCAACATTCAAGAAATAAAAAGAATTCTAGGAGAATACTATAAAAAAATTATATGTCAACAAATTGGGCAACCTAGAAGAAATGGATACATTTCTAGAAACATACAAACAAAACTGAAGCATGAAGAAATAGCAAATCTGGGGCACCTGGGTGGCTCAGTTGGTTGGGCGACTGTCTTCGGCTCAGGTCATGGTCCCAGAGCCCTGGGATCAGGTCCCACATCGGGCTCCCGGCTCCATGGGGAGTCTGCTTCTTCCTCTGACCTTCCCTCTCATGCTCTCTCTCACTCTGTCTCTCTCTCTCTCAAAATAAGCAAATAAAAAAATGTTAAAAAAAAAAAGAAATAGCAAATCTGAATAGACTAATTACTAATAATGAAAGAGAACTGGTCATCAAAAAACTCCCAACAAATTAAAGTCCAAGACCAGATGGATTCACAGGTAAATTCTACCAAACATTTAAACAATAATTAACACCTCTTCTCCATAAGCTGTTCCATAAATTAGAAGATAAAATTTCCAAATACATTCGTTGAGTCCAGCATTACTCTGGTACCAAAACCAGACAAAAACACCATGAAAAAAGAAAACTTTAAGCCAATATCCCTGATACAAAATATCCTTGAACATAAAGGCAAAAGTCCTCAACAAAATATTAGCAAACCATACTATGCAATACACTAAAGGGATTGGTCACCACAACCAACTGGAATTTATTCTGGGGATGCAAGGATGATTAAATATTTGCAAATCAACCAGGATGAAACACCACATCAACAAAATGAAAGATAAAAATCACAATCCTCTTGGGCTGCCTGGGTGGATCAGTCAGCTAAGCCTTTGGCCCAGGTCATGATCTCAGGGTCCTGAGATACAGCCCTGCCTTGGACTCCTGGCTTAGTGGAAAGCCTGCTTTTATCTTTCCCTCTGTTGCTCTGCCTCCCAGTGCTCTGTCTCTCTCAAATAAATAAAATCTTTAAGAAAAAATCATGATAATCTCAAAAGATGCAGAAAAAAAGTATAATATCCATTCATGATTAAAAACCCTCTACAAAATAGGTCTAGAGGGAACAAACCTCAATATAATAAAGGATATAAAAAACACACAGCTAACACTACACTTAGAAGTGAAAAATTGAGTTTCCCTAAGATTAGGAAAAAGACAAGAATATCCACTCTCACCCCTTTCATTCAACACTGTAGTGGAACTCCTAGCCATAGCAATCAGACAAGGAAAAGAAACAAAAGGTATCCAAATTGATAAAGAAGACATTGACCTGTCACTGTTTGCAGATTACATGATAGTATACATAGAGAAACCTAAAGAATCCACCAAAAAGCTATTAGAAGTAACAAATGAATTCAGTAAAGTCACAGGAAACAAAATTAATATACAGAAAAAGGTTGTGTTTCCATATACTAATAATGAGGTAGTAGAAAGAGAAATTACAAAAACAATCCTATTTATAATTGTACCAAAAAGAATAAGATAACTAGGAATAAACTTAACTAAGGAGGTGAAAAACCTATACTCTAAAAAGTAAAAAACACTGATGAAAGAAATGGAGGATGACACAAACAAATGGAACAATATTCCACGCTCATTAATTGGAGAATTAATGTTGTTAAAATATCCATACTTCCCAAAGCAATCTACAGATTCAATACAATTCTTATCAAAATACGAAGAGCATTTTTCACAGAACTAGAACAAATAATTCTAAAATTTGTATGGAACCACAAAAGACATCAAAAGCCAAAGCATTCTTGAGAAAGAACAATGCTGGAGTTATTACAGCTCCAGAATTCAAGATATATACTAAATATCTGTAGTAATCAAGAGTACAGGACTGGCACAAAACAGACACAAATCAATGGAACAGAACAGACAGTCCAGAAATAAACCCATGCTCAGATCGCCCATTAATCTATGATACAGGAGACAAGAATATACAATGGGGAAAAGACAGTCTCATCAATAAATGATGCGGGGGAAAACTGGACAGCTACACGTAAAAGAATGGACTCTTTTCTCACACTGTACATAAAGATGAACTCAAAATGGAGTAAAGTATACTCTAAATGTGAGATCTGAAACCACAAAACTAAAAGAAAACATAGGCAATATCTCTTTGACATTTGACAATATCTCTCTGACGGATCTCTAAGACATAAAGGCCTCAGCAACATTTTTCTAGATGTGTCTCCTCAGGCAAGGGAAACAAAAACAAAAATAAACTATTGGGATTACACCAAAATAAAGGAAACCATCAAAAAAAATAAAAAGGCAACCTACTGAATGGGAGAAGAAATTTGCAACAGACATATAAAATAAAGGGTTAGTATCCAAAATATATAAAGAATTGACAAAACTCAACACCAAAAAGCCAAATAATCTTATTAAAAGTGGGCAGAGGACATAAACAGATATTTTTCTGAAGACAGATGGCCAAAAGACATGAGAAGATGTTCAACATTACTCATCATCAGGGAAATGCAAATCAAAACCACAATGAGATATCATGATACACATGTCACAATAACTAGAGTCAAAAAGACAAGAAACATCAAATGTTGGTAAGGATATTGAAGAAAAGGAACCCTCATGCTCTGTTGGTGGGAATGTAAATTTTTGGTGCAACTATGAAAAACAGTATGAAGATTACTCAAAAAATTGAAATACCATATGATCCAGAAATTCCACTACTAGGTATTTATCTCCCAAAGTTGAAAACACTAATTAGAAAAGATACATGTACCCCTATGTTTACTGTACCATTGTTTACAGTAGCCAATATGTGGAAGCATCCATCCACAGATAGAAAAAGATGTGAGATACACACACACACACACACACACACACACACACACACACACCACTGGAGTATTACTCAGCCATAAAAAAAAGAATGAGGTCTTGCTATCTGCAACAACATAGAGGGTATTATGTTAGGTAAACTGAGTCAGACAAAGAAAGACAAATAACATGTTTTCACTTAGATGTGGAATCTAAAAAAACAAAACAAAACAAACAAAAGCAGAATTAGACCTTACATAGAGAACAAACTGTTGGTTGCCCAAAAGGGAAGAGATAGGCAAAATGGGTAAGGAGAAATGGTAGACACAGGCATCTAGTTATGGAATGACTAAGTCACAGGGATGAGATGTACAGCATAGGGAATACAGTCAGTATATTACCATAGTATATGTCACTGTAGTATAGCGTATATATGTCACCGTAGTATAGTGACAGATGGTAGTTACACTTGTGAGCATAGCATAACATACAGAATTGTCAATTGTACAATCCCTATGCTGTATACCTAAAACTAATGTAACACCGTGAGTAACTAATGCAATTAAAAACAGCTTTCCTAACCCCCAATATCAAGTTGTATCATGAAGATTTGTGGATCCAAGCAAAGCTCACCCTAGATACACAGATTATTCATACCTTTTCTCCTGAATTATAATTTAAAACCTAATTTTTCTCTCCATTAGAGCCAAGAATGGAATATACTGCAAGGTACTTAGTGACAATATGTCACATTACATTAACTAATAACTGCATGTTACCATACTAAGAAATGCTTCAAACAGATGATGTAGGTTAGTTGTTAAAACAATCAGTAAGCTAGACATTACAATTCTGACTTTGTAAATGGTGAGGCAGAAGCTTAAGAAGGTTAAGTACATTGCCCGAGGTCATTCGGTATATGGGAGGAATAGAATTTGAACCCAGGCCCATGTGACTTCAAATTCTGTGTCTTTCCTCTAGAACTGTCCTGCTTCTCAAATTATCTTTTGTTAACATGCAATTCTGAAAGGCTATCATTTGAATAAATTTCTAGGTCATTTAAATTCTGGTACCCTTTAGATCCCTAGCTATTTTAGTATTGCTTTCATTAGAATTTGGAGTATCTACCATATTCATCACTTAATAAAAATTTTCAAATACATTTTAAGTCAAACAGTAAAAACATCTATACAGAACTTGACAAATAAATTCCTTTAGTTATGTTAGGATAAATAACTTTTTATGTTGCATGGGAAACCCTTACATTCTGCTAGGGCTCTAAATTTTTATGCTACTGGCATCAGTCACATTGTAATTCCTAACTTCGTCTTCATTACATAGCTCCTCTAGCATTAACATAATATCCATCTAAACAGATAATAAAGCACATCAGTGCACTCAGTTCAGTGTATAATAAATTTAAATTACACGAACACGGACACCACCAAATTCTGTATACTCTCACATGTTCCCTGACAGACTCGTATGCAATAATTTTAAACACAGGACATATGAAAACATAATGCAAACAAAAAAGTACAGCCCTGTGTTCCTTATTCTTTCAAGAAACAACAGAAACGATCAAATTTTCCAAGCAACAGTTTGGCGGGAGTGTTTTGCACTCTGCACGAAGAGCACCAGGCCCGGAGAGGGGGTGGAATGGCGCAAAGCCCGGTTTCCAAGCCTGGCTCTGACTGAGAGAAGCCAACTCACTGAACTTTTCCAACTCCTCCACTAAATGAACTCTGTGGCGTTCTCTGTGTTTGTAATAGAAAATCAAAGGAGAAAGGAAGGTTCCTACTCATTCAGCACACAGGGGTATGAAGACTTGGGTGGGTCTACTGGGAAAGACCAGCTTGGCCATCTCCAATTCCCCACAAGGCAGCTCTGACTAATTTACTACAGGATTTTTTTCTGGGACCCAGTCTTGTAGGCTCAGAAACTCAAGGTGATCATATTTATTTCTCAAGAGAGAGTGACATTATAATACCAAGCTCATAAAACTGATATGGTAAAAGCAGAATGACACATCTAGTTTATAAAGGTATGAAATACAATTATCATAAACTGGTGACCAACATTCTTTCCTCTGCTAACATACCTATACTGGAAACAAAAAATGATTAGGATGCTGATGAGAAAGGAATCAGAGCAAGTCAAGTGGGTTAGATGAGCTGGTACTGAACGCGGAGGTAAGCCTTATTCAGCCAGGATGGCCCTGCTCATATACAAGAACGCCCAGTTAGTGGGGCTCCCTCATTTTTGACCACTGCTTAGATGGACCAAGCAAATTCCACCTCTCTGAGTCTTTTTCCAGGAGTCTCTTTATGATGGTTTTGCATACTTCTGTTCAAATATCATAAATGTCTATTTTAAAGACAGTTCCTAAACCACAGTCCCAAGTTTTCACTTATAAATTCTTAAAGGATACTAGATTTTACCCCTGATGTATTGATAACAATTCATATAATAGGTGCTTTGGAAAAATAAAATAAATGGAAGATGTTTTCTTATCCTGAGTTATGTGATGACAAAGTAATATATACATGTAATACACATAAAATTACCCATTACACATTCTAGTCTAACACCCTCCAATATTCAGCCACTGGCAACGATTGGTTGGATGCTGCTGATCATAACAACATTCTTTCCTGGTTGTTCTTAATGAAAAGCTCAAATTGGCCTCTATGGGAAATTCTCAGTTTTTCCATCTCAATGAATTTTTCCTAATGTAGGAAAGGTTATCATTGATTTCTTGATTTTTGGTTTACCCATATTTTTGGTATATTATCTGCAAGACTTAAAGAAACACTGTTATTATTCAGTAACAACACAGATGAAATTAGAGGAGCACAGACACCTTGTGAACAACCACAGCAAAACTCTTGAATCGCAGACATTTCACATTTACAGAAAGCTTTTAGTTACATATTTGGAAATTACAACTAAAATGCCAACTCAGACCTATATAATGAGGAGTATTTTCAGATTTTAAACTACCACGTGAGGTTATTTCAAACTACTGCGGTCCAGTAAACATTTCACAATCAACAGCGTATCACAATAAAAATTTAGTTTTCTCCTTCCTCCAGTGACTTCCATGGACTAGGCTGGGATGAAGTCCTTGTGTTTTGGTTATTTTAAAAAGGACGTGTACCAACTTACTTAAACTTAAGGTACAAAAACTTATTTCCTTTATGTATAGTCCAATTAAAATATTCTAATTATAATTTATTTTAGTATTTCAAAGCCTCAATAAAGATAAACTCTGACACATGGTATGAGGTATATTTGTGAACACATACCATTCAAACATACCTATTTTGAAAACCTGTTTTTATTATCTGAACATGGCGAGAGTGGCCTGAAGGCAAAAAATTTAACTTGCCTAACGATTACCCTGAGAAGAATTGTAAGCATGAGCAGAATTCATAGATGTGTTCATTGTTCACCTCAGTGCTAGACGTTAACGTGTTTTCTTGTAATGACACTGCCATATGGCACGTTTTACGTCAAGATAATGATGTTTAAAAAAAAGTAAAAATAGGGGTGCCTGGGTGGCTCAGTGGGTTAAACCCTCTGCCTTCGGCTCAGGTCATGATCCCAGGATCCTGGGATCGAGCGCCACATCGGGCTCTCTGCTCAGCAGGGAGCCTGCTTCCTCCTCTCTGCCTGCCTCTCTGCCTACTTGTGATCGGTCTGTCAAATAAATAAATAAATAAATCTTTAAAAAAAAAAAAAAAGTAAAAACAGTCTCTTTCTGGGCACTTGCTAAAATCAACCTTTTATATCATGTCTATAGTATTTCATTTTCTGAAATTCTTACTAGTTCAAAGGATCCTAATGAAATTAAGAGAGAACTTTCACCACCTGTAACTTTCAAAAGATAGATTCTTCTATACACACACACACACACACACACATACACACACACCCCTTACGTATTTTTCTTTTTAAAGATTTTCTTTACTTGAGAGAAAGAGAGAGAACATGCACATGGGTGGGGGCAAGGGGCAGAGGGGGAAGCAGGCTCCCCACTGAGCAGGGAGCCCCATGTGGGACTCCATCCCAGGAGCCTGGGATCACGACCTGAGCCAAAGACAGATGATTAACTGAATGGGCCACCCAAGTGCCCCATGTTTTATGTGTCCTTATCCATCTATATATATTCATACACACACGTATATGTATATGTATATGTATATGTATATGTATATGTATATGTATATGTATTCAGCTGGACATCTGAAGAGTAATTTGAGGCATGGGGACCAGGCCCAGAAGTGACTAGTACATTAGTCAATAAGACAGAAAGACTGTAATCAACTTCCTGCGAGGAGGAAGAAGAAAAGATTAAAGGAGAATTTAACCTCCATCTTTCAGTGACATTTGCTTGTACTGAGAGGAATCTACCCTGCTGCTTTCCACCTCCACAAAGGACAGGTTAATGGAGGATAATTTAAGGAGCAAGCAAAGATCTTAGGTTGAGAAGGTCAAATGTTATTTAAGGCTCTCTGGCTAGCTTGGGCTAGAGCTCTACTACCTTTCCCACCAAGATGTTCCCAAGAGCAACCAACGGTGAAAAGGCACATGCAAGGACCCAGGGGTAGCTCTCTAAGGTCCCTCAATAGCATACCCATATAAAAATGTTTTCAATCAATTACTACTGGGCAAAAAGTGATGGTTTAGGAAGATGTGTTGTATTTCTCCCTAGGCTTAGGATGTCCCTGCCTTGTAGCGGGAAGCACACAAGCTAGTTTCAGGACAGCAGGCCTGGGTGACTGAGGGAGGTCCAGGCAGATCCCTGGTTCTAGGGCCATGTCACATAGCACAAAGTAATCTGTGAGGTAACTGGCTTCATGATCCTGATCTAGTCTTACTTTACAAGAACTGTCATCACTGTATTCTTCTGCGTATTTTGATAAAAAAAAAAAAATTCCAAGTCTGGTTTTCAGGCTATCCCCCGCTCAGTAACACTTACACAGAGCTTCAGGTTCTACAAAGTGCTTTGTCACATAAACCAGGGCATTGTATCCAATCCTGTTCTTCAGAAGGAAAATTCTATGATGCTAAGGTATTTGCAGATAATCAGTAAGCAAAAGAGCCATGATGGAAACCCAGCCCTCCTGACTTCACACTCTAATCTCTCTCTAATCCGCTCTGCTTCCCTGACACTGGAGATATGATCACTTAACACGGCATGAGAATGCCTCTCACCTTAGGAAGTCCCAGGTTTACAAAGACCCAGAACCAAGAGCAAGGATAAGTATTTACACCTGAAAATGACCATACCCAATCCAGTTCTAAGCCTGACAAGTGGTTTATAGAGAAGTATGGTCAGCCTTGGTGATTAATTTCCAGCAATTAAAAGCCTTTTTTATTATTTAGATTGTGGTGAGTTAAGTTTTATGTTGCTTTTAATTAGATATATGCAGACGCAGACCGTTTGACAAATGTCTATTGGGGCTTCAAGAAGAGTTATGGAGCAGCTTGCTTTTTTTGTTTGTTTTTATATTTGTTTTTGCACTGGCTTTTTGTGTTCCTTAGATAAAAACAAATCAACAAAACTACCCTCCAAACCAATGGATTGAGAGACTAGTCTCCTGAGCAACTAACTAAGTTGTCTTTAGAAAGAGATAATTAAGCTTTCCATTAAAATTCACCAAAAAGACATACATAATTTACAAGGTGGAAAGCCATTTCAAGCTCATGGGTAAACAATTAACTAGGTCTTATATTGATAAGTAAGATTCCAAACTGGCCAAAGCAGTGATTACACAATTAGGTACATTTTATCTTTAAAAGAATATAGTCTAAAAAATTAAGAATTTGGGACAAGTGGTCTAAGAAAGTATAAATACTTCATAGGGCCCACTAACTCATTAAAAGAAAATATAGAAATGGCCAAATTATATAAGTACAATACAAAGTTCTAAATAGCTTGCATTCAAAAAATATTTTTTTGAATATCTATGTTCTAGGCATTAATGAAACTGGTGAATACCAGGAAATAGAGCCCTAGCTATTTTTGCAAGGACCTGGTATTAAACAAATAAATACATACTTAATGAATCGATTATAACTGGGATAAGTACTGGATGGATAATGGATTTATTCCATCATGTTTTAATCCTGATGACCACATTCTCTAACAAAAGTTGAATTTATTTATGAAATCTATGCCATGTCCTCCTTCTAAGCTGCTTCCTCTTCTACCAATCCTTCTGAGACTCTCTCAGGGGACTTCTACACATCTCTACATCCCAGATTTCTTTCTTCTCCAAGTCTGGAGTGCCTTTACCAGCCTCTAACACTGAAACCACAGGACAGTTTGGTGACCACCTCATACAGTCCTTTGATCAGAAATAATGCAAGCAGGGAGCTGCTGTTTATGAACAGTCCTCCTTGGGGCACCTAGGTAGCTCAGTCGGTTAAGTGACTACCCCTGGCTCAGGTCATGATCTCAGGGTTCTGGGGTCGGGCCCCGCATGGGGTTCGCAGCTCAGCGGGGAGTTCACTTCTCCCTTTGCCTTTCCAACCCTGCTTGTGCTCTCTCTCTAATAAATAAAATCTTTAAAAAAATAATAAATGTTCCTCCCCAATCTTCCTAATAATTCCATCCATAAAGAGTTTTTTAAAAAAGTTTTTTTAAGATTTTATTCATTTTAGATATACAGAGAGAGTAGCAAATGGAGTGGAGGGCAGAGGGGGAGGTAATGGGACAAGCCGACTCCACACTGAGCGTGAGCCAAACACAGAGCTTGATCTCATGACTCTGAGATCATGACCTGAGCCAATATTAAGAGTCTCACACTCAACCAAGTGAACCACCTAGGTGCACCTAAAACTGCAGTTCAGTGTTATCTACAGTTATATAGTTAAAAGCTTGGCTCCTGAGTAAAGACTAACCATAAAAGTTCTCTGCTCCACTTACTATAGTTATGGGACCTTGAGGGGAAGTTCCAGTTTCTTCATGGGTAAAACTGAAATGATAACAGTACCTACCTCATAGCGTTGTTGGGAGGATGAGATGAAATAATATATGTGGAATGTAGGGAATGTATGTAAAGCATGCATTTTTAGAACCTAGCATGCAGAGAGCTCTCTCAGATTAGGTGTCAGTGATGATGTTTTTGCACTGGCCATGGCTGGTACCATTATCATCGTTGGCATCAGGCTTATCACCTAACAGTGCTTGGACTGAAGTAGGGGCTAAATGTTGAAAGAATGAAAATAAAAAAATCAATGATGAAAGATGGAGTCAGCAAAGTTCATGGCACAGTTGTAAGACTCACTGAGTTCTTCGGACTCATAAATGAATGCTTGTCTGGATGACTCTAAACTCCTGCCCTTGAGATACTGTCAGAGTATATTTGATACAAGGAAAATGGCTATTTTCTTATAATGATCATGCCTTAAAATATCTTTTATCATGGGTTTTAAAAAAGTAACAGTTGGCCAGGGGTGCAAAGAAGAAGGGCAATTTAAATACTGTTTCCTCATTTGACAGCCAAAATGTATGCAAATATGAACTGAAAACATGTTAGGAAATTTGTGACAACATAGGTATCTTAGCAACACAGCTGACTAAAGAATGAGACTGAATTAAAAAACATTTGTTGTGTTAAGAGAACAGGTGCTACCTGAAACATAAAGGAAGCTCAGGATTCACGACCTGCAGTTTTCAATCCTAACGATGGTTGAAGCATTGTGTTTAAATGAATATGGAGGACCAAACAATATTACTGGAGGAACAGGGCAAAGTGCAATGGAAATCTATGGATGAATAAAACCCCTCTGTAATGATGTTAGAAAGAAAAGGGAATTTGCACAGTATGTACCATTAGTAAGTTTTGTTTAAAGTTCGATTATTTTCTTCCCAAGAATTCAAACCCACAACTTGTTATAAAACTGCAAGATGAAACTATTTTCAAATGTATGTCTTAATAAGGAAGACATTAAAATAAGAAGTATGATGTTTAAAAAAATAACTTGCCTAAAATATCTCCTCCTGCAGGATCAGCTGTAGATTTTTTTTTCCCTTTGGATGCTTTTGTTACATTTTTTTCACTGTTAGAAATACCAAACCATGTCATCAGTTGAATAATATTTCCTTGCTTCCATTTTTTAAAGAACCCAGTCTTTGAAATCCTAAGTATAGCATTTTATGCATTATTTTCTACCAATGGTACTGCTTTTAATGAACAATAAAGAGCGTGTTAAATTACTGATTGTGGGTCACATATTTAGACTTTTTTCCTCCTAACTGTCTCCTCTGTTGTTTCTGCTGTAGATTACATTAAGTTTAGAGTTTTACACCTCCACATTTTAAAAAACTCTTCAAAAGATAGTTAGTGTCATTCAAAATGATGTAAAAGGTATGTGGGTTCCTGGTAATGATGGTTTTCTTGAGGAAAAGTATTGTTTGAGTTGCAAGCTGAGGTCATTGCTTTTTCCATGGAATAACATTTTTAACTTGGAAGAATAATTAACATAAATATTTGTTATTTTGACTTGGCATTTTCTCAGAATTGAACAAAGTGAGCCAGCCACATCAAGGAAAACAAAGGACTCTAGATAAAATTCAAAATTTGAAGTGGAAAAAAAAAAAAGAATTTTGGAAATTTTATATCTGTCACCTTGAACATACAAGCTGCTTCCCACCACTTAAATAAGTTTTCTGATGAGATCAATGGTGATATTAACAACTGCAATTTTTTGATATTGTATAAAGAAATGTGTCCATGTTTAGATCTGCAGAACTCAGTGAACCGATATTTTCCAAATGACCAATGCACGATACTACAGAATCATGCATAGCTGGAAGATCCATTCAGAGTTCACTGCAGATCCATGGATTTTAATGTACCAGAAGAAGAAATGCTTACTTAAGTGAAGGTTTTAGCTAACACCACTGCAAGTTAACCTTTAAGAAACTGCCACTTATCCAGGTATACATATACACAGACACACATTTGTGAGTGTGGCATATATATACACCACTTATTCAGTTGTGCATGCGCGCACGCACACACACACACACACAGGCACATAAATATATACACACACTGGAATATCACTCAGCCATAAAAAAGAATGAAATCTTGCTATTTGCAGCAACATGGATGGATGTGGAAAGTATTATGCTAAGTGAAATAAGTCAGATAAAGACAAATACCATATGATTTCACTTATATTTGGAATCTAAAGAAAAAAAAGTAAGTGAACAAATGAAACAGAAATAGATTCATAAATATAAAGTACTGGTGGTTGTCAGAGGGTAATAGGGTGGAGAGATGGACGAAATAGGTGAGAGGAATTCAGAGGTACAAACTTCCAATTACTAAATCTGTAAGTCAAAGTACAACACTGGGAATACAGTCAATAATATTGCAATAATTTTGTATAGTGAAAGATGGTGACTAGACTTTTCATGGTGATCATTTTGTAATGTATATAAATGTATTACTATATTGTGCTTGAAATGAATATTATTGTATGTTAACTACACTTCAATAAGAAAACACATTACCATTTATGTAGTTTTGGTGAGATACCAAAGACAAATATCCACAAATACCTGAAAAGGCTATTCAGATACTCCTTATTTTCCCGAATGCACATTATTTGTATGAGGTCAGATTCTCCTCATACTGCTTGAACTAAAATAACATATCACCACATGGTGCGCCTGGGTGCTGCAGTGGGTTAGGCATTTGACTCTTGGTTTTGGCTCAGCTAGTGATCTCAGGGCCCTGGCATCGAGCCCCGCACTGGGCTCCGCACTCTGCAGATAAACTCCTTAAAGTTTCTCTCTCTCTCTCTCTCTGCCACTGCCCATGACCTCTTGCTCTCTCTCTCAAAATAAATAAGCAAATCTTTTTAAAAAAAATAACATATCACGACAGCTTGAATGCAGAAGCATGTGAGAATCCAAATAGTTTCCTCAGTATTAAGACATCAAAGAGATTAAGAGAAATGTAAAAAATACCACTCTTCTAAGTAAATTTAATAAAATATGATTATCTTAATAATAATGCTATTACATTAACATGCAATGGGCTTATTGTTTTTTAAATGAATTACCAGATGTTAAAAAAAATCTGTTTTAATTTCCAATATAGTAAATGTCAATAGGTATGACCCAAATTGTTAAGGTTTTCAACAATTTTCAAAGTGTAAAGAGCTCCTCAGTCCAAAATGCTTGAGAAGCACTAAACTAATCCATTACTTATAATCCTTACTGTGCAACAGGATCTCACACACACGCTATACACTCAGTCTCAATCTCCTTTTTGCTCTCCCTCATATACAGAAAGATGCGTATATTGGGGCACCTGGTGACTGTCAGTTAAGCATCCGACTCTTCATTTCAATTCAGGTAATGATCTCAGGGTTGTGGGACTGAGCCCTGAATTGGGTTTCATGCTCAGTGGGGAGTCTGCTTGTCCCTCTCCCTCCCACTCTGTCTTTTCCCCCTAGCCCCACCTCCTGCTCACACATACTCTTTCTCTTTCTCAAATAAATAAATAAAATCTAAAAAAAAAAAGAAAAGAAAAAGAAAGACACATATATTAATGGGTGTCTGGGCCCTGTATTGAATCTACTGAATCAAAATTTCTGCAGCCATCTCTATTGTATATAAAGTTTCATTTCTGAGTACTTTGATCTGATTTGACTCTGGCCAAAAATTGTTTATGACTGCATATTTTAGAACTTCCCAAGTTTATTTTATATTAATTTTTTTACTTCATTACTTTATTTCTAAAAAATGTTATCATTAGTAATAATATCCTTAATTTTTTTCTTTTCATAGTTGTGAATGCTAATCCTTATTTATTGTTACTGGTTTCCCTGCTTTTGAGACACCACAGAAAATGATACCGTTGTCAAACTGTGTTAAAAAGACAAGAGGGGTTTTGTTTGTTTCATTTTTCTTTTATGTTTGCTTCTAAATTATAATAAACTCTCCATAGTTTTATGTATAGTCTCTAGGGTATTGATTTGAAAAACACTTCAGCGGCCTTCACAATCTTATTTATTTAGGAGGTGACTGTCAACTCAGAGGTCTGTTGTCAGTTTCAAAGAGCTAAGTAAGCGTCAACTTTGACAAGGAAATGCTAATAAGCAGTTTGAAGACTGAAATGATGAAAACCTGAAGATGTCAAAGTGAATTCAAGTCAACTGCCAAAAACAAAAATGTATGCTGACTTTTCTTAAATATAATAAATGCAACATGCTTATCATAAAGCTTAGTTGCAAGTATATTTCATTAGTACACAAATAAGCTATGTTAATCATTTAATTTGGTTCAATCATAAAAACTTTAAAGAAATTTACAGATTCCATTTTATTAAGTATATTGTTTACATGTTGAATTATTGATAGTTTTGCACATTTATGTATAATTTACACTATCACGTAAGTATAATATCTTTCTTACTTATTTTTGTTGTTCCTATGAAAGGAACAAGAATATCTGGATTTTACATTTTTGTGGTGGAGATAAAGAAAGGAGAGTAGCGTCTGACTTAGAGAACTAAGCTACAACATAGGGAACAACACGTTTCGTTTTTTATGCAAAAAACTCAATAGTTCTAAGTTTTCTTGTACTATAAATGGGAAGCTTTTCATTTTTTTAGCATTTGATAAGTTTATTAAAAAAAAAAAAAAAGCTGAACCTAAGCATTGCAGTTCTAGTGTGACAAGCCTCGGTGGGTGAAGGACCCATCTGAAACTTCAGCTATCTTTGGGTGGCCTCCAAGTGTCTTAACTTCTTCCTTTTTGAATAATCCAATTACTCAAAAAACTGCGATCTGTTTAGTTTCATCTTTATGATGATACCAAGTGGCATTTGGTGGAAGGGGTCTGGTGGTCCTTTGTAATTTCATTGTTAAAAATAAAGTATGCACTATTAAAACACACCCCTAGAGAGCCACCTGGGTGGCTCAGTCGGTTAAGCGACTGCCTTCAGCTCAGGTCATGATCTTGCAATCCCAGGATCAAATCCCACATTGGGCTCCCTGCTCAGCAGGGAGTCTGCTTCTCCCTCTGACCCTCCCCCCTGAGCTCTCTCATTCTCTGTCAAATAAATAAAATCTTACACACACACACACACACACACACACACACACACACACACCCCTAGAATCCCTTGATAACTCTCCAGAAACCTATCATCCCCAAACATAGCCATGTTACCATAATACCTACCCTCAAAAGGATTGCTGAAAAGATTAAAGCAGATAGTCTGGTGAAGTACTCAGCACACTTTCTGACGCAGTGAAGCTCAATAAATGTTAGTTATTTCTATTATTATTTTTTACAACACTCAGACATGTTAATTGGGAAGCTAGAAGAGACCTTCAATTTTCTGAGGCCACACGAAATATGTCACTGGCTCAAAGACTTAACAATCCTAGTTAGCATCAGAGCCAGGCCTGTACTTAAACTGGCATGTTTTCAGTGCCTTCCTCTTAGAATAGTAAGTTCTCAGAAGTATAGAATCTTAAGTCTGAAAAATCTCTTGAGGGTTAACAAAGAGAACTTACACGTTGTGAATCATGACAGCTAAAAGGGACCTGAATATCATCTATGAAGTTGAGTGCTTCAACTCAGGCCTGTGCTTAAGGTGACATCATTAAAGTCATAAGACAAGCAGACATTCTATCCCAGGGGGATGCCCAATTAAAAAAAAAAAAAAAATGTTTTGGGTGTGTGCTAGAATGGCTGGATAAATAAGAGATAACATGATAATCAGAGCTCCTTTTGACATACTTGTTTTTGAGAAGAAAAGGTAGATCTTTCTGGAAAACAAATCTCAGAAAATAAGGAATTAAAGAAAGAAATAGCATAAAGAGAACATTTGAACCATAAGCTGTGGACTGCTCCAAAGCTATGATCAAACACTGGCATACATGGCTACAGAAAATCTTCTGAGTCTTAACACCAGATCAAATGTTAAAGATCTATTACTATTTAGGTTCTGTTTTAAAAAAATTTTACCTTCAAAGTTTAGATTATTCTTGTAAGAAACCAAAAGTGAAAAATAAAAACATTTGTTTAGACTCCAATATTGCTATGAACTAAAAAAATAGATATGGAAAAAATTACCCCCTCCTTGGTAACAATAAATGCTGCTTCCAAATAAAAGCATTTGTCACATTCACTAATTAGAGTGAATTTTAAGGCATTTTAGGGTCTTTATCTATAAGGGACAAAGAGATTTCTATCCAAACTGAAGTAAGTGGTAATTAGAATGTTATGTACACAAGATATCAAAATAGTTCTGGCTTAAATAATAGTTTTACCTAAGACCACCCTCCCCCACCATCGCCAGTGCATGCTGCAGATATAAATTATGGAAATCCTTTCCCCTCAAAATGCTTCATCAATTTATAACTAGGTAACGCTTAGGAGTAGACAAGCGTGGCTGTGATCACATGTGAAGTTAACGTGCAACTCTCTATATTCAACAAATGCAGAAATAGGGTTCTCTCACATGAAAGTCTTATACATTTTAAAGATAGAGATTATGCCAAGAAAAAACTATATGCTTTTAAGTTGTTCCCCAAATTAATTAACTTATAAATTTAAATTTTTGGTTAATTCTCATTATTTCTAAAGAAATACTGATTTTTAGAGCCTTAAATATTCTGGAAAATTTTTTTATTTGAAAGGGTAAAGCCACTTATCAAGAATAAACAAAATTCTAAATTTAGAAAGTCTGCTAAAATGACTAGTATAATCTAAATTATGCTAATCTGAATAAGCAAAGGAAACATTTTTACTTAATGTTTTTGAAAAAAGATTACTTAAAGAAGACTTATTATAAAAGCAATGGTTATCAGTCACTTAAGAACAAAATTTCTAGGCAAAAAGAGTTTTTCTATCTGTACCCTCATCTCACCATCATTTAAAATCATGAAGTTAATTTTTAAAAAAGATTTTATTTATTTATTTGAGAGAGACAGAGAGAGAGCACAAGTGGGGTGAAGGTCAGAGGGAGAAGCAAACTCCAAGCTGGGCAGGGAACCTGATGCATGACTTGATCCCAAGACTCCAGGATCATGACCTGGGCCGAAGGCAGTCGCCCAACCAACTGAGCCACCAAGGCGCCCTTTAAGTTTCTTTTTAATATTGTTGGTGTACAAGACAGAAAATTAGCTTCATGAGAAGATCCATGTCTTATTCTAGTCACAGTAGCCCAAATCAGTTACTCAATACTTATAAAATGAATGAATGAAAAAATATATTAAGGGATTGGCTAAATAACTGTTGTATATAAACACAATGGAATGTTATGTAGCTATCTAAAACAAATGAGCAGAAATACATTTATTCACATGGAAAGATTTTTCCTAACAATAAAGTAAATTACCAGGCAGTTCATACAGAAGAAACGTATTTTCTCTTTCCTTTCTCTTTTTCACTCTCTCTCACACAGACACAGACACAAGTTCTAGAAGGATAAACAGCAGAATATAATTGGTTATGTTATCCCTCAATAGTGGGATTTGGTGTGATTTTAACACTCCTCTATTTTTTCAATGTTTTATTATTTTTGTAGGAAACGAACAGGAATTACTTGTAATGAAAACATAAAAGTTTAAAATAACCTGTGCATAGGAGAACTAGAAGGAAGTCCATTAAAATGTTAACACAGTTGTGGATAGTGAAGCTATGGGTAATCTTTTTTTTTTTTTAGTTCCTATTTTTCAAGTGTTTTATAAAGAACATGTATTTCTTTTAAGACTAGGGGG
Source organism: Mustela erminea (assembly GCF_009829155.1). Taxonomy (NCBI): domain Eukaryota; kingdom Metazoa; phylum Chordata; class Mammalia; order Carnivora; family Mustelidae; genus Mustela; species Mustela erminea. Next base: position 70,040,662 of record NC_045621.1, read on the forward strand.
AAAAAAACTCTCCTAAACTAATTCACTAGATATATCATCACAATTCCTTTCTTAAATTTAAGAATGGTTTTAGAGGGCACCTGGGTAGCTGAGTTGGTTAAGCATCTGCCTTCAGCTTAGGTTGTGATCCCAGGGTCCTGGGATCAAGCCCTGTATCAGGCTCCCTGCTCACTGGGAAACTGCTTCTCCCTCTCACTCTGTGCCCCCCTCCCACTTCATGAGAAAGCTCAATTTGCTCTCTCAAATAATAAAATCTTTAAAAAGAAAAAAAAAGAGTCGTTTCAGGTAACATGATTAGACTTGTTCACATAGACATAACGCAGTGAAAGAGTCACTGTAAATAAAACATTTCTACAATTTTCTACGTTTTCACACTCTGGTACTCTCCTCTCTCCACCATTATACCCAGTCCTCCCAGGCTTAAGAAGCACTAGACATCCCTACACTGTTGGTGGGAATGCAAGCTGGTGCAGCCACTCTGGAAAACAGGAGGGAGGTTCCTCAAAAAGTTTAAAATAGAGCTACCCTACAACCCAGCAATCAATACACTACTGGGTACTTATCCTAAAGATACAAATGTAATGATCAGAAAGGGTAGGGCACCCAAATGTTTATAGCAGCAATGTCCAAAATAGCCAAACTATGGAAAGAACCTAGATGTCTATCAACAGATGAATGGATAAAGAAGATATGGTATAAAGATACAAAGGAATACTATGCAGCCATCAAAAAACTGAAATCTTCCCATTTGCAACAACGTGGATGGAACTAGAGGGTATTATGCTGGGCAAAATAAGTCAATCAGAGAAAGACAATTATGATCTCTCTGATAAGAGGAATTTGAGAGGCAGGGTGGGGGTGGTTCGTGGTGGGAAGGAAGGGGAAAAAAATGAAACAAGATGGGACGGGGAGGAAGACAAACCATAAGAGACTCTTAATCTCAAGAAATAAACTGAGGGTTGCTGGGGGTAAAGGGGGAAGGATAGGGTGGCTGGGTGATGGACACTGGGGAGGGTATGTGCTATGGTGAGTGCTGTGAAGTGTGTAAGACTGATGATTCACAGACCTGTACCCCTGGGGCAAATAATACATTATATGTTAATAAAATTAAAGAAAATTTAAAAAGAACACTAGACCCCTACAGGGTAGCCAAAAACCATGTGGAATTCCAAGAGGGTCACAAGAAAGAAGTTTTTGAGCTCCTGAGAACTGTTTGGCTTAGCGACTGCTCGAGATCACTGGAGAGCCTACTGTAATTAAACTGCCTTGAAAATGATTACTAAATTTCATATGCTAATGGTTAAAACTATTTTTAAGAAATGAGAGTAAAGCCAAGGCTCCGCATCTAGTAGCATTCCCCTCATTCACTCATATACCAATAGTCTGGCCTGAGGAAGACAGGAGACAACTCAAAACCATTTCTCCAGGAATTTATATAACCCACAGTCCACACATGGGAGCTTGTTATACAAGAGAGTATCAATCTTCAGCTGGGACTGGGCAGAGAACTCTAGTCTACAGGATTTCTCAAGTGGGTTGTACCTGCAAGCTTTTAAGGATCATAGGGAGAGATACCCAAATGTTTGAGTGGTCTCAATAAAATTGGGGCAAAAAAATGTTTTAGTGGTATTCCACAGGGAATTCTGAAATCATATCACTCTACAAACAAAGCCTTTTCCTTCTGGGTAGACGGAAAGGAGGAAAGAAGAAATGGTAGTTTTTCTCACTGTGATACTTGGTTCTGCATGGTACAGTTCACATCCAGAGAGTTGACACCCGCCAACTGTGACTGTGACTAACATCTGCCATGGGACCTACTCCAGAGAGGAATGGCCAAGAGACATCCAGTGATGAAATGAGGGCTGGCTGAGTGCTTCTGGCTCAGGGACAAGATTGGGCAGAGCAGATCTTCTTCCCTAAGAATCCTCCCTCATAGTAGACCCACATTTATTGCCGTCCTTATTATTGGTTAAAAAGTGAAAATCTCGGGTGCCTGGGTGGCTCAGTGGGTTAAAGCCTCTGCCTTCAGCTCAGGTCATGATACCAGGGTCTTGGGATCAAGCCCCACATCAGGATCTCTGCTCAGCAGGGAGTCTGCTTCCTCCTTTCTCTCTGCCTGCCTCCCTGCCTACTTGTGATCTCTGTCAAATAAATAAATAAAATCTTAAAAAAAAAAAAGGTGAAAAGCCCATGACAGGATTGAAACTGTCAACAAGTGATAGTGCCCTACAATCAGTACTACACCTCGATAATTCTTGTGTTGCCCATATTTCCCTAAAATAATAGGGAAATTTTATACCTAAAATTAAGAAAGGTAGGTATTTAAATAAGAAGATGTCTTTATAAGAAAGAGACAAAATGAAGGGAAAAAAATACTGTAAATGTGGAACACTAAAACATTAAATAGAATGCCACCTGTCACAGAAACACTCAAAAAAACTATCTTGTTGGGATAGAAATCTAATCCGTGGCTGTCCTGGGACTGGGTGCGATTTTCTGCAAAGAGACACTAGGGAATTTTATGGAGTAATGAAATGTGCTATATTTAATTGCAGTGGTTACACTGGTGTGTATATTTGTCAAAGCTTATCAAACTATACATGTAACTGTGCATTTTACTGTATAAGAATTATACCTCCATAAAGTTGACTTATAAAACATTCTTGGAAAATGAGCCTATAAAAAGATAGGGCTTGCTAATTTGCAGAGTTTCCCCATCACAAGGAAAAACAGAACTTTCTCAAGGGCTAGGAGAACTACAGTTTTTTTTTTTCTTTTTTTCCTATAAACTTGGACAGCAGCCCAAGATCATTCTAAAGTTATTAAGCGAACTATACCCACAACAGGCTCTCCTTCTGTTGAGTGGGTGAAAGAAAGAAAGGTGCAAATGTCTTAAGATGCTGCTACATAATCTGCAGTTTGTATAGAAGCTTTGCTTTTAAAAGAAATTTTACACTAAAGGTAACTATCAAACACTGCTGGGAAATAAGTACAAACTTATTGTGAAGTGTCTTAGAAATTATCAAAGATAACCCTCATGCACTCTTGGTAGGAATGCAAAATGGTGCAGCCACTGTGGAAAACAGTGGTTCCTCAGAAAATTAATAACAGAATTACTGTATGATCTGGTAACTGCACTACTGGGTATTTACCCAAACAATATGAGAACACCAATTTGAAAAGATATGTACCTCTATCTTCACTGCAGCATTATTTACAACAGCCAAATCATGGAAGCAGCCCAAATATTCACTGATGGATGAATAAAATGTGTTATACATACATATATACATATATAACAAAACATTATACATATATACATACATACATATATATGTAATAGCATAACGGCTATGAAAAAGAATGAAATCTTGCCATTTGCAATATGGAGAGATCTGGAGGACAAAATCCTAAGTGAAATAAGTCATTCAGGGAAAGATAAATACCTTATGACTTCACTCATGTGGAATTTAAGAAACAAATGAATAAAGAAAAAAAGACAAACCAAAAAACAATAGAGAAACTATCTCTTAACTATAGACAACAGATGTTTATCAGAGGAGAGGTGGGAGTAGGTAGTGAAAAAGGTAAAGGAGATTAAAGGTACACTTACCTTTTCTTGCGAGAGAGAGAGAGAGCGCAAGAGCGAGCTAGTGAGCATGTGAGTGGGGAGAAGCAGAGGAAGAAGGAGAGAGAAACTCTTAAACAGGCTCTATGCTCGGCACGGAGTCCAACTCAGAGCATGATCTCAAGACCCTGGATCATGACATGAGCAGAAATCAACAGTCAGATGCTTAACTGAGTCACCCAGGTGTCCCAAGGGTAGACTTATCTTGATGAGCACTGAGTAATGTATAGAATTGTTAAATCACTACACTGTACACCCCAAATTAATATAACACTATATGTTAACTATACTGGAATTAAAATTTTTTTAAAAAATGGGGCGCCTGGGTGGTTCAGTGGGTTAAGCCGCTGCCTTCGGCTCAGGTCATGATCTCAGGGTCCTGGGATAGAGCCTGCATTGGGCTCTTTGCTCATCTGGGAGCCTTCTTCCCCCTCTCTCTCTGGCTGCCTCTCTGCCTATCTGTGATCTTTCTCTGTCAAATCAATAAATAAAATCTTAAAAAAAACAAATAAAAAGAAAAAAAGAAAAAGCTTCCTAAAATAGAAAAAAAAATTAATTATCAAAGATAATATTTAAGTTGTAAAATTTAGGTCATCAGCAAGCCTACAGCATTTAGTGAAATTTCACTGAATGGTTTTATAGAAGCTAGGGAAAGAGAGGATAACAAAGCTGATTCATTTGAGTTACAGAACAGAACAATGAACTAATATAGCAGCACACTTAAAAGGAGACCTAAATAAGGGCATGATAAGTTGCCATTACAGATGTCTAGAATTTCTTATTGAATGAATCTATTTTTGCAGGTTTGAGCATTTCTAACCACGTGTAGTTACTCAGAGGAGACCCAAGAAGAGTTAAGAACTAACTTACAAGGCTGTTTGAAAACAATTAAGTTCTCATAACTTGAGTAAGTTAAGGCTCAGGGCATGACTCTGATTTGCCAGTCTCTGAGCGGTCCAAATGTCAGAGAAAGAGGAATGACCCCAAATATAAAGGAAAATAACATCTAAATACATGATATATATTTTAAAAATATATAAGAATATATAAAATTTTATATAGAAAAGTCAAAAGCTTAATGAACATTACAAATCCAAATCATTTAGCATGAGGTCTAATATAAAGATTTGTTGAAACCGGACAGTTTAATTTTAGAATTGCCCACCGAACTGGTCTGTGGACAACATGGAAAAGCCAGATTATTGCTTGATCGTCTCAACTTGTTTTGGACCACAGAATGCTATTACTCCTAAAGCCACGAGAGCCAATTTGTTTCACGAAGTTAAATGGATGGGCCACCAATGATTATTTCCCCACCAAAATGCTCAAGACTCTGAAAAAGCAATTGTGAAAGAATTTCTTATAGCTTCCTTTTCCAACCCTCAAGCCAGTAATTGAAGATTTTGTTTGTTTAATTGGCTCATATACACAAATCTTCCCAAACTGCAGCTGGCTTGGTAAATTACAATTTGGTCTTCTGTTGGCCTGGTTTTTGGAGCTGAGGAATTGATGTTTATCTTCCATTTTCATCTTTCCATCTGGTTTTCTCTAATGGCTTTCAGTTACTAATCCTTTTTGTGGGTGATAGGATGGAAGAGCAGATGAGATTTGTGCATAAAATTTCCTGGGCCCCCTTTGATTCTTCTTTAATCATTGTGAGATTCTCTGGTGGGGTCCAGATTGTCCCCAACACATAACTGATAACTATGAGTTTGGGGAGATGCCAAGCTATCCTTGATTTCTTTGCAAATATCACTGAAGAGGTGCATCTAGCCACCACCTTTCACAAACCATTTCATGTCACAAAGACAACTTTTCTGTACCTCGGATGCTTTGTGGAATTAGGAACATTCTAAGGATTCTGAGGTCTTAAAGGAAAAAATGTAGAGTAGGAAATCAACTTGAATTACACTACTTTCCTTTCTCAGTCTCAGGACATTATATTAGGGCTTTGGATTTGGCTGAATTCATAAAATGTACTAATTTGTTTGTTCATCTGGTTAGTCAACAGCTATGTATATAAAATCCAAGGTGCCAAATCAGAGGTGAACCAATACTAGGGGACTTAAGCCTTGAAACTGGGGTGGAATGACAGAATGTCATGTTGATTTCTGATCCACAATTCTGAAAAATTAGTATGCTTGTCAACAAAAGTGTTTTCTGTCATCTGCTGGGCTATTAGAGAAGCAAACTCAAATCCGAGTGAATCCAACTTAGTATGTACTAACCTGTGACACCATACAGACTATATAGACAGGTTGCCTCCTACTAGCAAAATCCCTAAACAAAGCAGAAACAATAAAAACATTAACATGGAAGTTCTCTGAGGCAGGACTTATATCTTGTCCATCTTTTATCCCTTCCAGAGCCTAGCCTGTTTTCTTACAAACAGGAGGTATGCAATAAATGGTGAGTTAAATGCAATTAATTTTGATAGATGTTGGTTCATGGAGATGGAAGAAAAAATGGGGATATTTCTGCAATGTTTATTTATTTATTTATATAAATATAATTTATATATATATATAATTTATATAAAAAGGTTTTATTTATTTATTTGAGAGAGAGAGAGTACAAGCAGGGCAGACGGAGAAAGGGAAGCAAACTCCCCACTGAGCCGGGAGCCTTATGGATCCTGACCAGAGCAGAAGGCAGACATTTAACTGACTGAGCCACCCAGGTGCCCTGAAATGCTTTTAACTTGCTTATGTTCCAAGAGAACTCCTGAGTAACAAAAAGAGTTTAATGATACAGACAGCTCATGGAAGACTATTTAGAAAATGAAGTGTGAAGGTGTTGAGGCAAAGGAAGGAGAGGGCTTGCCTAGCTGGAGTTAAGGGAACTGTTAGAAGTCAAGGGAAATCTGAGAGATGCTAATGGGCTCCCATGGGATGCACATTCAATAAAAGTTCACTAGCAGGCAAAGAATCTGGAACCTTTACTTGTCTTACATTCAGGGAAAAGTAGTTAAAATACTGGTCAATATTGAAGTACAAATAACCACAGAAAAATAACAATTTAGCCTTAAAATTCCTTAGGACATTATTGGGCAAAGACACATGCCTCCTGATTAGACACAATTAGAGGTGTCACAGCATTAGTAAAAGAGAAGCGCCACTCTTGGATGAAGGAATTAGGAGCCACCAGCTGTCATCCTGCGAACCTGGAGGGCACACTTCAAGCAATGAGAACACGCACCTTGAAGAGAAATCTGAAAATGCTGTTCCCAGCATGGGCTGGGGGAGCAGTACTCAGACCCATGAATGGGCATCTGGTTGATGAGCGCTCTGATCACAAAGGGCAGTAACATATCACATACAAAGAAGACCACTTTATAAAATTTCATGAATACTCATAACCACCAATGTAATGGAATCCACTGCCCTCATTTTAAGAGACTGAGATGAATTGGGACCCAGGGAGATCTAGGGCCTGCTCAAGATGACACAGACTAATATATACTAATATACTGACTATGTAGGATTTTTTTTAACTCTACATTTTTTTTTTTAAGATTTCTTTATTTAAGCAAGAGAGAGAGCATGCAGGGGGTTGGAGAAGAGGGAGAGAGAAATCCAAGCAGATTCTGTGCTGAGCTCAATCCCATGGCCCTGTGTTCACAACCTGAGCCAAAACCAAGAGCTCAATCCCATGGCCCTGCGTTCACAACCTGACGCTCAACGCACTGCACCACCCGGGCGCCCCGTAACTCTACTTTATTCTTTAGAAGGATATTTACCGAGGTCAAACTCATAATTAGAAGTTCTGCAGGGCAACTGCCGTCTTCCTCATAAATTGCTAAATTGGCTTTTCATACAAATAGGTGACCCTGGGCACATGTGGCAGCTCTCCAAGGGCCTGTTCATCCCTGGAATGACCAGTCCCAACCTTGGATGAGCCACAGGGGAAATGTGAGTGTGTAAATTTGACTAGGGGAGAGAGGGATAGATGTGGATAAAGGCAGCGCTAGGAAGGAGATGAACAGGAGGAGCAGAGGTTCGGGAGGACTGAGGAAGGGGGAGGAAAAGGACAGGTCTTAAAAAGTGGGAAAGCACAAAATCAAGGAATCAAACAGTTTTCTAGAGACTGCTTCATGCTACCCACTCCTCTGGTATTGCTGTTTTTGTAATGATTAAATTTAAGTATGGCTTCCCTGCTGATTTCTACACTGAGATTATATGAACCCAAATAGCTTACTGTATATCTAAGTATATCTGAAGCAACTTAGAAGAGTTGCTTTGTGGGAGAATAAGACAACTGGTAGATCAGAACAACTGTGCCCCATTCAGCATTCCCAGGGACATACAATCCCATCACTTTATGGAGGTACCCAAAGAATTCTAATAATTACGGCTGTTCTTTGGCAGGGCCCTGATTGCACTGCAACTTCAAATTTCACAAGGCTTTTCAATACATACACAATGTGGTGATCCCCAAAAAAGTCTCTAAAAAGTAGAATTTAAATGTGAAAGAAATTCCTTAAGAATAAATTAATATGACAGTATGCCAAGCATCGCACCCATCCCAAACTTCCAGGGGAAGAAAAAAAACTACACAAGCACGTGCATGCACACGCACGCACGCACACACAGAGGTTATTTGGCCTGGTGCAGTTCCATAAAACCAATAAATGGATTCAGCATACCCTTGCCATCGCAGGTCATTCTAACACCTGAGAAAATTTCGGGGCTTAGAAGATTAAATCCAAGTAAAGAGGTTCTGGCAAGATTCAGAATTCTGACTCAGTACAGTTTCTGAAATGCAAATTATATATTTGACAGTTTATATTATTAACAGTTATGAGGCATTTTTTATAGCATGGCTTTGGAGAATTTTAAAATTACATTAATAATAAGTAAAAATCAGCATAAAAATTGTTGCATTTAGCCGTTCGTTCAGTATCTGTTGAAGTGAACATACTATATTTACTACTTGGAGAAAGAAACTATTCAAAAATAGTTCCAAGATAAATTTTTAAAAAGCCACTAATAAAAGCTGGGCTTATGGCCAGTCTGGATGCTAAAGTTAAGCCATTTTAGAAGAGAAGAAGTTTGGCTTTTCAACATGCTACAACTTCATGATTAAATTTCTCTCAATGTTTTTTTGAAAAAGAATTTAAGTTTCTTATTGATATTTCAAGCAGGAGAAGCAACTTAAACAGCTAATGAAAAAAATGACATAGATGTCACTTGAAAAAATAATATTCCCCCTCACAACAGGCCATGAAATTTCTGAGGGACAGCTCAGGATTCACTTCTTGCGGCAACAACTTTATGTCCATAAAACCATCCTGACAACCTTCCACAAAGCACAGATGCTCAACTTACACCTTAAGGACTGGAAAAAATATATATATATATACATAGAACTCTTATCCTTCAGTTTTAAAACAATGAAAGGCCTTAAGAGATTATCTGGTCTAGAATTTCTCCAAGTGGATTTCATGAAACATGATTTTCCTAAATAATTTTGCGAATAGTGGTGGGGTGATCCAGGTGAGATTGGGAACCCTCTTGGAGGGTCATAATACAGGTTATTAATAATAGGTTATTAGCAAAACTCGGAAGCCCAAAGAAAAGAAATAGGTAAGTTTAAAAAAAAAACAGACTTGGTTTTTTAATCAAACCTATTTGAGCATAGAGCCCTTTTTGCAGCAAATATTTATAATGAAACTCTTGTAAAATTATACTGGCTTATAGAAAAACCCTTATCTGTGAAGAATCTGAAGTCCAGAAAGGCTAGGGGATTGCACCGAAAAGATACGATTAATTGGTGGATAAGCTGAAAAGAGAGCTCCCATTTTAGGACCCATTTCTAGTGCTATTTCTAGTACCATGTTCTCTCTCTTGTACAACACCTACACTCCCTGAAGCATCACAGACTATAACAAGAGCCACATCTTGAGACTATCTAGTCCAAAGCCCTCTTATTAAAGGTGGGGAAATACAGTCTCAGAGAAGTGAAGCAGTTTGTCCAAAGTGACCCATGAAATCAATTCCCGTAGGAGAACTGGAACCTAGCTCTTAATTCCAACATTGGGCACCTTTCCACGGCAGTATACTAACGCCTGCAACATCAACGCTTTTGCCTCTGAGGAAAAGGCAAACCCCTCACGGACAAGAGGGCTTTAGCTATTCAGGACCCAATTAAAGATTTACTAAACCATACTTGTGGCAAGAGATATTTTAAATCAATTAAACATGATTGTCTTTACTTACAAATGTCATCAACTGTGACAGGGAATCAATGTGTCAAGCTCTTGAACAGGTCATCATCCCTGTCCTGTTGGATGACACCTATAAATAAAATAAATCTATTTTTGAGTGAGTAGATTTTAAGCCAACTAGACTTAAGATGCATGCAGTTTAAAACAAAGAATAATTTTTAAAGTGATGCATAATTATGTACTGCTGGCGAGAACTAGTTTCCAGGCCCAGCTCTCTCACTCTACGTGGCTATCACTGGTCATCAGCACAAGACAGTCCAGGCAGGGTAACATGAGTTGTTGCCAGAACACACGGGGGCTCATGGATCCTAGAGCTGAAAGGGTCCTCCAGGCATTAGCTGCCTCAGTGTCTTTCCTCTGTGAATGCTATTTGCTCTTTGTAGGAGGGACAACCAAGACCTTAAGAGGTTAAATGACTAGCCCCACGGGGAATAGCTGAAGTCTCTTAATGTTGAAAAGTATATCCAGAACGCATTAGCAAAGGTTATCATTAGGCTGATCAACTCTAAAAAACCCACATGCACACACTGTAAAAATATTTCACAAATGTTGACTTAGAACATTCTATCACAGCTGCGTAAAATATATTTTCAGTGTTAGAGATATTTAAATACAACCATTACTGAAAAAGGCCATGAATGGAAAATAACCAAAAGTGAGAAAATGGGAATTAGAGAGTGAAAAGAACAATATCAGATACAGCACAGCTTTTAGGATTCTAAATGCTGGTTACTTCCCAAAAAGATCTGGGTTCCTAACAAATGTGAATATATGAAAACCATTTTCTACAATCTCTAATTTCAAATGTTGGTTTCTCTGTAGCCACAAAGTGTCACTTTGAGTTAGACTGGCCAAAAACTAAAACTGAGGCTAGACGAGGAACATTTTAGATTCCCATATTCTACCTAAGTAGTTTAAGACAACTGGAAGTATTTTAGGATACCACCTTGAGGGAATATGGCTGTTAAAATAACATCACCACCAAATTGGGAGTGCTTACTATGTGCCAACCACTGTTTGATTATTTCACACATATTATCTCCTTCAATCAATTCTCACAACAACTTGATTATTACTACAATTTTGCAAAGAAGAACATCAAAGCATAGAAAAATTAAGTAACATGAAGTAATTCACGCAATGGGTAAAATGGCAGAATTTGCATACAAATCTATTTGGCAATCCAAGCTCAAATCACCGTGTAACACTGCATTTCTTTAACATGGCAACTAGAGAGTCTCGAAAATATAAGAATGGATTAATGCAATTCCAATTAGAATACATAAAATTCTCCCACCTACATCCCACACAATATAAAACATCGGGAAATTCTCTCACTCTTTTTTTGAGGGATAAGGAAGCAGCTAGGAACAATTTTCAACGTAAAATAATATTAATGCCAAGGAACTGAAACTTACTGTTTACTTTAAATATATTACAAGATATGCCAAATGATAAACTTAAATTGTCTTTTAAAATTAAAATAAATCTTTCTGATTCAATTACTTCTTAAGAGTCCAGAAGGAGATAAACGCTCCCGTTACTCAGGACTGACTGATTCTCGAAACAGTGTAATAGTTATTGATAGACTGAATTTAATCCTAGGTATTTTAAAGTATGGATATGTATCATTTTGCTAGAGAACAGAACTATGTATAAAGGGAACGAAAAAGTAGTTTTGATAATTATACGACTTCCTCAACTTCTCGTGTCATACAGCTGTCTTTTCTGGATCACAGTTATGCTTCTGACTCAAAGCCCTGAACTTTTTTTTTTTCTTATCAGGGGACATTTTTTTTTCAACATAGTTTTGAAGCTGTGAAACTGATGAAATAAGAAGTAATATGGAACACAAACATAGACCTGATATAACTGAACAAGAATTAGATATATGCAAAGCTCAGCACCACCAAAACCAGACAGTAGGAAAAGTGCACATCTTTTTCAAAGCTCTGGGGAGCCAGCCTCTTCTGGCGGTCATGGCTTGTTCATACAGACCCCGAACGGAAGAAGATCAAGTGTGGTTTCATGGTAGCTTACCCTTTTCTCTGACACCCCATCCTGGCCTGTAGAATCTCTCTCATCATGTGTCTCTTTCAGGACTGGCATATGTTTTTGGTATGCTGGCTCTCTGTTTAAGGTTGTGTATCCTATGTGCTCATAAATTGGGTTTATCGTCATCTTGGCAATGTATTCTGCTGCCTTGGTTTCAATATAGAGAGTAATCAATCCATCAGTCACCAGATCGTGGATGGACTCAAAGCGCTTCTCCCCAACGAAGTGCTTTCCATCGTAGTACAGCCTGAAGTTTCTGGTTTGACTTCCAAATCTGCCTCAATGAAATGGGAAAGATGTTTTTAAGAAAAGTAAGCAAGTGAATTCTTTCGGAAAAAAAAAAAAAAAAAGAACAAAAAACCCCACTATTGCTTTGTTTGTGTGTGTCTCCTTTGTTAAATAAACTGCGGCTATATCTCTATGAATCGTCTGGAATATAGAAAACAAAACACTTGCACACAAAGAATGAATCTGCAACAACTAGGAATAACTAGTCAGAAGCACGTCTCCTCTAGAAGGAAAAAAAATGTTCTTGTTTGTCTTTTTAAACCACTTCATTGTCCTGTAGGAAAAATAAAGCTCATATCCTATTAGAACACTTCTTTATTCAATTGGTCAGTTCCATCACAGATGAAATTTCTATATTAACATGTTCTCAAGTTGATCAATAAAAATATTCAACATACTATAGATCCCAGCGTTTGTTTCTTTCAATGCGAAAGCTCCACTCAGGGCTCAGCTAGCTATGAGGCCAGTAACCATTTAAAGTAGAATGGATTCCAGACCCTGAGCCATACAGTAAGGCAGGAGGGCAATTCTGTAACTGATGATTCAGAGACCTGTATCCCTGAAGCAAATAATACATTATATGCTAATTAAAAAGAAAGAAACATACTTTTGTGATTTCTAGCCACGGGTCAATCACTTGCTCTTCCCTATTACATAGTCATTTTTCTGTGTCTCTTTTTTGAGTCTAAGCAAGAAATATTTGAGGTATATATAGGGCACAGAAGTCACAAACTGTTGGACTCTAGAAATTCTGTTCAGTTTTGGGTCCTGTTTTGGTGACATACTTTAAAAACTGTGGAGAATAATGGTTTAGTTTTATGATAATTTCAGCATTTTGTTTCTTGACTTTATGAAAGCTGATGCCACAAGGCACCAAGAGCCAGTATTATGGTCTCGCCAAAGGCAGTCCCAAGTGAGCATAATTAAAAACTGAACAAATCAGAAAGAGTATATTTAATTTCATTGTTTAAAACACACAGAAGGAGCGCCTGGGTGGCTCAGTGAGTTAAGCCTCTGCCTTCAGCTTGGGTCATGATCTCAGGGGTCTGGGATCGAGCCCCATGTCAGGCTCTCTGCTTGGCAGGGAGCCTGCTTCCCCCTCTCTCTTTGCCTGCCTCTCTGACTACCTGCAATCTCTCTCTGTCAAGTAAATAAATAAAATCTTAAAAAAAAAAAACAAAACACAGAACAACAACAAAAACAGAACAGAGGTGAACTAAAATACTAAAATAATACCCTGTTTATACTAAAATAAAGTGCTTAATTAGGACTGTAAACCTATGTAACAATATTATTCTGGTATTGGTTATATTCTAGAAGGACAGGACTTAGCAATTTAAGAATCTACTTTTAATGTATCCTTTAAAAAGGAAACATTTATATAATGGTCTGAGGTATCTTTGTTTCTGTAGTTCAAATTGAATTTTAACAATTATTTAATCTACAACCCAACATTCTACCAATGATGGTCCTTCTACTAAAATAAAATTTATCCATGTTTTGGTTCTTTAAAAGCAATTATATTTTGATTTATACTCAAGTGAATATCCATATAATTCCAATTTCCCATTCTCCATTTTACTGTAATGTTACAGACATATTTTTCCTGAGTAAACTTTCACTATAAGTCTAAAAAATTAGAAGGTAAGATTTCTACACCAAAATTAAATGTGAAAGTTTTTTTCAGTTTAATATGCTGCTTTTTATAATTTTTTTTTTTGCTACATACTATCTGGTTTTGCAAAATGAATACAGAAAGCCACTTTATGATTCTTACAACAATAATCACTCATAATACTGTTTAACATGAAGTCCTTTCATATCTCAATTGTATTCAGGGTCACTTCAATGAAACATGAGGCCATTTTACTCCTTCAGGGGTTTATGATTTTACAGTACATATGACAAGCTAAAGACTACCCAAGCAGTGGTGGCAGGCATTTGTCAATCGAATTTCTTCTAAAATCTGAGCAGGATGGGACTGTCAGGCAGAAGGGAAGATGGCAGGCTTGGCCTCACTTGTGTTGGGATGGTTAGACCAATAAGAGCAGAGAAGTTTAGGAGGCTTCACAATGGGCCTACTCCTAATCCAGCCAAGGAGAGGATTTCCTGGCTACCTTTAGGTAGCGGGCAAAAAAGACTAAGTCGGTTTGTCCTTTTCTCTTATCATAACAACTTCAAGAGACCCTACGCAAAATCTGCAATTCCTCCTGAGCCTGCACTTCAACTCTGGGCTTCCAGTCCAATCAAACTTCAAGTCTTAAGGGAGGTGATCAGATAATGAAGATAACTCATAAAAAGTTGATTTAAAACTTGACCTCAAAGGGCAAGAAAATGAATTTCCATTTTGGAATTGTGATTGACTTTTTAAGAAAACTGCATTATTTTTACTATCGGAAGTGCACGCTTTCTTTGTCTACCCTGTATCTCCTTTCACTTTGCAAGTTACATAAAGACAGCATCACAGCACAGACCGACAGAGTCCTCTTCTCTCCTGTGATTTGAAAGGCATGATAGAAAATCTTTGAGGAGGATGGGGAATGGATGTGTTTCTTCGACAGAAAAAGAGCCATAAAAAGAGAGATGACAAATCTAAGGGCAAAGAAAGAATCCATCCTTGTAAAAATTTATCACTTACAGATTGTCATTTATGCAACATTTAACAACACACCCAAGAACTCTGGTAAGTATTAGGTGGTTCATAATAAAGTTCCTGCTCCCTTGATTACCTTAATAGGAAAGAGATATACATAAAAACAAGTCAATACAAACACAAGATGAAACACTGAATTTTATTTATTTAAGAGTCTATTTTATTATTTTTTTAAAAGTAAACTCTACCCTCAAACTCATGACCTCAAGACCAAGAGTCACATGTTCTACCAATTGAGCCAGGCAGGTGCCCCAAAATGCTGAATTTTAAAGAGTTCATCTTTAGTTTGATTTCTAAAAAATGATCATAAAAATGTGTATAGCCTTACATGGAAGAGTTATATCTCTGTGGAGTGATTCATGAAACAAGGGAATCCAAAGTCTCTCTCACACCATGAAAACGAAGGTGCTCACTGCTTAGAAGGTCTCAGAGCTACTGCTTACGTCCAAGTACAAAAGCACCTTTGCATATTGAAATAAGGTTTGACCTGGGAAAGGCAAATGTGGGGCCCTGTGTTTTTAATAGAAAACCTTAGGTTTTGGGATCACACAAAATAAGTTTAAATCCTGGGACTGCCACATTTTAGCCGAGTGATTTGAGCAACTCATTCTTCAGATACTGCCTCTAGAGACCAGGAATAGCATCACCTTTCTCCAATACATGACTGTGAGGATTACATAAGCATATTTAAGTGAAAACTAAGTGCACCCCGGTTCAATGAATGGTGGGTAGTTCCCTTTCTCCTTCCCTGTTAGGTCCTAAAGGGAATGATGGAACACATATCAAACAATGACGTAAAAGAGAAGAGAGAATGACTATGCATTGGAGGGGGCTGAATAACTAACTGCAAATACAAATGACTTGTCCAGGACCATCTCTGCGCTGCCTGATTTCACAGTCAACACAAGGCAAGGACAAGCGCTCTGTGAATTTCTTCTATGTCCCTGAATAAGCTTATACCACCTGGTTGAACAGAGTGAAACTACAGCGAAAGCAAAGAGGGGAGGAAGGGAGAAGCAATGAGTCTTTGCACGGTGGCCTGTGAGTGAGGTCTCTGAATTCAAAGGCGAAAGGTCAGTCAACGCAGCCAAACTGAAGGCAGGACATGTGAAACGGTTCTGGTGACATGGGCTGAATTCCACATTATTGGACAGTGATTTGTAAAAAACTGCTAAAACTAAACCATTTTCCTCCATTTTTACAGGAAAATCTTCCTTTTCCTGTTTTCTTATATTTATTACTTGCATCTGCCCTTGCTTTTTTATAGCTGTTCCCTCTTTGGTGAACATGTTTGAAGCTGTATATGACCAACTCTTAGACCCAGTTAGAGTTCAACAAAATTCATTTTTTTCAAAGTGGTACTGTAGTTAACAAAGAGAAAAGAGAGACTGGGATAATCTGCTTTGAACTGCTACTGTTGTAGCAGATAATTACCACTTTCTAGAAATGTCTTTTTCTCCAGTGATTTCAGGTTTGGCTTTTCATGTTTTAAAAAGCTGTTTAATGCTATGCCCAGTTGTATTCAAATGAATTTCAAAATATATAATTCCAACATCTAGCTTTAAACAGTGAACAAAACCCTTAATAGCATCCTTTGTATTTTTTTTAGAAGTAAATTGTACTAAAAAAATTCAGTCTAGAGGTACAAAGTGATGAAAATATGTATAAGGAATAGCCTTTGGGATTTTACTTTACTTCTTCTAAAACCAAGAATTAGTTCTGATTTGAGGTCAAAGTATTTGAAAATATCTCTTCAAAGGAAAGCTCCACGCTAACAGATGTTTTCTCTTAACAAAGAAATATACACAACACACTTGTCTAAGTTAACAATAAAATGTTAGAACTATTTCCAGAAACCAACATGTAAGAACAATTTTATTTGTCCTAAATACATATCTGTGTATTGTTTACCAAAGTCAGAGAAGCTAATCTAATGATAAAGTGCAAGAATCTCATAAATTTAATCGTAAATACACCCTTGAAAGGAAAGTTAAAAGAGAGACAAGAACATGATGAGGCACCGAGTTAAATACTAAAAACTGAAAGGCTCAGAAAGAGAGAACATAGCCACATACAATTTAAAAATATTTTTGCCATTGGAAACCTTTGTCAGGATACTACAGTTGTCTATCTGGTCCTATAGTTTTGGATGGTGGAATGGGAGAAAAGTATTAAAATACATGACCTCATGAATATATTCCCTTGGCACAGTAAATCGTCTTCAGTGAACAAGGCAAGCCAATGTGCCTATCTAATCCTCTAAAGGCAGTACCAGTCAAGCTCTGGAAGGTGGAACTGATAGACGAGAATGAGTTGAAGGTCTGCTTTAGAAGCAGTGAGTTATTCCCCCCACCGTCTCCAATCCTGTCTCCAGTGCCATCCCTTCCCCCAAACTGGTGGAAGACTTAAGTCTTGTTTTCTGGATAGAGTAAAACAAGGATTGTTGTGAACTGAGGGACACCAGACAAGAGTTGAAGGGAGAGGTGCTATCCTGAAAATTAAGTGCAAGTTTTACATGTTGAAGACTGAATCCCCAGGCTTTCTTTGTTACCGGAGTCTCAAAAGGCTTGCACTTTTCACGAGCGGAGACTGGAATATTCTGCTCTGGGAAATCTGATCCGCCCAACTGAAAAGACTTAAGAATAGAAACATCACCCTCTGCTTGGCTGCTTTCTTTCAAGCTCTCAGAACTACCAGTCAGCTTTTTAGTGCCAAGTAAACTTAAATGTGAACAGTTAGCCAAGGACCACCTGACATCTGAGGAAAGACTGTCTCAGGAAGAACAAAGATAGACAAACAGAATGAGAGAAAATTGAAGGAGAAACACTAGGATACTATGAAAGAGGAATAAATATAGAAGGCATAGAAAAAATGAAGATGGCACGGATGAGGACTCCAAAGGAAGCAATGAAAATATGAAGTCGAGAAAATTTTCAAGAAGAGCAATAAGATGGAAAATAGAGAAAAGAAATGAGACAGATGATCAATCCAAGAAGTCTAATATCTAAATAATAAGAGCTCTAAAAACAGAGACAGAGGAAATAGAAGGGGAAGTCCAAAAAGGTAATTTAAGTCATCTAAGTTGAAGGACACAAGTCTATACGGTGGATGATTACAACGGGCTCACACCCAGAAGGCAAACGTGAGAAGGCATTTAGTGAGTCTGGCAAATGCAAATTAAATCTTCAGAATGGTAAAACCCAACAAGTCTGATCACACCATGTACCAGCAAGGATACAGAGCACCTAATATAACCAGCACCTGGCATACTGCTTAACGAAAGGGTTTTATATTATCTAGTACAGTTGAATATATGCATTCCCTATGACACAGCAATCCTATTCCTAGATAATGTCCTAGACAATATGATTATATGGATTAGGAGGCACATACACATGCACACTCACACCCTAACAGTAATGTTCTTAAACGCCTAAGCCTAAAACCTACATTTCCCCAGTAAAACAGAAAGAAATGTAGTATACATACTGTGATGGTTAACTTTATATGCCAGCTTGATCGGTATTTTCAGATGAGATTAACTTTTTTTTTTTTTAAGATTTTCTTTATTTATTTGACAAGACAGAGATCACAAGTAGGCAGAGAGGCAGGCAGAGAGAGAGAAGGAAGCAGGCTCCTTGCTGAGCAGAGAGCCCGACGCGGGGCTCGATCCCAGGACCCTGGGATCATGACCTGAGCCAAAGGCAGAGGCTTTAACCCACTGAGCCACCCAGGCGCCCCAGATGAGATTAACTTTTAAGTCAATGCACTTTGCATAAAGAGAATGATCTCCATAATTAGGTGGGCTCATCCGGTCAGTTCAAGGCCTGAATAGAACAACACGTTGGCCTCGCTGAGCAAGAGGGGATTCTCCAGCAGACTGCCTTTGCATTTACCTGCAACACCGATCCTCCCTCCCATGTCTCAGGCCTACCAGCCCACAGTGCAGATTCAGACTTGCCAGTCCCCATAACCACGTAACACAATGGCTTCTGATAAATATCCTCTTCTCTGTATGTGTATAGACACACACATCCTGTTCACTCTGTCTCTTTGGGGAACCTTGATTAATAATGAAATACTATATAGGAAGGAAAACAAAGAGATACATGCAAGAACATGGATGAATTTTACAAATATAATGGTGGGGAAAAAAGAACAAGTCACAGAAGAATACACACAATATGGTCTGATTATATAAAGTCCACCGTCAGGCAAAACTCAAATGTATTATACAAAAATATGTATACACGGGTGGTAAGACCATAAAGGAAAGCACGAAAGACATAACTATAAAGTTACTGCAGTCATTACCTCTTGTGTAGAAGTGGGGGATAATGACAAGCAAGACAAACACAGGGACTTTCTGGACCACCATGAATGTATCTTGATGTGGCAGGCATTATGGATTAACACATATTTATGTGTCATCAATTTTTAAATTGTATTTGAATTTTACACACTTTCCCATATGTTTTATTGTATAATAAATTTGTTTCAGAAAATATAGCATCTAAATGACAAAGATTTAATCTAGAAGAAAAAGCCATCAGAAACAGATTCCCTCTAAGTGCTTTACACTACAGAATTTAAGAATATAAATTTAAAGATTTTTAAAATTTTATCTTAGAGAGATATAAAGTGTGTGCATGAGTGCAGGAAGGGACAAAGGGAGAGACTCTCAAGTTCATTGTGCTGAGTGTGGTGCCCAGATTGGGCCCTCATCTCACGACCCGGAGATCATGACCTAAGCCGAAACCAAGAGTTGGACACTCAATCAACTGAGCCACCCAGGAGTCCCTTAAGAATATAAATTTAAGAGGACCTGGGTGGCTCAGTGGGTTAAAGACTCTGCCTTCAGCTCAGGTCATGATCTCAGGGTCCTGGGATCGAGCCCTGCATGGGGCTCTCTGCTCAGCAGGGAGCCTGCTTCCTCCTCTCTCTCTCTGCCTGCCTCTTTGCCTACTTATGATCTCTGTCACATAAATAAATAAATAAAATCTTTAAAAAGTCTGTTTAAAAAAAAAGAATATAAATTTAATAACCAAATTTAATGATGAGTTTTTAAAACAATGAGGTGAGATTACAGAGCTAAGAAAAAAAATTGAGTACCAATATAATTACTACAAATCTAATAAATAACTAGAAATGACAGGAAATAGGATCAACAGAACTGAAAGGCAAATCAAGGGTGTGGAGATAAGGGCTCAAATAATCAAATGAATGGCTAAGGAAAAATAAAAGGGGAAATCAATTGCAATGTACATGGTAAACATAGAAGATTAAGACAATCCAACATAAAAATTGTGCCTCAACTTGAGATGCCAACACATGGAACAGAAAAATTATTCAGAAATAGAATTTGGGCAATGCTCCAGCAAGGGAAAAAGGAACTGAGTCTCAAGACTGAGAGAACACACTGTTTCATGGATGAGCTTATAAAAAAACTATCAACATTAAAACAAATCCTGGTTTAAATTACTAAATTTGAAGAATAAACAAAGAATTTTTCAGATAACCAGGCAGGAAACTGTCACTTTCATATAAGGGGTGGGACGCAAGATTGTTCTCAGACTTATCGACACTCACAATAAATGCCAAGAGACAGCGGATTACCATCAAGTGTTGAGGGTAAGAAAAAAAATACACTGAGGATATTCTACCCAAACAAGCTGTTGTTTAAATTAAAGACAACAGCGACACATTCTTGTTATAAAGTTATAGCTCCCCAAGTCTTTAGAAGCCAATGAATGATGATTTCAGGGTTTGTTTGTGCCCCAATTTTTTTTTTTTAATAAAAGCAATACTGCACTTAGCAGCAGCAATTTAACATTTTAGAATACTGATGCCTTTAGGAAATGCCTAGAATCTTACTTAAGCTAATAAGTGACCATTCTTTACAAAAGAACTATAGTTATTAGAACTTCACTTCCACGAAATGCCATCACTCTTTCTTGATCATGTGCTGGTGAGTGTATCTTTAGGATACAATTCACAGAACTGTTGTGATGAAACCCAATTCGAGTGAAAGCCTAGTGAGTGGAACCAGTCTTGATGACCTGTTCCATTTCACTAAAGAGTCTTCATAGAGCCCAAAATGATCAAGCCTTAAAGCCTTAAAGGTGTCTTAAACTCAGGGAACAGCTTATTCACTGGTAAAATCTCTTTTGTTAACAATTTTAATAAGAGTACCTTGTATCTTGGAATTTATAAAATCTCTCCTATTCATGCCTTCTTCCCATACTTACTCCTTCTTGCCAACCCCTAACTCATAGCCTTCCTCATTTCTATCACGATCTCTTAAACAACAATGGTTATACGGAATGTCAAGGATAAGTTAATGGATGTCATAGTCAAAAACATGAACAAAAAAACCCTCACCACTATACTGTACTTGTAACACAGTCATTAAAACTGTTTAATCTGACCAGTGATTCAGTAAGGTTAGGAAAGCTCATTTATTTGAGCAAGTATATGTCAATGTCATTCCAAAAAAGGTATTTTGTGTCATCACAAAAACACACCTAATATTTCAGTGTACTGTTCAATTTAACAGCTAACTAAATTATAATAAAAGATTTTAAAAATGAGAATATGTTAAGATAATAAAATGCATATGGCCCAATCAAACCTATATGGAAGAAGACAGGATGGCTCAATTTTCTGAACTATAATGCCTGTCAGAGCTATTAATAATGTGTTTTGGTGAATTTTACCTATAGCTACTGGCTCATCTACCAATTTTGAAGTAAAACTGTATGTTGAATGAGTGAAGTACAATAATTCTGTCTTCTCTTATTTTACAAAAGTGTTAAGTCTGAAAGATGAGACTCTGAAGAGGAAAGAGACCTTTCCTCCTTTGTGATAATCTTTGTTACTGCTTGTTGGAAATCCAGGCCCCCAGCCTCCACCCGATCATCAGATTCAGAATCTGCATTGGTAGCAAGATACTGGGGTAATTCCTATGAGGCCGGAAGTCTGGGAAACACTAGTCTAATTCAACCTCCTCACATTTTTAGTGCAGCAATGAAGACATTCAAATCCCTAAACAGTAAAATAGAGAGGCCAACAAAAACAACCCCAAAGCTCCAAACAATACAAAACTAAAAAATAAATAAATAAAATTCAACCCACTGTTTAAAATAAAATGGTTCTTTTTCTGCATTAGTACCAGTTGCTTTTTAGTCTCTTTCTGGAAAGCCTCCTAGCCCAACAGGAGTCCAAGTGTACTGTGCTCCCCAGTATTTCTGAGCACTGCCAGATCAGCGGTCCCCAACCAAACTAATCCATCCTGTCATCTCCTCAGAAAACCATTCCTTCTCAAACATCCCTTAAAGGAACAGCCACCCACACAGTCAACCCTGACGAAACTTTCATAATTATCTGGGATTCTTCAATCTCCCTCTACACTTAGACTTGTATTGATTGATCTTTCTAAATCTATGCAGACTCTGCCCCTTCTGCCTACAGCCATGAGCGTTCATTCCGAGAAAGATCTTATCACACTATTTTTCCTTTTGAAAATTGTAATGGTTCATTACTGCCTATAAGAAAAAGTCCATGCGTTAGCAAGTCCTAGGCCCTTAAGAATCAGTTACTAGTTTTACTTTGAAAGCAAAGGAGATTGGCATAGTGCTGGCACATAGTAGACCCTAACTAAGGGGCTGCTGAACAGAATTAGTAAAGGTTCCATTAATACGTCCCCTTAAGTTGGCCAGCTGAATGTAACAACAACAACAACAAAAATCCCCCAAATAAAAAATAACTGCTCTAAAAAATACATGTAACATAGGATTGCCCAAATATAAGCAGATTACTAATTTTGTGATAATTATTGCAATAAAGTGCTTGTAATGTAGAGCTCTAATGTTTTTTATATTGCTAACTGAGAGAAAATAAATAAATAAATAACTTCTCATGCAGTGAACCAATTATAATGATTTCTCCTACCTTGTTTTCATTTTACTATCAGAGAAACCAAAGTATCTCTAGCCAATAAATAAGTGGATGTGCTTACTTACAGAAAAGTATCATAGACACATTTTAATCTTTTTAAAACAAGAATAGGTCCAGAAATGATCAGTATATTAGTATAATTAACAACAGATTTGGCTTCTTCAAGAGCTGGTAATTAGTCCCACTAACAGCTTACTAAAATCTTGTTTCCAAGAGTCTACTAGTTCAGGATAAAAAGTCACACTATGATAGAAGTTTACAAGAGCATGGAGTTCTATATGTGTGTGCATGCTTGTATATGTACACATAAGCACATAAACACACACACCCACATGTTCATATATAGGGTTTTTTGTGGTTTTTTTTTTAATATTTTATTTATTTATTTATTTGACAGACAGCGATCACAAGTAGGCAGAGAGGCAGGCAGAGAGGGGGAAGCAGGCTCACAGCTGAGCAGAGAACCCGATGTGGGGCGCGATCCCAGGACCCTGAGATCATGACCTGAGCTAAAGGCAGAGGCTTAATCCACTGAGCCACCTAGGCAACCCTCATATATAGGTTTTACAGATTCCTACTATTTCTCTTAAACAACAAAATGTTTTATTTGTTTCTGTATAAACTATACAATTCTAAGTATCACAGAGGGACTGTAACGTAATATTTTAAGTATTAAAGTTATTAATAATTAATAATACACTTTAATATTTTCTTAACTATTAAAGTTCATTGTCACGAATACACGACTAAAATTCTAGTGTCTGAATACAGAAATATCCCACAGCCTATTGTAGTGTATTGAGTCAGCCTTTCCCTGGACCTACATTGCCCCCAGTCATTGAACTTGAAGTTCTTAAATCCAGTTTTATATTTTTAAATCTTCTTTGCACATTACCACCTGTGTTCACCTTCTAATTTATTACTTTGTATTGGCTGTAAGCTTGGGGAAAAGATAGGATTTATTAATATTTTATATAAAATTACATTAAACAGACTCTAATGGGAATTACTGACCATTCCTTTGCACTCAACACATGGGCTCCGTGGTAGCTATGAAGCCACTAAAGAACATTTCCCCTGATTTCCAGCCTTCTGCTGAGTGTTAGAGACATGAGGTGGCCAACAATTTGACTTCCAGACAAGTAGGATGTTATCGCAGCAGAGGTAAGCCTAAATTTGACTAAATATAAACCTTAAAGTTTATTATCTAGTGGTGATTAAGAATCAGAAATTACTAAATAAAATGGATCATAAAAATGCCTCACTCTAAAAAATCAATTTATTCATATATAGTTTATATACAAGAAACCACATCCATTTGAAGCGCACATTTCAATGTGCAGATTCTACACAGATTCAGAACATTTCCAACATCTCCAATGTATCCTCATGTCCTTTTGTGGCCTATCCTTTTTTCCCTTGTCCTATTCAACCACTTACCTCCTTTCTTGAACTATAGTTTTCTACTGTTTTATGTAAATGGAATCATACAGCATATATTCTTTTTGTGTTTGGATGTCTCAGCTTTTCTAAACCATCACTTTTAAACTAATGAATACTGTTCTCATTGGATTTTAACTGCAACTAGACCAGGACTTCAGGCTGCAGAAGAGCAATAAAGAAATCTATAATTGCTTTCTTGTTTCTAGGGTTTTTCTTAAATAGCCAATTACATCTAACTAAAATATAAACATCAAATATAATCAACCTGGCAGTTGGAAACAAAGAATTAGCAACATGGCCCTGGTTGCAAATCATTGACTTTTAATGACTAATAAGCAAAAGGCTTAAAATGTAATGCACTATATGTACATTTTTTAAAAAGATTTTTTTATTTATTTGAAAGAGAGAGTGTGCACACATACACACACAAATGGGGGCAGGGGCAGAGGAAGAAAGAGTCTTAAGCAGCCTCCACGTGGAGCCCTACTCGGGACTCAGTATCATGACCCTGAGATCACAACCTGAGCAGAAACCAAAGAGTTTAAAAGATTTTATTTATTTATTTATTTGACACAGAGAGAGAGAGAGAGAGAGTCAGAGAGCACAGGCAGGCGGAATAGCAGAGAGAGGGGAAGCAGGATCCCCACTGAGCAGGGAACTCAATGCGGGTCTGGATCTCAGGACCCTGGGATCATGACCTGAGCTGAAGGCAGACACTTAATGGACTGAGCCACCCAGGTGTCCCTCAGAATTTTTCTTAAGGGTTCCATTAGATGTTTGCTGCCAGGTTTTTAGGATCACTTGGAAATCCCCTGAGATCACAACCTGAGCAGAAACCAAAGAGTTGCACGTTTAACCGACTGTACAACCCAAGCACCCCTATGTATGTTCATTTTTACAATACTGTTTAACATTTTTGAATGTTCTGTGCTAGGCATTATGCATGCCTTCTCCCAAATAATCCTTCTAATAGTATGAGGTATTATTACACCCTCATTTCATTGATAAGGAAACTGAGACTTAAGGGAGGTAAGTAATTTGCCCGAAGTTTTACAGAAAATGCTGGAACCAGAGTCTGAATATATCTAGAACAGTCTGACTGTAAAGGCACATTCTGAACCACAGATCATATATGCTGATTTAAAATCATAGGGTCAAAAAGATCATCAGAAGCCCAATAATTGGGTTATTTTTCTTTTAGAGGGACATGGCAAAAGAATCACAAATACGTATCCAGTTAAGAGGTCCTTAGATAAGAGCAGTAAAGAGAATGAAAAATGGTTCTTTAGTTCCTACTTATACAAAGAACTGTATCACAGGCAGGCAATCTGATAATTCTGCAATGCAATTTTATTAAATAAGCCAGTATATTGGGGTACCTGAGTGGCTCAGTTGGTTGACTGTCTGCCTTTGGCTCAGGTCATGGTCCCAGGGTCCTGGGATGGAGCCCCACATTGGGCTCTCTGCTTGGCAAGAGGCCTGCTTTTTTCCCTTTCCCTCTGCCTCTGCCTGCCGCTCCCCCTGCTTATGATCTGTCAAATATAATCTTAATAAAAATTTAAAATAATAATAGTAGAAAAATAAGCCAGTATACACCAAGCAGTGCAGGAGGTTCAAGGAAACCAAGAAGACTTAGTTCCTGCCCTGGAGGATGTCAATTCATTTGTAAAGAAGACAGACATGTAAATAGATTATAACTGTAGGTGGTAACTTGTTTTTAGCTATACTCTGGGAACATGTGAAGAGCTTTTCCCAAAATAAATGAATAACCATGTGATCAACAGTACCAGGCATAAATGTATTCAGTAGAAACTCAAATATCGTCTTGCACATTAGGTACCATCCCTAAAAATAAAAAGACCTGAGTCATGAATAGATTTCCAAGTGATCCTAAAAACCTGGCAGCAAACATCTAATGGAACCCTTAAGAAAAATTCTGAGGGACACCTGGGTGGCTCAGTCCATTAAGTGTCTGCCTTCAGCTCAGGTCATGATCCCAGGGTCCTGAGATCCAGACCCGCATTGAGTTCCCTGCTCAGTGGGGATCCTGCTTCCCTTCTCTCTGCTATTCCGCCTGCCTGTGCTCTCTGACTCTCTCTCTCTCTCTCTCTGTGTCAAATAAATAAATAAATAAAATCTTTTAAAAAATAAAAGAAAGAGAAGTAAAGAAAAATTTTGAAAGACCTAGCAGGATGAGTCAATCTGTAGCCTGGAAAATGACCACAATTGAGAATAGGAGCAGGGCCAAAAGCTAACACAACTGCCTGAAATGAGCAGATGAGGAGCAGAAGGATGGAGAAACACTCACTCAGAACAATGACAAGAGCCATAGGGCAGCTATTTTAGCCTAAGAACATCATGAGATATTCACAGGCGATCTGTTACTAGCCTCAGGGAGGATAGGACGATTCAAGGGGGGTAGGGATGGAATGAGAAAGCAGAAGAAACATTCAGTAGATACTTAATCAGGGCAATGTATAGAAAAGACAGATAAGAGCAAGATGGATGAAAAGGAAGTCCCAGCCCCCCTTCTTCCACAGAACCACTGAATTAACAACATACAGACAAAAATTCTGTTATGAAAACTCCAGAACCCATTTAAGAACCTGCAGTACTGCCAGCAAGTGCGAAGTCCAGGAAAGCCTCACTGGAACAGGTGAGAAGGGCCATTTCATATTATCTATGACTGCCCCTTCCCCAAGACAACAGTTTCAGCCTGGCTTGTGGCTGTTCCCCTAAGGGTGAGTGTGGAGGGAAAAGAGTGGAACATTCGGTGGTTTGGAGGGCTGCTCAAGGGACTGGTTACTATCTCATGTGATTCAAGTGCTAAGGTGACTGGCACGGTCTGGATGCCCGGAGGGTTCCGAAAGCAAGGGAGAACAGGAGCAGCTTGCCACAGCATCCGAGAGCCTGCAGGGCCACAGATGGGCTGGCACGGCCTGCGGCAATTGGGAGAAGGTGCCCAACTTGTTGCTTCTCTCTCAGAAGGGAGAAGGGGCATATGTCCAATGTTCTGGCTTTTCAGCAAGTTTCCCAAGGGAATGGTATCTATCTTGCCTGATCTGGGAAGCTTCTGGGGAGCCAGGATGCTTCAGAAGCCTGGAGGCTAGTGGGAACAAGGAGAACAGGGCAGCCTGCTCCTATGGCTCCCAAGAACCTGCAGTGCCACAGACAGATACCAGATGGTACAAAAGACTACAAGGTCCTGAAAACAAAACTGAAAACCTCTTTAACTGAAAAATCATGTATACAGCCTTGAGAGTCACACACCCTCCCCCTCCAAAGGTGTCAGAGGCCTCCAAAATCTATACTTGTGCTGACTGGTGAAGTCGTCCTGTGTATGAAGCAGTCCATAGAGCCTGGAAGAAGTGGGTGCATTAACAAATGCAAAAAACTCAGGGGAAAAAACCAAAAACAAACCACATAAAGAACAAGTGAAATATGTTTCAATCAATGGAACAAAATAAATTCCCAGAAACCAACCCCAAGGAACAGAGTTCTATTAATTACATGACAAAGAATATAAATAATTTCCTTAAAGAGCTCAATGATCTAAAAGAGAACACAGTTAGACAATTAAATGTAATAAAATCAGTAAAATGATACATGAACAAAATGAGAATATCAACAGAGAGACAGAAACAACCATTAAAAACAACCAAACAAATTTTGGAGCTAAAGAATAATTAGAAAAGTTTGGTCAACTAATATTCAACAAGGGATCTAAGAATACCCAGTAGAGCAAAGGGCAGTCTTTTTAACAAATGTTACTGGGAAAACTAGAGAAATACATGCAGAACAATGAAACTGGAACCCCATCTCACACAACTAATAAAACTTAACTCAAAATGGATCAGACACTTGAACATAAGAACTAATACCCTAAACTCCTAGGAAAAAAACACAGGGAAGAAGCTCACTGATACTAGTCTTGGCAATGACTTTTCAGACATGACACCAAATGCATAAACCACAAAAGCAAAAATGACAAATGGGACTACATCAAATTCAAAAGCTTCTGTACAGCAAAAGAAACAATTAACAGAATAAAAAGACAACCTACAGGAGAAAATTCTTCCAAACCACCTATTGAATGAGGGATTAATATCTAAAATATATAAAGAACTCATAAAACTTAACAACAACAAAAAACCACCCCAACAATCCAACTTAAAAATGAGCAGAGAACTAAAAAGACGTATTTCCAAAGAAGACATCAAAATGGCCAACAGACAGATGAAAAGATGTTCAATATCACTAACCATCAGAGAAATGCAAAAAACCACGATGAAGTATCACTTGGCTACCATCAAGGAGACAAGAGACAACAGGTACTGGTGAGAATGTGGTGAAAAGGGAACTCTTATACATTGGTTGTGAGAATGTAAATGGTCCAACCACTACAG
This sequence comes from Mustela erminea, assembly GCF_009829155.1. NCBI lineage: Eukaryota > Metazoa > Chordata > Mammalia > Carnivora > Mustelidae > Mustela > Mustela erminea. The sequence continues at coordinate 70,069,317 of NC_045621.1, forward strand.
AAAACAATAGAGAGGTTCCTCAAAGATTAAAAATAGATCTACTATACAAACCAACAATTCGGCTTCTGGATATATACCCAAAGGAAATGAAAACAGGATGTTAACGGGATACATGCTCTTTCATGTTGATCACAGCATTATTCACAGTAGCCCAAATATGGAAACAACCCAATGCCCATCAATGGATACATGGATAAAAAAGATGTGGCACACATACAGAACAGAATATTATTCAGCCATGAGAAAGGAGGATATCCTGCCATTTGTGACAACATGGACAAACCCTGAGCACATTGCACTAAGTGAGATAAATCAGAGAAAGACAAATGCTATATGATATCACTTATACGCAGAATCTAAAAAATTCAAACCTGTAAAAAACAGAGTAAAATACTGGTTACCAGGAGATAAAGAGCAAGGGGTAAGACTGACCATGTTTAATGATACAATTTGTAATGAGTAGTAAATAAGCCATAGAGATCTACTGCACTGTACTGTCCTGATGTAATGTGATAAATACCACTATCATGGCAATTATATTGTAATATATAAATTTAACAAAGTAATACACTATACAACTTAAATTTACACAATGTTACATGTCAAGTTTATTCAATTCCAAAAAAGGTTCAGCGTCAGTCTTGATCAAGCAGAAGAGTCAGCAAAATTGAAGACAAGTCATTTGAAATTATTGAGCCAGAGGAACAAAGACAAAAAGAATGAAGAAAAGTGAAACTCCTAAAAGACTTACGGTAGATCATCAAATGGACCACAATATGTATTACATGGGTCAGAAGGAGAAGAGAAAGAGAAAAGGACAAAGAGCTTATCTGAATAAACAATGACTGAAAATGCTGCAAATCAGAGAAAGGAAATGGATATTCAAATGGAAGAAATTCAACTAACTCTAACTAACATGAACCTAAAAGAGGTTCATGCCAAGACGCATTATAATCCAAGTGTCAAAAGTCAAAGACCGACTATTAAAAGCAGCATAAGAAAAAAAGCTCGTCATGTACATGAGAGCTTCCATGATCCTCTCCATGGCTTTCTCAGCAGAAACCTTACAGGCCAGTGGGAATTGCATGATATATTCAAATCGCTGGAAGAAAAAAAGAAAATACTGCCACTAAGAATATTATATCTGGTAAAAATGTCCCTCAAAAATGAAGGAAATAAACAAAAGCTTTATCTTTCCCAGCTACACAAAAGCTGGGGGTCTTCACTGTCACTGGACCTGTTCTAAATAATAAATGCTGAAGACCTCAAGTTGAAGCAGGAGGACACCTGACAGCAGCATGAAAGCATGTACACACGTGGAGCTTCCTGGTAGATGTGACTATAGAGACAGCTACAGAATGCTGTAACCCCGCAACAGTTATGTGTACAGCACTATTAATTCTGATATGGAACTTAAAAGACAAAAGCATAAAAATAATTATGACACTATGTTAATGGATACGCAACATGTAAAGATGTAATTTGTGAAATCAGTAACGTCAGTGGAGGTGATGAGATATAACAGAGCTTTTGTATACAACTGAAGTTAAGTTTAAATAGCTTTATGTTATAACTATAAGATGTTTCATGGAAGCCTCATGGTCACCACAAGAACCCAAACACATAAAAGACAATGGAAAAGGAAGGGTGGCCGCGTGGCTCAGTGGTTAAGCGTCTGCCTTCAGCTCAGGTCAGGATCACAGGGTCCTGGAATCGAGCCCCATCATCGTGCTCCCTGCTCAGCAGGAAGCCTGCTTCTCCCTCTCCCTCTGTCTGCTGTTTCCCCAACTTGTGCTTTCTCTCCCCCTGTCAAATAAGTAAATAAATTCTTTAAAAAAAAAAAAAAGAAAAAGGAATCAAAGCATGTCTACACAAAAACATCAATGAAACAAAGGCAGCAAGAGAGAAAAAACAGTTGTAAGACAGAGAAAACAACATCGCAACAGTTACGTCCTTCCCTATTACTAATTGCTTGAAATATAAATGGATTAAACTCCCCAATCAAAGACAATGAGTGCTAAAAGACACTTTACATAAGGTGAAAATGAAAGGATGGAAAAAGATTTTCTATCCAAATAGTAATCTGAAAAACAAGTTGACCATACTTCTATCAGACAGACTTTAAGTCAAAAATGGCCAAGGGGTGCCTGGGTGGCTCAGTGGGTTAAGCCTCTGCCTTTGGCTCAGGTCATGATCTCAGGGTCCTGGGATCCAGTGAGGAAGCAGGCACCCTACCGAGCAGAGACAGAGAGACAAAGTCATTATGTAATGATAAAAGAGTCAATTCACCAGTAAGATATAACAATTATAAGTATATATGTTCCTAATACCACTGCACCCAAATGTATGAAGCCAACATTCACAGAATTGAAGGAAGAAACAGATGGTAACACCATGTTAGTAAAAGATTTCAGTAGATAAAACAACCAGACAGCAATAAGGAAAGGGAGGACCTGAGCAACACTACATACCAAAAGGACCTAACAGACATATACAGAACACCCACTCAACAGAAGCAGAATACATGTTCTTCTCAAACACATAGAGACTGTTCTCCAGGTTATATTACATATTAGTGCACAAAAGAAATCTTGACAAATTGAAGAAGAGGGACTCATACCAAGTATTTTTTCCAGTCACAACGGAATGATACCAGAAGTCAACAGCAGTAGGAAAATTGGAAAATTCACAGGTATTTAGAAATGAAACGACTTACTCTTGAATAACCAATGGGCCAAAGAAGAAGTCACAAGGGAAATTAAAAAGTATTTTGAAATAAATAAAAACAAAAACACAAAGTATTAAGAGGGAAGTCTATAGTAATAAACACCTACACTGAAAAAGAAGATCTCAAATCAACAACCTGATTTTATACCTCCAAGAACTAGGGGGGGAAAAAAAACTAAAATCAAAGTTAATAAAAGGAAGGAAATGAAGACTAAAACAAAGATAAACAAAATAATCAAAAACAACTGAAAAACAATCAGTGAAACTAAGGGTTGGTTTTTTGAAAATATCAACAAAATAAATAAGCAGTAACCACACTAAAGACAGACATATAGGCAAATGGAACAGAATGAAGAGCCCAGAAATAAACCCTCATGTATACTGAATGATCTTTGACAAGGGTGTCACAATGGAGCAAGGATAGTCTTTTCAACAAATGGTGCTTGGAAAACTGGATATCCGCATGCAAAAGAATGAAGACGGACATTTATCTTAAACCACCATATACACAAAATGGATTAAAGACTTAATGTAAGACCTGAAACTATAAAACTCTTGAAGAAAATATAGTGGAAAGCTTCATACAGTGGAACAGGCAATGATTTCTTGGTTTTAACACCAAAAGCACAGGTAACAAAAACAGAGAGACAAAGGGGACTACATCAAGCTTAAAAACTTTTTTTTTAAAGATTTTATTTATTTATGGCAGAGAGAGATAGTGAGAGAGGAAACATAAGCAGGGGGAGCTGGAGAGGGAGAAGCAGGCTTCCTGCTAATAAGCCAGAAGCCTAATATGGGGCTGGATCTCAGGACTCTGGGATCACGACCTGACCCAAAGACAGCTGCTTAATGACTAAGCCACCCAGGTGCCCCATTAAACTTAAAAACTTCTGCACAGCAAAGGAAACAAAAGAGTGAAAAGGCAACCAATGGAAGGGGAGAAAATATCTGCAAATGGCTTATCAAATAAGGGGTCAATATCCAGAATATAAAAAGAACCCATAAAGCGCAATTCAAAAAATAATAATCTGATTAAACAAAGGACTTCAATAAATAGTTCTCCAAAGAATATATCCAAATGGCCAACAAGCGTATGAAAAGATGCTCGATTTCAGTAATCAGTGAGATACAAATCAAAACCACAATGAAGTATCACCTTATACCTGTTAGGATGGCCATTATCAGTAAAATAAAATGACAAGTGTTGATGACGATATGGAGAAATTGGAACCCTTGTGCGATGTTGGTGGGACTGTATATGGTACAACCACTATGGAAAACAGTCTGGAGGTTCCTCGAGAAATTAAAAATACAACTACCACTTGACCAGCAATCCCACTTTGGAGTATATATTCAAAAGAACTGAAAACAGACTTCCAAGAGATATTTGCATATCTATGAACACTACAGCATTATTCACAATAGGCAAAATGTGAAGGCAACCTCAAGGTCCATCTAAGGATGAATGGATAAAAAAATAATAATAATCTGAGCCAAATACAAAAGGGCAAATACCGCATAATTTTACTTACAGGAAGTATTTAAAGTAATCAAACTCATAGAGACAGAAAAAAGATTGGTGGTTGCCAGCAGAAGGGGGGGATGGGGAGAAAGGGAGAGTCACCGTTAAACAGGTACAAAGTTCTGTCATGCAGTATGAGAGTTTAGAGATCTGATGTACAACAATGTGCACAAAGTAAGCAATAAATTAATCTATACTTGAAAATTAAGAGGGTTAAAAAAATACCTGTATGTGTAATAATGTAATTCAGGAAAATGAGGGTATAGATTAGGAGTACCAAAAAGACAATGCATTGAGACAAATTAATAACTGTTCTTTCCCGAGTAAATCCAAATATAGTTCTTCATACAAGACAATGGAAGTTATCATTCTTAATCTATATATTGTACATGTGGCTATTTGAAAACACTCACCCTATCCATGACAGAGGAGGTTTCTGAAATCTGAAAGTTTCTACTATAATTAGTAAGTATATATGAAAAGTTTCCATTTTCCCCTCTGAGCAACTCATGGAAATTATTTATTTTTATTGACAGTGGAAAGCTGAACGTGTTATGTTTTCAGTCAACAGAGGCTAGAAATGAATGTGACTGAAATCTCGATATTGAAACATTTCTGGTGCAAGGGGAAAATGAAAGGCTTTACCAATTAATTAAAAACAACACCTACACTAGACTCTAAAGACACATCGGTTAAGTTTACATGACATTTACAGAGTCCTTAACTAATTTGGGGCTTCACTATTTTTTACACATATAAGTTGGAAAATTAAAAATTAAGATAAAAATTAAAAAGTCACTAAAACCAAATCTAAAATGGAAAAAAAAACCCAACCATACTCCTTTATATATGATTTTAAAATTGATTAATTACTGATTAATTAATTAATGCCTGCCTGCCCCAGGAGAGTATAAAGAACCTGGTTTATATTCCTGAGACAGAACTGGATACTGCAACAGAACTCACTGACTTCCCTCTGTATTGAAAATAACAAAGATTAAGTTTATAAAAGAAAAAACCACAAACTTTCTTCACATTTTCTTCTGTGTTCTTTTCTCTCTTCCCAATCATAAGTACATACTTGATTTCCTTCTATTTTCAAGATATATTGTCACCAACTTATCATTTCTTTCTAAACACTGTTGGAAGGTGACATTTGGTTGGGGCAGGGAGGGCAGTTTAATTAGGGAGGTGCAGGAATTTAACATTTATCTACTTTTAACATCCCTGTATCTAATTCTGCTTATCAATAAATTTTCAAAACTCATATTTGTTGGTCAGCTGTCAGGCTCAATTAGTTAAATTTTAATGTAGACCACCAACCACATATATAATATCACATAATGGTATAAATCATACTTTATCTACACAATAAATATCATATCAATATTCAAATCATATATACTTTAATAAAATGGTTTATAAGTAAATCTGAAAATATAGGAGAGGGAAAAAGGAAGGAAAGAAAGACATTTTCTTTTCCCATTTTCTATCAATATATTCTGGCAAATTCTAAAATTGGTGTGTTATGAAATTCTGAAATCTGTGATCTGGCAAAATCTCACTACACAAAGTTGGATAATTATTTGGAACTTTGTGCTTATTCAAAGAATCTTTCTTACTCAAAATGGATATTCCAATTTTTGAAATCCACTCAAATTTGGAGAATGGAAACATAGTTTTTCTTGGAATAATCACTTTGTATACTTACTGAATTTTTATTATTTTTTACGTTATAATCTGAGAGAACACGCATTCGTTCTTTTGTATTTGGGCAGGGCAGAAGTGTACTATTTAAACAACTGGTAGGATAAATGACGGAATACTGATATTTGTCTTAGGATCATAACAAAATTATCTTTTTTAAAAATAAGATCTCTCTTTTTTTTTAAAAGATTTTATTTATTTATTTGACAGAGAGATCAGGAGTAGGCAGAGAGAGAGAGAGAGGAGGAAGCAGGCTCCCTGCCAAGCAGAGAGCCCGATGTGGGGCTCGCTCCCAGGACCCTGAGATCATGACCTGAGCCAAAGGCAGAGGCTTTAACCCACTGAGCCACCCAGGCGCCCCGACAAAATTATCTTTAAAGAAAGAAATCTATGTGTGTGTGCCTGGGAGGGAGGGGTTGTGGGGTTGTTAGTGTGTGTGTGTGTGTGTATGTGTATGAGATTCATATATATATATATATATATATATATATATATATATATGAATGAATTTTTCACAGACATTTCTAAGATATGTTAGTTCTACTAGCAGGAGAATAAAAAAAATTTAGAACACTCCAAAGTTCAGCTCCATGAAATAAAAAATATTTCTCCTCTCCCACAGTAGTTCATAAAATCAATGAAATGTTTCATTGACCTAACCAGTGACTATGTAAAAGTGTTATGTACTTCTATTTTGGAAAGAAAAAAACCCACAAAACTTGATTAGAAAAACAAACACACAAACATAACTGCAGTAGAACTGAATCCTTACTAGAAGAGATAGCTCTGGCAACCTAGAGAGAACAGTCTCCTCTGAACCCATCACAAAATATTCTCTTCCGGGACTATCAACAAAAGGAGAGGTTTAATGAAGCAGGCAGGGTTGGGGGGGGGGTGTGGGTGTGGAGGGAAAGAAAACCCAGCTTTTACTATTTTTCAAAAGGAACAACCTGCCTCTAAGTCAAAATCTGACCAAAAACTCATCTTACACTTCTGCATCAGAGACTGATACTCTTCCAGTATCCATTCTTCCAGTATCTTCCTCCACAGGCCCTTTGACCTTCAGGTGTGAACCTGGCCTTGCTTTCAGGAGCAACCAATGAGAATTAAGGGAAAATGGCACGAATCTTCACCCCTTCTGCCTTATCAGCTGGAACGTGGATGCGAAGTCTGGTGCCCCCATGAGATAAACTGGGAAGCCTCACACAGGAAAGCAACAGGATGGAACTTGTCTGACTCTCTCACATTGTTCAAAAGGGCCACACCAGCCTTGAAATGCCTCCAGATTTCTTGAATGTGGGAGAAAAAGAACCATCTATTTTGCGTAAGGAACTGTCACCTCTTATTCAGTTACTTAACACTCAAACCTGATCCCAAGTCTTACTCATTCCCCACCGCACAGAACAGTCTACATTTGTTTCTGTTACTTAGGGATTCTCTCATTTGAGATCATGTTTTCCTGAGCATAATACAATTTTTTTTTAAAAGTAATACTATGAACAACTTTCTTCGAACAGCTGCCACTAGTGAGTCTTATCTAAGAATTCTAAAAAAATAACAAAATGTGTTTTATTTATTTATTTATTTATTTATTTATTTATTGAGGAGGGGATGGTACTTGAACTCATGACCCTGAGGCAAGACCTGACCTGAGATCAAGAGTCGAGCCACCCAGGCACATTGGATCTTTCTGAATGAAAAACTGTTAAAGGAAGCCTAGCAGCAGAATTTTGGTAACTGAAAAGGTAGGCCCGCAGGACAGAAAAGACATGGTACACAAATTAGAAAGGCAAATTAGAGTCATAGTACGGATGAATTTTCAAATCAGTGATAATGGTTTTAAAATCACTAACAAAAATAATAGAAATTATATTTGAACAACAAAAGCAAAGTGAAAGTAAAAACAATAACGTCCTACAAATGTCTTTTCCTTGTGGCCACGACCCAGCATATGTGGCAACTCTAGAATGCATAACGAGGTCAAAAATTGGCCAAATGTAATAGCAGTTACATAGAGAGTAGTCTACACAGGTTCCAGCAATATAGCTCAAGGCCAAATCCAGGCCACTACCTGTTTTTGTATGGCTAATAAGCTAAAATTGGATTTTACATTTTTAAATGGTTATGTTTTATATAACTATATAAGTACCTACATAACAAAATACTCTCAATTGGCCTGCCAAAACTTTAATATTTACTACTCGATCCTAAACTGCCAGTGCTTGATCTGCATGATTAATCAAGTCTTTCTGACTAATACTTAAGGACAAGACAAATTCAAATTTGAGAAACTTGTGAAACTCCACAGTACTATAGTACTGTGGTATATATACTGACTATAGTCAGTATGATATTAAGAATAATCCCCACGGGGCACCTGGGTGGCTTAGTCAGTTAAGCATCCAACTCAAGATTTCAGCTCAGATTGTGATATCATGGGTGATGGGATGGAGCCCTGTGGTGGGCTCCACCCACAGTGGGGAGTCTGCTAGAGATTCTCTCTCACCCTCTCCCTCCATTTGCATGGTCTTTCTCTCTCAGGTAAATCAATCAATCAATCAATCTTTAACAATAACAAAAAAAGTCTCCACAGTTGGACTAGAAAGGCCTACTTAGAATTTGAACCACTGGTTAACAATTGGCAAATAAATTTACTTAGAATAATATCTTATGATACTCGGAGAGATGTTAGTAAGTGTTATTTGTGGTGAAAAATTAGGAAAATACTTACAGAAAGTTGAACAAAGTATTGTTTTGTATGTGTATATGTGTGTTCATTTTGCTTTACTCTGACTTCTCAGAGCCTTAAAAAAATCTCCTAGACTGGGATATGGTATACACCAGTTCCTAAATATATTTTACTTTACTTCTCTGATACCTATTAATATCTCAAAGAAAGTATAGATACAATATAGTTTGGGAAATATTTACTTCATATGATATCAAAATAAATTAGCTGGAGATTAAAAAAGTTAAATATACAAGATACATCATAAAATCTAGAAGGGAACCAATTAAAAGAAATTTAACAAATCTCTTGCAGAGTTAGTACTCTCTTGACTAAAGAAAAATGGAGTAAGTCATTAAGAAAAAGATTCACTGAAAATGTGACCATGAAAAAATAAAATATTTTTAAGTCAAAACCAACAAAAAAAGAGAAAGTATGCACAATAAATAAAATAAACAGTTGCATATATAATGCATTAAAGAATTTATAGGACAATGGACATGCACAGTTAACTAAGAGAAAATATAACAAGTAACTTGCCTATGTGCCTGCACTAGTGACCCCTTTTGACTATTTTTCCTACTGACACAAAACAAAACAAAACAAAAATTCAAACTAGGGTGATATGACGGCCTAACTTAAAATTTGGCCCACTTGCCCATGGCTCTTAGGATAAAAAGCAAACTCCTTAACATGGCCGACAGGAAGTGAACTTGGCAGACTTATGCCTTTACTCTCCAGCTTCCTCTCTGCCTCCCACTACCCTCCTCCCCCAGCCACAGAACCACAGTGTAGGACACTCTTTCTCCCAGGATATTCTCTCCCTATCATCCCACTCATTTATCTCAGTTCACTTGCACATAGCCTTCAGTTCTAACTTTCAGTTCAGACTCTATTTTCTCAGAAGAGCCTTCTTCTACTGTGATTCTGTGGACTTGTATCAGATTCTCCTTTTAATAGTCTTGGCACCCTGCCCTTTCCCTTCACAGAGCTCACCTCCGGTTTTAATGAAATGAGTGTGAGACAACTGCATTAAAGTTGAATCGTCTGACTACCTGATAAACTCCACAAGGCCAGGGACCATGACTGTGTTGTTCATCTTAGTACCCCCAGCACTCAGAAGAATATCATAACAATTTTTAAAAAACAAAGCAACAACAAAAAATACTTCTGAAAAAGGATAAAGATGCTATATATTTTTAGGACAGGGAGACTATAGGTAATACTTTTCTTTTCCTACTTTTCTGCATTTTACATTTATTTTCTATGACGCATGTTAATAAAATACAGAAGTTTATGATGGACCCATATCTAAATAAGTAAATATAATAAGTGAAAATCAGACTCTTTAAAAAATTGAGGTGGTGAAACTTGATCTTGTGCAGAATTAATTCAAATAGAAAACTTAGCACATATTTATTGAAAAGGAAAATGTTCTTGATGTAGAGTTAACTGAAAAAATATACCATAAAATAGTGTACCTGATATGAAACCATTTTATGGTTATATAAGCCATATAACCATTATATGACTATTTTGATTTATGAAAACTTGGCAAGTACTAGAATTTCATATACTACAACCTTTAAATGTGATAATCTCTGGGTACTAACTAAAAGGTCTTTTTTTTCTACAAGGTCGTTTGCTTTTCTACATTTTTAATGCTTTCGGTTTGTATACATGTTGGGAAAAATCTAATCTCTTTTTTCACATTTACATTTTGGTTCAATTTGCAGCCCATTTTTAGGAATACATCTATTTTTTTCAAGTAAGAAATGCCTTAAACTACCCTACCTACTTCTTACAGTATCATACCAATTATTTTCTACAGTTTGTTTTATTAAAGCATACCTGACCCAAAGGTACTTCACATAAACTTATTATACCAGTCTTTTTAACAAGTTCATGGCACTGATAATATGGTATTACAAATTATCAATATCAATTTTCCAATACTGCAAGCCTTCTAGATTCTATTGTTGTAATGTGAGTCATCACCTACGCTTACATCCATAAAACTTCCCCAAAAGTCACCATAATCTTAACTAAGAGAAGCCGAAAAACATTTTTGAAAAATTATTCTGCAGAACACTATTTTCCACTTATTCCAAACAGCACAAGGTCTGCAGGAAATGAAATGAAACCATGGTAACCAACTAAACCTATCATGAGCTATCAGATCAAAAGAACACATAGTACATTACACGTCAACGCCTACCACCAGCACAATCTTTCCCCGGTTCTTTTTAATCCTTCTTCCTATACATGAAAAAAGCCTTCAACCGGTTTTTATCTCATAAAAATGTGAAAGCCCCTTTACCAGTATCTACCAGTATCTATCTGTAATTCTCTGACTTTATCCAGGAACTCTGGCTGAGTTTACCTTTAAGAGTCAACCTCATGCTCTGAGATTCAATTAAGAAATCCTGTAGGGTTTTTTCCCCCCCAATTATTAGCAAATTACATTTTTTACTTCAATGAATTTTATGAGTTTTTTAAATACAGGAGCAATAGTTTCTTCATACTAAATCTTCAGCACTGTAAAGATAAAAACATATTCTCACAGGAATTTCTTCCTTAATAGAATCTTACCAGCATTCCAAACTCAAAGACACAATAAATTAAATCATAACTGCACATAATACAGAAAAGCCCCTTTTGTCCTCTTGCCCATTCTGTCACCAATCATCAACCCCCATCCTAGGAACTGAAGCTAAATCCAGAGAATCTAGCTCAACATGTTCTTAAACTACCAACCATCAGTTAAAATGAAATAAACAATGTATTGATGGCTTTTGTCAGGCATTAATTGTTTATTATGTAACTATTTAGCCAGAGAAACAATAGGGCAAGCCTCCATAAAGACTAAGGATTATCGGGGCACCTGGGTGGCTCACTGGGTTAAAGCCTCTGCTTTAGGCTCAGGTCATGATCCCAGGGTTCTGGGATTGAGCCCCGGTTTCGGTTTCGGGCTCTCTGCTCGGCAGGGAGCCTTCTTCCCTTCCTCTCTCTCTGCCTGTTTGTGATCTCTGTCTGTCAAATAAATAAATAAAATCTTAAAAAAAAAAAAAAAGACTAAATGCTGTGGTTAGCCGCTCTCTAAAGTGATCACTTAATATATTCTTTCTTTTATATAAAAATATATGCATATGTAATGTGCCACAAAATAAAATGCAAACATGCCATAAAAAATACATATATTTTATGCACAACGAATTTCTGAACAGATAGACACCTAATTGCGAATGACATTTTTTCTAAGAAGTGGAACTAGAAGCAGCATGTGGTAGAAAAGAAAGGTTATTTGACATTATTTGGAAAAAAAATTCAACCACATCCACATGTTGATTTCATAATCGTAATAGATGTAGTAAATTACATAAATGCAGAATGTGATTATTTTTATAGATGACTATTATTTTTCTTTATTCAAGCTGACTACAAAAATTATTTTTGTAAGTACAAATGATCACCAAATGATTTTATCATGAAATTTTAGTTTAAATAATTAAACTTATACATATTTGATTTTGCTTTTCTCTTTTTGGGGGGGCAGGGGTGAAAAGTTAACCCTTAAGGATTAGTTAGAGTAAGTCTTATCCTAAAAGTCTTTAGAGAGGATTGGTAGGCTTTATAAAAATGATAATGTGTTAACTTAAAAGTCTTTACTAAAAAATTCAAAAGCTAAGAGTTTACTTTTCTGCCACATTCCTTGTCAACTTAGAGAAGTGCTGCATGATTTAGTGTTGTTTTGGATATTGTTTTTAACTACTTATATCCTCTATTATTTTTTAAGATTTTATTTATTTATTTGACAGAGGGAGAGAGATCACAAGTAGGCAGAGGCAGGCAGAGAGAGAGGGGGAAGGAAACAGGCTCCCTGCCAAGCAGAGAGCCCAACACGGGGCTCGATCCCAGGACCCTGAGATCATGACATGAGCTGAAGGCAGAGGCTTAACCCACTGAGCCACCCGGGTGCCCCTTTATTCTCTATTTCTTAGCTTTTTGCTCTTTAGCAAGTTAACCCTTGGATTCCTTACTATAAAATGCAGAAAATACAGTATATACCACATGGGCTTATTTCATAGATCACACTCAATTTTCCAACCTGTATGTCCTGAAAAGAGGTTGCAGGTTAAAAAATACAAAAAGTGTCCAGCCATTTTAAAGACCAGGAAGGTATGATGCAGCTGAAGTCCTTGGGCTGGTCACATTGGGCCACATTAAGGTAAATACAGTACATTTACTTTAGTGTACCATAGAACATCATAATTTTCAATGGGTGCCACAATATGAAAAAGTATTGGAAAATACTCAAAGATAATGCACATAAAGTATTTACCATAGTGTCTGCCTGACTCAGGAAATATTCAGTAAATGCTATCTCTTACTATATTTATAAAACTGTTAAGTCCATTAGTAAGATATTTATGTATGCCAAATCATTCACAGGAAAGGAGGCACGTTATCAACACATTCTGGGGCAGTATCTGTTACCAAGAAACAGATCTTAAATTAAGAGAACCTGGTAGGCTTTCCACTGCACCTTACAGTAGATACGTAAGTCAGATTCCAGTTTCCCTTTACAAAGCAGATAACCAGAGTAAGTTACCTCTCTACCATCAAAGTTCCTGTCAATACACTCTAAAATGTACTTGAAATTCAACTCCATCCTCAATGCTCTGTGGAATGTGCCTTATGTTGTGCCTTAAGAATACAAAAACCAAAAATATCTTGAAATCAGCTTTTTTAATTTCTCTATCTTGGTTTTAAATCCATTGCAAAGTATGCATACTTTCGAGATAGAACTGAAGCTTAAACAGACAGTATATGAGTGAATATAAGACCATAAAAACACGACAAATGTAGTACCATTCAAGAGTGCACATCAAAACCACAGTGCAGTACCACTTTACCCCTACTAGGGCATCACACCTATTGTTTATTTCATTTTTTTTTAAAGATTTTATTTATTTATTTGACAGACAGAGGTCACAAATAGGCAGAAAGGCAGGCAGAGAGAGAGAGAGAGAGAGAGGAGGAAGCAGGCTTCCCGCCGAGCAGAGAGCCCCGTGCGGGGCTCAATCCCAGGACCCTGGGATCATGACCTGAGCCAAAGAAAGAGGCTTTAACCCACATAGCCACCCAGGCGCCCACACCTACTGTTTAAATCAAAGACATAATAACAAGTGTTGCAAGGACTGGAGAAATTGGAACCCTCAGACATCACTGGTGGAACTGTAAAATAGTAAAACTTTGGGAAAAAATTTGGCAGTTCTTCAAAATGTTAAACCTAGAGCCACAATATGATCCAGCAATTTCACTCCTAGATGTGTACCCAAGAGAAATGAAAACACATGCCTACACAAAGACTTTTACAGAGCATTAACCATACTAGCATATTTATAACAATGTTATTCATAATAGCCCCAAAGTGGAAACAACTCAAATGTTCATGAACTGATGAGTGGGAAACAAAAGGAAGTATATATCTATACATCAAAGTATTATTCAAATACTATACATTAATAAAAAGGAATTAAATAGTAATACATGTGACAACACAGATGAACCTTGAAAACATGCTAAGGGAAAGATGTAAAAAAAAACCACGTATTATATATTATTCCATTTTTATGAAATGTCTTTGAGGTATGAATTTGTAGAGATAAAAACATGCCAATGGTTCCCCGAGGCTGGAAGGATTGGGAATAAGAGAGAAGTGACTACAGATGAGTTTGGAGTTTCTTTTTTAGGGTGGTTAAATGTTTTAAAATTGATTATGTTGCATAACTTTGTGATTGCATCAAAACCTACTGAATTGTACAATTTAAATGGGTGAATTCATATGTTAATTATAATTCTTTAAAAAAATTTTTTAAAGAGTAAGGTAAAATAACATGCAAAAGGCAAGCTTGTGAAAAAAGTTAGGGGGAAAAGTTGGAATTTTGTAATATATTGAAACTAAGTGGTTGCTATCGGTTGAAGTTACAGAACACTCTGGACAAGAGGGAAATCTTTTTCAGTCCAAGGGGAAAAAAAGATTAAAACCCCAGGAAACAGGAAGAAAACAAATCAGTTAGTCAATGAGCCCTTAACTTTTTTTCTCTATCTAATACTTCAGCAAGAAGTCTTTTAGGCTTAACAAAAAAGGGGTGTGAAAGGGAAGTCTGTGTGGCTCAGTCACTTAAGCATCTTTGTCTTGGGTCATGATCTGGGCTCCTGGGACCAATTCCTGCATTGGGCTCCTTGCTCAGCGGGGCACCTGCTTCTCCCTCTGCCTGGCACGCCACCTGCTTATGCACATTCACTCTTTTAGACAAATAACTAAATAAAGTCTTTAAAAACAGGGGGTTGTGAAAAGGAGAAAAAAAGTGGGGAAGGTATCTGAACTTAGGAAACCGAAGAAATCTGGTAGATTTTTTCCCCCTTCTTTCCCCTTCTCTGCTTCCAGCATTTAATTCTAATTTGTTGACTGGAAATGAGAAATATATCAAAGGCTCTTATACTCAACCTATAGATAAAGTTTTCTCTCCCTGAAGACAGTTCACTTGAAAAGCCATTAAGCAGAATGCTTGGCGAGATTGGAGTCCAGAAATACAGAAAGTGAGCAAATCAAATGTTTAATGGAATATCTCTCAAAGAGTGCTCCACAGAGAGCAATGAAGAGGGTCTCATAAATGAGTTTGGGAAAGGCAGTATGGTTTTTAAACAATACTCACGGGCTCTGAGAACTACTGTAGGAAAGAAGTCCAACCACTTATATTTAATGGGAGGTCACTCATGGGGTTCCTCAAATTCACCTCTCTACTACAGATAATGCTGCCAATGTTGGCCTAGAATCCCCTGTTGCACAGACCCTGAACTCGAGAACACTGTCCTCTCTGACTTCCCTTTCTATCGCCCCCAACACTGACCAATCCTTCTCCTAACCAATTATTTAAATAAGTTGATACATTCCATTTAGAGTTAAATCTTCAGAGTTTTAGAAGTTATTACCTTCCACTTTGATGCAAGGTTGCAAATTAGTTTCTTTGATTCTTCCCAAAATGAAAATCACACTATTGAATTTTTTGTGTGTGATTATAAAAATGATACACATGCACTGTAAAACAAAAAAATCAGGCAACTCATAAAGATTCCTTTAGATACTTCTTTGCTTATACCCAATAGATACCCAATAAATACATAATCTTACTTTAGTAGTATAATACCATACATACTGTTCTATATAATGAATTTTATTTTTCAAATTAACACGAACCAATACATATTTCAAAATTTATTGAATAAAAATATATATTTTCTGGGGCGCCTGAGTGGCTCAGTGAGTTAAAGCCTCTGCCTTCGGCTCAGGTCATGATCTCAGGGTCCTGGGATCAAACCCCACATTGGGCTCCCTGCTCAGCAGGGAGACTGCTTTCTTTCCTCTCGCTCTGCCTGCCTCTCTGCCTACTTGTAATCTTTGTCTGTCAAATAAATAAATAAAATATTTTTTAAAAAAAGAAGATATATTTTCTTAATTTAAAAAAAAATTTTTATTTACATAATCTCTACCCCCGAATGTGGGGCTTGAACTTATGACCCCAAGATCAAGAGTTGCATGTTCTTTGAATGGAGCCAGCCAGGTGCCCCAATAAGGTCTATTTTTAAAAATACATATAATAGATATATCTAAACATATTAACAATATGCTTTCTCAATCTTTAAATTCTCATTTGTTCTCCATTATCTAAAATTTTCCTAGGTGCGCCTGGGTGGCTCAGAGGGTTAAACCTCTGCCTTCAGCTCAGGTCATGATCTCAGGGTCCTGGGACTGAGCCCCGCATAGGGTTCTCTGCTCAGCAGGGAGCCTGCTTCTCCCTCTCTCTGCCTACTTGTGATTTCTGTCAAATAAATAAATAAAATTTTTTTAAAAATAAATAAATAAAAATTTCCTAAATAATTCTTATCATAGTGGTCAGCACAAAACTAACAGGAAAGTGCTAAGCACTGTGGGTATAAAGCATTCTCTGGAATATCCAGACACAGAATTTAGGGATTATCAAGACTCTTGCACATATGTCATCTTGCTCTTCTCCCAATTTAGAGAAGCTAAAATGAGTCAGACTCAAAAGAAATGTCTTTGGAATTGCCAAATCTGTAGTTAACATTTTTCCTCATCATGAGCCCTTCAAAATCTATTAAGATACCTGAAACCCTTGTAAAAGTTATTTTTTTTAGCCAAAGGAAAACCACCTACTAAATTAATTACCTAAATAATTCTGGAAAAACTTAGGTTCCACTAAGTTTTCCGCTCATTATTCTTTTGCTTTCACAATGATCCTTCCAAATTACAAATGTAATCATCACCCCCTTCTATTAAAAGTTTTCAGTGACTCCCATTTCCTAAAGATAAAGTCCAAATTCTTAAGGATGAAATACCAGGTTTTCCTGGCACTCTGACTGCCAACACTTCCTGTACCCCCAAGCCCCAGCAGCCTGCCATGCACTGAATGTTCCACTCTGTTCTATATCTTCCTTCCTTGGCTGTTTCTTCCCCAAATGCTTGTTTTTCAATACACTCTATTTTTCTACCTGGCATACCTCTAGTCTACCATTAAGAGCCAACTTAAATGTCTTCTTTCTTGACCCAAGTTGATAGTACTGCCAAAACACCGAAGCTCAAAAAACACTACAATTTTTGGTGAGGCAGTTATCTGAGAGATTATTTTAATTTCCCAATTTAACAGTGAAGACCAAGCTCCTGACGTTGACAAAAGCCATGGACACATTTACAACACACAAGGCATAAATATTTTAAGGTATATAATTAGGTTTTCCAATCATCTTTAAAATATTGAATTACTTTAAAGTCAGTTTGGAAAATATTTTAAGTCAAGTTTTGAAAAAAATTATAGGCAAAAGGACATCAAAACAGAATTTACAAAGCTCTAGCCTCATATACAACTTTCTTTGGAGCTAATACCAGATACTCTCACTTATTTACCAAAGCTAAAATTGGATATACTACTTTAATCAGAGATTGATCAGGACTAAAAGGTTTGAATAATTATACCACAGATGGATCCTCACTGTCAAACAAGGAAACTACTTTAATGAATACCCACTATTTTATATACTATGTGCCTTGTATCCATTTTCTCTCCTCACTCAACCTGCTTCCTTCTTTAAAATAGGAAAAGAAAACTAGATTTTGTTTGTTCGTCCAGATTCCCTCTCAAGCCTTATCTTCCAGAAGAAACTGATCCCATCTCCCAAGCTCCAGAACCATGGGCTGGTTAGACAAGCAATCAATCAGTACGTGCATTTCCTTGCAGACTGATATTGGCTCAGGGGTGGGAAAGGGAGAGCTGCGGAGGCCTGGTCCACTTGAAGGGAAGGAGGCATGAGAAAGGAGAGGTTCCCTTGTACTCTATGGCCAGGCATAAAGAAGGACGCGTACACCTCTGATGACCCTTGGCAGCCACTTTCTGACTACAAGAAAAGCCACTCTTAGACCAGAGCTGATGCTGTGAGCGGCCCTGAATAGAAATGAGGTAACAAGTTCTTGATAACATCACTAGGGCACTGATCATCCATGTTACTGCATTTCCAAATTTCTCATTAGGTATTTCCTTAAGTAATTTATTGTTTGAGCCAACAGAGTTTGCCTGTTTTAGATATCAGATAATACTTGCAGTTGAACGAATCTCAATTGATAGAGAATTTGATTCTTTTAGAAAGGCTGCTGCTGGGATGCCTGGGTGGCTCAGTCGGTTAGGCAGCTACCTTCTGCTAGGGTCATGATCCCACAGTCCTGGGATCAAGCCCCACATTGGGTTCCTTGCTCAGCGGGAAGCCTGCTTCTCCCTCTGCCTGCCACTCTGCCTGTGCTCGCTCTCTCTCTCTCACAAATAAATAAAATCTTTTAAAAATAAATAAATAAATAATAAAAAAAGGCTGCCGCTAATTACAGACTTTTAAAAGGTCTCTTTTGCCACCTAATGGGATTATAATCCCTACTTTACACATAAGAATCTAAAGCTCAAAGAGGTTAAATATATATAATAAGATTAGGCAACTCGAACTCATGTTTGTCAGGCTCTAAACTACTACAGCTATTTCCAAAGTTCTATAGTGAGAGCAGGTAACTGAAATTCTATTTTGTGACAGATGTTTTAAAATCTCAATTCTTGATTCTCTCTGACCTTCTTCACTTTCAACCTATATGTTTACTGAAAGTTCTCCTGTTTAGGTCAGTAAATGTTTCTTCTTTCAGGGATACCTGGGTGGTACAGTCAGTTAAGCATCTGACTCTTGGTTTCAGCTCAGGTCCTGATCTCAGAGTTTTGAGATCGAGCCCCGCATCGGGCTCCATACTTAGCAAGGAGTCTGCTTGGGATTCTCCCTCTGCACCTCCCTCTGCTTGCTCTTGTGCTTGCACGCGCACTCTCTCTCTCTCTCTCGCAGATAAATAAATAAATCTTTAAAAAAAAGTTTCTTCTTTCAGCTTTCTTTTCTAGTTTTGGTAAAATGCATACTTACATTTTTCTTGTCAGTAAAAATGAACAAATTTAGCAAATCAGGCCACTGAGGAAAAGGGATATCTTTATATCAAAGGGAACCAGTGTTATCAAAGAGCACAATACATCAAAGTAATGTATAACTTTAGTACTGACATCATATTAAATGTGCAACATCAATATAAAGAGGTGTTTTAATATTTCCAAGGAAATTCTTGGATGGAATCCAAGCAAGTATGCCCCACATTAAATGAATGGCTTAGGAAAATAATAGTGAAATCCTAGAGTTGAGCTATGATTCCAATTCCACCTATTAGCACACTAAAGACAGAAAAAGTATCCAGTTCTTGAAGATCAGAATGTTATTTACACATTTGTTCAGAGAGTAAAGGTCTTTTTTGCATTCATATCAATTTTATGAAAATTTCAGATAAACATAGTGAAAAAACTAGTTTTGAATGTGTTGTGATTAGACCTATATGCAGAAACTGGTTAGACTCTTATCAGGTATAGCAGTGGCAATGAGAATATAGATAGCAAATATCTAAAAGATCATTTCATATGAACACTAATATTAACTCTTCACTGGTCTTTTTTTTTTTTTTTTTTTAAAGATTTTATTTATTTATTTGACAGAGAGAGATTACAAGTAGGCAGAGAGAGAGAGGAGGAAGCAGGCTCCCTGCTGAGCAGAGAGTCCAATGCGGGACTCGATCCCAGGACCCTGAGATCATGACCTGAGCCGAAGGCAGCGGCCCAACCCACTGAGCCACCCAGGCGCCCTTCACTGGTCTTTTCACCTTATTTCACTACTTCCAAGAATTCATGGTGCAGTACTTATGTAACTCTATCAGATATTTATAGTGAACAATTGTTTTAATGGCTCATTATTCAAGAAAATACAGGAAAAGATGGAGAAATTCATCAGAGAATTAGAATCGAAAAAAAAGAAAGAGAGGAAGAAAATTCTGTACCTAAGTAACACAAAATATGAAACCAGGAACTCAGTGGATTGGTTTAACAGCAGGTCAAAAATAGTAGAATACAGGACTAGTGAACAGAAAGATGGGTCAATAGAAAATGTCCAAACTAAAGTTCAGAGAGATAAAAGTCGGAAAGTTAGTCAAGAGGCAAAAAAATTTAGAATAGTAAGAAAATAATTTATTCTGAATAAACCTGTAGTTAGAGAAATACTAATGGAGTTTTTTCAAGCTAAGGAAAGATAATTCCAAGAAAATGCAAAATTATAGGAAAAAATGAAGAACAATGAAGGGGTTAATATAGGAGTAAATAGAGACAAATACTGACTTTTCTGTTTATACAATAACAATTAGGTATTGTGGTTTATGGTATATGGAAATAAAACATCTCAAAATAACAAGATAAAAGGTAGGAGGGAGGGAAATGGAAATTAGAGTATTCTAAGATTCTAGCATTATTAGGAAAATGATAGAAACAATCATTTATATTAAATATAAATGAGCCAAGGCCATATGTTTTAACCTCTAGTTTAACCATTAAAAGAAGAGTAGAAGAATGTATTACTCAAGTGGGAGGAAAAAATGCAATAAAAAATTGACTTGTAGGGGTGCCTCAGTGGCTCAGTCAGTAATCATCTGTCTTCAGCTTGGGTCACGATCCCAGGGTCGTGGGATCAAGCCCCCTATCGGGCTCCAGGTTTGGCAGGAAGACTGCTTACCCTCTCCCACTTTTCCTGTTCATGTTCCTGCTCTCACTGTCTCTCTCTCAGTCAAATAAATAAATAAAATCTTTAAAAAAAATTGACTTGTAAACAAAGAAAGAGAAGCATAAAACAGGAGAGTTACATAGAAAATAAGATAGTATTTAAATCAAATATATCAGCAATTACATTAAATGTAAATGGATTCTATATTTTTAGCTGAAATTAAAAACTCGGAACACCGAAAACAGAAATAAAGGACAAGTCACAAACTTGAAGGAGACAATTCAATATATATATAACCAAATGATGAGTAGCCAGAATAAATGACTTTTATAAATCAACAAGAAAATGACAGAGTAAGGGATCTGAATGCAAATTTCACAGAAGAAAAAATGTGAATAGTAAATAAACACAAAAAGATGCTCAACCTCACTCGGAATCAGAGACATTCAAATTAATCAGCAGACACCATCAGCCTGCCATAATATCTGACAGTATTAAGTGAAAACAATAGGAATTCTTATACAGTGTTGTGGAATAAACTGTGCAACTAACTACTTTGGAAAAAATTACTCATTATCTAATAAACCAAAAGCAGCAACTTTACATCTAAGTAAATATTCTAGAGAAAATCATAATATATACCAGGAGATATTTACAAGATTATTATACATGGAGGACTCTTTTTAATAGCACCAAACTAAAAACCACCCACATGTCCATCAATAATAGGATGGATAAATAAATCGTAGTATATTTATTTAGTGGATAATATCACAGTGTAAATAAATCAATTATAGCCATGTTCTAAAATAAAGAAAAAATCTCAGGAATATAATGTGGAATGAAAAAAAACTGAAGAATACATTCTACATGTCCTATTTATTTAAAGCTCAAAAATGAACAAATCAAAACAATGCATTATGTAGGGATAC
The DNA here is from genome assembly GCF_009829155.1 of Mustela erminea. NCBI lineage: Eukaryota > Metazoa > Chordata > Mammalia > Carnivora > Mustelidae > Mustela > Mustela erminea. Next base: position 70,091,125 of record NC_045621.1, read on the forward strand.
AAACATATGTTATAAGCTAGTAAAGAAAAGTGAGAGAATGATAATCAAGATAGATTAGCCAGTGTGAGGGACAGGAGGAAGAAGGAAGGATTGGGGTAGGTATATACAGTACAAATGAGACTCCAAAGGCAACAGCTATTTCTTAAAATGCAGGTTGGGCACATAAGAGTTATAGTAACATGTTATTTAATAATTTTTAAATAACTATAATATAAATATAATTTTTATATTTCTTGTAAGTATTCCTTTGCATGTTCTTAACATTTAATAAAAAGTATGTTTTATATGACAATATATAACATGCACTAGTCCTACCCTTTCATATGTCATTCTATATGACACTGAACCTAATTTTTTTCTAGTGAGAATGATAAGATATTTTTAAAGAATTAATTCTAAACTATGAAAATCATAAAAAATGTTTTCAAAAGCAAACTCCTTAGATTTTCTTAGTTTTTTTTAATAACTGATAATTACAATATATCATTAAACTACAACTAATCCAAATGTTGTCAATATCAATACACAGAAAATCCCAAAGTCACTCAACTACTTCATGCTTCCTGAGGTATAATCCAGTGCTTGGGCTAGCATTTTATCTTCAACTACACATTCCAACCATGCGGATGCCTGTCCATAGACTTTCATCGTATAAAAATCTTTCTTTAAGCAACAATCATTTTTCTTGAACTGAGGAGTGAATATGAGCAAAGGCAAAGCCAGAAAAACCTGGCCTGAAATTCAGGCTGAGGTCGGGTATGGGAGAAGATGGTGCTCAAGAGAAAACTAAGATGTTAACTACAGAAGACCTCCCATGCTCAAAAGCAACTTGTGTTTTTTTTTTTAAATTAACACGAAAAAAATATTTGCTATGGGATGCAGTGTCTGATACAATGCGAGGTGAAGGCCTCTAAATGTGGCAGTGCCAGGGCCTACAAACACCTTAAAATAGAACTAAGAAGAAAAAGAAGAGTGAGGTCTTGGTTTCAGTTGTGCAGACCGACTAAATGATAGTGTCATCAGCTAATAAAGGGAATACAGATGTTACAGCATATTTGGGAGGAAAACTGATGAGTTCAGTCTTGGACATCATGAGGCTGAGGTGCCAGTGGAGCAAGCTGACTCCAGGTACTTGTTTTTAACTATAGGGGCTGTGGTTATCAGAGTAAACGCATAATGAACATTGACAGCCAAAATTTATGAAACTGGCTCCCCCAAATGGGTCAGGCATTATGTTGAAAACAAAACAAACTGATGTGAATTGGGAGAATTTTCAGTTGAAATGGGGGAATATCAGATATATCAATACAACTTCTTTTTATTTTAACACTTCCCTGCCACACACCTAGTTCAAAACAAGGAAGATCATATTTCAGCATATAAATTCCTCACAGTGTATATTCCCAAATCCCCTACTCCCACTACAGCCCATTACTCGTTACTATTTCTTTTCCCTGTACAATTTTATGGTCATTTTCAATAACAAAAGGAAGGCTGCATGTTTCCTCCAGACATATAAATTAAAAACATTCCAATCAATCCCATGTTCATCTATTCTCCAATTTCTATTGTCAGATTTCCTGCACTGAAGTGGATGGGAAGTAATTATAAAATTACAGTGTAGGAATATGGTCAGTGTATCCCTACAGTCCCTGCAGGTGGGAAGGAGGAAGAGCTTGGGAGCTCTGGGTCCTACTTCTCTCCACACTAAATCCTTGGCCCTAGGGTGTTCCCTGATGTCACTCAGTGAAAAGTGAGTGACAGCCACACTAGAAGATGAGTGGCATTATGGTATGATGGAGTACCTGAACCTTCAACGAGGTGACACTGAGCTCAAAGTCAGTTTTGTAACTTACTGTGTGATCTTGGAGGGATTTGGGGCCGAAGGTAATAAAGGGGAAAGGAAGAGAGTGTTGTGCAGATATCTGTCTCTCCCTCACCCCACTTCCTTCTTCATTATTCTGGCCCATAAGTCTTCACATGTACACTCGTTTACCACAGACACAGAGAAGACCAGACTATTCGGAAATGGGGTGTGGTAGAATCCTAAAATTACAAAATGTTTGGCATAAAAAGAGGAAAAAACTGACTTGAGGGAATTCTGTGACTTACACCAAATGTGTCTTTAGTTTATTTGGTGGTAAAATGAGTATCTGAATTCCGAGCCCAGATTTTTTTCTCTATATACCATAATTTAAACCTGAAAAACAATATAATCAAATAACTACAGGGGGATTTACACTTTTTAATTTGCCATAAAAAGCAAATTTCCATGCCTGCAACAAGCTTTATTCTCCAAGTACACAACTGATTCCAGAATTCAGTAAAAAACAGTACTGGATTATATCATTCTTTTTGTCAAGAAGATTAAGTCTTGTGGATAGGACTAAGAGCAGTCCCTGCTCACCCAAATAGGCATAGGTGACTGGAGAAGGGGTTTGACCTGGTCATATTAGAGCAACAACATCATCTTTCTGTTCTCTCACTGTGGCTACCAAAAGAAATTGCCACGCCTTTGGCCTCCATCTTAGGAAGTTTCCACACTTAAGTCTTTTCCAAAGATGAATAAATACACAAAGACAATGGATAATTATCTCAAGCCTTTGGAGAGGGAGCAATGGAGAGTGACTAAGAACACAGGCTCTGAAGCCAGATTATCTGCATTCAAATATCAGCTACAGGAATTATTAAATGTATGACCTTGGCCAAGTTACTCAACCTCTAGGTCCTCAGTTTCCCTCTCTGTTAAGCAGAGATAGTAAGAGTACATCCATCCTCGAGTTGCTGAGAAGATTAAATAAGGTCAGGGCTTGGCATGAAGGAAGCCCAATGGATAAGCATGCTGTTGTACTACTGCTCTGTTATTATTGCAGGGCTAATGGAAATATTTGTTTTCTGGGCACTGTACTAGAAGCTAAGAATAGCCAAAATACTAGGCAAAGTTCAGTTGACAGGGAAGAGCCAAGAGCTCCCAGGAAAAGCTGCTTCCATCAAAAGCCACCTAAGAGAAATGATATTGGCTTTAATCTTATGAGTTACAAAGATCTTTACTCTTAGTTTCTTTCCTTATTCAAGAAATAGATGGGAGCTAACACAGCAGGACATGGGAGAGAACCGTAAGATGAAATAGAAGAAAGCAGCTACAATAAAAATGCTTTAAAAGTTTTTCAATTCTTAATTACTGAGTGCTACCATTCATGAGGAATTTTTAAGGGTCTCAAAGCTATTAAAATGGTAATTAGGTCCCAAGAAAACAAGAACCAATTCAATTACATGCTGGATGCTTTTAAAATTTAAAGCCCTCCATTAAGAGGGTTTTAAATGAAGCACAGTTCTAATTACAGGTCCATGACCAACCTCAAAGCCAAAGTGTAGGTTCCTGGCTGACGCTGGCTCTCACGAATCAGGTAACTCCCCTCAGCCACACTCAAGAGCTGGTCTGCTTCTTCTCGGGAGATCATGCCGTGAAACCTAAGAAAAAAGTCAATTCAGAAACTGAATGCTTTCCACCTTTTTCAGTAAAGCAAGATAAAACAAAACCCTCTACCCTCTCCTGTTGTTTTCTAGACAAAGTACTGCCATATAATCGAAGGGGAGCAGTTGGGTTTAACTCTGCCTGTGTTTCTCTGGGCCTGGCCCCTGGCCAGCTTCTCTGTGGTAACAAGAACCGCACCGAAGTAGCTTCCCAATCCATTTAACAATTGTGAAATCAAAACTCACATCCATCTAAGGGAAGATCAACCACCTCTCTCCAGAGGGCCATTCCCTTCTTATGTAGCTGTCTGACCATATGGACATACTAAAAAATATACAGCAATGTGTTCCCTTTCCTTCCTTCACACTAGTGGCGCTGCTCCAGAATTCTGGCTCACAGTCTAAGCTGGCAATTTTCCAGGACCCTGGGTTGCCCTTAATTGGCATGATTGCCCAATAATGTGCATAATCTGCATCACTGGATACTCAAGCCAAAAGCAAACAACAGTAATAACTTGCTTTCACTCCCTGCTAGAACCCTCTTTTTCATTAACAGGAAAAAGGGATGAAGAAGAAAAAAACATAACACATTCTTTACACAGACAGCAGATTCATCTATACCATTTTGACATGAAACACTGAAAAAGAAAAAAAAATGTCAGTGGTGACTGATGATTACTATTAAAAAGAGAAAACCACCTTATATCTGTATGGTGATTTACAAAGAACTTAAACATACATTATGTTCTTTCAGTAATTCAAGGATAACTGAACTGAGAGACAGCTCGAGGAAAACTCTGTGGTTTTTACTGGTGTAAAAAACAGCAGTCACTTGATTTCGGAATGATAGATTTAAAAGGCCCCAAAGTGGCAACATAATAATTTAAGGACTTTACTAGGGAGCAAGTGGCAAGTTTTTGGGAGTGTTTCCTCATGAGGATGGCTCAGTCTTTCTCAATGTAAGTGTTAAAACAGTTCATGGTACGTATGTCCAAATCATGACAATCAGAGCATCTAGGTTCAAAATGGACTCTGGGAATTTCTTATCTCCATATATTTCTCAATAATGAGTCCGGAACCAGATCCATCAGACTCTGCCAGAGGCAAGAAGACAGTAACCTACCACTGGCAGTAACGCGTACCATTAGATTAGCATACTGGCATACTGTTTTAAGTTTACATGACATCAGTTAGTAAAGTTGGTAAATTTTAATATTTATTTATTTTTAAAAACTCTACTAATTTAGAAGAAAATCACATTCAAGGATACAACCTTTGGAACAGAACTTGACAAGGATATTTAAAGCACTGTAAATCTGTTCATACCATTTGAACCAAAATTTCTATCCCAGTTAAAAAGCTTTATGCACCTATTACTTTTAATAATACAGTTTAGAAGCAAAAACATTTGGCAAAAAATGCCAAAAGCAGCAAAGTGACCAAGTTATGGTACAACCATAAGAAACATCAGTGGCTCCCTGCCAACTCTTAAGTGTCCATGCTCTAGCCACAAAAGTCTTGGAAACTTGAAGAGAATTCTTAAAAATTTCAAATACTTGCTATATATGTTATTGTGTACCTGATATAATCCTAAGTCTTGAAAAAAATGATTTTATTCAAGGAATGATGGGACTATAGGTGATTTTTATTCTTTTTTCCAAAAGGTTTTATTTCTTTCTTTTAATAATCAGAAAAATTAAGCATTTAAAAAATTTTTACAACATTCTTCATAAAATAAAAAATGTTCATTATTAAGTTGAAAAATTCAGTCTATAAAACTATAATATCTCAATTTTGTAAAACTATTAGGAAAATAGATTTTCAAAAGGTAATATTTCAGATTGTTAATACTAGCTATTGCTGCATAGCATAAATTTACTTACAGAAAACCTGGAAAATAAAGAAAAGTGTAAAAATACAATGAACCACCCCTACCCTGCCGTATGTACCTACGTACATACAGATATGCTTATGTATGATATGCTTAGTATATACATATACACACAAATACATTTTTCTCATACATGTCTAGGATTATTTATTCATATGACTTGCATCTTTCTTTCAACTTCATTCCACATATACATTTTTCCATGCTATTTTCTTCTCTATACTTGTCTTTATTTTCCATATTTTCACCAATAGAATAACTATTTTTTTTTAAGATTTAATTTATTTATTTCACAGACAGAGATCACAAGCAGGCAGAGACACAGGCAGAGAGAGAGGGAGGGAAGCAGGCTCCCTGCTGAGCAAAAGCCTGATGCGGGGCTCCATCCCAGGACCCTGGAATCATGACCTGAGCTGAAGGCAGAGGCTTTAACCCACTGAGCCACCCAGGTGCCCCAGAATAACTGTATTTGTAATCAGAAAAATAATTTAATTCACTCAAACTTGAATACCTCTTTCATCTTGTTTGTATTTTTAGCAATGCATCCATTTACCTGTCTCTCTTACATATTCCAATCTATAAAATGTTTTGTCATAATCCATACTTACTCTCTTCCATAATACTTTGGTCTGTTTTCTACCTATTTGGGAAGAAAAAAAAGATATTTGTGAAAATGCAAATGTTCAGAACCTAACTCAACATTTTGTATATGTGGCAAATTAAGGTATATTTTGAGATAAAGAATTAGAATAAAATTTGAAAAATCAGAGTCTGGAGAGTCTCAATTCTATCAGCAGGTTAATTGTGCTATTCGAACTTGTCACTTCATCTCTCACATCTATTCCTTATCTAAAAAGGGCTGTGTATGTAAAAGAATTGGGTTAAATTTGATCTTTCATTTCTAGGACTTTATGAATCTAATAAAATATTTACATCACTTAATCCAAAAAGTAAAGTAAAACATCAATCTCCTAGTGCCACAATTGTGTCAGAACAGACTGTGGCTTTCTCACCCTTCATCTTCCTTCCTGTTACTCCACATTTCCCATCCCATTCATGCCTCCGTTTAATCTTGCCCTTTTCCTCTCCCATCAGCTCTTCCCTCATCAGAGTTCATCCCTCTCCTCCTCCCTGCAGTCCAGGCATACCACTGCAGGTGTACTGGCTGTGGCTAAAGAAGGGCCCTGCAGGGAAGAGTCTAAGGAATCTGTACTGAGGAAGACTGAAAGAGAGTATTTTGACCATCCATTTAATAAACATTTACTGAATGCCAACGGTGTGATATGCACTATCCTTCGTAGAAGGGGACATATCGCTGTAATAAAACAAAAACTATCATTACTCTTTTGAAACTTAGAAACAGACAAGAAGTTTCAAGGAAAAAAATTGGGAAAATATAAAGTAGTAATAAGTGCTATAATAAAAATAACAATGGGTAATGTAAAATGATGGGCTAATGAGGTATTTAAGCTTGGTGGTCAGGAAAGGCCTCTGTGAGAAGGTGACATTTTAATAGTGTTCTGAATGACCTGAATAGACATTTTTCAAGAAGACATGCAGATGGCAAACAGACACACAAAAAGATGCGTGACATCACTTATTTTCAGGGAAATGCAAATCAGAACCACAATAAGATATATCACCTTATACCAGTCAGAATGGCTAGACTAAGAAACACAAGAAACAACAAGTTTTGGCGAAGATGTGGAGAAAAAGGAGCCCTCGTGCACTGTGGGTGGGAATGCAAAGTGGTGTAGCCGCTGTGGGAAACAGTATGGAGGATCCTCAACAAATTAAAAACAAAGGGGTACCTGGCTGGCCCAGTCAGTAAAACACAAGACTCTTGATCTTGGTTGGGGTTGTGAGTTCAAGCCCCATGTTGGGTGTAGAGCTTACTTTTAAAAAAAAATTAAAAATAGAAATACCATAAGATCCAGTAATTCCCTACCAGGTATTTACCCAAAGAAAATGAAAAACACGAATTTGAAAAGATATTTGCAACCCTATGTTTATTGTTATAAACATAGTGTTGTATAGTGTTATATTTATAATAGCCAAATTATGGAGGGAGTCCACATGTCTACTGATTGATGAATGGATAAAGAAGATAAGGATAAAGGATAAAACGAGGATAAAGAAGATGTGTGTGCGTGTGCGCGTGCGTGCACGCGCGCACACACACACACACACACACACACACACACACACACACACTGGACTACTACTCAGCCATAAAAATGAATGAGACCTTGACATTTGCAACTACATGGAGATATTAGGCAACATGAAATAAATTGGATAGAGAAAGACAAATACCGTATGATTTCACTTATAAGGGGGATCTAAAAAACAAAAGGAACAGACTATTATAATACAGAGAACAAATTGCCAGGGAGGAAGAGGGAGGGGATGTGTGAAGTAGATGAAGGGGATTAAGAGGTACAAAATTCTAGTTATAAAATAAGTCACAGAGATAAAAAATACAGTATAGAGAATATAGTCAATAAGGCAGCAATAACGTTGTACAGTGACAGATGGTGACTACACCTATGGTGGTAAGCACTGAGTAACCTATAGACTTGTTGAATCAATATGTTGTATATCTGAATATAACAATGTATATCAATTATACATCAATAATTTAAAAAATTAAAAATTAAATTACAACAGATTTTAAAATATTTTAAATTAATAAAAATTTTTAAATGAAAATAAATATATTTACACCAATATATACCAATAGGGGACTAAGTAAGCTGAATTATAGTAAATGCAGTTTGGAGGAATGATGTAGATCTACAGGGACTAACATGAAGAAATCACCAAAACAAACCACTGAATACAAACGTAAGTTATGGAATAATTATACAGTATGACACCAATCAGGAAAAGCCCATGTACACTAATACTTTAATATACATTTATAGACTAGAGCGATATCTGGAAAAATATACACCAAATTCAAATGGTTTCCTTCCAGGAAGGTTGGGGAGAACTGAACTAATGGGCCCACTGGGAAGGCAAAAGAGAGACTTCAGTATTATCTATAATAGAATATTTTAAATAAAGAATGCATTAATGCACTGCTGATATAGCTGATATTACCTTAAAAAAAAACCAGAAATTGAGATTAACTTTTGTGTAATTTAATATTAGAGTCTCAAACACATTAGGATATATTCCCCTCAATGGGGTCCCTCAAATCATAAGATCTTTACAGGTGGCTGAAGGTAAAAAGCACTTTATCAAGCCTATGGGAATGAAGCAAAATGAAAGTTCTTAAATACACTCTACTCAATGATGACAATTCTCGACCAGTACAAAGAAGTGGTGTGCCTGAAATCCTGGTGGCCTTAAATGGTGCAGCAGTCCAACAGTGTTAAAACCCAGGACAATACTGATTAGGCGAAAGTCCCGCATTAGATGTGTAACACACTTCCACGGATTGCGTAAGTAGTCATCTTCATAACACAACTGATTAGGTTTTACACTGCTGAATAATTATTTTGTTTTACCCAAAAGAACTTTGAATTAAAGGAAATTAGGTAAACATTGAATGCTTAATACAGTACTGTTTTAATAATCAATTAAGTCCAAGATAAACTGATAAAGTGACAAAGCAATTGCCTCTTTTCTGCTTTACTATTATGGGAATATAAAATAAAACAATTTAAAAAAATTTTTTTAAGGTTTTTATTTATTTGACAGAGAGAGACACAGTGAGAGAGGGAACACAAGCAGGAGGAAGGAGAGAGAGAGAAGCAGCAGGGAGCCTGACTTGGGGCTCCATCCGAGGACTTTGGGATCATGACTTGAGCCGAAGGCAGACGCTTAACCAACCAAGCCACCCAGGCACGCGCCCTGAAATAAAACAAGTTTAAACTAACTCTTTTTTTTCTCTTTTACCTAGATAGTGAAGGAGATCAGAATATGCCACTTCAGCATAAGGATTATTTTGAGCAGAATGAGATTAAGAAATCCCAAACACAGAAGGAACAAGGAGGCCTCCCTCTTTCACCTCAAAGCGGGCATATATTTCCCTTTGTAAAGGTGTCCCCTCCCATAACAGAGAGAGAAAAACACAAAGACTCCAGGGACACTTCTTATCAACTGAGATGGCTGGAGCCTGCATAATACACTTTACCAAACCCCTTACTTACTGAACAGTTCCTGATCACCTTTCCACAACTCACCCTAACCCCTCTGAGGCCCAAACCCCTTTTGCTCTGTCTGGGCTCTCAGCACACATTATTAGTCCTTGTTAAAGTGGTATGTAAGCCACTGGCTGAAACTGCCTGCTTGAGGTTTTCATTTATTTGCTGGGGGCCCCTCTTCCCCTGTGTGCATATGAAATAGACCTTTTCTACTGTTAATCTCTCTTTGGTCAGTTCAATTTGCAGGCCCAAGACACTGAACCTAAGATAAAGAAGTTTTCCCTTCCCCACAATAGCATTTAGATTTTTGCTGATGTGTCAGATATCATTACTTAAGTAGTGATCTGCAATAGATTTTCAAACTCCTAGGACAGCATTACTTTATGACATATAATCAAATAAAAAAGGGTTAGTAATATAAACAATGATTATTAATGATTCCAATTAATTTACTTACAAATACATCCACCTGGGAATTTAAATGTTACATGGAATAATAAAAATATATTTGTGCTTATATAAACATTTATGTGCTTGTTTCTAAGTTTCAAAAAATAAAAATAAAGTTCAAAACAAAACAGACTAAAACTGGCTAAAGTCAATTTGACTAAGCAAGAAGAGATTTTAAATTAGTACTTATGTTGAATTACATGCTTTAGTTTTCTCTAATTTCCTGTGTTTAATAGTTAACATTTTTTCCATGATACCATGTCATGGGTAGGAAAAATGGAAAATGAGGGGAATAATACATATTCCAACTAGGAATAAAAGGTGCTGTAGTTTGGTTGCTACAATGTAGGTCATGCCAGCAGAGAAAGGACTAAGTCAATCATTACTGAGTATTACATTAAGTGCACAGTAAACACAGGAATTCAATAAGTAGTAGATACCACGTTATAATACTTTAAATATCAATGGAATTTGTTAACATTTACTATAGTTTTGTAACTAACGAAAAATTTTTCTTTTATTGTTATTTTTAACATAGCATTTAAATAATTTTCTTCATACATAAAACAACTTAATCAAATTCACCAACCACACTCTTTCAATTAAAGAAGTCTTATTTCGTATCTTATTTTCTACTAAAACAAGAAGAGCTCGTTTAATATATAAGCTTCTTGCTCTGCAAAGGAAATCTGAAAACAGCAGGGATAAACAATAAAAGGATTATAAATGTTAATTCCTTTCCCTCTTCACACACAATGTTATAGATTCAGCTCTCAGATTCTTATTTTTTTTACTCTGTCTCATGGCTATAGTTAAGAACAGTTGTTTCCCCCCACCACCAAATTTTTCTATTTAAATTCAAATTTAAGGAATATATATTTCTAGAGGCAATGCCACTAGAACAATGAAGCAGAACATTCAGGAAATTTCCAAAATGCTTAATATTGCTCTTTTCCAACAGTGGTATTGACTTGGTCAGAAGTCACACGAATTCTCTCTTTCTTGTTCCCATTAAAAACAGTACTCGGAGCCAGGTACTTTAAAACCTAGTCTGGAGGTCTACATGAGTCTTATAAAAGTTAGGGTATATACACATGAAATTGTAAGAAATAACAGAACCCTGGACAGTCTTTTTTCCAGGCAGCAGTCTAGAATATGTACATAAAAGCAAACCAAAGAAAAATATTTTCAAGTATCAAGATTTTGTTTTGCATTGTTTTTCAAAGTGGCTCAGTTTGGAGGCATGGAACGAGGAAAGGGGGGGGAAATGCACATTGGTATTTGCTTCCTACAGCAGTAGATACTGAATTAAATACTAGCAAGTTACTCAGTACTAACCTCTAGCTTTGGATCTATTTTAGTTTCCTGTTTTAGAGTTAGGGAGGAGGAGAGTGAGAGGGTAGAAAGAAGAGGAGGGGGAGTTTTACAACCACTCAAAGGCAACGGAAGACTGGAACTGGATAACCAGGAAGGAGGTGCTACTCTCCTACACAAAGACAATGCAGCTTTCCATGGAAGCACAAATTTTTACACCACATTTTCTAAATTTCTGGGTTTTTTTCTCACTGAACTTTACACCACAGAAAATATCCACATGGATAACAGTTAAGCTTCAACAAATCAAAAAAATTTAAACTTAAAAAAACTTCAAAAACAACAACAGAAAAACCAAACACAGAGCGAAGCCGGCATCGTGGAAGAGTAAGGACTCATCAAAGAGCTACACAGCCGGAAATGACTTGTAGGGAGGAGGTGACAAAAAAGAGATCAGCAATGTTATGGAACTTAAAAAGATTGTTTAATTTTTTATCCCCCTTAATAGTAAGGTAAACTTCTAGGTTTCTGCTTTCCTCCTCAATTCTATAGCCTTCTGGATGATAGTTAGACCAAAGTTACAAGTGCTAAGAATGCAACTTGTTTTCCACTATATTTTAGGCTTACCCAAGAAAACCATTAATCTTCAGCATGCCAAATAGGCTAGCTCTCTAGTACTGTCAGATTTCACAAATTCAATGAAGAATATGCATTTACAGGGATGCCTGGGTGGCTCAGTCATTACACATCTGCCTTCGGCTCAGGTCATGATCCTGGGGTCCTAGAATCAAGTCCCCTATCGGGTTCTCCCTGCTCAGCGGGAAGCCTGCCTCTCCCTCTCCCTCTGCTTCTCCCCCAACTCGTTTTTCTCACTCGTTCTGCTCTCTCTCTTTCCCTAATAAATAAATAATCTTAAAAAAAAAAGAATATTTATGGAGTTTTTTTAAAGCTCTGTAATTACTACCTAGTGACTTGCTTAAAACCAGTTCAGTTTCTTGATATCAGTTATTTTTTCTTTGTATTCTCTATTCTTTGTATTCACTATTTTCCTACTTTAGATTCAAGTAACTTTTAAGTTGTATGAATAAAGATGTAGAAACCACCAATCTGTTTATGTAACTGGTGAAGGGGTCCTTTTTAGAATTGTAGTTGTGATCTCCAATTTTATAAATATACTTCTACATTAAAGTATAGATTTTGACATCAAAGCATACCTTACTACCTACAACTGCTTACTGAACACTAAATATTAAACAAGAGCAAGAGATGACCCACAAAGGCGGGGGGGGGGCACATTTCAAAAGTAAAATAAGACGAAAACAGACTTTTGAATGATAGGCTGAACTTAAAATAAATAGTTGGTTTTAATAATTCAATGTTATTACTCAGCATTCATAAAAAACACTTCCTAGCTGGAAAGTATATAATAAGTGTTAAGTAACAGATCGTCACAACACCTAAGAGATCTCTGAGCAGGATAATCTGTATTTTTATAGAATCAAACTGAGCTATAGTCTGTCAGCATAAAGCTGCAATTAGCAGTGAAGCTATGATTTCAATTAAGGTACTTTCCTCTCACTTCTGTAAACTCTTGTACTTCCACCTAGCAAAATATGTCCTCTAAAATAAACATAGAACAAATGCTTTAAACCTCCCTTTCACTCAATTAACAAGTCTTTATTTAAGCACCTTACTTAATGTGTCAAGCACTGTTCAAGGCACCTGGGACATACTGATGAACAAAACAGATCAAGATCCTACCCTCATGGAGCTTGTATTCAAGGAAGGGAAGATCACAATAAACATAAAAAATAAGTAAACTATATGTTGTAGAATGTTACAAAATTAAAAGTGTTATAAAAACAAAGTAGAATTGATTAAGAATTGTAAATGATGGGGTGGGTGATAAAATATAATTTTAAATACAATGGTCAGGATGGGCCTCATTGAGAAGGGAAGACTTGAGAAGACTTGAAGGATATGAAGAAGTAGCCATTTGGATATTAGAGAGAACATTCCGGAAAAGGGAGTTGGTGCAATGGCTTGGAGAAAGGAGCACAGCTAGAATGTATGAAAAACAAGAAGGATGGTATGGTCAAAGCAGGATATGGAGAAAGAAGGAGAGGAGATAAGCACAGAAAACTAAAGTCATGGGGAGATTATGTAGGGCCTTGGAAGTCCTTGTAAGGACTGGGCTTTTACTCTGGGTAACAGGGAGCCAATGCACAGTTCTGAGTAGAAGAGTGACCAGATCTGATTAAATTTTAAAAAGAACATTCTGTGAAAACAACAGGCTACAAGGGAAATATCAGTTAAGAACTATTTCAGTTACACAGCTGAGAGATTACTGAACGTTGGGGTAGAATAATTTACTATGACAAATCGATTTAAATATATACTAACTGGACATAACAGGAGTTTATGTCTTGCTTGTATAACATCCCCAGATAAGTATTCAGATCCCGGAAGACAATTGTCCCACATCTTGACCGCTTCCATCTTTTAGCTCTGTCCCGTCTTTTCGAGGTCCCCCCTGTTTTTATCTGAATCCAAGCAGGAAGGAGCATAATATGGAGGAACTTAGATGTGAAGTTTTAATGGGTCCAGCATGCAAGTTCACTTCTATTCCACAAGAGAAAACCATCATATGGACATAACTATATAAATGAAATGGGGAAATTATACTAACCAGGTTTCTCAAAAAAGGAAGAATGGATTTGGGTGGATATCTAGCAGTTCCCACAGTTCATACCCAAACGGTAGCCATGGAAATAGTGAGAAGTGGTAGGATTGTTAACATATTGTGCACATATTCTGAAAATAGACCCTGTATGATTTCCTGATGAATTAATCATGGGATGGTGCGAGGAAAAAAAGAAAAAAAAAAAAAAAGACCCAAGTATGATGCATGGTTTTTGATCTAGCAACTGGAAGGAACTGCCATTAACTGACATGTGGAAAACTTTTTTTGGTAAGAGCAGGTTTTGGGAGGAAGACAAATGTCAATTTCTGTGAATGTGTTATATTTGAGATGGCATCAAGGGAGGACATAGAGTAAGCAATTGATTACATGGTCTGGAATCTGGGCAAAGAGGACTGGACTGGAAATACAAGTTGTATTAAAACCTGAAACTGGCAACCTTGTCAGGGAATAAATATAAGCAGAGAAGACATGAAGATCAAGGACTGAGCCCTGGAGCATCTGAACATGGAGGTCAGAGAGAAGACGAACCAGCAAAGGGGGCTGTGGAGGCAGGAGAAAGACCAAAAGACTACAATGTCCTAGAAATGAAGTGAGGAAAGTGTATCATGGTGCAAGTCATCCTCTGCGCCCCATGCTGCTCAGAGGCTAAGCAGAAAAACCGACCATGAGATCGAGCAAGGTGGAAGTCACTGGTGACCTTGCCTACCCAGTTCTCATGGAGTGGTAGTGGGTAACAGCCTGGCTGAAGCAGGTTTAAGAGAAAATAGGAGGAGCAAGGCTGGAAAGAGCAAACACTGACAGTACTTTCAAGTGTTTTCTACAAAGGGGAACGAAGAAATTGGGCAAGGCTGGATAAAGTAGGGTCAAGACAATTTTTTAAGATGGGAGAAATAATAGGATGTCTGTGGCCTGATGTAAAAAGAGAAAACTGTTGATGATGAAGGAGCCTGAGGAACTGCTAGGATTAGGTCCTTAAGTAGACAAGAGGAAAACAGGGGTAGTGGAGAGCTGGCCACGAACAATGGTAACAGGCAAGAACGCAGAATACGGGGCCCCGAATGCTAAACGCTGAGGCGATGCGGCACTGAAAGTTTTTGGGAAGGTCTCTTCTAATTGCATTAATCAGGATTAAAGTAGGATATAAATTATGAGCTGAGAAGGAGGTGAGGAGTAAGGTAGTAAAAGTTTAAGGGAAAGCACAGTATGCCCACGGGGGAACAGTAAGTACCAACTTGAGGTTCATAAATTTAACGTGAACCCTGTTCAGCACTTCATTTTCTCCAGCCATACTCGGTTTCTTGGGAGTACGTGCAAAGTACACAAGAGCAGATTTAAACAGGGCTGTGGTTTTGCCAAGCCAGTATGACATTAGAAAAGATCATGTGAGGGAAGCGGACTGGTTCATCCACAGCTGCTAGACTTCCCTCTCTCAGTCATGCCCATGACTATCTAACTCACTCGAGTTCTGTGAATTCTTCCGCTTTGCGTTTTCCCATTTCCTGCCTCCACTGGTTAGTCTCAGGAACAGTTTATATGCCTTCACCACTCTTCACTAGGATTACCGCAATTCCCCCTAAACCAGTCTTCTTGTCTCTAAAATCTCCATCTGCCATCTCCCTTTCCAGTCCTTCTTCCACGCTGCAGACAGAATGTGCTTTCTATGCCTAAATCTGATCCCATTAACACTCCCCCCAACCATAGCTATCGGGATAAAGTCCACATGTCACACTTAGGGCACAGAAGTTTTTATTAGTGATGTCTGCTTAGCCCTGGGGCTGCATCTGCGATGCGCCCACAAGTGCCCCCACAGGTACTCGGCGCTTGCCCACGGGAACTGTCATGTGTAACAAGAGAACTAACTGCTGCCACATCTGCTATAATGCTGGATTCGCGGCTCCCTCCGCCACCTAGAAAGGAAGATCCTCGAGCAGAAGGGACTTGCTTTATTTGCTTTGAATCCTGAGGACTTGGCAGGTAGAAGAGCCTCAGAGTATACTGCCTCAATGAATACACGCAGGCCACAGAAAGGACTGGAGCCTAAGGGCTACGGACACTAATACACGTTTTGGTAAACCATATAATAAGAGCGTTATTTTGCCAATTAAGTTGCACAACAATATTCATTCATTCATTCATTCATTCATTCAATAAATACTTTTTTAAAGAGTTTATTTATTCGAAAGACAGAGATCACAAGTAGGCAGAAAGGCAGGCGGGGGTGGGGGGGTGGGGGAGAAGCAGGTTCCCCACTGAGCAGAGAGCCCGATGTGGGGCTTGATCCAGGACGCTGGGATCAAGGCAGAGGCTTTAACCCACTGAGCCACCCAGGCACCCCCATTCATTCAATAAACATTTAAGAGTATTTATTATATACAAGTCATCATATCCAGGTGCTGAATAGAATCTACAGGGGTGAGACAGTAAGTAAAGAAATGATCACAGGGGCACCTATATTTCTCATTTCATTAACAGCACCGGACTTGAGTTTGGTTCATTCTCTCCAGCCTCAGTCTACTTTCCCCATTTACTGTAGAAAAACACAACTGTTTGTTATAACAATAAGAAGCTTCCTCAAAAATGTTATCCAGCTCCCTGCAACATTAGCTCCAAAAACAATTCACAGAGAGCAGAGATTTGGTTTTATGCATTTAAAAATCATAACTACATTCCTACTATTTGGCTGCCAGAAAAAAAAAAGTTGTATCCATTTTAAGGCTCTATGTTTAAGGGTGCTCAAATATGAAACTAGTTTGATTTATACCATATTAGTATGAATCAACTAAAGATATGGAAGCTCTTTGATATTTCTACTTAAATACATATATTGTATATCTATGTAATTTAAGCCTGTGTCTGCCTCCCATATATGTCTACACACATATGCATACACACACACACACACACACACACACATATATACACATTTATTTGAATTCAACCAGGAAGTTGACATAAAATAACAAAATCACTTTTTACATAATTGAAAATCACATAAGTATACATTTTATATTTATTATAAACTACATTTCATTGAATTATATATTTATGCATTCCCTTATTGACTCAGAGTTGTATACACAATATATGTACCATTATTTTATAGGTGATAAAGGGATTTCCAAGGTAATTCTGATTATGTAAGACTTTTACTTCATGTGCTAAATTCAGAATAACTCCACCATAAGATAAAACTGCACTGTGACAATATTACTAAGAATCATTTTCAAGCTTTTATGCATTTGCTTAGTCTCTAAGGCATGCGTAAAGTACTTAGTTGTGGACCTGGACATCTTTCCTTCTAAAAAGATTTATTTTCATATTTAAATTTCAAAATTTTCTCCTAAAAATAGCGTTTAATAAAAAAAAACTGTTTTGGCGGAGACTGGGTAGCTGAGCTGTTAAGCAGCTGCCTTCAGGTCAGGTCATGAGCCCAGGGTTCTGGGATGGAGCACACCCCCCCGCCCACGCACTGGGCTCCCTGCTCAGTGGGAAGTCTGCTTCTCCCTCTCCCACTCCTCATACCTGTGTTCCCTCTCTCTCTGCATCTCTCTCTGTCAAATAAATAAATAAAATCTTTTTAAAAAATGTTCTGTATTTTAACATTCACAATGGCAATTGGTAAAATCTCCTGAAATCAAAAAAAAGGGTATTAGTTACTGTTGTATTTTCTGTCAAATTATGTTACTTCTTACTATTAGATATATTGTTTTAGGGTTTTGTCTTCAATAATTTACAATTTAACGGTTGAATAATTCAGGTTTTAAAATAAGGTGCTACATATCTTGCTCTCATGAATGCTAACAGAAATTCAGCTGAGAAAGAGCGGGACATGGAATTCATCACTGGAACTAAGGGCTTAGATCACGAGAGAAGGTCATCAGACATGGCTGGAAAATAAATATATATTCCCTCTGGGTGTGCATAATTTCCCAGCCTCTGCATTTCTAATCTGCGATACACTGTTATGGGGTTAGAAGAAAAAGGCGTGGAAATGTGCACATCCCCATGAACAGGGTTAGCTCTCCATTTCTTACAACTGTAGTAGAGAAATGTCCTTCAAGACAATGTCATTGGACCATTTTTATAATTACAATTAGCATCCCCAGAACCTACTAACCTTTGTTTAAAAGAGCCATCAGTTTATCTACTGCATTAACTTTTCTTTTTCTATGTTTCAGTGGTAATTAAATCCTGTTGCCATTTCCCCCTTAAACACAGTGGCCACTTAGTGTTTAATGTCCCAAATCCAATTCCTCAGTTAAATATTTGAGGTTAAACAGCAACTGGTTACTCAGTACGGTTTATTTTTAGTGCTCATCCTCCCAAGAACCTTTAATTCTCCCAAGCCAGCTATTTATCATTTAATCAAGACTAAGACTGAAACTTTCTTTATTCAATAATTATTCTGATTAATGCTTTACTTTCATGTTAAAATTTAAATTTACTTTCACTTAAAATTACTTTCACTTTAAATAGATATCTAAGTTATTTGTTTTACAGGAATTCCATGAGACTGAATATTGCTCAAAATAAGCAGATTAGCAGCATTAGTGACATAAACACTCTCAATATCTATATTTATAAACTTGATCATTAGACCAATATTGAATAGGGATGTCACTTCTTCAGAATGAGGCCATTTCCCTCTCTTCATTAATCGCCCTTCAGTTATGACCAGATAAAAACAGAAAGATATTATTGAGTATTAGAGAGATTGGTCAAATACAGAAACAAGCTGTTATCACTACTAATTTGCTAATTAAATATATATCCCTCTGCATGCATAATTAATCTTTACTAAGCTGTCAGAGTTGAGTAGCTAATAGATTAATTTTAAACAACACGAGAGGGTGGTTACAATGGGATAGGAAAGCCAGTCACAATAAACCTTTCTGTCCATAGAGCAGCATTCCGTGCCCACCAACTTACCCTTAGAACAGGATTACTAATTTCTTATGAAAGAAAACTAAGCAGAGTGAAAACAATGTAAATAAGAAAATCTCAGTTGTATACCCTTTGTTTCCCAGTGCTTCTATGCCTTCCTTTAACCAACAGTATTGCATATGACACTCTTATTTTTTAGTGGATGGCACCATTCAGTCAACCACATCACAAAACTAAACCAAGAAAATTATTTTCAGAGACTCCAAGAGCCAGCCAATCTCTAGGATCCTACGTTTGAATCACAGTAATTCACCAGAAGCCCACAGACTTGGGCCCCAACAGTTTAGCCCTTTTAAGAATTAGCTTCAGTGATGTGTTCCTCCTTAATGTTATGCCAGCTGCAGTGAGAAAGGACCCTAAGTCTACTTTTGCATGGGCTGTGAAACTACAGTTGGTCAATGTAACATCAATAAATGCACTTCATATAAGTAGCCACATGATTTTTTGAAAAGAATTTAGCTCAGGTAAAAACAGGATCTTAGGGGCACCTGGGTGGCTCAGTGGGTTAAAGCCTCTGCCTTCGGCTCAGGTCATGATCCCGGAGTCCTGGGATCAAGCCCCGCATCAGGCTCTCTGCTCGGCAGGGAGCCTGCTTCCTCCTCTCTCTCTGCCTGCCTCTCTGCTTACTTATGATCTCTGTCTGTCAAATAAATAAATAAAATATTTTTTTAAAAAATAGGATCTTACTAGCCTTTCTGGTCCTCAAGAGTTCTGTACTTTATTCCTGTGGTTTCCTTTTCCTCACACAGCGTTCCTGATCCTCAATCAGCACTGCAATCGAATGATGTCATTGTTGTTTCTTTTTTACCTGCCTTAACTTTCCTTTTTTTACTCCTTTTATTACGTCTTCATTTGTGTGGCCTCAGATTCTTTTGAGAAAGGCAAGTATAGATATTTCTCAATAAAGATAACTGTGTTACTAGTACTTCCAGACTTTTCACAGAACTACAGTTCAAATCTCACTTTCTGTTAAAAGTTTAAAAAGTTGTGTCTGGTCAGAGTATGAAACAAAATGAAATGTTTTTTTAAACAGCATTTAAAAAAAAATTCTCACTACATATAAAATTATTTCATCATCCTTGATCCTGGCACAGTAGCAATAAAATGCAACCATTACACACTATATACTTATTCCATACATACACATGTGCAGACTGGACATCTACAAATACTTAAACTGCCATAGGACATTTAAAAGACAATCTCATGAGGGGCGCCTGGGTGGCTCAGTGGTTTGAGCCTCTGCCTTCAGCTCAGGTCATGATCTCAGGGTCCTGAGATCGAGCCCCGCATCAGGCTCTCTGCTCAGTGGGGAGCCTGCTTCCCCCACTCTCTCTGCCTGCCTCTGTGCCTATTTGTAATCTCTCTCTATCAAAAAAAAAAAAAAATCTTAAAAAAAAAAGACAATCAGATGAAATCCCTGACTAGTTTGATAAATTTATACTTTTTATGACTCTGTATTCTCAGAGCTATTCAGTGTTTTTTAGCCAGTTTTCCCAATAACAACATCCATTTCAACATATCTTGAACAATGAAGAAGCAATTCTTTTAAATAGTATATCATCCAAGAAAGTTATTATGATTCCATATTACCTAATATATAGTTCTTATTCAAATTTATCTAATTACACCCAAAATACATATCTTGAAAGAGAGACAGACAAAGAGAGAGAGAGATGTCGATCTCTAGGACCCTATCAAGGTACCTGTGCTGCATTTGGGGAGCATTTAGTCTCCTTCATTTGAGAATGGTCCCACCACTGTTATTTCTTTTATGAAAATGACATTTGCGGGACTGATGTCTTACAGAATGTACACATTTTGGATGTGTCTGATTCATACTTCATAAAAAGAAGTTAAGCATTTTGGCAGAAATACCGCATAGGTGGTGCTGTGCGTGCCTCATTACATCACTTCCGGAGACACATCAGTTTGACCCATTAGAGGTAAGGTTAAATTTGATCACATGGATAAAGGTGTGACTGCCAGATCTCTTCACTATGAAAACATATCTTTCTCTTTCCAATTCATAAAAAAATTGGTAGGGCGACACCCTGAGACCATGTAAATATCCTCCTCATCTAAGATCTTTCACTCAGTGGTTTTAATGCCCAGTGATGATCCTTGCCTGACTCAATTACCAGCACAAAGCATTATCACTCTACATGTTTAGCCACCTTTCTGCTGTAAAGGACAACTTTACATTCTGCCCCTCTCCCCCATTTTTTCTTTGCACTGAGGTAGGGTTTTTTGGTTAAGTATCATTATGGATTAACATTATCTTATCATTCAATGTGTTATAATTCATTACTATCATTTTTCTTTTTGATATCAAACTATCCCAAATCTAGCCTGTGAGAACCCTTCATTCAAGTGGGCTGCTAGCTCTTTTGACATGCTCCCATCCATTTCTGAGCTCTTGTTTCTTTCTGATTTAAAATGTTCTAGAATCTCACTGCCTGCCCCATGTTCCAGAATCAGGAATTTCTCTAAGGAGAATTGGCTCCTTTCAGTAGGAAGTAGTATTTGGAAATCAAACTTTGGGCACTGAGTATTTCCATTCTTACTAGGGCATCACTGCTTCTAAAGCCTTTCCATGGACTAAGACAGAAAATGAATTTTTATAAATCTGTGAAGTCATATTTATACCTCCAATTCAAATTCAAAACCATGCAGCACTTCTCAATTTCCTTCTAGTCCATATTTATATCCCCTCAAAACACTGGTTCCCCAAAATCCAATACAGTTACTCATTTATTCTGTCCTATATTACACACAAAATAATTTCAGAATTACTACACAAGTACCACTAATAACAACAAATGGCTAAGCATAAAGATCTCTTTGTAGGTTATGATTCTTAGAATACTTTCCCTCCAAGTCTGTACAGTCAAAATATTTATAAGCTACTTAAATTAATTTTGGGGTATGTTATGAATTTGTTAGGGTCATTTATTTCTATTTGTATTCAAGTTTAGGGTTTGCTTTTTTATCATTTTTTACTTAATTTTGTTCTTTGCATATGTGAAATAGTTGCATAATTCAAAAGTCACAACTAAATAAAAACGTATCCTCCAGCCTTATCCTCCCCAAACTGCCCCCCAAAGCACTCCTTACAGATAATTATTTCATTGGTTTCTGGCTTAATTCTTCCTATGTTTCTCTTTTGCAAAAATAAGCCTTATTTTTTTCCCTTCTTTATTACCGAAAATGAACCATAATTAACATAGAGGCACACCTCATTTTACTGTGCTTCACTTACTGTGCTTCACGGATACTGTGTTGTTTTTGGCTTTTTTTTAACAAGTTGTAGGTTTCTGGCAACCCTGCATCAAACAAGGCTATTTGTGCCATTTTTTCCAACAGCATTTGTTCACTTTCTGTCTCTGTGTTACAACTTGGTAATTCTCACAATATTCAAACTTTTCACTGTGATGATCTGTGATCAGTGATCTTCAATGTCACTACTGTAACTGTTTTGGAGCACCACAAACTGCACCTCTATAAGACAGCAAACTTAATAGTGACATATACTGTATTCAGACTTCTCCATCCATGGACATTCCTGCATCTCCCTCCTATTCCCCCCAGATCTATTCCCTGAGACACGGCAATATTGAAATTAGGTCAACTAATAACCCTACAGAGGCCTCTAAGTGTTCAAGGGAAAGAGTCACATATCTCTCTATTTAAATCAAAACATAGAAATGATTAAGCTTAGTGAGGAAGGCATGTCAAAAGTAGAGACAGGCCAGGGCACCTGGGTGACTCAGTGGATTAAGCCACTGCCTTTGGCTCGGGTCATGATCTCAGGTTCCTGGGATGGAGTCCCGCATCGGGCTCTCTGTTCGGCAGGGAGCCTGCTTCCCCCTCTCTCCTCTGCCTGCTTCTCTACTTACTTATGATCTCCATCTGTCAAATAAATAAATAAATAAAATCTTTAAAAAATAAAAAATAAAAAAAGTAGAGACAGGCCAAAAGCTAGGCCTCTTGTACCAGTTAGCCAAGCTGTGAAAGCAAAGGAAAAATTCTTGGAAGAAATTAAAAGGACAACAGGGGTGGGTTGGAAGAAATCAGAGATGGAGACAAACCATATGAGACTCTTGACTCCAAGAAACAAACTGAGGGTTGTAGAAAGGGAGGTGGGTTGGGGGATGGGGTAACTGGGTGATGGGCATTAAAGTGGGCACATGCTAGCATGGGCGCTGGGTGAGACACTCAACTAATGAATGCCTGAACATTATATAAAAAACTAACTGAATTTAAATTAAAAATGATTATAATAGTAAAGTTTGTGCCATGTTTATTTTGCCACAATAAAAAGAATTAGAATCATGTTTTTTAAAAAAGTGCTACTCCAGTGAACAAATGAATGATAAGAAAGCAAAACAACCTTATTGCTGATAATGGAGAAAGTTTTAGTGGTCTGGATAAAAGAGCAAACCAGCTAAAACATTCCCTTAAGCCAAAGCCTAATCCAGAGCAAGGCCCCAGCTCTCAAGTCTCTGGAGGCTGAGATTGGTGAGGAGGCTGCAGAAGACAAGCTGGGAGCAAGCAGAGGCTGGTTCGTGAGGTTTAAAGAAAGAAGCCATCTCCACCGCATCAAGGTGCAAGGGGAAGCCACAGGTGCCGATATGGAAGCTGCAGCCAGTTCTCCAGAAGGATCTAGCCAGGATTATTAATGAAGGTGGCTACACTAAGTAAAAGATTTTCAATGTAGATCAAATAGACTTATATTAAAAGAATATGCCATCTAGGAATTTTGGAGATAGAAGTCAATGCTTGGTTTCAAAGCTTCAAAATACAAGCTGATTCTTGTTAAGAGCTAATGCAGCTGGTAGCTTTAATGCAACTGGTAAATTTAAGTTAAAACCAATACTCATTGGCCACTCCAAAAATCCTAGGGCACTTAAGAATTATGCTCAATCGGGGCGCCTGGGTGGCTCAGTGGGTTAAAGCCTCTGCCTTCGGCTCAGGTCATGATCCCAGGCTCCTCGGATCGAGCCCCACATTGGGCTCTCTGCTTGGCGGGGAGCCTGCTTCCCTCTCTCTCTCTCTGTGTGCCTGCCTCTCTGCCTACTTGTGATCTCTCTGTCAAATAAATAAATAAAATATTTTAAAAAAGAATTATGCTCAATCTATCTTGCCTGTGCTCTATAAATGGAACCAAAAAATCTGGATGACAGGACATTGGTTTACAACTTGAATTACTGAATATTTTAAGTGCACTGTTGAGACCTACTGCCCAGAAAAAAAAAGATTCCTTTCAAAATATGACTGCTCAGTGGGGCACCTGGGTGCCTCAGTGGGTTAAAGCCTCTGCCTTTGGTTCAGGTCATGATCCCAGGGTCTTGGGATCGAGCCCCGCATCGGGTCTGTGCTCTGCAGGGAGCCTGCTTCCTCCTCTCTCTCTCTCTCTCTGCCTGCCTCTCTGCTTACTTGTGATCTCTGTCTGTCAAATAAATAAATAAAATCTTAAAAAAAAAAAAAATGACTGCTCAGTGACAATGCACTGGGCCACCCAAGAGGCCTGATGGAGAGGTGCCGTGAGACTAATGATGTTCTCATGCCAGCTAACACAGCATCTCTTCTGCAGCCCATGGATCAAGGAGCAATTCTGACTTTCAAGTCTTATTTTATTATTTAAAAAATACATTTCATAGGTTATAGCTGCCACAGATAGGGATTCCTCTGATGGACAACTGAAAACCTTCAGGAAAGGCTTCACCATTCTAGATGTCACTAAAAATAGTCATGATTCATAAGAGGTCAAAATAACAACATTAAATACAGAAGTTTGGAAGAAGTGGATTCCAACCCTCACGGATGATTCTGAGGGGGTTCAAGCCTCCAGTGGAGGAAGCACTCCCGCTGTGGTGGAAACAGCAAGAGAACTCGAAGTGGAACCCGAAGATATGATGGCAATGCAGCGATCTCATGCTGCCGCCTGAGCAGACAAGGAGTTGACTCTTACAAATGAACAAAGTAAAGTGGTTTCTTGAAACGGAATCTACTCCTGATAAAGAGGCTGTGAAGACTGTGGAAATGACGACAAAGGATTTAGAGTGTTACATAAACCTAGCTGACAGAGAGGCAGCACGGTTTGAGAGGACTGACCCCCGATTTCAAAAGAAGTTCTGCTGTGAGTAAAACACTATTGAACAGCATCGCATGCTGCCAAGAAACTGTTCATGAAAGGAAGAGTCCACCAATGTGGCAAATTTCACCGTTGTCTTATGTTAAGACATTGCTACAGCCACCTGCACCTTCAACAACCAGCTCCCCGATCAGGCACAGCTATCAGCACTGAGGCATGGACATCCACCAGCAAAGAGATTCACCCCTCACGGAAAGCTCCCATGACAGCATTTGCAGCAATGAAGTATTTTTAAATTAAGGCACGTACGTTGTGTTTTCAGACATAATGCTATCACATGCTTAATAGACTACAGTGTAGTGTGAACATAATTTTATACGCACTAGAAAACAAAGAAACTCCTTTGACTTTCTTTATTGCAGTGGGTCTAACGGAAATTATCATATCTCCAATGTCTATATATATCTCTCTATATATTTTCTTTTTTTTCTATGTATATTTTCTATCTGGATATCATTCCAGATCAACTCATAGAAATCTTCCGTATTCTTCCTAATATCCCAGTTTATTTGATCAGTGTCCTATGGACAGAGTTTAGGTGTTTTCTAATATTGTGCTGTTACAAGTAATCCTATAATAAACAACTCTGGGCATATGTAATTTCCTATTTGTACAGGAAATTCATGAGGGTAAACCACCAGAACTTGGACTGGGAGATAAATGCAGACCCAGTCTTGTGAGCTGTCATAAAACCCTGCTAATATTCTAGGCCTTCACATTCGTACTGGCCATATATGAGTGTGTTTGTTTCTTCACAGACGTACTAGCTAAGCATATTCGAATCTTCTGAACTTCTGCCAATTTGAAAAGGTGACAGTGGTCACTCCGTGTATTTTAATTTGCATTTCTCTTATTGTTCATGAAGCTGAATATCATTTCACATATTTTATTAAGTCATAACTTTTTTGGTGAACTGTGTCTTCTGTGCATTTTTAAAACCACAATTTAAATCTTTTCTTAACGGAAAAGTTACTTCAATAATGCCTTCAAAAAAAAATAATGCTTTCAAACTTGGTTTCAAAAAGAATAAAAAATGAAAACTGGAAGAATATATGACCTGACTAAGAAGAACACTAAATATCATTTGAAACTATAATGTCCCATTCCACACTGTGTTCTGAATAGTCCATTAAAAAGTGGCAGTTGAATGTTACGAAAAATGCCTTCAAGTACAATTTCTTCGCACTAACAAACATAATTGGCTAACCCCACAAATAACCCTGCCGCTGAAGAAGGTCAGAGTTCAGGAAACAGGCACGGGAGAGACATTTTGTTGTAACAGTTTCGTCACACCCACCTCGTTAGTACAGGTAATTCTTCGAGGATGAGGGGCTTCCTGTTGCAACTGATACACTGTAAAGACAGAGAGTAAATCATTCCATATGAGCTCATAGAAAACGTCCTTATTCTTTTAAGTGTTTGAGTTTATTCAATTAGTCTCCTATGGACAAATATTCAGGTTTTTTCTAATATTCTGCTATACAAATAATTCTAAATGTCCCTTTTGTAGAAAGTTTGACTATATTAGGAGTCACAAATTGGCTGCTTTTTTACATTCCCAAGAAAACTGTGGTACAGTCCTATTTGCTATTAAATTAAAATTTGTTAAGAGCAATGCAAAGAATGCAGAACAATCTAAACTTAATGAAAGCCCAAAAGCAAGCATAAATAGCAAAATCAAAACCCATACAAATGTCTTTTTACCTCTTAACAAATCAGTACTGGGTATTTGGCTGTGTTCTCCATAATCTGGTCTTTTATTTTCTCCAATTCTTGGTGGATGTACTGCATAAATCATGTCTCTCATATAAGCCAATAATGGTTATATATTCTTAAAGCACATTATTACATGTCAAACTTGAAGCTAAAATTAGGATTTATGTTAGAAGTAACAGATGTGCTGCTTTTCTCCCCTATTTATACTGCAAACGTCTATCTTCAAAGATAATCTCCCTAAAAACAAAATTTCTGAGCCAAAGTTACCACCGTTTCTTCCACTGAGCAAGTGCAGCACAAAATAGAATTCAGGTACTGAAGGAACTTTGTTAACTACTGAGGAGGGTAATTTTTAGAGTGATACCAATACTATGATATTCTACCCTCCCTTCAGGCTTTCTGATTTGTAATGAAGAAATAAAGAACAAAAAGTGGTAGTCATCAGAGAAAGTATGCTTATGTTTATCTAAGTTTATCTCTTGGAGGTATTTTTTCTTCTATTTCTACATACATAATCACATATAATTGAATGTAAGTTAATAATGTATTTAAATACGTCGACATTTTGTCACCATAACATCAAACTAACCAGCCTTCTGCAATTGTCAGATAATGAATGACTTAAATTTCAATTGGACAGGGACCCTTGGGTGGCTCAGTCATTAAGCATCAACCTTTAGCTCAGGCTGTGGTCCCAGGGTCTTGGGATCCTGCCCTCATCTGGCTCCCTGCTCAACAGGAAGCCTGCTTCTCTCTCTCCCACTCCCCCTGCTTGTTCTCTCACTGTGTGTCTATCAAATAAATAAATAAAATCATTTTTTAAAAAAATTTCAGCTGGACAGGGACTCCTGGGTGGCTCAGTCAGTTAAGCATCTGCCTTCCGCTCAGGTCATGGTCCCAGGGTCCTGGGATCAAGCCCCACATGGGGCTCCCTGATCAATGGGAAACCTGCTTCTCCCTCTCTCTCCACATGTTTGGTTTGCTGTCTTCTAAATTTAAACCTGGTTTTTTTGTTTGTTTTTTTATTTGTACTTGTACTCTTCTCTCTCTCTGTCAAATAAATAAATAAATTCTTTAAAAAAAAATTTCAAATGGATCATTATATAGACTCCACTTCTGATATTTTTATATTTATCATAGGGACATATGGAAATACACTTAATTACACTATACATATATACACACATATATAATTAGACTATGTACACGTATATATGTATGTATATACCCAAAATATACACCAAGCACATATACAGACATACTTCACTGTTCTGTATTGCTTTGTAAAGGGAATATATACTCTGGCAGTTAAGAATCTTAACTCTTGAAACAGATCACTTGGGGCTTGAACACTGGAGCTCTGCCATCAAACCTACATACTTTACCTTGGTTTCCCTCATTTGTAAAATGGAGATAATAATAGTTTCTACTTCACAGATTACTGAAAGAATTAAATAAGTTATTATATGTGGGAGATGTAAAATAGTTGCTAACACCTAGAAAACACTCAATAAAGATTATTAATATACATAGGTGACCAATACTAATACATAGAATTATTTACATTAATATTTGGTTGCTAGGATGTTTCTTGAATTCACCACCAAAACCAGGGAAATGCTGTAATTTAAAAGGTACCAAGACAACATAGCTTTCCTACTTAAAAACCAAAAAACAAACAATCAAACAAACAAAACCCACTCCCTCATAATGTATGAAATTCTACTGATAGAAATGAATTCCTCTGTCTTTTACTCCTCAATGCAAAAATGTCTGACATTTTATATATTAAAAATAGTTTTAGATATCCATATTTTATTGTGAAAGTCTATTTTTCAAAAATATTCCTGTGAATACATTGTTAAAGATAGAGATAAGGGCGCCTGGGTGGCTCAGTGGGTTAGGCCGCTGCCTTCGGCTCAGGTCATGATCTCAGGGTCCTGGGATCGAGTCCCGCATCGGGCTCTCTGCTCAGCGGGGAGCCTGCTTCCCTCTCTCTCTCTCTGCCTGCCTCTCCATCTACTTGTGATTTCTCTCTGTCAAATAAATAAATAAAATCTTTTAAAAAAAAAAAAAAAGATAGAGATGATATGGAAGGAATAGTTCTCAGCTCTCGGAGAATGTTAGAAAGAGGAGAGACCAAGTCTGTCCAGTGCTGAGACTGACAAAACACACACAATACCCAGACACCCCCAGATAAATCTCTATCCTCCTAACGGAAGCCAACACATGATTTGCACAAAGGGAGGATTCTTCAGGTCCACTCCTCCATATGGCTAACTAGTCCATGTGAAAAGTCAATGCACATTTCCACTCTTAGTAATCCTCAAAAGATCAGTTCTTCTTTATCAAGAAAGTGCTTGGGAAAGTACCGTCACCTATGGAAACTAAATTATGAGAACTGAATGGTAGTCAAGAAGAACCTTAAAAGTTACTGGAGAATATAAAACATCGATTTTGATTCAAAGCACAAATACTGAAGTATATGGTTATCGCCAGTTATAGATTTACCCATTCACTAAGCACACATTAAGATAAGCCAATTTAAAAAAAAAGGAGTGATAATATCGTCACATGAGAACTGTAGCCTTTGTTTTAACCCGTATTTCAAAGGATATAGCTGAGCTTCATGGAAAGGAGTAATTTTTATACAAATGTTTCCTCATTTGCGACCAATGGTTGGTTTACCTTTAAGACCCATTTTTAACAACTAACATAGAAGGGGGACCTCAGCTATTGTAGAACTGAATGTAACATATGAATTCAAGGAATACCTATCGGAAAGACCACTGAAAAGGTCACCATAATAAAGACTGACTAATTTAGGCTCTTCTCAATTTAGAATTCTTGGTAATTTAAACTGGAACTCAGGTGAAATTTAAATTGCACAATCATTAAATGATTCACCAAAAATTAATTGCTGAATTCAAGATGAGAAGACATATGATTAGAGTACTTAACATTTTTCAATCGCCTTAGAAATGTCAATGCTTATATTGTCATTGGTGAATTTCTCAGTACCCTGAGACAGTAACAAAATTGTTAATTAAGTTTGGCGATCACAAATAGGTATCTTGAGGTCAAATAGGCTCACATGTTTGGTTTGCTGTTTTCTAAATTTAAACCTGGTTTTTTTGTTTGTTTTTAAAGATTTTATTTATTTGTCAGAGAGAGAAAGAGACAGCACAAGGAAGGGGAGCGGCAGAAAGAGGGAGGAAGAAGCAACCTTCCCGCTGAACAGGGAGTTGAATGTGGGACTCAATCCCAGGACCCTGGGGCCTTGACCTGAGCCGAAGGTAGACACTTAACCGAGCCACCCAGGTGCCCTAAATTTGTTTTTAACATTTAAAAATTAAGAGATTTAACAGTAACAACAAAGGTAAAAGAGAATTCCACTCCCAAAATATCAGAAAATGTGACAACATCCGAGCAAGGGCTCGATAAAGGGGAGCTCATTATGACCCACTCCCTGCAAACAAGGCATCCAGGCTCCACTTCCCCTCTGGGCCACGTGGCACACTCACCTTGTTTATTACAGGCTAAGGCCCTGGTTTAAGTCAAGCAATTTGTATCAAAAAGCAACAGAACGGGGGCGCCTGTGATGAAGTCCCAGAACCTAAGTCAGGTTCGGTGGGGTGAGGAGGTTCGGAGCCGACGACTAAAGAAAGAATTCTTAAGACGTCCTTTGGTGCAAAATGGTGGTTTATTAAAGCACGGGGACAGGACCCGTGGGCAGGAAGAGCTGCTGCCCCGGGTTGTGAAGGTGGGCATGTTATATACCCCACGGTTGGGGGGAGGTGGTGAAGGAATGGGAGATTTCGACAGAGTTCTCACATGCTAGGGAGGGCCTACAAGGTGCCGGGGGGGAGTCTTTGCCCTTATGGCTTGATCAATGTCGTCTTTAGGTCAGGCACTAACATCAAGACAATGGGGGATTCTTGGTGGGGCATTATGATCTGGCTATCATTTACGTTCCTTTCTACCCCAGTCTCCTCCAGTTTATGGTGGGAGGGGGACATTAGGGCTTCAGGAACCAAGAGTTATTTGCCTCTGGAAATTTGTGCTATTGATAGGGTAACCTCCCTGTTTAGGTCTCTAGGACATCTTGTAGGGCAAGGGAGATTCCTGTTCTGCAGGATTGCGATCCCTGCAAGTTAACTATTTATCGTTTTATGGCGATCAGGGGTGCCTGAGGAATGCTACACATATGGAGGGGAGCGGGTGAAGAGGGGGTGCAAAGCGCCAGCTTTTGCTTTGTCCTCAGCCAGCCTCCTGCTCCCTCATCACCTGGGTGGTTCAGTCAGTTAAGGGTCTGATATTTGATTTCCACTCAGTTCAGTCTCAGGGCTATGAGACCCAGCCCTGCATGAGGCTCTGCACTCATGGGGACTCTGCTGGAGGATTCTTCCCCTCTGCTTCTCCGGCTGCTTGTTCTTTCTAAATAAATAAATAAAATCCTTTTAAAAAAGGCAATAAAACTATATTTACTTAAAAAGAGTCCTGGGGCACCTGGGTGGCTCAGTCCTTAAGCGTCTGTCTTCGGCTCAGGTCATGATCCCGGGGTCCTGGGATTGAGCCCCACATGGGGCTCCCTGATCAGTGGAAGCCTGCTCCTCCCTCTCCCACTCCTCCTGCTTGTGTTCCCTCTCTTGATGGCAAATAAATAAATAAAATCTTATTTAAAAAAAAAAAAAGAAAGAGTCCTCAACTTAGGCATCTTGCTGGTTTTATTTTCCCACTGGTTCATATTTTTAAGTTTATAGAATTACGTTGGGTGGGGCTCAGGCATTGAGATTACTAAAAGAAACTATAAAATTCAGTAGCAGAATTGTCACCAAAACAAAAAATGCCATTTTAAAAAATGTAATAGCTACTGTAAGACATTTAGAGTTACAAAAAATACAAATCACCCATACATTTACTGCTCAATATTCTTCAAGGGGGGAAAAAAATCACCACCATGATTTAATAACTGTGTGAGGCTTCATAGATGATCTTACACAAACAAAAATGTGCAAGGTACAAGTCAGAGAAAAGGGAACAAAGGTAAATTGAAAACCCGAAAATGTAGACAAGAATCTTAAACAGGCTTCTAGCCAATGAGAGAATGAGATAAAATCTCTAAGAAGTAAAGAACATTAGTCATTTTTATACATTCTTTGAACTATACTCCCCAGAAATAAAAAGGCACCAGCAGGGATGAGGGGAAAAAGCCTCTATGGCAATATTTTTAGAGACTGTTCATATTTTACTTACTATAATTAGCCCAAAGTAGCAACCTATTAAAATAAAGCTATCTGTTGTTCTGGGAACATAAAACCAAGAATCTGAATCGCTGCTCCTTCGTCAGCAAATTCCAGCAATGTACCGATACCAAATTGAGGATAACTCAACATTTACAAAGATGTTAAAAATGGGTATTTAAAGTACAGGTTTCTTAGGTTGCTTATCCAACTTTATAGATAAACAAAACCTTCCAGTACTGCTGTCTGCAATAGTGCATTCATGGATTTATTTTTAAAGCTACTCTGATTATATGAATCCTCTTTCCACTTTTTAAAAATCTGAAATATCTTTTACTTGAAGAAATAATATTCTCTAGGGAGAAAGGAAGGGAAAATAAAGGACTAAGAACCTAAACTCTCTGGAAACCATTTTTACTCTAATGCAAATTTTAAAGAGCAATATAGAATTCAAATTCAAATGCCTCCCTTTTGTATTTGGGAAAGCAATTCCTATAAAAAACAAACACACGCAAAAACCCTCTTTTCTTTTGTCTCTTTTCACCCACTCATTCTATCAAGATAGCCCCCTGACTTATCACTTACACAGTACTTTCTCATACAAAGAATTAGGATTTGAGAATAACTATACTGCTTCAATTCTTAGTTAGCTTCTCTTGGCACTAGTTTTTATCAGCCACTGAAAACAAGTGGCCTCAAGTTCAATATGGAATTCGACGCAAACTCAGAGGGATGAGATGCATTCCAGACATGCAAACCATAGACACACCTTATGGATACACTCCTGTTTTCCCACAATTATTTCTGGGCTATTCTCAAATCCTGCTATAAATTAATTTTTCAATAATGGGTATAAAATGAAATGAATCTTCCTATTTAATGATCTTATTATTTCTCTATCACTTATAAAGCATGATAACCCACGCAATTTAAAATTATTTGTATACTCACAGTAAGATTTCCAAACAGGAGGTCTATATTCATCTGTATCTGGAAGAATAAACACAAAATTAACATTATTGAATATTGATATTTAATTGCATATATTTAATATAATTAAACTATATCAGTATATATTTACACATATATTTAATATATATTTGTTGAGGTCTATGTGTCCTAGGCATTGTGTTAGACTCTAAAGGGCATTCACAGGTTTTTTAGTCTTGGTCCTTACTTTCTTGGAGTACAGTTTCACAAAGATGTTCAAAGAAAGTTACTGTATTTATCCAACTGGTTATCACATAACAACACCAAGGTTAATTTTTGCAACTCATTTCTCACAGTCACTAATAGTCAGTAAAGTCTTTGCATCTTCGGGCATAACCCTGTAACAATTTCACTGAAAGATCCCTTAAATCAATGGAATTTTTCTTTTTCAGTAATACTGACCAGGTAACACTTAATCCTTGGAGATGTACCTTTCCCATCACATTTGGGGAATTCCAGTATAAATGGTTTTATTAACATCAGGAGAGAAGAGCAGCAAGGTACTTCTTCATTCATCATGGATAACCACAACCAAGAAATGAGAAACATTCCGTTGGAAGACAATGCATCCAGGGACCCACAAAGGACATGAGGTTAATATCTGCTCTTCAGTCCATCTCCCCTCACTCTGCCTGAATGAGGACTTAGGAGTGTAAAGAGGTGGAAAGAGATGGGAATACAAACACATGATGGGGGGTCGGGATTAGAAAAAAGAGAGGCACCAGTATGGTCTGGCATCTCATCAGTAAAGCGCAATTCAGTATTAATTCTGTTGGTCTGAAGCTCTGCCTCCAAGATCACATAGCTAAATTGGCAGACACAGCAACATGGAAATCTGTGGCCAGCTACGTCACCTAGTTCTGCTGGCACCCGATATAAACCCATTAAGGAGTCAGGTCCAAAAGATCCAGGTCTCCAAGGAGGCAAGAAAATTCCTGGAAAGTTTATCGTGAAGGTTGGATCTAGCATATGTAGGTTAAGTAAAAATGATAATAAACTCATCATTCCCCTCAGCCTTTAAACACTTCACTAATAAACCACACAAATATTTCAAGCCAGAGGGCTACAGCAAGACTATTAATGACAGGCATAAGAACACAAAAAAGGAAATTCTAAGCCACGTAGAAATTGCTTGGCACTCAGGAGTGCTCAAATATATTTTTTAATGAACAAATAAAAGATTATATGAATAAATGAGTAACGAAGTAACAGAGCAAAATACAGTTGGTTCTCATTATTTGTCCTAGTTATATTCTACAGAGGCCACCTTGAACACCGCATAAGTGAATGATTGCTCCTAGCGGAATACACATGATTAGGTTCCTGTATGCCTCTAGTCACAACATTCTCTTCAGCCCATCAATACATAACCTTGTTTTATTTGTGCTTCTGTTTAAAGACACCTTATTTAATAAACATTGTGATTCATTAATACTGAACTCATGGCCAACAGCACTTTAACTCCTGACTCGGGGAAGCTCATCTAACACTTGTATCTTTCTCTGTAAGATACATCACAGCCTTCCCGAGCTTAGCAACCCCAGACATCACTATGTTTGGGGGCCATTTTAAACAGAGAGGACAAGGGAAGCTCCACGTTTTATACTTCTTCTGGACCCTACCTTATGTGCTTCTTCCCTTGATTTCAATTTGCACTTTCTCTGTAATAAATCATGACTGTATTAGTCATGTATCAGTGACTGACTGTATCAGTGATCACTGAGTTCTAGGGAGTCCTTTCAGTGAATTATCAAGCCTGAGAGAAGTTTGAGGAAACCCCCTCCAACTTGCAGTTGGTGTCAGAATTCAGGGAAGCCTTTGGGACTGTGCCTCTAACTGTGTAGTTGGCTCTAATTCCTTACAAGCCCTGTGCAAAGACTGTACAGAAGCAGTAAGAGCCTTCTGCAGACTCCTTTGACTTTGGAGAAGGTGAGAAAGAGGCTAATTCTCGAAATTCTGCCCCTGGGGAATTGTGTATCTAGTCCTAAATGGGACTTTCTTAGGGAGCATCAACTTTTACTTAAAGCTGTGTGACTTTAGGAAATTTACTACCTCTCTGAATCTTACTGTCTATGGAGTAACATCATCGTCTAAAATGGGAACAGTAACAACACAGGTTTGTTGTGAGGTGCAAACCAGGAGTCATACATAGAGCTCCCTGCACTTAGGAGACTTAGTAAATGAGCTCCCTCTCCTGCCCTCATCAAAAGTGAATTTAAAAACACAGTGTTGTTACCATATTAGCTGCAGGCCATTGTCAATTATTTCAAGCTGTGCATTTTCTTCTTATTTGTTCTTCCCTGTATACCTACTGTATTACAGAAGACACGATTCAAGATGCTACAGATCACAACTTTGTGACCAAATAAAATGAGCATTTAACAATTAACCAAGAACTAGTGGGAGGAAAGTTTGTTGTTTCCCGTAATATTTAAACAATTCTAATGATTAGTGACTTTTAAGAGTCAAGTTTGGGTTTTAGAAGTCTTTTCCTAGCAATCTATTTTTTGCTGATGGGAG
Organism: Mustela erminea; assembly: GCF_009829155.1. Taxonomy (NCBI): domain Eukaryota; kingdom Metazoa; phylum Chordata; class Mammalia; order Carnivora; family Mustelidae; genus Mustela; species Mustela erminea. Next base: position 70,126,682 of record NC_045621.1, read on the forward strand.
TGCAGACTGGCCCGACCTCTCTGGAGTGCAATTAGCAACACAAGTCCAAAGCCTTTAGAAGTGTTTAATAGCTATCTGTTGCTGCAGCGCTCAAATAAGATGCTCTCTAAAAGAAAACACTTAAAAATTATGACAATCTTCCTTATTTTAAGGCTGGCAATCTTAGGTCATGTTGGTCTTTTTGTTGACAAAGTTAGGCAATGGGTAAGCACCACCATCCTCAGAACTCAGGGGAAAGGAGCCCATGGAGGGGACATGGCTGGATGGTTTAGAAAAACATGCCCCAGCCTCTTAGCGAGCAGCATCAGGTACTAGAGTTGGGGAAACTGATTTGTCAGGATCCTACATTCTTCTGGAAGGGAAGAAACAATACCCCACTCTTTGATTCCTCAGACTCAAAGTTAAGGAGTTCTGTTATAGAAGAAGCTCATAGCTCACACCAAATCCACTGGCAAGAAAAGACAAGGACACTCCTGAAATAAAATGACCTTGGAAATGGATTAACTGAAACTAATGATGAAGAGCCACCCAAATGGCTTATGGGCTTATTCTGACCCAGCATGGGGCTGATGAGACAAGTGTCCTCAACCTTCCCAGCATTGAATCGCTGAGGGTAAGAACATGAACTAACGAACCGCCACCTGGACCTCCAAGTGGGGTCACTACTGTGACATGGGCCACGTCTGGCCAGAAAGAGCATCCTAGCAGCAGTTAGGCAAGCCACTACCAATAAACAATATGGGGCTGGTCTTTAACACTGACAGAAAGTGATAAGGAATACAGATGGTGTACTATCATAGTGCACATCTCCTTCTGGCCTTTGGAAAAGGATGGGACCACTGCGGGACTGAGTAAGACTGCTGGGGCTCAAATATGGAGGAGGAGGAGGCTGCTTAAAGAGGAAGACACTGAACTTCCTACTACCTGGGGCGCTGATTAACCACCACCACCACCAACCACCACCACCAGGACTACCATCACCACCATCACCACCACCACCACAGGAGTATATTTGGCCCCTAACTTTATATAAAAAGACATGCTTGTTCCTTCTGTGTACCTTCTGACCCAGCAGTTCTGTTCTCTTTCTAGGAATTTATTATAAAACAATTAAGGATATTTAGAAAAATCACAATATAAAAGAATATCACTATAATATTACTTCTTTTTTAAAAGATTTTGTTCATTCTTTTACAGAGAGATAGGGTACAAGTGGAGGGAGGGGCAGAGGGAAAGGCAGAGAATCCCAAGCAGACTCTGCACTGAGGGCAGATCCTGATGTGGGGCTCGAACTCTTGATCTTGAGATCATGACTTGAGCCAAAATCAAAAGTCATCCTTTGATGAACTGCACTACCCAAAAGTAGTGATACTATTTTTAAGACTAAAAAACTGGGAGGCACAGTCCATTAAGCCTCAAACTGTTGGTTTTGGCTTAGGTTGTAATCTCAAGGTCATAAGATTGAGCCTCGCATTGGGCCTCGCACTGGGCATAGAGTCTGCTAGAGAGTCTCTCTTCTCTCCCTTTGCCCCTCCTGCTCATGCTCACTCTCTCTCTCTCTTTCTAAAAATAAATAAATCTTAGAAAAAAAAAAAAAAGACTAAAAAACTGTATGTATTCAACCTAAACACCCAACAACTAAAAACCAATATGATCAATTATTACATATTCCAGTTTGAAGATGCCTTGACTACATCAAAAGGACTTCATTTTGTAATCCATTAAAGGTCTGTTCTCTTTTAAATATTTTACAACTTTTAAACTAGTGATTCTCAAACTTTTGGTTTCAAAAATCTAAATTCTAAAGAACTTTTAATATCTACTGATATTAACCATATTACAAATTAAAATTGACACATTTTAATTTATTTTCTTTTTTTTTTTTTTAAGATTTTGTTTATTTATTTGACAGAGGAGATCAGAAGTAGGCAGAGAGTCAGGCAGAGAGAGAGGAGGAAGCAGGCTCCCCAAAGAGCAGAGAGGCCGACTTGGGCTCGATTCCAGGATGCTGGGATCATGACCTGAGCCGAAGACAGAGGCTTTAACCCACTGAGCCACCCAGGCGCCCCTATTTTCATTTGTTTTAACAAATTTTTATATGTTACTTTGTTAAAGTGTTATTTGTTCATTTGTTAAATAATATAAAAATTATATTTTAATACTTTTATAAAAGATAACTTTATTTTTCAAAACAAGAAACTTGTTTTACATTTTGCAAATATCTTTAATGTCTGCTTTCATTGAAGACAGATTCTCATACCTGCCTCTGTATTTAATATATTGTGATATCACTTGCCATGTATCTTCTGGAAGAAGTGTGTTTCCCCAAACACACTTTGAGAATAACTGTTTTAAACCATGATTTCTTTGGCATATCTAGGATACAGGGTATAGTGAGCTAAGATACATTTCATCTAATAGAGAAATACAAAAGTTAACAAGAGAAAAGAGATGAAATTATGTGGTCTTTTAGCAGTCTACAGTCCTTTCAGCTTGTTCAAAGGAAGTTACGGGCCAAAAAGTACCAGACGTCTGTGATCTGCCTACAGCTAAAAGTTTTAAGGGCTCCGCTCACCTTGTTTTGATTCTGTCAGAAAAACCATCTACGCCAAGCATATAAACATGAGAGACTTCCATCACTAGAGCACAACCAAGAATGACAGCCAGACAACCTATGAACCCAGGTCAGCTCACCTTAAAACCATCTTTAAAAACCCAGGGACAGCTGCTTAAAATAAACTTAGCATGATATGGATGAGTGTTTAAATCAGGTACCTACCTACAAAATCCATTAAAAGATTTTCTTCCTTGCCTGTGTCAGTAATACTTGTGTATCTACTCAAAAGATAATTTTATTTAAAGAAAGTTATGTTGGCATACTCATGTTAAAATAATCAGAAAGTTTCATTCATTCAATAAATATGTACTAAACATTTCTATGGGTAAAAATGTCAGTTATGAGGTGGGTCCAGATGTAATTTATGCCTTCAAGGGAAGTAAGGAAAATAAATGGGTATTATTATACAAACAAGGTAATATAATATAAGTAATAGACAAGAGAATAATAAGAATAGTACAGAATACTCTTTAACATAATAGGAGTTTTACAAACTATCATTTGGTCAAAATGATTGGCAAGAACGGGTCCCCAGTATTTGCTGAACTAATGAAAGAATAGAAGGAAAAGAAGGGACCATTTTTACTTTTTTTTTTTTTTTTTAAGATTTTATCTATTCATTTGACAGAGAGAGGACGAGCACAAGCAGGCAGAGGAGCAGGCAGAGGGAGATGCAGGCTCCCCACAGAGCAGGGAGCCCTGCATGGGGCTGGATTCCAGGATCCTGTGATCATGACCTGAGCTGAAGGCAGAGGTTTAATTGACGGAGCCACCCAGGTGCCCCAAGAAGGAGTCATTTTTAGCCAGAGTGCCAAAAAAGAAAAAACAGAGGTGGTATCCTCTGATGAGGGCTTTGAAAGACAGATGATTTTTAAAGTCAAGGGGCTGAAGGAAGGAGACTGGAAGTAAGAGGGAGAACAGCATTCTGAACATAGGAACACAGCGAGTGAAGGCACAGAAACAAGAGAGCTCAGGAAGTGTTTGAGGAACCACAAATAATGCAGACTGGTTGAAATAAAAAACACACTGAGGAAAGCTTGAGACTCGGGCACTGGAGGGATCCTGGGCTGAGTTGTCCAGGAAGCATCTATAAGTAATGACATGTGTATTCTTCTGCTGGGTCCTTACTTCCCACGAAATACTCTGATGTCTACAGAGAGAGGGGTACTGTAGCCAGGCCCAGAACAATTCTCATGAGTTGGAGAAAACAAGCCAAGCAGCAGGAAGGCCAAAGGTAGAAGAAACAGCCAAGAAAACAGATGGGGCAAAGACTGGGAGGATGTGAGGAGTAACGAGCCCAGAAATCACAGGTGGCGGGCAAGGCCTGAGAAGGCAGATGATGGTGCACTGTCTAAGCAAGTGGGATAGTAAAAAGACAGGGACTGTTGGAGACGTTCTCCTCAGTGACTGTAAGCAAAATCGAAACAAATAGATGCAGGAAAACAAGGGAAAAAAGAGACCTGTAAACTGTATGGAAAATGAAGACCAAGTTGATTAGTATGTACAGTTTGATTGCACTTTTAGAAATGAAAGAAAAGCTGTTTGTGTGTGTATATATGGGGGCAGAGGGCCAAAGAGAGAGAATATGAAAGATCTAGAATAGCATACACTCATTTAAATAACAGTTGTCATCTCTAGATCAGCCTTTCGCATCCAGGTTCCTCATCCAACCCACAGAGCACAGAAAATGCTGTGAATGACTATTTCTCACTTCTCCCATGGATGGGTGTCTCTCTAGAAGCACAGAAGAGAAGTTAACTTACTATACACAGTGGATGACCTAGGCCATTGGGCATTATTTTTTTCCCAGAACCAGGATGGTGACTTTACTTGTCTTATATGTCTATATGGTTTTGAAAAAATTATACAATGAATATGTTACGTTTGTACTAAGGAAGAAAGAAATCTACTAAAAACAAAAAGCAAAAGTTAACTATCTGTAAGAACAGAAAACGGGGAAACTGATTCAGAGAAAAGTCCCATTTGACAAACTCCACAGGCTCTTGAAATGAACACACTACCTGAGAAATCAGATTCCCAGTCTGAGAGGCCTGGAAATCAGAGACAAGTTTTGTGGCAACTTTACACATCATAGGGCACCATCCTCCTAAAGAGTCTTTGAATTCCCCTCAGAATCTCTATGCAGGTCTTCACTTATCTCCTCTCCCTGTTCTAATTGAATCTGCGGAACGGCAGACATTCATTAAGGAAAAGAGAACAGTTTCATAATGAAATTTTCTTTTACTTTTGGTTAGCTGCTAAAATTGTGAGTCAAGGAGATCTTACTTTTAACATATTTTATCATATCTATGAAAAATTATTCCAACTTTTTTCTCGCTTTTTAAAACACAAAGGTTCAGATTTAAAGCAAATTCTAGTGTTAAACTTTCTTTTGCCTGTAATTTTCACCTGTGCTGCCTTTTTTCTCTAAATGTTAGTATTTTCGGGACATTCTCTTTTTTTCTTTATTATTAAAAATTTCAAAATGCTCATCTGTATCTTTATGCAATGATTTCAATATCTTGGTGAAATATACCTAGGATAGCATCTTTGATAGGCTATATTATAACTCACAATATTAGGGCTATTTGGGAGGTACTCAAAGTATTCATTTATTGACTGACAAGATTAAATTTATTTATGAACACCCTAGTATTCTTCATTTTTATATTAAACCCAAATCATCATGTAATTGAGTAAATCTCTGTGCTGTCTCCACCTGGATCCTATTTACATCCAGCATATCTACAGATGTTGTTGAAAATGACTGACTTTAGAAAACAAAACAAAACAAAAAATTTCATTCTTTTTATCACACAGTTTGTGTAACATTATACAGTTATATGAATTCTTTGGTTTAGAACAACATTCTTCTGGTTAAGTTTAAATCTGCTTAGCTTTTTAGTTTAAAAAATAAACAGTTCACTGTAAAACAGACTAGAATGTTAAATTTAAGATGTTTATTGTTTCAAGGCTCAAACCAAAAATGCTTTTGCAATTTTTTAATGATATGATAGCTTTTTCTCAAACAGGACTATGCTGCATTTGAAATGAGGTTTAGACTAATGAGGCATGAACCCTTAAAAACTGTGATTAATGTTTTAAAGCGCATTTGTTTCAGACTGCCTTCGGTTTGAAAATTAAAAATTTTGATTTCTGCAAAAAGAATGACATTTATTGACAAGAAAAAGAGCTTTTCTTCCCTTCAAATGAAGACTCACGTTTCAGCCAACTGGCAGGAGATTCCCTGTCCTGCTTTAATCAGAAAATGAAAGGCATTAATGACATGTTGCTATTCTGTTTCTGTACCAGTTTTGGCATAATAAATAATGAGACGCTTGTGATCACAAAACTCTATTTTACTATAAAGTGATCTTTTTAAAAGAACAAGGGCATAACTAACAAAAGAAAACAATGAAACTTCCTAGTCTAAAAGAAATATATTTGGGGGGAAAATAAAAATAAATAAAAGAAAAATAGGGCGCCTGGGTGGCTCAGTGGGTTAAGCCGCTGCCTTCGGCTCAGGTCATGATCTCAGGGTCCTGGGATCGAGTCCCGCATCGGGTTCTCTGCTCCGCCGGGAGCCTGCTTCCTCCTCTCTCTCTCTCTGCCTGCCTCTCTGCCTACTTGTGATCTCTCTGTGTCAAATGAATAAATAAAATCTTTAAAAAGAAAAAAAAAGAAAAATATTTCTTGGAGTACAAAAATTCAGAGTAAAAATTAAAAGGCTCATAATAACACGAGCAATTTTAAACAAAAGAGGAAACAAATAAAAAAGTGCCTCACTAGGTTTCTAGGTATCTCATATCCTGACTAAAACTTTTTCCTTGAAAATGTTTCAAAACATGGGAAGTAAGCACTTCAGCTAAGATAATTAAAATTCACTCTGCAAAGTCATGGCCAAATCAGGTCAGTTAAATTCACTCTTAGAAGAAAAGTCATTTAAAACTGTTCCAAGTTGAAAACTGATGTGTCATGATATAATTCTGACAGAAATAAACTATTTTTAAGACCAAAGATAATTGTTTTTAATTCTTCAGAGAATAATAACCCAGAACCACTAATACGTGGAAGAAAATTTCTGACTACAACTACAGTGCTCATATGTGGCTTCACCAAAGATCTCCAAAAACAAACAGTTCATCAATGCAGTGTTCATCTCTTCACCATGGACCCAGAGCTTGGGCCAACAAAGCCTCTTGAATGAAATGTGAACCAAACTTGGAAACCTTCTCTTTTTAAAACTCAAGTTTGGCCTTTTATTAAAGACCTAAGCAATGTTTCCTCTAACCAGCTTGGCAGACCTCGCAAACAGACTACACAAACAAAGTCTTTCTGCTGACTCAAACTTTTCACTATACGCTAAGAAACAAAAAGCTATACACAGAAACTGGGTCATTCAACTCAATTCAAAGATAAGGGTTGTCATTTTCCAACCTACTATTCCTTCTTCTAGACGGCAAGTCCTAGCTCTCTAAGGCTTTTTCTTTAAAGACTGATCATTTCTGATACTGTTTATCCTAGTATATTGGCACATTCACAGAAAAGTCCTCAGATAGGCCTACTTAACCACAAGGTTTTTAACAAGAGAAGTTCAAGAGGAGATTTAACTCCTGCCAAGCCTCCCAATAATATCTAAACATTCTCAAATGGTTTTCATTTGGATTTTATTAGGTAAGTAAATAAATCTACCTCTAATATCATGACACATTTCCTAGTCCTTTACCACAAAAAACAGAATACACTAAACTCAACAACAACAAAACAAAACAAAACAACAAAAAAAGGATATCCTTCTACTTGATTTTTCTATAGCTCACACTTGTAAAATCAGACTGCAATGAGTTAACTCTTCATGAAGTCCTTGTAATTCATCTTACCATATGGTATAGACATTTCACTACAAACACAAAAAGAATATACCTGATTAACACTTTTCCAAATCCAACAACTTAGACTTTTAACCACCCAGAGCACTTGAAGTTACAGATATTAAAAATGTAATCACATGAACACTCTTGGGATAATTTTTGCTTTTTATAAGTTCTGGAAAATAACCAACTAAAACTCTACTTTTAGTGGGGAGCCTCCTAAATAGTAATCTAAGAATCATAACTCTCTTGTCTCAGATGCACTCATTTCCTTCAGTAGAAACTGTGTACAGTTGACCCTTGAGCTGCGCAGGTCCATGCATATGTGGATTTTTTTTTTTTTAAATAAATGCAGTAGAGTATTGTAAATGTATTTTTTCTTCCTTATGATTTTCTCAATGACATTTTATTTTCTCTAGTTTACTGTCTTGTAAGAATATATAATACATATAATCCACAAAATATTTGTTAGTCGACTATATTATTAGTAGGGCTTTGTAGTTAAGTTTTGGAGGAATCAAAAGTTACACTCAGGGATGCCTGGGTGGCTCAGTCGGTTAAGCGTCTGCCTTCAGTTCAGGTCATGATCCCAGGATCCTGGGGTCGAGCTCTGCATCCGGCTCCCTGCTCAGCAGGAAGTCTTCTTCTCCCTCTCCCTCTGCTCCTCCCCCTGCTTGTGCTCTCCCTCTCTCTGTCAAATAAATAAATTAAATCTTTTAAAAAGTCACACTCAGATTATCAACTGTGAGGGGAGGTGGGCACCCCTTCCCCTGTAACGTCTAGGAAGCCACTGTATATCCTCCTTGCTCTTTTTTTTTTTTTTTAGATTTTATTTATTTATTTGACAGAGATCACAAGTGGGCAGAGAAGCAGGCAGAGAGAGAGAGAAGAGGAAGCAGGCTCCCTGCTGAGCAGAGAGCCCAATTTGGGGCTTGATCCCAGGACCCTGGTTCAGTCCCCACTGAACTACCCAGGCGCCCCTCCTCCTTGTTCTTTTCTTACAGGAAAAGTTGCAAACAGTATTTTTCCCTTTGTCGTTATTCATCCTTTGAGACAATTACTCCTAACCCACACATGAGCTGTCTGCTCAGTGGGGAGAGCCTGCTTCTCCCTCTCCCTGTTTCTACCTCCCTCTCCCTCTGCCTGCCGCTCCCGTGCTATGCAAGCTCTGTCAAATAAATAGAATCTTAAAAAAATAAATGAAAATAAAATGTGCATTTTTTTTTTTTTTTTGGACACAGATTCATACAGTAGTTAGCATTCCCCAATGGTGAGCGTCAACACGTTAGTCTGCCAGCAAGCACTAAAAGAGCCAGCTCTCAAAGTCTCGCCGTACATCAGTGTTTTCAAGCTTCATCAAGAGGACGGGTACTCAGAACAGAGGATACACTAACCCTTCAATGAAGCCCTATGGGGAAAAGAGAGAGAATGCTTCCATTATTAATACTTGAACATCACAGATAACTGAGATGGGAAAGGATCAAAACATATCTCATCTTATCACTGTAACTTCCTAACCGCACTTCTTTTAAACTGGGCTTCTCTGGAGAAAGCAATCAGTCACTTAAAAAAAAAAAAAAAGTGGATTGCAAAGAACAGAGAAAAGTTTGCTTTAGATTACAAGATGTGGAGCCAAATGTGGGAATAAGGCAGCTCAAAGCTGTGGGAAAGAAAGCTGAGTGAGATACGGGAGTAAGACTGTGTTAGCCACAAATGAGCAGAGTGATCACTCTGAGCGCATGCTAACCATCCCACAGTATAATAAAATGCTCAGCATGTTTTAATTAGATGTGTTCCCACTGCACACATGATGGTAGAGCAAAAAACTCTTTGGAAATGAGAACCTGGGTTCCAAATTGGTAGGTACCTATTTTTCTTCCTATGAGAGCAGGGCCTAAGCTATGAAAGCTCTCTCTGGTCGGCAGCTGCGTCCAATGAGGCCTAAAAGGAACATGTGCTGGCCTTATTCGTCTTAAAAGCTCCTGCAGTGTGGGCAGATGAAGAACTACTGAAAGTGTAACAGCAACAAAGGCTCACCTTTTCTCAATTCTCAAATCCAAATGCTCTGAAAAGTGAGTGTTTTTATAACTCATTTGGCAACACACACTAGCCTGACCTGAACCTAAAAGTATTTTCATAATTCCTTATAACTCACTTGATGGCAAAGAAAGCCTCACCTGAATGGATATAAAAATATTTACAGTCCTTACTTACTCCATTGAGTGTGACTGCTCATTCGTTTCATTGCAGAAATATCCATGTATGACTACAGAGTGTGCTCTCGGACAATGCTGGGGTGTTATAAAATAGACTACATATATATGAAATGTATTGCCTTTCTAAAATCTGAAAGATTGTACATTCTAATGCATGTCTGTAACCAGAGGGTTAGGGTAAAGCATTACAGATCCACCGGGGTCATTAGTATTTACAGCTAACCATGTGAATGCACACGTCAGAACATGACACTGATCTGCTAGATTTTCTCCAACAGCTTCCTGTGTCACTCAGACTAAAAGCCAAACTCTTTGCAACAGCCTACAAGACTGCTGCTCAAAGAGAACCACAATATTGGCAACAGCTGGTCGTCTGCTAGAAATGCAGAACTGCAGGACCCAATTCCCTTCTGTGAATCAGAAACCGCACTGTCACAAGCCCCAGCTGATGCACGCGCTGTGATGTGGAAGCAAGAATCCTAAGGGATCCTAGATCCAAGATCCTAGAGGACCTGTCCTTATCTTGCAAGGTTTACCCCTACTTCTCTCCCCTCACCCACTCCTCTCCAGTCTCTGGTTCCCTTGCCACGTATCAAACATACAAGAAACACTTCCAGCTGGCTGCTCCCTCGGACTGACATGTTCTCCCTGCAGGCATCTCTCCTGACTTGCTCCTCACCTGTGTCAGTTCTTTACTCAGAAGTCATCTTCTAAATGAGGCCTTCTCTGTCACCGCATCTCAGATGTTCAAAATCCCCTGGCAATTCATAGTCTTCTGTTTTCATGAGTTGTCATAGTTTTTCCTGTTATACCTATCACTATCTAAAATACGAACATTTTACCAAATTATTTTTCAGTTTTGTTCGTCTCTTCCCGTTAAATGTAAGCTTCATGAGGGCCAAAATTCTTCTCTCTTTCTCACACTGCTTGGAATAGCAATTCTCAGGTTGGTCTGTGGACCCCTGCGGATCACTCGGACTCTTTCAGGGGAAGCCCAAGACCAAAACTATTTTTGTAATTATACTGAGAAGTTAGTTGCTTTTCTCACTACCAGTGCAAAATCTGTGGTGGGTAAAACTGCTGGGCTTCAGCACCCAACCACACAGGGCCACCAAACTGTACTAGTTGTCACTGTATTCTTCATCACCACACATGCTCATGGCTTAAAATCAAAAGCACTTTCATTTAAAAATGCCCTTGATGAAGCAGTTTAAAAAGCATTAATTTTATTAAATCTTGACCCTTGAGTATGTGTCTTTTTATTAGTCTGAGTGATAAAACAGGAAGTGTGTGTAAGGCATATCTACAGTATGATGCTATCTTGGGAAAAAATAGGTGCGATCACTCAAGCTGTGAGCTGAACTAGGTGCAATCTTCATAAACATTGTCTCCCTGGGAAGAATGACTGGCAAACTGTGGCTATTCAGACTTGGATAGCTGGTAGATATTTTCCTGAAAATGATCAAAGTTACCTTGTCACTTCAAGGACAATAACTGACAATATTTATTGCCAGCCATAAATCCAAGCTTTTGAGTGAACATTAGAATTTGGAGAAAACTGTAACCACTATCATGAGCTTGACAGTTTTTTAATATTTAAAGACTTTTCTGATAAGACTGATACTACAGACGGTAATTTATTAATACTCTGTATAGTGAAATGTGCTAACATCTGTAGGATCTGTATAACTCAATGAGCTAATATTTTTGAAATGACAAAGGCTTTATAGTACAAAATTGTACATGGGCCAAAGTGGATCAAAGTACAAAACAGACCAATGGATTTTAATGTAATACCATGAAATGTTCACTGATATGGTTTCAGAGTCTACACTGCAACTGATCTTGAAAAATAACACTTGTCAAGTTTTAGTGTAGTATCAAAGAATAATCACAACTATTTTAAAAGATTACTAAGATACCTCCATCTTTTCCCCCTATACACTTATATAAGCCTAGATTTTTTCCATATATTCCAATCAAAATACTACATCACAAGAAATGAGTGCAGATATGAGCTTTCCTCTTTTAAGTTAGACATTAAAGAGTTTGTAAAATGTGAAAGAATGCCACTCTTCTACTTTAAAATGTTATTTTCATAAAATACGTTATTTATGTTTATTGTCAGTTTTAAATCAACTAATAATTTTTTTTGTTTCTCAATTTTATTTTCAAATACAGTAAAGAGCAATACATATAATGCACATAAATAAATGCTTTTTAGGTTTCTCAGTAATAATAAGAGGGTAAATGGTTCCTGAGATTAAAAAGCTTGAGAACCGGGCACCTGGGTGGCTCAGTGGGTTAAGCCGCTGCCTTCGGCTCGGGTCATGATCTCAGGGTCCTGGGATTGAGTCCCACATCGGGGTCTCTGCTCAGCGGTGAGCCTGCTTCCTCCTCTCTCTCTCTGCCTACTTGTGATCTCTCTCTGTCAAATAAATAAATAGAATCTTTAAAAAAAAAAGCTTGAGAACCACTGGCCTACACAGTAACTACTAGATAATGTAAATTTTGTTGCACTGAACACTTACAATGTGCTCGGCACCTGTTAAAATGTTTTGACAATTATTTTGCTTATGCCTCAAAAACAACTTCATAAAGTATTGTTACTAACACCATTTTATAGAAAGAAAACCAGTACCTGAGAGAGATGAGGGCATTTGCTTAAAGTCGAAAGTGGTAGAGCCAGCACTTGAGCTGGAATTATCTGACTCTGGACCGTATGCTCCTAGCCACTACTGTCACTATAATAAACTCCTGCTATGTTAAAAACAAAACCAACAGTGCAAAGCCAGGTGACTGCACTTAAAAATATCAAGACCAGGAGCCAAAAAAAAAAAAAAAAAAAAAGCAAAATGCACTGGGGATTGAAGGGAGACAATCCAAGGAGATTCCTGTGGGCAGAAGAAAAGCCAGGACAATTTCTCAGAGGCATTCACAGGTGAATGTTTCAATTGTAGCCTACAAGGGCACAACAGCTATCACAAGCTGAGGAATGAACAATAAAAATGCTGAGATGTCTATTTAGCTTTGAGACCAGCTTCCAAGGGTAATAAATCACTTATGGTCAGATTCATTTCCGAAGCATTAAAGTCCTTTTACGCTGCGGGTTTCCCTGAAGCTCTAGCTTGAGTATAACCTTCTGTGAAATGTTAAAGTTGTTCTTTGGTTGCCACATCCAAAGAGAGTTTCCATCTATCAACTTTGGTTTCCATCTATCAAACAGAGTTAAATCGGGGCTCTTAGCTGGCTCGGTAGGTAGAGCGTGGGACTCTTGATCTCCAAATTGTAGGTTCAAGACCAATGTTTGGTGTGGAGATTAATTAAAAATAAAATCTTAAAAAAAAAAAGTTAAATCTGTCAACTCCAACAAGTGCCTCCTCTTAGGCCTACAGTTGGGTGATATTCTAAGTGCCATTATCTTGACTGGATTAGGGACAAAAAGGGCATCTGATATCTGTTTTATGGAGGTGTCCGATAAGGTCAAGAAGAGTAATTCTTCTCCAGCTTCGAATTTTCCTAAGGTAAAACTTCTACTAGGATATGCAGATATACTTTCTACAAGCTTGAAATTTATACTTCTTGTAATATTTAAACCATGAATCACTTTTGCTAGGGATGATTAAAAAATGAGTGATCTAGGATTGGGCAGGAAAACAGAAGATGAAGTGGGTGGTGGTACAGCAGTAGTCACGGTTGAGCAATGCAACATTCAGACCAATAGTGGGAGTTAGAACAAAGAAAACAGAGTGAAAGCTTGGACCTGTTCTCCTCGCTCCATTGAAAGGAAGGTTATAAAGTCAGGTCAGAATGTTCATCTATGCGTTAACATGTTCAGTGTTGAGACTGTGAGGAATTAAGCTATAGAGCCCTATCAGAGAGAAGGTGTGAAAAATTCTGAATCAGCTCTGCACATGCAAGACCTGACATAAAAAAGGAGAACCTCTTAGTATGTACAAAATGTACAACAATGGGAAAAAATGAACTTGCAAGCAAATTCTCAACATTTTGGGAGGTCCTGAAACATTCCTAGGATATGAGAGTATAATAATAACTGATAATCTCTCTCTCTAGTCTTCTATCTTCATTTTATTTCAGTAACTATAAAAAGAACATTAAGAGGGCTTCCACAGCTTCACGGGTGATCTAGGATTATCCTAACACTAGAACCCTTCAGTTCCTCAGTCACAAATTCCTGTACGTGGGACCATCAGACTAAAAGTCTAAGGTCAGAAAGAGAATACTGGAAAACAGTGATTATGCTCACTGGTATTTTCCATAGTTGAGTGGGATGCTGTCCAATGATCATGCCTCCTTCTACCACAGCCTGTGCTTCAACATATGGTATGCAGAACTGTAGTGATTCAACATTTTGCTGGATCATAAAACAGAAATTATGTATATGAAACACAGTTATTAGTATTTTAGATTCCACAGAGCAATGTGGTCTTGCTCCATGACTCTAATGGCCAGCTTAGGCTGCTCAAAGCTGGGTCCCAAAACACAGTTTTCTTAGGAAGGGCAGAAACCAGGAGTAGAAGCTGACAATATATTCACCAGTGTCTAGAAAACTGATAATTGAAACAAAGTTGCAAGATATTCCTCTAAAATATCTGGAACATTCTCAAGAACCAGGATGGCTGCGCTTTTCACCCTTGGGTAATCAGGAAGAAGAGGAGTTGGTATGCTATCTGCCAGGCAGGTGTTAAGTTTCAGAAGGAAAAATGAGAACCTGCCTCACTGTGCTACTAGCTTTGGCAGTACTGGTTACAAGTGTGGGCTCTAGGTGCTTGGAAACCTCCCTCTTCTACTAGTACTTTCGAATTGTAGGTCTCACCCTGGGCAGATGAATACTAGCTGTTATTATTAGCAATAAATTTGAAACCTGATTCCTGAGGTAACTGATTCCTGAGGTAACTGACATTAAAGAAATTTCTGGGGAAAGAAATGTGGATTTCATGAGTAAGATTTTCATAGCTGGTCTTCAAAATGTTTAAGATGCTGTAATGGAAGCCACCAAACAAGAGCTCCTTTCTGTCCCTCTGCCACCAGCATTTCCAAAGCCGCTGAGCATCTTCTACAGCATTAAGTAGCAAAGAATTTAACATAAAGTGACTCTCTGACTTGGAGTCCAAGTTGTCTAATTCAGTTCCAACCAACATTTATCTGATAAGATTTCACCCCCTGTGCACATGACAACTATATACATGACGACATATGACATATATGCCAAAATACATGTACATAATGACGATAATATGCAAGTATATAAAATCAAGCATGGGGCACAGTGGAAAACCAGGCTAAAGCTGTACAGAGAAACCTATGAGTTAAAGCAGTCGAGGGGATCCCTTATACAAACACAGCTAGAACTCAGGGAATTCCTACCAGCCCTGATGGGAAGTGAGGACTGCAATAACATAAACTGAATACCTGGAAGTCTCTCAAGGTACCATACTTTAACTGTCCTTACATAAACGTTTCTCAGAAAGTTGAAAATAGAGCTACCCTACAACCCAGCGATCACACTACTGGGTATTTACCCTAAAGATACAAATGTAGTGATCTGAAGGGGCACCTGCACCCGAATGTTTATAGCAGCAGTGTCCACAACAGCCAAACTATGGAAAGAACCTAGATGAAGTGAAATCTTGCCATTTGCAACGACATGGATGGAACTAGAGGGTATTATGCTAATAAGCGAAATAAGTCAATCAGAGAAAGACAATTATCATATCATCTCCCTGATATGAGGAATTTGAGAGGTAGAGTGGGGGGCTGTGGGGAAAAAATGAAACAAGTTGGGATTGGGAGGGAAACAAACCATGAGACTCAATCTCACAAAACAAACTGGGGGTATGGAGAGGGTGGTTGGGTTATGGACATTGGGGAAAGTATGTGCTATGGTGAGTGCTGTGAAATGTGTAAGTCTGACGATTCACAGTCCTGTACCCCTGGGGCAAACAATACATTATATATTAACAAAAATAATTAATTTTAAAAATCATTTGTTTGGGGCACCTGGGTGGCTCAGTGGGTTAAGCCGCTGCCTTCGGCTCAGGTCATGATCTCAGGGTCCTGGGATCGAGTCCCACACTGGGCTCTCTGCTCGGCAGGGAGCCTGCTTCTCTCTCTCTCTGCCAGCCTCTCTACCTACCTACCTGTCAAATAAATAAATAAAATCTTAAAAAAAAAAAAATCATTTGTTTTTTTCTCCTCACTTCTCCCTCGGGACTCAGAAAGAATATTGTGCCAATGCCCAACACACTTCACACATGAAATGTTACAGCCCAATAGTTTTACTAAAATGAAAAGCCAGATAATTAGTTCATTTTAAAAATATCTAGGGATGCCTGGGTGGTTCAGTTGTTAGGCATCTGCCTTCAGTTCAAGTCATGATCCCAGGGTGCTGGATCGAGCATCAGGCTCCATGTTCAGTGGGGAAACCTGCTTCTCCCTCTCCCATTCCCCCTGCTTAAAAAATAAATAAATAAATAATAAATAAATTTAAATAGAGTCTCTGTTTAACCTCAGACCTGATGCAGCTTTCTAATAAACAATATTATTTGTTACTCAAAAAGCAGACTGAATGATTTATGTCATGCAGTTGTGAACAAGTATTTCGTTTGAAATACTTTCTGCAGGCTTTATTGCACTCACTGTTAGAATGCCCTTAAGGATGCTGAATACCACGAATTGGAAAAGAAAAGGTCATTGTCACTGAAAATGAGAAAAGACTTATCTGATTCAAACCAACATCAAGCACAGAGAAATGACAGCAGGGGAAAAACATTTTCATGTGCCTTTATCAGTCTGTAAGGGAGAATTATTTATCTCTAATAACACTTAAAGTTCTTATATCATAACAAAAATAAGTGAATATTTACAGTTCACAAATGACAAATCAAATTCTCTTTTCTCATAATTTTAAAATATTTGGTGTACCTTTGAAAGTCAATGCAAATATGCTATTAGTAAACGTTTTCTCAACAACCACAATTTCAAAAATAAAGGTAAAGTAATATAATTTCATTTATATCATTAATACACATGTGCAACTAGATTTTTTCATGCATATTTTACATATATATATATATATATACACACACACACACATATATGAAACAAACAATTTCAGAAAATTTGAGCTCTCAGTATAAAAAAATGTGCCTGTAATTTTAAGGAAAATTCTCTTGATTTTCTATGTAAACAGGCCATAAAAATTGGTAAAAATAACAGGTAACATATTGACACAGGCTAACCTGCTCACTAGGCCTTAACTATTCTAACAAACCTGCATCATAGATAAGGAAGATAATTTCTGCATTTTAATGGTAAATGTAGTGTTTTCTGAAAGCACAAGAAGTTCTCAGAAAACTCCTCTTGGCAAACAAAAGCATATTATTAACCTCACCATTTTATTCCTTTACTGCTCAACAGTAAAATGTTGATAGAATCAGAATCAAGCTAAACTAATCATTGAAAATATATATGTTTCTACTATAAATATGTCTTTCCTCTAAAAGAAAAGGGTGGGGAGGCAGGGAAAATGGTTCTTTTTTCATCTATTTGAGAACCCATTTTCATTTCTGTGAATTTTTTCTCAATTTTTTTTTTAGTTTGAAAATATCCAAACCTACAAAAAATTGAATGAATAGTACATTCTTTGGTGCATCTTTCATCTAAATTCATTAATTGCTAACTATTTGCCCATTTGTTACTTCTTCCCCCTTCTCTCTATATATCCCCAAAACTATTTCAGAGTAGTAAAACTTCACTCATAAATAGTCCAGCATGTATATTATGAAAATAAAAACATTCTCCTACACACACACACACACACACACACACACACACACACACACAATAGTGTTATCATACCCAAGAAACTGACCCTCTGTAAGCCAGGAAAAACAACCATCACTATTTATCTGGTCCATGACACTTTTTAATTTTTGTATACATAAGTCATTTTATGAACAATTTACCAACTCAAGACTAAAAGGATAGTGGGAAACAACATATTAGAAATTTAATGAAAATTTAATCATGCAAGCCCAAATTTTATTCCATATTTTTCTGTTTTGAACATACCTTAAACAGACATCACTGCTGAATGCAACTAACTGCTCACCAATAGTCATTCATGAACCTACATATCCATGTTATAAATACAGAGCCCTGGTCTCAAGTACATCTCTAACAGAATTTGGCTTATCATTGCACTGGTTTATTTTTCTCACACTTGCATTGTCAAAATGCAGTATTTCATATTCTAAGAACATCTTCTTAATGTTCTAGCTTATAACTATTTATGGTTTTTCTTCTTGCACTTATATCTTCAACACATAACACATTTTAAAACTCAGATGGCTTATAATTTTGTCAAAGAGAGGAGAGTCATCTACTTTGGTCCATAATTGCAAAACTTTTTAGATTTATAAAAACTAATTAAAATGACCACTCCAATAAATTTGTCATCTCTACATCATCTATTTCCTTCCCATCGCTTCTGCACACACACCTATCTTAGGCATTTGTCCACTAACGAACTCTATCAGGGGGGTGCCTGTGTGGCTCAGTGGGTTAAAGCCTCTGCCTTCGCCTCGGGTCATGATCCCAGGGTCCTGGAATTGAGCTCCACATCGGGCTTTCTGCTCAGCGGGGAGCCTGCTTCCCCATCTCTCTCTCTCTCTCTGTCTGCCTTTCTGCTTTCTTGTGATCTCTGTATGCCAAATAAATAAATAAAATCTTAAAAAAAAAAAAAGAACTCTATCAGGTATATATTGGTAAACAAGCCTCAAGAAAGATGAAAAAATAATGTCCATTGTCCTATTAGCAAAATGGGATGGGCCAGATTCTTGCTACAAAATATGATGTAATGAAATTCTTCCTGTTGAATGACTAACTGGATATGAATATCTTATTTCCTTTTTCCTCAGACACATACTTTTCATCATCATTCTTGAATTTGAAAATATTCACCTAATTGTTGGCAATTTTTTTCTTTAAGGAGCCAGGAAAGGAGCCAAATATTTCCAGCTTTGCAAGCCAAACCACCTCTGTTTCAACTCTGTAACTCTGCCTGTAGAGTGGGAAATTACCCCTAGACAATATGTAAACAAATGGGCATGGCTTTCCCAATAAAAATTTACTTATGAAAGCAGATGGTAAGCCACCTTGCTGACCCTGGACCCTGGATATCATCACTTGATAATATATATTCTGAGATTTCTACTGTATGATAAATTTAGCCATTATCATTACAGTTTAGAGTACTGTTACCTGTCCATCTTCCTTCCAATTTATCTACTGTGAAATGTCTTCCTCTGTCAAAATATTTTCCTTTGCCATTATGGGCAGGAAATAAAAAGTTCTAAATTCGAATTGTGTTCAGTGAAGTGTATTCAATGAAATTGTTTTTTTAGGGGGATTTATACATTCTTTATTGTAGGGGGGCACATAATGAGAAAGTCACTGGGGTGTATTCAATGAAATTTTAACAAAACACAACTACAAAGATAATGTCTCCAAGCTTCTTTTGTACCTTCCTAGAAGATGATGCAATACTTTGGACAGCAAAGTAAGAAAACAATGACAAAATAGTGAGCATTTATTCCACAACTACAGTGCTCTTCTGTTTTCTTATTATTTTAGGTCTTTTTTTTTAAGCATTATTGAGAATAACTGATAAGTAAAGATTAAATAATTCCTAAAATGATAAAGTGGCAACATGTTTCAAGATGCAGGAAAAATAAGATCATAAAAATCCCTTAATGTATCTGAGATTTATAAAGAAACCCTACATGGTAATTGTAGGATATTATTCTATTTTTTTTTAAGGTAAAATTTCCTTTGTTATTCAGAAAGCCCCTAGCAAAGAATTAGATCTTCTCAAAAAAGAAACTCAAAAATTAATATTGAATAAAAAGGACCCTGGTGGTACATCAAGATTTAAATATACCATTAAAATTACAGGGGAAAAAAAGCCCTTTTTTTGTTTTTTTGATACAAGATCCAATCAAGGTTCACCCATTGCACTTGGCTGCCATGTGTTCTCAGTGCTCTTTAGGCAAGAACGTTTCTTGCTCTCTACCGTTTTAAAGAACCTTTCACAACATTTGTAAAAAAGCTATACCATTTGTCTTGTAAACTGTCCACAGTCTGTATTTCCATGATTATTTCCCTAAGACTCAGAGCAGGACATGTTACCTAATTTCCAAATTCCTTGTTCAAAATTTCCTAATTTTCTAAATTACCTAATTTCCAAATCCCTTGTCCAAAATTTCAAATATCCCTTGTTCAGAATTTCAAGATGGCAACGGCAGGGCATTAAACTGAAAGCAAAGTTCTTCTGAGCGCAGGGCCACGTGCGACGGCACAGGTCCTCCACACCCACGAGGGCAGCCAGGATCCAGGGTAAGCATTTCTGCAAGACTATTACTGCAGAGATAGTGATTCGCTCTCCCCACAGCAACACATCAGGAGACACTGCCATTTTGTAAATATTAATTCCAGGCTTCAACTACATGTCTAATCAGTTCTAGTTAACATTACTTCTGGTTCTTTTTCTTACACGGGCATTTGTCAAAATGCAGTAACGATTGATTCCAGATTTCAGCAACTGCTGATAAAATTCTAGCTTGTGTGAAATGTAGTCAATGATGCACAATAATTTTAAATTTTTCCCAGGATACTATCTCTTACCTTCCCTACTGACTGGAATAATAATAAATTCATAAAATATAATAAAATGGTTTCAAAATACCCTGGAAATCAAAATGATAGCCAAACCTTTAGTGACTCAAAAGGAGAAAATCTGCATCACTTTCAATCAGGTAAAATCTCATTCCTCAACCCATCAAACACGTAGCAAGGATGAGACCTAGGGCTAAATTAGAAAGGAAGGTGACTAGAACACAGTCCTATACTTGAGAATTCTATAGTTAAGGGCTGAAAAAAAGATATTAAATAATCACAATGCAGTGTGAGAAACGTTACCATAGAGTTGCTAACGGATACCAGGAGAGCCAGTTTCAAGCCCAGACTCTGCCATTTACTAAATGTTATGAACACTCAGTATATTTTTCAGAGAATTCAGTGGGCTTATGATGAAAGAGGAAGAGCTTTGGGAACAAAAATATGAGAGGTATTATCATTATCAACCATAAAAACTTGTTCTTTTTTTAAGATTTTATTTATTTATTGGAGAAAGAGAGAGAATGAGTGAAGGGAGGGGCAGAGGGAGAAGCAGACTCCCCACGGAGCAGAGAGACCAACACAGGACCTGATCTCAGGACCCTGAGGACCATCATCTGAGCCAAAGGCAGATGCTTAACTGACTGAGGCACTCAGGTGTCCCAAGAACTTGTTCTTGATACACAGAGTAATTACTTCATTTGTTGAAAATACTCATGAGCAATGGGAAGTGTTCTAGACAACAGGCTAAGTATTTATTTTAAAGAAGGCAAGACCAACCTAATGTCACTCAGGCTAAAATCATAGTCCTCTCCATTCTTCTTTCTTTACAGTTAGCCCAGGAAACGTGCCTACTGGCAGGCTCTGGTCACCTATACCTCATGGGGTACAAAGCAATATTTAGGCTGTACACAGGGTTAAAAAGGCACCTTTTTTAAAAAGTAATTTTATGCCAAGGTTTATAATTTTGGATTTTTTTTTAAAAGATTTTATTTGTTTGACAGACAGAGATCACAAGTAGGCAGAGAGGCAGGCAGAGAGAGAGGAGGAAGCAGGCTCCCTTCAGAGCAGAGAGCCCGATGCGGGGCTCCATCCCAGGACGCTGGGATCATGACCTGAGCCGAAGGCAGAGGCTTTAACCCACTGAGCCACCCAGGTGTCCCTAATTTTGGAATTTTTATATTCCCGGAGGATTCTTCCTCTTCTCTGGGGAAAAGGGAGGTTACACAAGCCCTAAGAATGGAAATGCTTCTTGTACAAAAACATAACTAGGACCGCCAGCACTTTTATGTTATTATATTATTCTTTCTGTCAAGTGTAAGTGAACCAAGAAAGCTAGTGCTCTGAGGAAAAGATAGGCTGGTAACACTGACCAACACCACCTCTGCTATGTTCAGTGCACCAAGGGAGCAGGAGGACCCAACAGCAAGATTTAGAAGGAAAAAAAAGCTTTCACCCTAGAAATCCATGTTTGTTTTGTTTGCTTATTTACTTGAAACAAACGAACGAAAACCCTCAGGAACATCAGTGCAATGTCCTGCTGCTACTGCACGCCGTCAGGTTTACAGACACTGCGTGTAGTCCCACTTCTCCGGCAGTTTGAGTTCCTGGAACAGAAAAATACCTGAAGCTCTGTTTCTGTTGGTGAAACTGTACAGTATTTATTGTGATTTGAGGACTGTTTTCAAATAGGAGCATAATTTTTTTTTTAAAAACCCGTGCATAATTACGCTTCCAGTGCATTTGGAAGTACAAAGGAAATTCAGATGAGGTACACACCTGGTTTTTATGGTGATTAGGAAGCTATGCTTTTCCTCAACCCCATCTAATAAACCAGCCAGAGTTTGCAGTCATCTAAAAGGCATAAGATGTACTAAGAAAGTGATTTTTTAAATAGACACATTATTGTGAACAAATGAACCTGAACCTTCATATTTTTTATATACTGACACTCCTTGACATAAGATGGTTCCACTTACAACTTTTCAACTTTATGATCATGGGAAAGCAATATGCATCCAGCAGAACCATACTTTCAGTTTTGAATTTGGATCTTTTCCTGGCCAGCCAGCGATCATGAAGGGCAAAGAATCGATGTGCTTACAGCCATTCTGTTTCTCACTTTCCGTATAGGATTCAGTCAAGTTCGGGAGATACTCAATGCTTTATCATAGGCTTTGTGTTAGAGGATTCTACCTCACTGGAAAGGAATCTAAGTGTTCTAAGCACATTTAAGATTAAGTAGGTGAGGTGTACTAAATAAATTGTCAACCTTGGCTATTTTCAACTTGTAATGGGTTTACCGGGAACATAATCTCATCGTAAATCGAGGAAGATCTGGATAAGAAATACAGCAATGCAACTATCACAGGTGGTTTGCAATCATGTCAATTCGGAAGGAAAAACCACAAAGATATTTTGCAACTAACCACTAAATAAATGCATTTTAGCAAGGAACAATAAAGTAAGAAGCTCGACCTCAAACTAATTTGCCAATTTTAAAACTACTCAAAGTTTCCATAAAGGTCAGTTTAAGAATCACTTTGAATGTAGAATCTGGCCAATTCTGTTTTGGCTAAAGCTGAATCCACATGGGGCAAAAGGAGAAAACCAAATTAGAGAAAGGTGCCCTCATCAAATGATATCCTTTAATGTGCTCCACTATCTACTTAAGCAGCTGACTGAGGAAGCTCATCTGGCTCTCTAACTTCAAGTTGGAAAAGAATTTTAATAATTTGGTCTTTGTCCATTTACTTATAATAATAACATCTACGTAGACATGTCATTTTGCAAAGTGCTTGATGACAGAGCCAGAGTTTTGAGATCAATTGAAAAATTTGTGGGCATCTATCCAGATATTGGGCTGAAAAGGACAGACACCACTGTGGACGGTTGTCAGCAGCAAGGCCACCCACCGCCCCGAAGCCGTGGTACCTTTCACACAGCCATAATCTTTGTCACCAAAAGTATTCCCTTAACAATTATTTTTGAGAGAACAAAAGATGTTAACCTATGAATAAGTGACTTTCAGTTTTCCATACAACAAAGCAGTTCAGCTTCTCAGATGATGCATCATTGAAACTCTAAGTGAAGGACAAAAACAATGCCCAAGCTAGTCAGCATCCCTCCCGAGGACTGCCTGAACACCCCATACACAAAGCAATATAAAAATAAAAAATTCATCCCATTTGAATACATGTATATGAATCTGAACACTCTTTCATTTAATGCAGTTATCCAAAAGGGACAGTGCATCAGCATTTTGTCTATTAACTAAGGAAAGCAATAATAAATATTTCTTTTCTAATATGGAAGAACATTCAAAATGGATAAATTAAGGAGAACATAAAAAGTCCCTAATTTTTATTTGACAGAGATATCACAAGTAGACAGAGAGGCAGGCAGAGAGAGAGGGGGAAGCAGGCTCCCTGCTGAGCAGAGAGCCGGATGCGGGGCTCAATCCCAGCACCCTGAGATCATGACTGAAGGCAGAGGCTTAACCCATTGAGCCACCCAGGTGCCCTCCAAAAGTCCCTAATTTTTTTAAAATATTTTATTTATTTATTTGACAGACAGAGATCATAGATAGGCAGAGAGAGATCACAAGTAGGCAGAGAGACAGGCATAGAGAGAAGGGAAAAGCAGGCTCCCCGCCGAGCAGAGAGCCCGACGTGGGGCTCAATCCCAGGACCCTGAGATTATGACCCGAGTGAAGGAAGAGGCTTAACCCACTAAGCCATCCAGGGACCCCCCAAAAGTCCCTAATTTTTAAGATAACATTTAGCTAGAAGAAATATCATGCTTATAGTTATATCAATTTATGACACAGAAATGTCCACCAGCATTTTTAGTCTCACATATGTATTCTCCTCTGCCCTTAATGGCAAGCGTGAAAACAAGTGTAAGATTATGTTCCTTGCTGTGCGTCACTTTTCCTATAGGCAACATCTCATACCTTCACCTGTTACTGCAATCTCTCAGGAGTTTAAAATAGTTTTATACCAGGAAATTCTGTCTTAAATTATCACTAAACAAGTATTTTAAGAATACAATGTTCTCTTACATATACACATCCCCTCCAGTAAGATTCAGAAGCATTTTCCTTGGTTGAAGTATATTCAACTAAGGACTTCAATATAAAAAAGCATTTCATCACCACCACCAGAAAGAGACCGGGGCGGGGGGGGAGAACCCTTAAAAAAATGTGGGCAAAGCCAGTCTCTACTGTTAGATGTCAGGGAAGTGATAAACTGGGGAGGCAGGATGAGTCAAGTCAGACTGGAAGGAGCTGGAGGGTGGGGAGGGATGTCTACCTAGATTCTTAGTAATGTTCATTTCTTGACAAGAGCACTAGTGACATTGGTGTGTTCATTTTGTGGTAAGTGTTCAAGCTTAGGACTTCTGTATTTCACGTATTTGTTTATTTATGTATTTTATTTAAACATGCCTATGTATTTTGCATTTTTCTGCTATATGTTACACTTTAAAAATGAAAAAAAAATTCCTTGAGGAATAAATAAATACGGCTCCTCACAATGCCACTGTTCTTCCTTTAACATCAGTAGTTCTAATTATCAAGTCTGAGGAAGGTGCAATAATTATCTCAAATAGTGCTTGTTATATGCCAAAAAATCTAAGGGAGGTAAATTGAGCATTCCACAGTTTAAGGAAGGAAGAAGAAATAACTAAAATGTATCTAAGTCTAAATCCAACTTTAGAACTCATGCATTCAGAAGAAGCTAGGCAATCAGGTGACCAGCTAAAAAGGCGAATCCTTTCCTTGACAATTACATACATATCTACAGTTTCTGAAAACGATGGAAAAGACCCACAAAGAACATATTTCAGCTTAAGCTATTTAAATTTCTTCTGTTCTCAAACATGTACTAGGACTCTAAAGACAGAAGAAAAGAATTCCACTGGATTTTTTTTTTCGTTTTCAGAAATTTTATAGAATTCTAGGGGAAAAAAAAAAAAAAAAAAACCTGATATTTTTTTAAAATCCCAACAGGCCCAAAAGGGAGTTGCTTGTGCTAAGTCCACATCACCAAACTGAGGCTTAATGCCTAACATAACTGCAGTTTCAACCTTCCCACAGAATATCTTGATGGGTTATCAGTCCGGAATTTCCTGATCAGCACAAGTGAGGTAATCCATCTGAGAGCCCCTATGTCTCCCAGAGAGGTAACCTTGCCCAAAACAATCCTCTTTTTTTCCTCCATTTATGACTTCCTGTTCCTATCCCTTTCTGCCTTTAATATCTTCCCTCTCCTGCAGCCCTTTGGTGCTCCTTTGTATTTGCTAGATGGGATACTGATTCATGAATCTTAGAATAAAACCAAGTAGGTCTTCAAACTTACTCAGCTGAATTTTGTTTTCTTAACACCGGAAAGGGGCACATTTGAAAATGCAATTTTCATTTTATCCATGGAAAATCAAAGCACTTTAAAAATAAAATCTTGAGATCTCAGGATTCAGAGATGCCAGCGGATGAATGAATCAGCACTGTGCGCTGGGGGGTTCATCTGCTTCTCTATTACATTGCTCTGACCCATGTTTCAAGAAGTTCCTTTGCTCAGAGACTAAGTGAGCTTAAATTCAATGCTCACATAAATTCAATGATGGTGTATTATAAGCCCATTTAAAGCAGACCCCATGCCAAACAGCATGATGGAAATGATGGCAATAAGAAACTGAACACTACACCCTTGATACAGAAAAGGGCAAGCTAACAAAGGAGCGGGTTCAGTGTGCAGCCTACCCACGGAACATATTTATTATGCAAGCTGAGCAGCCAGCACATACAGTAATTGCTTAAAAAAAGAAAACGTTAGTGATTCTTTCTTCATATATAATAGATTCCTTCTTCCCAAACCTTCCTAAGAATGGTGAAAGAAATGACTACTTTCACAACCATCTAAAATATTTGGTTTTAAGCTTCAATTTAATTTTCAAAAAGTATGACTTCATTTTCAACAGAAAGTTCCTTTTATTGTTCTTATTCCCTAATACCCCTTGGACTCTATTGCTTGCTCACTTTTACCATGAGACTGAGAAAAATCAGGCCTATGGAATGCTATAGTCCTAAACCTAATTAGCTCTAAATTTTACTGGATATACTTTCCTGTCTTTTTCTTTTATGAATATAGCTCTTTTCATTGAAATTATGATCAGGATTTCAGAAAACAATAAAAACATATAAGACTTCCATTAGCAACCTCAACATAATTTCACTATCATTCCCTTCTCTAACAACGATGTTAAAGTGAACAGTAGTCATGTAAAATAGTGTTAATTAAATGTTAAATAAGCATGGGTAAAAAGGAAGACTTATGTAATCCATATTATGATTGGGTGGATTCCTGTTGCCCTTCATTACTGTTCTACTTATTAAATCTCATTCTTGATTAGAAATTCTAAACTATATTCCAAGTATACCTTCGTGATTTGAAACAAACAACAGAACAATTATTTTAGAACAATTACTAATGGCCAGGTCTTTATAAATGTCAGTATTTTAAATGTTTTGGGGCTACACATAAAAACTACATCTCATTAACCATATGTATCCTTTTTCTTTTTTTTTTGAAGACTTTATTTATTTATTTGAGAGAAAGAGAGCACAAGAGAGGGGGGAAAGAGGGAGAAGCGGGCTCTTCTGCTGAGCTGGGAACCCGAGGCAGGGCTTGATCCCAGGACCCTGGGATTAGGATCCAAGCCTAAGGTAGACATGTAACTAACCAGCTGAGCCACCCAGATACCCAGATACCCCAATCATGTATGTTCTTTAAAAATAAGTGTTCACAGGCAAATGGAATGAATGAAGACAGTCCTACATATTACACAGATCCCAGTGTTTTTGAAATACCCTTAAAATCTTCAACAAAGACTTTTAACTGCTGTAATATAAATGAACACCTTTCAAAATGTTAAACTGAAGCTCATCAATTTTGGAGTCAAGCTTTCTGTAAACCTAAACTCTAACAGTTAAATAGTGAGATGTTCCTTCCTATTATACTGCCGAATTTCCTTAAGCTAAGGAAAAACAGAGGAAACAGGCTGGCAAGCGCCATCTCGTGGGCTCCCTAGGAAATATTTTTACTGTATTCAACAGTACAGTTCCAGAAGCAAATTTTTAGACTTATTCAATACAATATTCTCTATATTCAAAACGTTACTTTAATTTAAATCAAAGTATTAATACCAATTAACTGGGCTCCAAATACCAATTAACTGTAATAAAGTATATTTGTAGACTTGGGTAAGAGCTTTCTTCTAAAGCACTTGATGTATTGAAAGCCAAACCATCACATTTTATCTTTACAACATCCTTAGGAGTTAAGGCTGCAGAGATATATTATACAATAATGAAGCTTGGGAATCTATATACCAAATGAATTATAAAAGCATCTAGGCAATAGAGACATTAGAATGAGTTTTCTCATTTTGTAATGTAGCCAAGTCATAGAACAGAGGCCTTTTGTTGTTAATAAGGGCTAAATCAAAAAAGTTAGCAGGAATTGGAAAATTCAGTGGAACTAATAAATCTACTGTGTGTGTGTGTGCACACATGTACGTGTGCCTTTTAAGTAAAAGTTTACAAATCAAGTTAGGAGTTGAGGTTCATAATATATGGAAAAAAAAAAAAAAAGACAAACAGGAAAGGAAATGTCCCCAAAGTCATGTTTACATGATTCTCTTTAGACTTTAGAAATAGTATGATTTTATTATTTTATATATTATTGATGAAGAAATATTAATATTCTACATTTTCAAAGAGTGTAGAGTTGCCTCACCACAAGCCCACAAGATGTGTTATCTTTGTCTCCCAGTGGTTTTTTTTTTAAGGCCAAAATGAAATACCAACATTTAAAATTAGGAAATTCCTCAATATCTCCTCTTGTCTGCTACCTAGGCCCACTGCAGGTATCTGAGTTGTAGGCCTTGGTTTACATTTTTTCTTACATTTACATTTTTTCTTTCTGGCTTCCTTCATTTTTCCTTCAGGATTTTTCCTGGTACTCTTTTTTTTTGGGGGGGGGGTTACATAATGACATCCAAGCTCATGCTATGGAGCAATGCTATCTGCTTAAGGACTCT
Source organism: Mustela erminea (assembly GCF_009829155.1). Taxonomy (NCBI): domain Eukaryota; kingdom Metazoa; phylum Chordata; class Mammalia; order Carnivora; family Mustelidae; genus Mustela; species Mustela erminea. The sequence continues at coordinate 70,155,184 of NC_045621.1, forward strand.
CCCCCAGTTTTCTAGGTGAAAGGTGCTTAATTCCAGTTCTGCTGTTGGTTGATGAGGCAGCAATGCCTGGAGATCTGCAGATTACTCATCTTTTTTTTTTTTTAGATAGCTTTATTTATTTATTTATTTATTTGACAGAGAAAGAGATCACAAGTAGGCAGAGAGGCAGGCAGAGAGATAGGGGGAAGCAGGCTCCCCACTAAGCAGAGAGCCCAATGTGGGGCTTGATCCCAGAACCTGGAGATCATGACCTGAGCTGAAGGCAGAGGCTTAACCCACTGAGCCACCCAGGTGCCCCTATTCATCTTTTTTTTTTTTTTTTAAACAAAGCTCTGAGATGCAAAGCTTTGAGAGAGTTTTCTGCTTTGCAAAGGGAAACCCAAGCCTACTAGTGGTAGGAAGAACTAGGGAGATCTGTGTTATGGTTCGACCTTTTCTTTATGGGAGGGGAAAAAGACTATATACTTGGGGAAGATAGTGTAGAACATTACTTTGGTAAAGTCTGGGTTGATTTAAGATTTGATAGCATTTTTAATTTTTATAGCCTCCCACATCTGCTTTAATAAAATTAGACCACAGCATACCATTTTGCTAGTGTTGCTAATGATTTTTTTTCTTATTTGAGTTTTATAAGTGATTTTTTTTTTATAACGTAACCACCACAATATATTTAGTTGCCTTGCGGCAATATGCTAGATAATATTTCCATAGAGGCTTTCTCAGGGGCTGTGAATCTTTTTATAATAAGGCACTGGAAAATAAAATTTGAAGCTTATTAAACTTCCTCTCTGGTTTGAATTCTTTAGAAAAGAGAAAGTATGTAAAGTGATAATACACTGTTAAACATACCAGTTCATACAAGTTTTGTGGGGGGTTTTGGTAATCAGGAAAAAATTTGAGATTTTTTTAATTAGGAAGTCTGAGATAGATGTAACCTAAGAAAATAAATTTGAAATATAAAACATGAGAGTTTAAAGTAACAGACTTCATTCACATCAATTTATATTACCATTCCTAAGTCTTCCTTAAAATCAAAGTTTTTAAAAAGTGCTACTTGATGGTATTTATTATTAAAAGTGGCTGCATTTTCTCAATTAAAAAAATTTAGATGAAACTCACCTATTATAAATTCTTAGTCTCTTAATCTAGGAATTGTTACGTAAATGCAGTTTAATTATATTTCCATAAGCCTTCTGTTTAAATTTTAAAATAAATGTCAACTTATAAAAAATTATACCTTGCCATCTAATAATAGCAGCCGAAAATATACAGTAAGCAACACATTAAAACTGTATGCTTATTTTAAATGTAATTTTACTAGTGAAAAAACTATCTTGGAACATTTTAATATTAATATACTTAACATACTTTAATTTTCCTTCTTCCCTTGGTAACAGAAAATAGCCTATTATAAGCTGAAAATATTGGATATTTTCTATTGAAACTTTCATTAAATTTTAATTAAGTCAAAATTATTTCTAAAAACTGTTTTCTAATTTTGAAATGCCTGTTTTCTTAACGTCAATTATTATACTTGAAAAACAAGATGAAAGGAATAAAGTTTTGATTAGAAGAGTGGAATTGAGCTGAAGGAGGTTTCGCCCCAAGAATAAGTTCTGAGAACTGTGTGCCGTCTCTGCTCCCTCCTTTCCGTCGAGAGAGAGAGAGAGAGAGAGAGAGAGACAGAGAGAGAGAGAGAGAGAGAAGGCAAGGAGGGAGGAATTGAGGGACCGTAAAAGAGAGAGAGCAAGAGCTCCCCTGTCTGGAGAGACCGAGAACAGCAGGGAAGGGGGTGGCACAGGAAGGAGGCTTGGGCCCCTCCAGAGAACTGCAGAGCCATCTGTCTGAAAAATGCAGGATGACAGGCCTCTAAGTATTCTTCAAGTCTCTCTATTGTATAGGGATCTCTGATTCCTTCTTTCTATTACTGTATTATTAATCCTTCTTGTTCCTTTTTCTTGGGTCTTTTGAAATAATTTATCCTTTTAATTTCGACTAAAAGAGTGAATGGACAAGCTGAGAATAACTTGTCATTCAAGGAAAGTAACTCAGAGTGTCTGGTCAACTTCTAAATATTGTGATGGACTAAAAAAAAAAAGTGACTTGTTTTTGTGGCTCTTATGTTGAACTGTATATTTTGCAAAGATATATAATGAGCATCCTTAACAACATCCAAACCTAAGTATATTAACAAATGCCATCCAAAGCCTTAAATAGGCGATATCACCAAAAACAACTTCTGGGAGTGGCAAAGTCAATTTTGCCCACTTTTTTTTTCCCACAATTAAATAAAAATATTATTCGCAATATGTGAAATGTACCATAAATCACTGACTTCATCTTTCTGTTTGAGTTTCAGCACATTCTAAAAAACAGTCACTTGCATGAGCTTTTTTAATCCACTGCTTTGTGCCTTCTGTCCAGCAACTTAAAGACACTTCATGAGCCATTCTGTAAACAGAGGACTAAGATGCAGATATCCTATGAACCTGGCTAACCCACCAAGGTCTAAGGGAGGCTGGAACAAAGAAGGGCATCCCTTCACCACCTCCTTGCTAAGAGCCTGAAAATATCTAAATGAACAGAGAAGAGATATCAAACCAGAGGTACCCAACATTCCCCTCACATTTAGTCTGGTCTGTCCAGGAGGAGGTTTGGTTTCCAGGGGATACTGGACACCCAGCAACACTAAAAGGACCAACAACGAACCTGGATTAAGAAGCCCTGTGTTTGCAGATCCTGTTTAGTGTTCCTTCTCCTCTGCTTTGAAAGTTGGAAGAAGAATAAAGAGATTTTTTTTTTTTTTTGGTACAGAATGTAAAGCAGTATAAATCCAACCAGAATTTCACCAAAAACTTTTCAAAAAAGTTAGGCTGACAAAAGCAACCAATCCCTAAGCAAATGATATGTCCTGCCCTTGACATGCAACAATATTGCAGAAATATACACATATGTCTTCCTTTAAAGACTGAAGATAATTAGACAACAAAAACAATAAGAGATTTTGAGATATGTTTACTACTGCTAACTTGATTGGCATGTTGTAAAGTTAGAGGAAAAATTAATGAGTGCTCTGTTTCTATCCTGGAATTGTTAAACTCCAGAGGGACCGGGGCGCCTGGCTGGCTCAGTCCGTAGAACAGGCGACTCTTGATCTCTGCTTTAAGCCCCACAGTGGGTGTAGAGTGGGTGTAGAGAGACACCCAGGTGCCCCTCACTTAATTATTTCTTGAGCACCTACTTCGTGTGAAGCACTATGCTAAGCACTGTGAGTACAAAGTAAGAAAGAATGGATGTTACCTTACAGACACCAGCAGCCTAGAAAGATAGAAAGATACATAACTACTATGAAAGGAACACACTGGCAGATGTAACAGGAGATCTAAAGATAAAATGATAAGGAATTCCTGGGGCACCTGGGTGGCTCAGTGGGTTAAAGCCTCTGCCTTCAGCTCAGGTCATGATCTCAGGGTCCTGGGATCAAGCCCTGCATCAGGCTCTCTGCTCAGCGGGGAGCCTGCTTCCTCCTCTCTCTCTCTGCCTGCTTCTTTTGTGATCTCTGTCTGTCAAATAAATAAATAAAATCTTTTAAAAAAATAAATAAATATAATCTTTTAAAAAATGATAAGGAATTCAGAAGACCAGGCATTCCTTTGGAATGGGTGGCAGCAGGAAGGCGGTCCCAACTACAGTACTAAAGGAAGGACAGAGCAAGCACTGGAAACACAGACAAGGGAAGAGACGGGGAAGACAAAGCAAAGCAGAATGGGCACAAGCTGGCAGCTGACTGGGTACGGAGGTGAGGGAGGAAGGACAGAAGAAGGAAAGCTAAGGCGTTGGCACCAGCAATGTGCCGTCTGGAGCACATAAGAGATTTGGAGGCGGGGTGCCAGGAGACTTGGGAATCACCCACCCAGAGCGCACGGTTGAAGCCTGAAGACTCCCTAGTGAGAAAGGGAGGCCAGTTCTTGCAAAGCAGACATTTCAGGCAGCAAACAGAGGAAATTGAGGAAGAGTGAAAGGGAAGAAAAGGAGTAGCAGGAGAACACAGTGTCTTGAAGGACAACAGAAAAAGTTCTCAAGAAGAAAGAGGTAGTCAAAATCATGAAGAGTTCAGAAAGATCAAAGATGAGGACTGAGGGGAAGCCACGGATTACTGGCTGCTCACTGACAAAACCACTTCGGGCCAGACAGAAGCTGAACATGAGGTGGCAGCTGTGATAGGAGGCTTTCCTTGACCAAACCCGAGTCAGGCTCCTCCAAGCCCTCTTCTTGACTAGCCTCAGCCTTGTGTCCAGGCCGCGCCGGGCCTGCACAGCCATTTGAGCAAGATATCTGCTAACTCAGTTGAGAGAGAATTCTCGTCCCTTTGATATCTGATCAAATTCCTCGCCCCCGACCCCTGATATCTCATCACCCCCGCCTGCCCTCCCTGAGAATCCTGTTGGGTCAGTATAGCAAGAATTCCCCCTACCTTGTCTCCTCTTAGTCGTTTTCCATCCCCTGACACGCTTGGCTCCTGCTCCTCGGCTACAAATCCTCCCCTGTTCTCAGATTCAGAGGTAAGGCCCATCTCTCGACACCTATCGCGACAGTCCTAAGTCTTCCTTGTTCTTTAAACAAGCGTCAGAAATTGCTGTGCCTTCAGAGCTGCCCACCTTTCTTTTCACCAGGGTCGAATGCCATTCCCAAACACCAAACTATTACAACCAAACACTGGCTGAGAAGCTACGGTGCAGACAGGGTTAAGGAGGAAGCAGCTGTGTGGGAAGAGGCTGTGGGGCATAATGTTCTTTCTATATCACTCTGCTAAAGGGTGGAGCGCTAACACTCGTGCTGGGTCCCACAGTCGAGGAAAGGCTTCCTCACACTGACTAGGAGAGCACGGCTGTAATGTAAGGGAGCCGATACAGGGGAGAGGAGGAAACTAATGAAACAAGACAGAGAAAAACAAATTCCTATGTTTATTGTTTTCAATCCTCTTGCATTATGCTTTTTTGTAAACCACCTCATTTCTTTCTGGAACAATGAGAGGTGTTCATAAATGACAAATAAAATTTTCCTTTTATCCATTTAAAAATATGAATGTTTGGACTATTGTTTGTATCTACTCTTCTAATAAACCTATGACAATTAATAGGAATGCTTATGTAGAATGCAGATTTATTATTATGGGAGAAAGACTATACGCTTTCATTTTCAGACCTTTCTAAAAAGTTAAGTTAGCCATTTTCATACTGAATTCCTATTCAATTTGATTATGTTCCCTACCATGAGGGTAAAACGTGAACAAACCAAGCTAATTTATGTAAAATTCCTTTGTACTATTGAAATGAAAAGGAACAATAGTTTAATGAACTGGAATTTGTTATCTAATTATGCCAAATAATTCAGAAACATCTGCTGATGGTTAGTAATAATATAGTTAAACCTCAAAGAATCTGCTCCCAGAGAGATTTCCATTTTACTCAAGCCCTTGTGAGCTTCCACTTGGGAAATCCATACCAGAGTATGGAACCAAGGGATGACATAATGGCACTTTTACACCGTTAAAAAAAAAAATTAGCAAATGAACAAAAAGAAACGAACAGAAGAGGGTGTATATCACATGGATTTAGACCTTAAAATTAACTCCCAAAGAAACGAACAGCAGAGGGTGCATATCATATGGATTTAGGCATTAAAATTAACTTCCAAATTTAAGACACAAAGCAGCCTACTGTAATATGCAACATTCATTTGAGCATGTATTGAGTAGCTGGGCTGCATCAGACACTGTTAAGGTTAAGGATACAAACAAGAAATCCAGAGCTTTCGTGTTAGGGAACTTCATCCAAAAGGGAAGACAAGATTAGGCATCCACTAACCACAGTATCACCACTAAAACGTAGGTGTTTTGGGTACGGTGGATGCAGAAAAGGTGTAAAACAAAGGAAGACTACTTAGAAGAGACTATTCTAGTGAGTTTTGCAAGATGTGCAGAGGTGAGTGAGCACAAAGGAGGGCTTGGGAAATGACTGTGCTAAAGGCACACTGAGTGCAGTCTCTTCTGGAAACATCAAGTAGTTCAGTATGGCTGAAGCACAGCCTCTGAGGAGGAGACAGTAAGAGATGAGGCCAGACATATAAGCAGGAGTCCTATCCTAGAAGCCTTATATGCAAACTGGGGAATTTGGACTTAATCTTAATGGTGATGGGCTGGAGGAGTAAGAAACTCCTAGTCTAACTGTTAGACTAACCAAATTCTAAGAGGCAAGTTTAAATTCCCAAGTACGGACTCTAACATATTAAGAATAATCCAAAACAATAAAGAAAGAAAAAAAGATAAATAAATGAAAGCAAATATTCCAACTGATTCAAGGTGGGGCACCTGGGTGGCTCAGTTGGTTAAATGTCTAGCTCTTCACTTCACCTGATCTCAGGGTCATGGGATCAAGCCCCACATCAGGCTCTGCCTTCAGCAGGGATTCTGCTCAAGATGCTCTATCCCTTTTCCTCCAAAAAATAAATAAATCTTTTAAAAAAATAAACAAACTGATTCAACGTTGTTCAAAGGATAAGTATACAGATGAAGGTCATTATTAAATTATACTTATTCCTCTTTCATTCACTTATTTGCTCAGTAAACCTGGACGGAGTACCTATGACATACCAAACACTGAGCTTACAGGCCTTAATATATATTTTTTAAAGATTTTATTTGTTTATTTGAGAGAGAGAGAGAGAGCACAAGAGAGAAAGAGAGCAAGCACAAGGCAGAGGGTGAGGGAGAAGAAAGCTCCCCACTGAACAGGGAGCCCGATGCAGGACTCTATCCCATGACCCTGGGATCATGACCTGAGCTGAAGGCAGCCACTTCACCCACTGAGCCACCCAGGCGCTCCATCCCTTAATATATTTCAAGCACTAAGAGGGCAGGCGCTAGATCTGATTGTGGTCTGGATTACCACCCAAAGAAGAAGCACTGTTTACTGGTCAGTATATTTCACATTTCAAAGTACAGTAGGAGGTATAAATTGTCTAGCACTTTTGGAAGTCTATCTGGTATTTTTAAAAAGATTTTATTTATTTCTTTAAGAGGGAGGGAGAGAGAGAGAGAAAGCAGAAAGAGCACATATGCAAGTGGGCTTCTGCCCTTGTGGGAAAGGGCAGAAGGAGAGGGAGAAGCAGACTCCCCACTGAGCAGGGAGCCCAACATGGGGCTTGATCCCACAACCCTGAGATCATGACTTGAGCCAAAGGCAGACACTTAACCGACTGAGCCGCCCAGTGACCAAAGTCTATCTCTGGTCTATCCAAATAGACCAATACCAAAGTCTATCCAATACCAAAGTCTATCTGGTATTCAGTGTATAATCCTGAACTAGGTCTCTACCAGAGCATCCTCAGACAAATACTAAAATGGCACGTGCCATATATTTAACTACATACATAAGCAGTAATACTGCAGAACCACTTTCTCATGTAGGTCAACAGACGTGAAAACAACTGCTGTGGCACCTGGGAGGCTCAGTTGATTAAGCGTCTGCCTTCAGCTCTGGTCACGATCCCAGGGATCAGGACGGACCCCCACAACAGGTTCCCTACTCAGCCTGCTTCTCCCTCTGCCCCTCACCCCACTCATGCTCTCTCTTGAGCGTGCGCTCTCTCTCTCCAACAATAAAATCTTTAAAAAAAAAAAAAGAAAGAAAACAATTGCTATCTTGGATCTTTATTAATATCAATAATAACAATATCAGTGACAATATTAGCTACTATGTATCTTCACCACTGTATTAGGAACCTTACACACATGATCTCATCTATTTCTGCACAGATGGAAGAAGGGAATTAATAGCCCATGTTTATATATAAGAAAAATGAGACTAGAACATATAGCAGACACTTGGCAGAGAAAGGATTAAACATAGCCCTTGCACACCAAAATCTAAGCCCTTTCCTCTATACTACACACTCCACAAGCTTCCCATCTTGCAGAGTAAAATCTGATCCTTCCCATGGTTTATAAGGTATAATCTGTGACCCCAACACTCCTCCATTCCCCGGGACCTCTCTGTCTCCTCTCCCACCACTTTCCCCTGACTTACTCTGCTCCAGCTCATTGCCCTTCTTTCTGTTCCTCAAAACTGTCAAGCACATCCCCACCTCAGAGCCTGTTCCATGAGGCGACGCCCCCACTTCACAGGACTCATTCCCTCATGTCCTTCACGTCTCTCCTTAAAATCCACCTCAACTCTGAAGCCTTCCCTGACCACGCTGCCACGTCGCGGGCCCCATCTCCTCACCCTGCTTTATACTTCTTCATAGCACTAGCCACCAGGCACACTATACATTTTTTTAAAGATTTATTTATTTTAGAGAGAGAGGAAAAGAGAGTGTGCATGCATGGGCGTGCAAGAGGGGCAGAGGGAGAGGGAAAGGAAGACTCTCAAGCAGACTCCGTGCTGAGCATGAGTCGATGCGGGGCTCCAGGTCATGACCCTGAGATCACGACCTGAGCTGAAACCAAGAGTCGGGTGCTTAGCCAACTGCACCACCCAGGCGCCCCACACCGTACATTTTTTATTGTCTGTTTCCCTCCATTGCAAACATAAATTCCTTGAGGACAGGAACTAAGACATACCTGGCACATTTTAGGTCCTCAATTCCTTGAACAGATGACTAAACAAATCACAAAAGACCACCCATCCCAAACCTCAGAGCTATCCTCAGAAAAAGTAGGAAACACCTCCTGTTGCTGCTTCCTTCTCTCACCCTATGGTTCTATCCATTCCCGCCCAAATCCCCAAAACCCAGGGCTTTCGCACTGTTCTTCTTCTTACTACCCCAGCCCCCTTCAGGTCTTTCTCAGTAATGTCTCAAGCTCTACATAAAAAAAAAAAAAAACAAAAAAAAAACCGCCACTCTCGGGGCACCTGGGTGGCTCAGCGGGTTAAGCCTCTGCCTTCGGCTCAGGTCATGATCTCAGGGTCCTGGGATTGAGCCCCAAGTCCGGCTCTCTGCTCAGCGGGGAGCCTGCTTCCCCTTCTCTCTCTGCCTGTCTCTCTGCCTACTTGTGATCTCTGTCTGCCAAATAAATAAATAAATCTTTAAAAATCAAAAACAAAAACAAAAACATGCCACTTTCTCTTCTCTTACAGTGCAGTTCCCTCAGTCAAAATGTTTGCTCTGCTACTTGAAGATCTTGAGTCCGTAAATTGAAATCATTCTCTTGCTATGTGAAGATATCTATATCTACCATGTTATTCCTCATAGGTAACATGCTAAGTATCCATGCTTTAATTATAGTATAATAGTATTAAACTCATTTACTATGGAAGGTCTGCAGAGGAAATACTTCAGTCAGGCAGATATTTACACATTTACACCACTTACCTACTGGGCTCAGGCCCTGATCTTAGGGACATGAGTTCAAGCCCAACAGTGGGCTCTGTGCTCAGTGACAAGTCAGCTTGGGTTTCTCTCTCCCTCTCCCTCTCCTTCCAACCCTCCCCACCCCACCAGCGTGCACATGCGGGAGCATACACTCTCTAATAAATAAACAGGACTTTAAAAAAAAAAAAGAGAGAGAGAGAGATTAGCAGTTTAAAGAAAAGGAACAGCACAGTTTTCAAAAGGTCAGGTCTCTGGGTCTGAAAATCTATTCATGCAGAGATACTTTTCTTGGACTACATCTTTTCTTCTAACTTGTTTTACACCAGGAAATAGACATGGTCCAATGAAATCCGAAGGTTAAAAAGTCAGAGTGGAAAGGGAAAGGACAACCTTCAGTACAGCTAGAGGAAACACAATGAGGTGGCCCCCTGCCAGGCTACTAAGCAGCTGGCCACACTGGGGGGTGGAGGGGGAGGGGGGCACCTGACTCATCTTCCCTTCTCCCCCACAAATTCAACTGTCTGCATTCTTTCCAAGAAGTGCTTACTTTTCTAAATTTAAAACAAGTATTCAAAACAGGCAAGGACCTTTCTAGTTATTGATTTTTTTATTTTGTTTTTGTTTCTTGGAGAACAAAAAGAAAAAAACTTTCTAAAAATGTAAAAAGTTCTAAAAGATTCCTGGATATAAAACCATTACTTCAAAAATAGTGATTTCTGTTTTTTACAGTTTAAGTGAAGTACATCTTTCTTCTATTCAATTTGGTCATCCCCACTCAAGGTAATTTTTAAATTAATAACAGCTTGATTGAGATAGAATTCACAAACCATAAAATTCAGCCTTTAACATATACACGGAGGTGGTTTTTAATATATTCATAAAGTATTCATTGTGTTTTTTAGAAATATAGAGACAAATTAAGAAAGTATATTTATAACTATTTCATGAGACTTTTTTTCCCCAATACAACTTTTCAGTGCAGAATACAGTCACACCATTCCGGTTCTTAGTTTCTCCCTATTTTTCTTTCTTTCTTTCTTTCTTTTTTTCTTTTAAAGAGAGAATCTTAAGCAAAATCCACACCCAGCATGGAGTCTGATGCAGGGCTGATCCCATGACCCTGAGATCATGAAATGAGCTGAAATCAAGAGTCAGTCACTTAACAACTAAGCCACCCAGACACCCCTCCCTATTCTGTGTTTTAAGGATAGTAGGATTACATTAATAAATAAAAATCAAAGCTTATGGGAGTCATTTTCTCTATAAGAATGACTTATGACTGGTAAGACTGGGCTCAACACCTTGTCCTGAGTTGGATTTGCACAGAAAGTTCAGTGACTTCATTTAGTTTATATATGCCAGACAAATAATAAAGTGTTTTTAAAGGTGCTATTACTGATACTTTATATAAACATCAATTATCCATATCAAAGGATATTATTACTACTAGAGGGACTTTGAGAAAAGCTACACAAACCCCAGCCTGGCAAGGAAAACCCTGTTATGGCTGTTCAAAATGATAGTAAACGTAACTCTTAGGTTAATCCAATCTGATGAAAAATGTGTAACTTCTACTAATGTCATTCCTTCAAAACTATTATTAGATGGCACACAAAGTATTGTGATCAAACAGTATTTTTCTGCCTATTTCTCTTATGATTATTTTAGATTAGTCTAAAAATGTATTCTCATTGAAGGTAATATTGCCTTCAAGTGAGCAAAAATTAGCTTATGGTGGTCAAAAACCTTACTCTTTTTGTGCATAAAGCAGATATACACACGGTATAAAAAGACAGACAGGGTATCTGTTATTAAAGTTTCATGGGGAAAACAAGAAAAAATGCCTAGGAGCGCCTGGGTGGCTCAGTGGTTTAAAGCCTCTGCCTTCGGCTCAGGTCATGATCCCAGGGTTCTAGGATCGAGCCCGCTTTGGGCTCTCTGCTCAGCGGAGAACCTTCTTCCTCCTCTCTCTCTGCCTGCCTCTCTGCTTACTTGTGATCTCTGTCTCTGTCGAATAAATAAATAAAATCTTAAAAAAAAAAAAAAAAGAAGAAAGAAGGAAAGAAAAAATGCCTAGGGGCACCTGTGTCATGCAGTCCTTTAAGCTAAGCATCTGACTTTGGCTCAGGTCTTGACCTGAGCATCCTGGGATCAAGACAGAAGTTGGGGGGGGGGGCTCCCAGCTCAGCCAGAGGTCTGCTTCCTCTCTACCTCTCCCGCTGCCCCACCCCCACTCATTCTCTATGTGTAAGTGTGTGTGTCTCTTGCTCTCTCAAATGAATCAATTTTTTAAATCTTTTAAAAAAAGGAAAAATATGCCTAAAAATCTTATGAAGAGTGATTTTTTTTAAAAGGTAGACAAATCCAGTTATAAAGAAACTGAAACTCTTATTGACAAATGTGTCAAATTTTTATTATGCATATCACTCTATCTTCAAAGATTAGGATGCTAGTAGGATTGTTACTTGCAGGGACAGATGTCACTGGAAAGACTGCATCACCAATATCTTTTCCACTGTATACAGATGGTAACTATCAGAGGCATAGCAACTATAATTCTTTTATCTGTCTTACATAGCACTAAATCACCACAAATTAAAAGAAAAACTTTAAAGTTGAAATAATAAGTTTTTGATACAGGTGAGAGAATATGCACAAGTATTTTTTAAATAAGGATGGTGATTTTAATGACAGCTGAAAAGAGGAAACATTCTAAGAAAAGTAGCTGAGTTCTCACCACTGGACCACCCTGCCACTTATTAGGTAAGTCCCTCTCATATTCGTTGATGAGCAAAATCTGAAAAATAAAAATGTGAGCAGAGACCGTATTCAAGTGGAGTTTCCTATAAAATTGGCTTTTGGTCAAATAAGTCATACTGAAAATGCAGCTGATTTGTCTTTATAAAAACAAATTTTAGAGGCACTTGGCTGGCTCAGTCGGTGGAGCATGCAACTTGTTATCTCAGGTCTGTGAGTTCGAGCCCCACCATGGGTGCAGAGATAACTTTAAGAAAGAAAGAAAAAAAAAATTTAATGTCAAGACAGTAATAGGAAATCAGAAATTTTCCTAACTGTATTACAAAGAATACACCATTACCATTTAAATGCTCCAAAGGATCTCTATAAAGATGCCCAAGGGCAGGTGCATCAGGTGGTGGTGTAATGAAAAGGTTTCCATGGAATCCTAGCTATGAGATCACATCAATGGCAGTGACGATAGTGACTGGTAAATTAAAGAAAAAAGCAGAAAAGGGAGAGGGGCCATGCCAGAGCTAGTTCTACCCCAAAAGAGAAGAGAGTTACTCAGGGTTCAGCCAGCCCAGCTGGATAGTAACTGAGTTCCCAGTCTCAGCATTTGTCTGAGCTGTAAACCACAGCCCCATTTAGCTATAAATGACAGACATTCCTGCCAAAAGATAACCTGGCAGGATGCTTTTTCATCCAGCTCTGTCAAATAGGGTTTTATTGGTATGGCCACTCAAGGCATTCTGTTAGGTACACAAGCTAAAAAGTCCTAAATTAGATGACTCGAGACTTTCCTTCTAGCCCAGCAGTTATTAGAGAACATGTGCTTCTTTTTCAGGGAAGTTCTAACAAGTCTTATTGGAAATAAGTAGTTAGGTACATACACTATAGTTCTGGAATGTAAGCTCTAAGGAGAAAGGGACCATGTCTCTTGCACACTGCTACAGATGTATGTTGAACAGATCAACATACATCAACATACAACAGGTGAGTGAGCAGAGTATGAACTACATTTGGATAATTTTTAGGATTTGAGGATTTAAAAATTATTCGTATTGATGCAGATGACTGAAAGTTATATTCATCTACAAGGTTGAGAAAAATGCTGGCAAAGTCCTGACCCTTCAAAAGTGTGCATTTTCAACTCCCAAATGGGACTATAAAATCAGGAAGGATTGGGGTTTAGTTCTTCTGTCACAGATAAACAGAAATTTGCATTAAAAGTATCTTTTTAAGTAGCAAAGGTGAATAATGGTGAAGGTAAGAGATAAGAGTTTCACTCTTCAGCTTAAGTTGACAAATATTTTGAGTTGCTACACTGTACTTTGGTGACAAAAAGTTAAAAGTATATCAATGTGAAATTGTACTGAGTAATTTCAGAGGCTCTCATTTTTTTTAAATGAAGCTCACTTTCACCAATGTCTCATAAAAAGAACATTCTTTACAATGATAAAAAACAAAGCCTGGATGGAAAAAAAAGAACATAGGGGTGTCTGGGTAGTTTGTTTGGTTGAGCACCCACTTCCTGACTGCAGCTCTGATCATGATAGCAAGGGTTGTGAGATCGAGCCCCGAGTTGGCTTCCACACTGCACGTGGAGCCTGCTTAGGATTCTCTCTCTGCCTTTACCTTCCACTACCCACACTTGCACTCTCTCTCTATATTAAATTAAATTAAATTTTTTAAAACCTAGACTCTATTGCAGGCTGCTATGCACGCAACTGTGTTCTCCAATAAATTCCTTTGTTGAAGCCCTAACACGCAATGTGATGGTATCTCTGGAAATGAGGCCTTTGAAGGGAAATTAGATTAGATGACATTGTGAGGGTGGGGTTCTCATGATGAGATCAGTGGTAGTGCAGGAGACCAAAGACCTAGGTTTCCCATCTCTCCACCACCGGAGGATACAGCAAAAAGATGGATGTCCGCAAACCAGAAAGAGGTCATTTCAGCAGGAAATGAATCTGCTGGCTTGCTGGTCTTAGAATTCCCAGCCTCCAAAACTTCAGGAAATAGATGTCTGTTGTGTAAGCCACTCGCTCAGTTTATGGTATTTCCACTACAGGAGTTCAAGTAGATTGAAGACACTAACCTTACCAACTACCACACCCATGAAACACAAGGTAGGGTCCTAGCACTGGTTGCCTTGGGAAGGCTTTGGGAGAAACTCTATTGAGCTCTGACTTTGATGACTGTTTAGTTAGGTTCATCCAGTTTCTTATATTCCTATCTTCTCTTCACTACCATCTCACAGAACTTTATTACCTCACTGCTCCTCTGCTCTAAGTTGGTTACTAAGAGGAACTATAAAGGGTTATGAGGTACTTCTGATTAAACTAGTTAAAAAGTAGTACCGTTGGGGCGCCTGGGTGGCTTAGTCAGTTAAGCATGACTCTTGATTTCCGCTCAGGTCATGATCTCAGGGTTGTGAGATCAAGCCGCATGTGGGGCTCCATGCTCAGCAGAGAATCTGTTTGAGATTCCCTCTTGTCCTTTGCTCCCTCCCGCCCCTGCTGTGCGCATGTGCTCTCTCTCAAATAATAAATAAATAAATCTTTTTTTTTTTTTTTTTTTTTTTAAGGTAGTCTAGTTGACTCTTGAAAAAACAGATTTGAACTGCATGGGTATACTTACACGTGGATCTTTCTCAATAAAACCAGTACAGTACTTATAAATGTATTTTCTCTTCCTTATGACTTAACATTTTTCACTAGTTTATTGTAAGAATACAGTGTGTGATACATATAACATAAAAAATACGTGGTAATCAACTGTTTATACCATTGGTAAGTCTTCTGATCAACAGTAGGTTATTTGGTTTTTGGGGAGTGAAAAGTTAACACAGATTTTGGACTACATAGGAGATCAGCATCTTAATCCTCATGTGTTTGGTGGGTCAACTGTTACATCTAAAATAAAATCCATTTCTTCTAACCGTTGGGGACTGCTCTTAATGCATACAAAGGCCATTTTGAACTGGGCAAATTTGAGCAATTTCGTATTGATCTTTAATACAACGGTTCTCAAATTTGAGGATGACAGAATCACAGGGGAATTCCTCTAAAATCCCCTTCGCATAGAACTGCAGAATCTGTGGATCTAGGGGCAAAGGAATATTAATTTTGAACAAAGAGGACTGATGGGCGGTGTTCAACGACAGCTACTGCTCTATCGTGACCGAAAAATAGACTCTGCACACAGGTGTACTTTCCTTTATAACAGGGAAATATTCTTAAAAATTGTAACCAAATTGGATTTTGTTAATTACATTCTATTTTCCCACAAGTTGACCTAAAATTTTGAAGACACTTTGTTCATTCTGAGGGGTGCGAGTGGTTGCTTTTATCTTCATCTAGAGGTCAAACCTGTGCCCTTCCTTTCCTCATCTCTACGTCAGTGAAGATGTAGTAATTTAGGAATCCTTTTAAAAGTAACTTATTCCTTACTCTGCTTCTCTCCAATTTATCTGTTGATTCACTGAGAATGTCAACATTCAAGAACTGGCTGATTCATGAACCTTACCTTTGAAAACAAACCTGGAAATGCAGACTCTCTCCTTAGAACAGAAAATGAACTTACTACGAAAAACTAGTTTAAGGGGTAATTTTCCTGGGGAAATATTAGTGCTATGTATTAGGTACTACAGTATAAGAAATGCTTCTTCCAAAGAAAACACTAACTAAGTCTTCCACCATTTTTAACTTTTGTACCAAAAAAAAAAGTCCACACTTAAGAAAAAGTGCTCTACTAAATGATGCAGATTAAACATAAGGTACTGCAAAGCAATGGTGAGATTTTTATTTCTTTCAGAGAAAGATGAAACATTTTTAAAGCACCTATGAAGAACCAACACCAAATGTCATTTCTAATACTATGGGTATTCCAGCAAAATAAACATACCCCAGACTGCAGACTGGCAAATTGTGTTCTAGGCTCAGTTTTGCCACAAAAGGGTCATGTGACCTTGGAAAATAACCTTCCTGCATCTGAATTTAATTTATAAAATGATTAAATAAATGTAACTCTTTGACTCCAGATTAATTCATTCTAACTTATATGAAAAAGCATTTGTGGTATGTGATGCCTGTAACTTGCTTGATCAAATGAAGCAATTAAAACATAACTGGAAACTTGATATTCTGAGTAACTTACTAAGACCGTCCTCTTAGCTATCAGTTTCCTACCAGTACATACCATACTACTTTGAACATCTAAATTTTCACAAACTGAGTTTTCTTAAAGGGAGGGACATGTGTACTATATAGTCCGCTTTGGCAATAGGAAACACGGTATCTTTTCAGCCCTTCTTCCCAACCTATTGTCATTACAGACTCGGGGGGGGGGGGACCTTGAGTCTTAAAGACTGAAACAATAGTGTTGCAGTAATTACATCACAGAAATAACATTTCTTTCCTAAAATACTCAAAGTTATTCTCCGGAGATCACTTATCTTCCAGGAACCAACTTTCTTCTGTCTGCTCTAGTATTTGTTAGAGCAAACATTTTCCATTTTAACAAATATTCAGTTCACCAGTTATTCTTCTTTCCAACGAAATATACCGTCTCCAAAAAATCCGCCCCAAAATCCAACAAGACTCAACACATGCATTTGGCAATTCCGGGGAGGTGGGGATGCACAGACATCTTGTACAAAATAAATAAACTTTCCAGGATCTTTATTTACTGACTGGAGAAGCACAGATTTGGAAACAACCAGCTAACTTCGCTCACAAGTTGGCATCTTGAAGAATCCTCCGTTTACAAAACACCCCGGACCTCACAGACTCCCAGCCCAGAATTGGCCAGGGAGCACACGCCCATCGGCCCTGCCTGGAGAGGAAACAATGGGAGAGGCGCGAGGGACCGAGCCCGGCGTCCCAGACGCCCCAGCTCCCCCGCTCCGGCCCGCGCCCGATACCGCGCGCTACGACCCTTCCCCTGGCGCCCGGGGCTTCCGTCCCCGGGGCGCGGCCCACCTGCAAGGGCGCGGGCAAAAGGCTGTACTTACCAAACAGGGTCAGGGCCATTGTAAAGGCGTTCGCCAGCTGCTCGCCGCCGCCCGCCGGTCCACGCGCTCCTCCCAGGCCGGCCGGAGATCACCGCATCTGCCCGAAGCGCTCTCACCTCGGAGGGAGCGGGCAGTCGGAGGGGCGTGGTGCGGCGCGGGCGCGCGGGGAGGCTGCAGGCCGGGGCTGCAGGGGGCCGCTGCAAGAAAAAGTTATTTATGCGTTATTGTCAGGCGCACCCGCACCGGGGGAGACCCGCTAGCCCTAGGCGAGCCGGCACTTGTCGCTGCCATCTGCGCACTACGCGGAGCGCGCGCGGGCGGCGGTACCTGCGAGGCGGGAGGCTTGGCCGCGGCGCAATGGCAGGCGGAGAGGCGGCGCCGCAGTGGCGGCGGCGGCGGCGGAGGCGGCGGCGGGGAGAGGAGCAGCCTCGCGGGGCCCCCGGCGGGGCGCGCTCACTCCGCATCCCGCGGCCTCGCAGACGCCATCTTGCGATAGCGTCTCCCACTGGATCTGCCCCTGCGCCTCCTCGTGCCTCCCGCCTCGGGCGCCGGAGCCCCGTGCGTTCCCATAGCAACGGGCGCGCGCGGGGGTCGGGGGCGCGCGCCCCTCCTGCCCCGGGCCGGGAGGAGCCGCCCCAGCCGCCCGGGAGACAGCCTCCGGGAGCCCAGCGGGGGCGGGGTTGGTGTGCGTTTTAGCTGAAATCCCTGGGATTTTTCTTGAATGGGATTTGAGGAGGCGCGGAGAGGAGAAAAACTGAGCTGTTACTCGAAAGAGGAAGAGTCACAGGAGGATGCTCCGTGAATCCAAGTCCCCAAGCAGGGTCACCTGGGGATCGGGTTCGTTTGAGGATAAATATCTCGCCCGGGGCCCTCGGGGTTAACGGAGAGTCGGGAGCCGGTGACCTGAAGCTACGGGACTCGGAAAGGGAGCCTGGAGTCGAGCAGAGACCCTGACTCTTGGCTTCCTTTCCACTTGGACTTGGGAGCCGCTGGGAGTACGGATCAGACTGTCATATCTGAGGAAATCAGGAGTCGTTAGGATTACCTAAAATAATTTGATACAAGGCCAATGCTTAAACCTAATTTTCTTCCCCTTGCTTTACACCTCTTTGATATTGTCTCGGGAAAAATCAGCGTTTCACACTGTTTGGCACTTCTGCTATACCACAAAAGATTGCTCCCCTGAGCTTTTTGCATTTATCTGATAATCACTGGCAACATCCTTCTTTCTGTGATGTTCCCTGCTCGCCTCTGTCTTTGCCTTAATTAACGAAAAGCCATAGAACGCCTCGAGATTATCAGCCAAAACATGTTCTTGAAAAGCTCGGTTATGATGTTTATGTCGTTTTCATTTAATGTATTCAAAAATTCAATATTCTCTAGTTGCCATGTTCCCTCTGTAAAAAAAAAAAAAAAAAAAAAAAAAAAAATCCCCCTTTTTCTTCTTTCCCTTAGGCATTGGATACTGTTGCAGCATCTAATCATGTAGATTTTCTCTTTGGTTCTCATGTCTTCCTACGTGCATCTTTCCTCTTACAGTTCCTCAGATTCCCTAATGTCATTTTCTGCTTCTAATTTTCAACTAATTCTTTTTAGAATATTATATAAATATCTTCTACTTACTATATCTTGAGGATCAAATCGTTACAAAAATGAAAATTACTACTACAAATAGAGCCACAGTTAATTCATCATCATTTCACATCAGACTCTAACATCAGAAGAAAAAGAAAAGCCAGTTGGAAGGAGGAGCCAAGCCTTTTGTTTCATGTCAGTTAACTCAAGAAAAAAGAAATAGTAGAATAATTCAACATGAACAAGCAAATGTGTAAGATGCTGTATGCTTGAAATTTTCCACTGTACTAAAATGATTCTCCTTTAGCTACTAATATCAAAATAAATCTTGAAATGCCCACAATTTTCAATCTTTAATGAAAAGTACTCTTGATTTTGAGCAGCCTTTCTGCTCGTGAAAAATTACAAACACACACCTCATGAAGATAAATGAGATACTCCAGAAGGCTTTGTGGGACAGATTTTATAACCATGTAGATTGCTGCTGATCTGTTCAGCAATCAGATAAATCAGAAACTAAAGACAACATTTGCTGCCCAAACCAGTGATTTTCAACCTTTTTTGGAACTTAATTTCCCTTTAGGTCTCTGATGAAAATACTGTTCCCCTTCCTGGGAAATGCGTAAGTGCATATATACACTCACCAAAATTGCTTCCCAGAATTCCAGGGGGATTATGGCCTATTCAGGGACCCAGAGATCCTTTGTAATCTTGGAAAGTTTTACATTTAAAATTAAAAATTTTCACCTTCCACCTGGAAGCATGGAATTTTGAACAGGAGAGTACCAAACTCCACTAACTTAAAGATAAAGAAATTGAAGACTCAGCAGCGGTCGAAAGATTTTCCCAAATGCGTACACCTTTTAGCGGCAGAACTAACAGGAAAATCTATGGCGTCTGGTGTTCTCCCTGACCACCACCTCAACTCTCCATCCCCCACCAATTTAGAGGATACATGGTTTAAATTTAAAAAGAAAAATCTGTTTAGTATTAGAAGCAGAGTGGCATGGAGAGTATTTTGTCCTCAGTCATTTTGCTTGTTTGGGTCTTCTCGCAGTTTGGGAAGTTGAATTTGTCTCAAAGCGTCTTTATTCACATGCTCTTCAATTCAGAACTCTGTGTCCAGTCGGGTTGAGAGAAAAAGTGCTTTTCTCTTCTCTTTGTGAAACTCTCTAAAGTACCAGAGCGTCAGTGTTTTGCTAGTATACCTCAGTTTCTGGGTAATTCTCTCTGTCCCCCTGGGGCTTATTTTGCGCCTTTGAGGGAAATTAACAATCCTGTGGGCAGACTCACACTCCCATTATACAACCAAGCTTTGGTTAACAGACCAGCTTTGTACTGCTAGTTGTGGCTGCACCTAGCTGAATCTTAGTGATAGACCCGGCTTAGGCTCAGGTGGGGACATTTCTTTCCTTCCCTTCCTCTTTTCTGTACAAGTCTGGGCACTCCCACATACACACACACACACACACACACACACACACACCCCTTCCAAGAGAGATTTTTAGCGTACTATTTGAAACAATAGGACTCAGTGTTACTATGTTTCCCTTTTTAAACATATAGTTTTCCACAAGTAAATGAAGTGACTTCATAATAACAAAATGCTTTCTTTATTTACTTGATTGAAGTGCTATGTCTTGAAAATGATGCTCATTTTTCTAATATTGTATTATCTAATGAGGAATAGAGAGTGTTGCTTTTCTCACCCGCTGGAAATAAAGCAATAGACTTTCAGCCACAGATTCAATGTAAGGAAGGGCATTAACCACTTGGGGACGATTATTACGGTAGTATCTTAGTTGGTTATTTAAAAGGGCAAAGAATGAGTAGGCTTTTAAAACACTTATGTTTTCATTCAAACATTTAATTTTGTGCTTAACAAAAAAGAACCTAGAATGGCAGGATTTGTTTGCTCTGTTACTTACATTAGATTTTTAGATGAATGTTTAACTCTTTCTGGTTCTTCCTCATTTATAAAATGAGGGGACGGGATGGAGCTAATTTATATCTAATGTCCTTTTTAGGCTTAGCTGTCATTCTGTGATATTTTAAAGTATTTAAATTAACTGGATTATGGATAAAACAGAAGATATTTTTATTTGAATATTCAATATATCATTTATCTACGTGTTCAGTATATTTAAGGTGCTAGTATATCTGGTAAGTATAAGAGTCATAGGTTACATTTTCATAAAGTAAAGAAGTCATATTTTATTAAAATATTGATACTGTATTGAGTGCCTGGGTGGCTCAGATGGTTAAGCATTTGCCTTCAGTTCAGGTCATGATATCCAGGTCCTGGAATGGAGCCCCACTTTGGGCTCCCTGCTCAGCGGGGAGTCTGTTTCTTCCTCTTCCTCTCCCCCTCCACCCTGCTTGTGCCTGTGCTCATGCTCTCTCTCAAAGAATAAATAATATCTTTTTTAAAATATATCAATACTGTTATTTCATCTGCAGTATGTTACTAATATTATTATCATGTTCTCTTTCTCAGGTTTAACAGGATTAAAATTAAAAGTATGCACTGAACAATCCATGTCAAATTTACTGTAACAGTTTCTCATTTTAATGTAAGTATTGTGGACTAAACAGAATTTAGGCAGCCCTTTAAAATTCTTTTCTACATTTTAAACTAATGACATATTGCAAGTGTTTGGGGTTTTCTTTTTGTTACTCATTTAGCTTTGTTCCCACTGGTAAACATTGATTTGTTCCTCAGTTTTGAATGAAGCAGAAATTAATGAGGCGGTTTCTGCTTCACCATAACAAGTTGAAATTATAGCACTTTATCATGTCAACACAGCTTTAAACACTAGGAATACCAGTGCTATTAGCACTGTTCCCAAAATAGTGCCGAAGTTTGCTGTTGAAGAAAAACTCACAGAGCATATTTCTGCTAATGTGATAGAAACGTTTTTTATTACTCAGTTATACTGATTAAGGTTTAAATTATTTATTTAAAATAATCACAATCTATAACATTCTCTCTATCCTATATTTATGTTACCGGTCAGAGTATTTATTGCCATAGTGTGAATGTATGTAGAGTGGATTTGGTCTGTTTTTAATAATGTTGAATAATAATAATAATAATGTTTAATAATGTTCCTAATAATTTTTTCCTTAATGTTTTTTTTTAAAGATTTTATTTATTTATTTGGCAGACAGAGATCACAAGTAGGCAGAGAGGCAGGCAGAGAGAGAGGAAGGGAAGCAGGCTCCCTGCTGAGCAGAGAACCCGATGTGGGGCTCGATCCTAGGACTCTGGGATCATGACCCAAGCCGAAGGCAGAGGCTTTAACCCACTGAGCCACCCAGATGCCCCTCCTTAATGTTTTTAATAATGTTTTAGTAGTGTTTCCCCGAATCCAGATGAGTCCTCCACTTTTATCTTTCTGAAGATAAAGTAATCTTTATCCTTCTGAATTAATATCTTACCTAATATTTGCATGGCATTTCATGACTTATAAATAGCACTTTCATAGGGCAAAGGCATATACATACAAGTGATGGAAGCAGTATTGGCTTTCAATGTGAAGATTTAGATGACAAAACTATTCAAGAAAGAAAAATTTATGTCATAAACGATAAATCTGGCCTTTCAGCTTAAATAATTCAAAGTAATGTTTAGGAGAGTTAGCTGTGTTCCACTGACCACCAGAGGGTGCCTAAATTAAATTCATGGGAACAACTGTGGATCTTAGAAAGGAAGTAAAATTTGAAAATACATAAGAATCCTTAAGAATTGAAAATTTTCTCAGTTCCCCTGCAGTGTTTCTTATGAAGTAGCAGAAAATAATCCCACTAAAATCATGCTAAAAGGGGAGGTGGCTTTTGGCTCATTAGACACAGATTCGGGGGAATTATAAATCACTGAGCGGTGTTTGTTCAGTCCTCATTATATTACTTCCAAAGTAAAATGAAAGTGTTTGTAGAAGGGCTGGTGTGTGTATGTGTGTGTGTGTGTTGGTATGAAGAGAGGGAAAGCTGGAATTCAAAAGCAGTCCATAGAGGTCTTCTATTCCTGACCTAAGGTAATGGATTTCTTGTTCATGCTCAGCTTGAAGAGGAAATTTTAGTCCAATAGGTTATGGGACCATAGGTATTACTATGAGCCCTAGGTTTGAATCTTCTAAATGACACAGGTCCTCGTTTTTTTAACTTAGTGATAGGATTTCCTTGAAATGTCAAAATGACCGCTGGTCAGAAGTAACCAAGGAAAAAGAAAGGGTATAAAAGGTCTGTTTTCAATACATGTTTAAGAGAATACTTATTTCCTTTTAAATAGTATAGTATAGCATATCTTTGGAAATTTTTACAGGCTTAAAAGCAAATACATTTTCAAGTGCACATTAGCTAAACGTACAGCAATTATGGCAGCCCTCAAGTAAAAGTTTTTGTCTGAACTATAATCATATTATAGTACTTTAAGCCAGCATTTCCATTTGTGTGTGTTTTTCTGAGGTCACCAGGCATATCTAATGCACAGTGTAAGCTAAATGTCTATTTGACTTGAGCAGTTGGATTTCTGCCAGATTTTGTTTTCAAGAGGGTATAAGGAGATTTGGCTGCAAATCAAATCTCCCTAATATGGCCATGGTTCTTCTGGTTAATGTGGGTGTCCACAATAAGATGACTTATTCAAGTTGATTACATTGTGAGTTATAAATCAGCTAAATAGCTATGAACTCTGAGTGAGAATTACACAATCTCTAATTAAATAACAGAGCTAAAAAAGAGAGAAGTGTATTTCCATGATTAAAATCACAATCTGGGCTCAAATCTTGTCTACCCTTGTGATGGATTTTTCATAAAGCTCTTTTGTATACTTTTGTGAAATAGAACTTATATCAGACATTTAAGACAAAGCACCAGTTGGAATTCATCCATCCTTCCTTCATTCACTCAACAAATATTTACTAAGGACCTATGATATATCAGGCATGATGCTAGAATCTAACAAAGGAGTCAAAGATGACCCAAACGTGTATTCAGATCTTTAAAAATTTGCAGTCCTTTGAGATAATCCTTATAGATGGGACAATGGATAGACCATAAGAGGGATACAGATTAAATATTGTGGAAGTTCAGAGCAGAGGAAAATTATTTACTGCTGATAAAATGGATGACGTTTTCATGAAGGATGAAGCTATGCTTTCTGGTACAGACAGAAATGAGGCAAACAGAATAGAGAAACGGAGAAGTAGGGCTTAGCTAAGAGAAAAGAACATGACAAAAATCTATGGGAGAGAGGTGGGAAATTATGACAGAAGAATTGCGGGTAGGACAATTTGGCTGTAGCGAGGACTTCTGGGAGGAGAGGTTAGACATGTCAGGGACATATGTAGAAGGCCAACCTGTTGCCTCAAAACTTACTATGTTATCTGAATCCTACAGGTTTTCTACAAGTACTTGAGGTAACTGGGAATTTGGATTCATTATGCAAAAGTCTGGTCTCAAAATTTTTAAGCCCTATTTTCCAGTAACAAATTTTTTACTACCCACCAATATGTGAAAATATATGAATATACATACACACATACACAAAGGTCTATTGTAAGCTAATAACTCAAGGCACAGTATACACTTAAGGTGAAGTATCATTAATAATATAAATCTACATTTTAAAATCTCCCTGATAATTTCTGAATTTTTAGTCAACTTTTAGTCAGAATTCACTATAACATAATTATTTTACTTCACAACCTGACTGACAAAGAGCTTGCCCCAAGTATAGGAGTCATGTCGGTTCTGCCATTTCTTCTCCAGTTACTTGTGCTTGTATTATTAGTATGATTTTCAATGCAGGATTTCTTTGAAAGAAACTTTTTTAATTTTTTTTTTTTTTAAGAGAGATCACAAGTAGGCAGAGCAGCAGGCAGAGAGAGAGGGAGAAGCAGTTTTCCGCTGAGCAGGGAGCCTGATGCAGGGCTCCGTCCCAAGGACCCTGAGATCATGACCTGAGCCGAAGGCAGAGGCTTAACCCACTGAGCCACCCAGGCGCCCTGAAAGGATCTTTTAAAGGCATTTCTTCATTTGGTAAGATTCAGTTTAGTTAAAAAGCGTATACTATAACCCATAAATCCAACTGACTTGGCCATGTAAATTACAGTAAGTTACAATGAGCCAAATGGGAAGAGATGAGTCAACGTACTGTCAACCCCACCCCAGAGTGAAACTCTCTTTGTTCCCCCAGGATAACTCATACATGATCTATATGATGCAGGATTTTCTAAAATACAAAGTGAGTGAGCAAATCTCTGTCAATCTGTACATAAAATACTAATAAAGCTTAATTTTCTCCTCACTTATAAAAATAACTAATAACTCTACCTAGAAGTCCTACTTTTTATTTCCATAAGAGAAGAAAGTCTTGGGGGTAGGTACACTCTACTTTGGAGGTTGCGGGTATGGACAGGAAACCAGGGAAAATACTTGTGAAGTAGTATGGTCAGGGCTGACCTTCTGAAAGGTGACTCTGATTACCTGTGTGTAGAGAGGTTGAAGGGAGGAAAACAATTACAGCGGCTCTTACTTCAAGCCCTACCCACCTATTATTGCAATTGTTCCCAAGGACTAAGAGTTCTGCTCTGAACTTTGAGAGAGCCTAGCCTTTAAACAGTTACAGGAAATGTCACCCAACACTTCTGATATCCTGGGGAAAATGAGGCAACTTTTAGAGAGTTAGGAATAAAGAAGATTAGCCATAAAGAGAAGAAAGGCCGAGCACTACAGTAGAATGTTCTACAACTCAGAAACCAGGCATGATGAAAGTTTTCTGAACATTTTGTTTCCTCTTAATACTGAGTGGAAACAGCCCATAAAACACATAGCTTATAAAACACTGCATTTGACTGAACCTGGGGGTGAGAGTGGGAAGTTGTTATCTGCTACCTCCCTAGACTTCTCCAATGCCACAGTGCATCTTGAGAAACACTGGTCAAAAGATCTGACTTCAGGGGCACCTGGGTGGCTCAGTTGGTTAAACATCCAACTCTTGATTTCGGCTCAAGTCGTGATATCAGGGCCATGATATTGAGCCCGCATCAGGCTCTGTGCTCAGTGCAGAGTCTGCTTGGGATTCTCTCTCCCTCTCTCTCTCTCTCTCTCTCCCCATCCACCTCCCCCTGCTTGCATGCTCTCTCTCTCTTTCTCTCTCTCTCCAAAATAAATAAATTTTTAAAATCTTAAAAAAAAAAAAAAAAAAGGCGGGGCCGGGGGGAGATCTGGCTTCCAATGTTGGCTTCACCTCTCAGTATCTATGTGACCGGAGGTAGATTTAATCTTTTAGGACTTCAGTTTCTCCTCTGCAAAAGAGAGGTACTTGCTCTATCTCTTGGTTTGCAACATTTTGATTGTAATTGACAGAAAACTTCATTCAAATCTGCTTAAACAAACGAAGGAAATTTATTGTCCCTGACATGGACAAACTCAGAGTCAGGATGAGTTTCAGGGAACACTGATCCAGCAGTGCAAAAAATGTCCCCAAAGACCTAATCTCTCTATTCCTAGTCTTTATATAACGCAGAGTCCCCTGTTCATGGCATCTCCCAGAATCTCCCCTGTGGTAGCAAAATGGCTCCAGAGATTCTAGGCATTACAGAGTCCTACCTCTCCATCCAAGGGAAGAGTCCCGGAATCTCTCACTCTCATTGGCTTGAGTTGGCATAGGTGCCCTTGCATGAATCACTGCTGTGGCCAGGGAGAAGGGGTGAGTGCAGGCCAATCACAGGTTACCCCAAATCTGAGTGCATTAACCCTTCCAAACATCATGGCTGAGGTGAATCCCTTAAAGAAAACCCAGTACAGAGCTTGGAGGAGAGAGAAGGGGCTGGGCAGGAGGTTCATACATGTCTGCCTGTTAGGGTCATTCTGCCTTTTAGGGTCATTCTGAGAATTAAATAAAGCACTAAGGGGACATGTAATAAATAATGGTTTTTCTTCCTCTCTCTATGAGGATTATCTTCCTCAATATTCAGCAAAAACCCTATTTTCTCTAAAAGCACCCGAGTCTTGTGCCAACAAGACCTCTCCTCCTTAAGCCACCTTCTCCCACATTTAAA
Organism: Mustela erminea; assembly: GCF_009829155.1. Taxonomy (NCBI): domain Eukaryota; kingdom Metazoa; phylum Chordata; class Mammalia; order Carnivora; family Mustelidae; genus Mustela; species Mustela erminea. The sequence continues at coordinate 70,181,953 of NC_045621.1, forward strand.
AGCAATGCCCAACTTTTGAACCTCATATATACTTGCTCTCCACACTGTCTGGGTGGCATCACTGATATAACCTGTGGGGGGGGAAACATTGTAATCAATTATTTTGCAAAATGTGCTTGTCTATTACACAGTGCCAACTAAACTGTTGGATTTTTTTTTAATTTTTAATTTTTTATTTTTTATAAACATATGTTTTTATCCCCAGGGGTACAGGTCTGTGAATCACCAGGTTTACACACTTCACAGCACTCACCAAAGCACATACCCTCCCCAGTGTCCATAATCCCACCCCCTTCTCCCAAACCCCCTCCCCCCAGCAACCCTCAGTTTGTTTTGTGAGATTAAGAGTCACTTATGGTTTGTCTCCCTCCCAATCCCATCTTGTTTCATTTATTCTTCTCCTACCCACTTAAGCCCCCATGTTGCATCACCACTTCCTCATATCAGGGAGATCATATGATAGTTGTCTTTCTCTGCTTGACTTATTTCGCTAAGCATGATACACTCTAGTTCCATGTTGTCGCAAATGGCAAGATTTCATTTCTTTTGATGGCTGCATAGTATTCCATTGTGTATATATACCACATCTTCTTGATCCATTCATCTGTTGATGGACATCTAGGTTCTTTCCATAGTTTGGCTGGATTTTTTTTTTTTTCATTAAAACAGCCACCTGTTTTGTCATCCATTTCCCTGCCTTAAAATAATTTAAATCTCTTTCAAAATATACAATTGATTCAACATCAGGAAAATTGTTTTCTGTATGTTTTAGGGTTTCCACCTGAGCCTCAACTGGGATTCCAAGTCTGGTCATATGGGATGAACCTGTAGGCTTTATATTTGTAGAAACAACATTGAGGAGTGGGTAAGTATTCATTGATGTTAATAATTGGCTAAAACCGATAGAGCTAATCATAAGACGAATCTACTCCAGGACCCCAAATGGCCTACAGTTACATTCTAAGCAAGAATTTGTCTGGGAGGGGTGCCTGGATGTCTCAGTGGGTTAAAGCTTCTGCCTTTTGGACAGACCAAATGAAAGAAACACCATATAATTGGAGGGGGGTTAAATTATTTAAATGCTGGGAGAGGGCTAGCCTGCCCTGAAATCCCTCTGGGTGATGGTGACTGGTGCGAGGCAGCCGGCTCAGCAGTAGAGAGAAGAAGAGGAAGAAGGAAAGGGCCCCCACAAGGCCCAGACGTTGCTCACCCCAGAAATACAAGCAGTCAAACGAGAATGGGCTCCGGAGCAGATGAGTGCCAGGGTGAAATTTATTTAACTGGCAAGTAAGATTTCAAATTTTTAATCTGAGGTAGAGTAAATAACTCCCTGTTGAGTGTTTACTGTATCCATGAGTGACCTCATCAATGCTCCTTATTTTCTGGGTTAGTCCAATTCCTAGGCTTTAAAAATGTTCTAAACGCCTAGTACTTCTGGAGCTGTGAAGGGAAACCAGCTGTCTTAGGGTATGTCTTCCTGTGTTTCCTGTGTTTCTTCTGAAGAACAATGCAAAGTGGAGAAAGATAGCCTCTCGAGACAGACGGGGTGAAGTAGGGCACGAGTCCTAACAAAAAGGAGAAAACACCCAGAACGTGAAACAGCTTTCCTATCCGGTCTTCACTCAGCATGGCCATGCCTGTTCCCCCACCCCTTCCAGTCCCGGCATATTAGTGCATTTCGTTTGTCCCTGCAAATTGAAGTAAAGTCTCTTTTTAATCTTAAAAGCCTTTTTTTTTTTTTCTCCTCCTCCCCAGCTATGATGGGAAACATTAGGCTTTCTACCATTCAGCATGCATTTTTATCCCATTACTTAATGGAATGAAACAGCTAATTCATTTCTCCAGCATTTTTTTTTTTTAATAGTGCAGTCTCTTTCAGGGAAGAACTGGCGTTTGCCTGTAATCGGGGTCAGATCCAGGCATCTCTCAGAGTGAGAAAGTCAGGCTTGACAGCATCCACATTCTGTAGTCTTTTCCAATACCCAGAGCTCTCCCCCACCCAGGGCCTTAAAGTCCCACCTTTCTTTTCCCTCCCCTAAAACTGGAGTTAGGAGTGTCATGTAACTGAAAATATTTAGTGCTGGTTTTTCTTTATGACCTCTTTTTAGTTTTCAAGCTCGTGTGGAGACCATGGCAGTAGAGGGATATGTTAATAGGGATGCTTGGTGAAAATAAACAAAACTGTCCAAACAAGTAAATGTATAATGATATTGTCTACCTGAAATTCCCCAATCATTTAAACTGAAATTCTTTGTGAAGCCACCCACCCAGAAGTAACCAGTCCTTTTAATTCCCAGAGAACTCCATCCTTTGAGTCCAGCTATGGGTCTCAATACATTTTATATTTTGTTATAGTTTTTTTTTTTTAAGATTTTATTTATTTATTTGTCAGAGAGAGAGCGAGTGAGAGCAAGCACAGGCAGACAGAGTGGAAGGCAGAGTCAGAGGGAGAAGCAGGCTCCCTGCGGAGCAAGGAGCCCGATGTGGGACTCAATCCCAGGACGCCGGGATGATGACCGGAGCTGAAGGCAGCTGCCCAACCAACTGAGCCACCCAGGCGTCCCTTGTTTAGTTTTCTGAGTGTGTATATACACCCACATATAACATATATATTTGTGAGTAACACACACACACACACACACACACACACACACACACTTTCTACCTACTGGATCCTTAGCTGATTAAGAGTCGGGTTCTGTTGTGTTTTTTCTTTCTCAAAGATTTTATTTATTTATGAGAAAGAGAGAGAGAGAAGTAGATTCTGCGCTGAACGTGGAACTAAACGTGGGGCTTGATCTCACAACCTTGTTATCATGACCTGAGCTGAAACCAAGAGTCGGGTGCTTAACCAACAGAGCCATGCAGGCACCCTGTGTTTTTCTTTATATTTTGCTGCACACAGATACTCAGCAAACATAGCTGAATACATTCATGTAAGTATAAAAGCTAATACAGTTATTCCAAATAGGCTGTCTGTGTCCTGGACCTCCTGGGGGGCAGCGTGCTAAGATATTGATAACATTCTCATCAATGGTTTACATTCTGGCAAAAGCAAACAGAAGGTGTTTTGTTTAAAGTTGGTGCTTACGTGATGGAGGATTAAGGAGTGAGGAGATATAAGAAGGTTAATTATAAGTGCTGAGTATTTGGCTTTTTCATGTTCAGTTTGTTTACAGTTCAGTGGAATAAGCTTTGCAAAGTCAAGCCAGATTGTTTTTTCATCCCAGTTCCTAGAAAATCTTACTTTATATGAATAGTCTTTCTATACCCAGTGACTAGTGACCATTTTTATCCAAAGGGCCAGAGATGAGTACCTACTTCTTCTTTTTAAAAAATATTTTCTTTTTTTAAAAAATATTTTTTATAAAAATTTGTTTATTTGAGAGAGAGAACATGGCGGAGAATAGGGAGAGGGACAAACAGACTCTGTACAGAGTGTGGAGCCTGATGTGGGGCTTGATCCAAGGACCCTGAGATCATGACCTGAGCCGAAATCAAGAGTCAGACACTTAACTGACTGAACATACCCAGGCACCCCCCAAAACTATTTTCAATTACAAAAATATTATTTCTCTACACGTAAAAGTTACAAACATAGCCACGCAATAAGAAAAAGAGGAAAGGGAAACCATTGTTAATTCCACCACCACCACTAAAAAGTAACCACTGTTTACATTTATTTTATATTATTTGAGACTTTTCCCCCAACTCTATAGATATGGCACATGCCGGCATAGATTTGTCCATTTTCCTGCCTCCTCGAGTCCAGATGGTTATAACATGTTTGTACTGTGTGCCTTACCCCTCCACTGTTTCATTGGTAGGTCAGTGAATGGACACCGACCCCAGCTGGCCCATTCTGAGTTGCCTGCTCTCTGAGGATGAAGCTGTATGTTTAAATTGGGGCCTGCTGGAAACAATCTTTGACCATGTGCAATAAGGAACAGGTAACAGTCCAGAATGAAAGAGATGCATCAAAAACAATGAAGATGAGAGAGAGCCCTGTCGGCATGCAAGTGTCTGATTCCAGTCATTCAAAGTCTTGGAAGAATGAAAACTTTCCCTAAGCTCTGCAGGTAGAGTGCATGCTGCTGGGTCCTGGTACTGTCCAGATCCTCCCTCCAGGATGGAGGTAGCTGTTCTCCCAGATGCCAGGAATGTCTGCTGCTGATGGCTCCCAGCTGAGTCACTTCCCAGGCCTTGCCCTTGGGCTGAAGGAGTTGCTTGGATCAAGGTCACATATCCTCTGCAGGGGCAACCTGCATCCAAAGATTGTTTGATATGTGGGTGTAAAAGCCTGGCTCCTTACCTCAGTATGGGACAACTGTAGAGCTCCCCGTGCCACTGACTACAGCATTGATCACAATGGATCACAGTTCGGTTTTGCCCTCTGCCCAGTCCTCCTTCCTCACTTGCTTTCAAGTACTGACTCCAAGAGCACTGCCCACTAAGCTTTCTGCATGCAAATCTGAGTCTCAGACTGTTTCCTGGGGAGCCTCCCCTATGCGGGTGGGGGTGGCAGAGATGTCTAAATGTCCCACATGATGCATTCTCCCTTTCTTTCTTTGTAATATGGCTAATAATGTAATAAATCCTTTGTAATGAATCACTTCACAATTATTACTTAAACTACCCGGAGCAGCTTCTTGTTTTTTGTAACCAAAAAGGTCCTTTTTTTTTTTTTAATTTTACTTATTTATTTGGGAGAGAAAGAGAGAGAGCACGAGTGGAGTGAGGGGCAGAGGGAGAAGCAGACATCCCACTGAACGGGGAGCTCAATGCTGGGCTCCATCCCAGGACCCTGGGATGATGATCTGAGCCGAAGGCAGATGCTTAACTGACTGAGCCACCCAGGTGACCCCCTCAAAAATGCTCTAATACATTATTTCCTTTCGAGAACTTTCTAGAAGTAAAATTAATGTTCTACAAGAGATATACAGCTTTAAGAATTTTGATCCCTATTGCCACATTATCCTTCAAAACACCCCACCAGGGGCACCTGGGTGGCTCAGTGGGTTAAGCCTCTGCCTTCAGCTCAGGTCATGGTCTCAGTCCTGGGATCAAGCCCCATGTAGGGCTCTCTGCTCAGCGGGGAGCCTGTTTCCCCCACCTCTCTCTCTGCCTACCTGAGATCTCTCTCTTTCTCTCTGTCAAATAAACAAATAAAATCTTAAAAAAAAAAAAAAAAAAGAAAGAAAGAAAGAAAGAAAAAAGAAAAGAAAAGAAACACCTCACCAGTTTACATTCTCATCCAAAGTGTATGAAAGTAACCACTTCCCAGACTTGGCACAACCCTGATACTATGCTTTTAAAGTTCATTTGTTCGTTCAGCAAATGCTTTTTGAGCGCCTGATACTGGCTTGGCTGTGTGCTAAGAGCTCAGGGTAAATATCTGCCCTGGTGGAGCTTTCGCTCTAGGTAGGAAGAGACAGGCAATTAACGAAATAGTTAAGTTATTTTGTGTACCAGAAGGTGGTAAGTGCTACAGAGACATATCAAACAGGGGAGGGAGTGCAGGGGGAGAGGGGTTGTTGTCCACTGTAAGTACAGGGGACAGAGAACCCCTCACTGAGACAGTGACTTTTCAGCAAAGCCCTGAAGGAGAGAAAGGATCAGGGCGTGAGGACATGGAGGGAAGAGCGTTTTGGTCTGAGGGAACAAGGCTCTGGAAGCTGAATCACCCCTCCTGTGTCAAACAGCAACAACCCCGCAGGAGGCTGGTGTGCACCGGGCAAGGGCAAGAGTGGGTGTGGTTAGTGAAGTAATGGGGGCTGCTCTGGGGTCCTGGGGCGAAGGGTTTCTCTAGACAAGACGGGAACCAGACGCGGAATTAGAATAAAGGAGTGACTTATTCTCACTTAGGATTCAAGAGGCGCCCCCTGGCTTCTGTGCTTAAAAAAACCATAGTGAAGGCAAAATTTGAAGTGGGAGGACACTTGGGAGACTGCCTACCCAGCCCGATATACCAAAAATAGTATTTTATCAGTTTTTTTTTTTCTTTTTGGCACTTGAACATTTTACATATAAATCGGTTGTTTGTATTTCTACTGGAAATGGCCCATTTTGAGATCTGTGCTGATGATGTGTTGTCATTAGTGTATTTACCTTTCGCTATAGATTTCAGCAATAGTAAGAACATAGCTCTTAGTCACCTAGGTAGTTCTCTGTCCCCAAGTGCTCTTCTAATTTAGTCCTGTGACTCTTTTCGATAAAGAAATTCTTAATTTTTATGAGGACAGATTTTTTTCCAAAGAATTTTTCTGTTACAGATTCTGCTTGTGATAGTATACCTAGAATTTTGCCAAGACCATTGCTTCCGTTTAGGCTTTTTTATTTGCAAGCCACAGAAGCCGGCATAACTAAAGGGAAATTCATCATAAAACTTGGGATCTAAACTGTAACCTGGAGGTAGGAGAGTCAATGTGGCCACAGCAGATTCTGGAACTCAGAACTAAAAGCCTTACCTGGAACCAAAGTGTTGGTTGACCTGCTTTGACCTGCTTTGCTCTCTTCATCTCTCCGCTCTGCTTCTCTCTGAGCAGCCACATCACTCTTCCCTCTTCTTTTCTCCATACTGTGGCCACCCCACTTCTGGCACCCTGATGAGCAGACTGGCATCTCTTTGCCTCAGTTTTAACTCATGGCAAGCTAACTCACACAGTCCACCCTGTAAGTTGGCCTATTCTGCGCCCTTCTCTCCAAACCAAAACCTTCAATGGTGTCCAGGGAATGCTGGAGTCACAAACTTTAAGGGGCTCATCCGGGGAGGGGCATGTGGAGAAAGCGCAGTTATCAAAGGGAATAAAGAATGTGCCCTGAGCATTTACCATAGAACAAGTATAATCCACATTCATCAGTATTTTATTCTAGCACCTCTAGGGCTTTGAATTTTCCATACTTCTGAAATCAATTTTTGTGTAAGGTATGCTTTAGAAGTATCATTTTGTTTTTATTTTATATTGCAAAATGTTAACCACCTGTCCCCAAAATGTGATAGAAAAAAAGTCAAACTTGTGCCAAAATTGCTATTGAAATGAACCAGATGTCTTATATATCAGGTTGTTTAAAGTATTTGAGGAGTCCCACTATTTAAATAATGATTTAATTGTTGGAAACGCCTCTTGGATATATGTTTTGTTGTTATTGTTCTTCTTTACTAATTAAAACACATGCCAAAGGAACACACACACACACACACACAAAAACAGTCTGATCTAAAAATGGGCAGAGGAGGCACCTGGATAGCTCAGTCGTTAAGCATCTGCCTTCAGTTCATGTCATGATCCCAGGGTCCTGAGTTAGAGCCCTACCTCAGGCTCCCTGATCAGCAGGAAGCCTGCTTCTCCCTCTCCCACTCACCCTGCTTGTGTTTCCTCTCTCACTGTGCCTCTCTCTGTCAAATAAATAAAATCCTTTAAAAAAATAAAAATAAAAATGGGCAGTGGACCCGAATAGACATTTTTCTAAAGAAGACATGCATACGGCAGACACATGAAAAAATGTTCAGCATCATGATTGTCAGTGAAAGACAAATCCAAATAACAATGAGATATCACCTCACTCCTGTCAGATAGCTAAAATACAAAAGACAAGAAATAAGGGTTGGCGACGATGTAGAGAAAAAGGAACCCTCATGCACTATTAATGGGGATTCAAACTGGTGCAGCCACTCTGGAAAACAGTGTGGAGGTTGCTCAAAAAGTTAAAAACAGAGTTACCCTATGATAATTCTACTACTAGGTATTTACCCAAAGGAAATGAAAACACTGTTTTGAAAAGATATATGCATCCTTGTATTTATTACAGCATTATTTACAAAGACCAAGATATGGAAGCAAACTAGTGTCTGTCAATAGATGAATGGATAAAGAAGATGTGAGATATATATCTATACCTATATCTATATCTCTCTATATCATACATACATACATACACATATACAAGGGAATAATAGCCATAAGAAAGGATGGGATCTTACCATTTGTGACAACGTGGATGGGCCTAACGGGTATTATGCTAAGCGAAGTAAGTCCAACTGAGAAAGACAAATACCATATGATTCCATTTAAATGTGGAATCTAAAAAAACAAATGAAAAAGCAAACAAAACGCTGAATAAATATAGAAGACAAGTTCATGGTTGCCAGAGGGGAAGGGAGTGGAGGGGGTAGGCATAATGAGCGAAGGCCAGTGGGAGACACAGGCTTCCAGTAATGGAATAAATAAGTCAGGGGAATAAAGGGTACCGCACGGAGATTATGTCAATGACATTGTAATAGTGTTGTATGGTGATGGTAGCCACACCTGTGGTAAGCACAGCATAATGTATAGAGGTTGAATCACTATGTTGTACACCTGAAACTAACGTAATACGGTGTGCCCACTATACTCAGATACAGAAAATGTAAAAGACCTCAATGTGAGACAGGAATCCATCGAAATCCTTGAGGCGAACATAGGCAGCAACCTCTTTGACCTTAGCCACAGCAACTTCTTCCTAGAAACATTGCCAAAAGCTAGGGAAGCAAGGGCAAAAATGAACTATTGGGACTTCAAGATCAAAAGCTTTTGCACAGCAAAGGAAACAGTCAACAAAACCAAAAGACAACTGACAGAATGGGAGAAGATATTTGCAAACGACATATCAGATAAAGGGCTAGTATCCAAAATCTATAAAGAATTTACCAAACTCAACTCAACCAAACTCAAAGCACAAATAACCTAATCAAGAAATGGGCAGAACACATGAACAGACATTTCTGCAAAGAAGACATCCAGGTGGCCAACAGACACATGAAAATGTGTTCCACATTGCTTGGCATCAGGGAAATACAAATCAAAACCACAGTGAGATACCACCTCACACCAAAATTAACAAGTCAGGAAATGACAGATGTTGGTAAGGATGAGGAGAAAGGGGAACCCTCCTACACTGTTGGTGGAAATGCAAGCTGGTGCAGCCATTCTGGAAAACAGTATGGAGGTTCCTCAAAAAGTTGAAAATAGAGCTACCCTACGATGCAGCAATTGCAGTACTGATCACTTACCCTAAAGATACAAATGTCGGGATCCAAAGGGGCACGTGCACCCCAATGTTTATGAGTAATGTCCACAATAGTCAAACTATGGAAAGAGCCTAGATGTCCATCAGTGGATGAATGGATAAAGAAGATGTGGTATACATGTACAATGGAATATTATGCAGCCATCAAAAACCCCAAAATCTTGCCATTTGCAATGACGTGGATGGAACTAGAGGGTATTATGCTAAGTGAAGTCAATCAGAGAAAGACAATTATTATATGATCTCTCTGATATGAGGAATCTGAGAGGCAGGGTGGAGGGGCTGTGGGGAGGAAGGGAGGGAAAAATGAAACAAGATGGGACCAGGAAAGGAGACAAACCATAAGGGACTCTTAATCTCAGGAAGCAAACTGAGAGTTGCTGGAAGGTGGGGTGGAAGGGATGGGGTGGCTGGGGGATGAACACTGGGGAGGTATGTGCCATGGTGAGTGCGTGAATTGTGTAAGACTGATGACTCACAGACCTGTACCCCTGAAACAAATAATTCATTATATGTTAATAATAAATAAATAAATAAATAAAATGATAGAATCAGCAAACATGATCCCTCTACTTTATGGCTCACTGGCACAAGGAAGATAGGCACCACCACTAGGCCCCCATGTTTGAGGAATCTTTGTCCAGACCTTGATGGAGAAATAGCTGAATTCAGAAAGACATGATCAGCCAAGTGACTCCACTTCTTTCCCAGCCCTTTTTCCTATGGGGAAGGAGCACCTCTAGACTAGATAAGTCCCAGAGATTACTGAAGAGGCAGAAACCAACCAACCAACCAACCAAAAATATCTGTCCAGATTGTTGTTAGTAATTATTTTGTCATTTGCCCAGGAAGATAATTTTTTAATTAAGTAATTATACCATGATTTTCTTATACTGGCAAAACAAGTGTCGGCAAATTACTTCTTTGATTCTTATTTTTTTCACTTATTAAGTGTCACAGTTGAACGAGATGATTTCTAACGTTTCTACAAATGTAAAAATCCTGGTTTACTAATTTCCTAGTTTTCTGTGTAGAAGTGTGTGGGGCTGTATGAAACTACAAGCTCAATGCTGTCTTCCCCCAAGGCACTCCACACTCACTAGAGCTAAGACTCCAAAGACTAACCTACCAGTGACACATTAAGAAATTAGTATACACCAGGTGCCTGGGTGGCTCAGTCAGTTAAGCATCTGCCTTCAGCTCAAGTCTTGATCCCAGGGTCTTGAGATCAAGCCCTGCATCAGGCTTCCTGAGCAGGAAGCCTGCTTCTCCCTCTCCCACTCCCCCTGCTTGTGTTCCTTCTCTCGGTGTGTCTCTGTCAAATAAATAAATAAAATCTTAAAAAAAAAAAGAAATTAGTATACATTTAATAATTTCTCCAATAGTGGTGACTGGGAGAGGAGAATTATTATTCCTCCTTAAATCTTTAGTGTAGACTTTGCAAAGAACATTTTTAATAGCTCTCTTGAGGTATAACTAACATAGAACAAACTACATATTTATATGCTGATACAGAGACCTAAGTACATACCCACGAAATCATCGTGGTCAAAATAATAAAGATATCCATCACCTCAAAAAGTTTTCTTGTTCTCCTTTCTAATTTCTTCTTCTAGCTGCTCTCCCCAGAAACCCACTGATGTCCTTTCTGTCACTAGATTAGTTTGCATTGTTTTAGAATTTTATATAAATTGAATCACATACTATGTAACCTCTTTTGACTGGCTTGTTTCATTTGGCAGAATTAGTTTAGACTCATCCATGCCCTTGTGCTCAGCAACAGTTCATTCCTTTTTATTGCTGACTTGCATTCTAATGCATGGAGATAGCAGTTTGTCTATCCATTCCCCTTTTGATGGGCATCAGGGTTGTTTCCCCCTGGGGGCCTATAATGAACAAAGTGCCATGGACGTTCATGTACGAGTCTTAGCATACACACATGCTTCCATTTCTCTTAGGGAAGTAATGGTTGGGTCAGATGATAAATGCAAGTTTAGCTTTTTGAGAAATAACTGTTTTTGGAAAGAGTTTTTGTGATTCTACATTCCCACCAACAACGTAGGAGAGCTCCTATTTCTCTACATGCTCATCAACACTTGGTATGATCAGTCTAAATTTTAGCCATTCTAGTAGGTGTGCAAGGGTAGCTTACTAATTTTGAGTGAAGAGACATGATGGGGGTTGGGGGGAAGACTGGTGTGAATTCATTTCTGGAAAGATGCCTGTCAGTTCATCTCATGCTACTTGAGTCCCCCCAAGCTGCTTAGTTGTTGGTCCTGGTGAGTCTAGATCTTCACGTGATTTTATGATGCTAAAAGCCACCCATGCCTTCTTTGTTTGTTTTTTTTTTTTTTTAAAGACTTTATTTATTTATTTGACAGAGAGAGATCACAAGTAGGCAGAGAGGCAGGCAGAGAGAGAGAGAGAGAGGAGAAAGCAGGCTCCCTGCTGAGCAGAGAGCCCGATGCGGGTCTCGATCCCAGGACCCTGAGATCATGACCTGAGCCGAAGGCAGCGGCTTAACCCACTGAGCCACCCAGGCGCCCCAACCACCCATGCCTTCTAATACATGTATTTTCAAGGTACCAGAACAGCCACCCCATGCCTTCTAATACATGTATTTTCAAGGTAACAGAACCCACCTCTGTTGCTTGTAGCTGAAGGTCTTCCTTGTCTACAGGTGGCTCTGCCTGGCAGGCTTTCCTTCACCGTCTTCTGGCAACAAACCCCACCCATGCCCTAACTACAGGATCTAGATCCTGTCTCTAGATCTGTCTCTAGATCTTACTGCCTCCAAATCAAGATCTATTGCTCTTAGATTTTGGATACGTGAGCCAATAAACTGCCTTTTTTAAGCTTAATCTAGTTTGGAGTCAGGTTTCTGTCACTTAAAACAGACAGAAATCTCCCTGTGCCCCACTGTCCCCTGTCTGTCCTGTGCATGGGTACCCAGAGCCAACCATGAGGCCTGGAAATCAGCAAATGCTGAGTAAATACATGAGCAGAGTCTTAAAACCAGAGACACTTTTATAAAGCTTCCAGGAAACTGGAAAGGTTGCTTTGAGAGGCCTCATGGGTAAGCAGACTGGAGCCAGACTGGCGAAGTGAGATCCCAGCTCTCCCACATTATCCACTCCGTGACCTTGGGCAATTTATTCATTTCTCTGTGTGTCATCTTCTGAAACCCTAAAATGTAGATGATAATAGGACCTACCTCAAAAACTGATGAGGATTAAGTGAATTAATTTACAAAAAAAGCACTTAAATAATGCCTGATGTTTCTTTTTTTTAACTTTTGTTTTATTTGGTGATGCAGATACTTTTTCGGATGAAAGAGTCGAGACTGAGGGGCGCCTGGGTGGTTCCGTCGTTAAACATCTGCCTTGGGCTTAGGTCATGATCCCGGGGTCCTGAGACCAAGCCCTGCAATGGTCTCCCTGCTCAGTGGGAAGCCTGCTTCTCCCTCTCCCGCTGCTTGTGTTTACTCACTTTTTGTCAAATAAATATATAAAACCTTAAAAAAAAAAAGTCAAGACTGAAAAAGACTTGGATGTGTGCTATCAAGGAATGATATGCTAGAAGTTTAGTTAAACTAGTCATGGGATCTTTGGTGAAATGCCAACTATCCCTGAGAATCAGTTTTTCACTCTTTAGCCAAGTGTGTATAAAGACCCATGTTCTGGCTCAAATAATTGAACATAAGGTAGTTTAACAGAAGTTCATGTAATAAGCCTCCTCAGTAGGGGAGTGGCAGGTTAGCTGACTGCTGGTTCATGTGGAGTGAGTAGAAAGGCAAGGTTATCATAAAACTTCCAAAGATTAGACTGAGTTGCTGGCAATAGTGTCAATTAAAGAAGATTATAACCCTTGGGTCCTCCGCTCATGCTCATCCCGTAGAGACCACATATTTAGCGCTTGGCCAGGTTAGAGAGCCTCGTGGAGAGGGAGAGGGAGGGAGATGGCAAACCTATAATCTGAAGAACAGATGAGAGCCTTTAGAATGCTTGCTCTGAATGACAGGAGACTCAGAGAAGATGACACTGCAGACTTCAGACACTTCAGATACCGGCCCGGGGAGGCCTTTTTCTGAATGCTCCAGAAGCCCAGCGTGGAAGGCTGCAGGGGGCAAACCCTAGCTCAGCGGGAGGATGTTCTCTTTGCCCTGTAGAGCAGAGCGGTCTGGTGATGGCGAGGGCTGCCCTGCAAACCTGCAAGCCCCTGAGCCTGAGAGGTGCAGGGTGAATAGGAGCTTAGGGACCCATTAGCAAAGAATTGTGGGAAGGATGGATCACCCAGGACTGCTCGGTTTCATTCCAGATTCTAAAACGATAGGACTCCTGGGATGCCTGGGTGGCTCAGTCAGTTAAGCCGCTGCCTTTGGCTCAGGTTACGATCCCAGTGGGATCGAGTCCAGCATAGGCAGGCTCCTTGCTCAGCGGGGAGCCTGCTATTCCCTCTCCCTCTGCCTGCCATTCTGCCTACTTGGGCTCCCTCTCTCTAGCAAATAAAAAAAAATAAAATCTTTTTAAAAATTAAGAAAAAAAGATACATGACTCTGTTTTGAGTTTTGGGTTTGTATTTTAGATTCAAAAGGGGTTAATCAAATACTTGACCAATGAGCTGCCTCTTTTGGAAAGTAGCAACAGCTACATATATTTGTTGGCTTTCGCCTGAAAGGTGGCATCAGAGTGGAAGAGCCACGGCTGCCACTCCCTCTCCCCCCAGGGCAGATTGTCCCCAGCTGGTCCTGTCTTTAGGCTTGTGCCCAAGCAGTTAGAGTTGAGCCTACTTTCACTATTGCTTTTACCTGTGGCCATGGCCTCCGAAGAACCAAACACTGGTTCTGTCCTGATGTGATGCTGAGATGAAGCCTTGTGAATCTATCTAATGGTAGTTTTTCAATTTGGTCCCTTTCCTCTCAGCCCTGGAAGCACAGAAGACAGGGTTGATGTTCAAATCTTGTCTGCCAGTACATTCTTTTCCGCAAAAAGAGTTTCCAGAATGTTTGCTCGCAGAACAACCAATGGCTAGTGGAGCCCACACTAAGGAAACATAATATAGGAATTAAAATAAATTGAGGAGGACCAGAATTAATCCATTTGCTCCACAGTGAAAGTCGCTTACTTTTTCTTTTAAAAAAACCTTCCTTCCTATCCTTCTCCAAACAGTGGTTCAACCTCTCCATGCTGCTTTAAAAAAAAAAAAAAAAAAAAGGAAGGTAGTATACTAAAACTCTTGTTTAAAAGTCTATTTTTTTTTTAAAAGGAATCTACTTCTTGTACATTATTGACCAAACAGCAATGAGAAACAGCCAAGTGCATATAAAGACCCATGTTCTGGCTCAAATAATTGAACATAAGGTGGTTTAACAGAAGTTCATGTAATAAGGCTCCTGAGTTCAGGGAGTGGCCGGTTAGCTGACTGCTGGTTCATGTGGAGCGAGTAGAAAGGCAAGGTTATCGTAACACTTCCAAAGATTAGACTGAGTTGCTGGCAATAGTGTCAATTAAAGAAGATTATAAACCTAGGGTCCTTTGAGATAGCCTATGGACACTGTGAGATAGATAGATAGATATAGATAAATAGAGAAAAGCAAATATCTTGCAATACAGAAATTCTTAATTAAACACAGCTGTTTATCAAAATAGCGGTAACAATTTCAACTTCTCAGACCTCTATTGTTGCCTTTCTTAGAAATTTTTTGTGTTGGTGCTTGTTTTTTTTCTGATTCTTCTGATTAAAGTAATATACAATCCTTGCTAAAAAAAATCTAGAATATTTGGAAAGAAAGTTATGAAAAAAGATTCTGGATTCAGAAAGTGAATATAAAAGTTAAAAGTGCACATTTTAGGTGGTTGATTTTACAATTATTAAAGTGCCTGAGTTGTTTTTACTCATAACACTTCTGACACTGAAGGTGTTGGGTTTTTTCCGCACATCAGTTGATCCTCCGACTCTCTAGACAACATCTAGATGTCCTACAGTTCAGCTCTGACGCGGACTTCCAGGAGTTAACACAGACCTGGCAGGACCGCCCAGCCAAAAGTCCGAGATGGTCACCCATACTTCTGACCAACCAACCGACTGTCAATCGGGGGTTCCCTTGATCCCCTCCTCCTCAGGTTCAATAATTTGGTAGAGTGGCTCACAGAACTCAGAAAAGCACTTTGCTTACTATTACTAGTTTATCATAAAGGACACACTTCAAGGCTAGCCAGCTAGAAGAGATGTACAGGGAAAGATATGTGGAAAGGGGCTTCCATGCCTTCTCTGGAAGGCCACCCTCCCAGCACCTTGATGTGTTCGCCAACCTGGAAGCTCTCTGAACCTCCATGGTTTAGGAGGTTTTATGGAGGTTTAAGTAGGTAGGCATGATTGATGCAATCATGGGCCATTACTGACTGAACTCAATCTCCAGTCCGTCTCCCCTTCCAGGAGGGCAGGGATGGGGGTGGACTGTTGGAACTATAAGTTCTCAACCCCGAATTCTGTCTTGGTTCAACCTTCATCCTGAAGCTGTCTAGCCACACACACCCCCACCCCATAGCAGACATCTCATGAGCATACACAAGACACTTACTGTTCTTTAGAGATTCTAAGGATTGTAGGAGGTGTGTGTCAGAAACCGGGAACAAAAACTAAATATATACTTATTAGTCCTCCTTTTAAAAATGTTTAAAATGCCCTAGCAATAGGTGCGGACAGATTAACCTACTTCTGAGGATCTTGAAACAATTTACAAATACCAGTCCTCTGACTCTAAAAAGGTAAAATGGGTCTTCTAGTTTTTAAAAGCATACGGATCCTTTTGAGCTCGTAGAGTTTGTACTGACCCAATGCATGCTTGAAACTTTGTGGATCCCTTTGCTAGAAGCGGACAGGATCACCAAAGAGCTCTGGGGCAGGCAAGAGAAGCTCAGCCCCCAAAGATCATCAGTCAAATACCTGGCTGACACATTTTAATTAAAGATATTCTGCTAACGGCTTTTCCTTCTTTGTATGGTTATAAATATCAGGCAGCTTAACTAACTTTTACTGGCAATTCCTGAGCCCAGGAGTTCTCGAAGTGTGGCCCCCAAGGAAAGCATCACCGGCAAATCACCTGGAATTTGTCAGAACTGCAACTTCTCAGCCCACCCCACACCTACTGAATCAGAAGCTCTGGGATGAAGCCCAGCAATCTGAGTTTTAACAAGGCCCTCCAGGTGATTCTGATGCTGATAACATTTGAGAACCTCGGCCTTAGGTACCGCCCCCCACGCCCCTCCCCCACCCCGTCCCAGCGCGGAGAGGAATTTGCTCTAATTGACTCAACATACTCAACTCCAATCACGTGTGTATCTGGACGAGGGTTGTGGTGACCATAATCCATAAAAACTCTCTAAGCTCTACACTGAAGATCTATCCATTTTACTTGATTTAATCAAACTTCAATTAAAAAAACAAACAAACACAAACTGTATTTCTAAGAAAGCTGGTTAGGGCTGGGCTTGTCCCTGTGAATGGGGGTCGTCAGACCCAGGAACCTCGGCTACAGTGGCCCTGTACCCTAACTTGGCCATGGTGGGCCATTCCACAGCACTGAGAGCGAAAGAGGTCTGTGGACAGCAGGCTCGCAGTGGGTCACTGACGTCGTGTAGCGGAGAGTTAGTCCCCAGGCAGTGGCCTCAGCTTGTTCAGTGGCACCGCGGGTCCGCCTCCCAGACGTGAACCACAAACACAGAAAGCCCTCGTGTGACACCTGGCAGCAGGTAGGAAGAGTAGCGGTCTCGAGCTGCAGAAGAGAAGGGAGAGAAACCCAGGAAGCTGCGATAAACCCCAGCTGATGTGGGCCGCGCGCACAAGTCTTGGGCAAGAGGGAAGCCACGGCCGTGAGTCACACACGCAAGGGGAACGGACCTGCCGAGGCAACCTCTGCTGCTGGCACAGCCCTCGAGGGGCTGAGAAAGGAGGAGGAGGGGAGCATCCGCCCTCTGTCCACGCTGTGAGAGCGAGGCGCAGAGCACCCCGCCCCAGCCCTCCCCCGGGACCCCGAGAACGCAGAAATCCTCCGCCTCAGCCCTGGGTTCCTCGTGCGTCCTGACATGGAAACGAGAACACCCTGCTCCCAGCGCCCATCCCGTCCCACCAAGCACAGCCTACTCGATCAGCCACCCCTCCTCCATTCTTACTCCGGGAATCCTCGCCCCACGCTGCAGGGGGGCGCACCTGGGCTAAGCCTCGCCCTGCGGCGCCGCGCGAGCCTCGCGCCGGGAACGCCCCGCGAGAACAACCGCGGAGGAAAACTGCACCAGCAGGTGGAGCCAGAGTCCCGGCGATGCTGTGCTCATGCGCGGCCACCGGTCCGCGCCTCTCCCAGCCGGCCGGGGTCCCCGCCGCCAACCCCGGTCTCCCCGCGTGCCATCTGCCCCCGCGATCTGTTTCCGAGCCTCTTGAGTTGCGTCAAACGTAACTTTTTGCATGCCCGGTTGAAATAGATACAAATGTAAAGTCAGTGGCATCTAAATTCCCTGTATTTCGCGGGGCATTTCAGCCTGGGAAGCAGGTCGCCCAGGCCCTACAGGCTCCAGCGCCCAAGCAGTTTTGTTTCTGAGGCTTCGATTGCTCTGGTTTCACTGTGGTGGATGCTTGTGGGTTCCGTTGGCTACCCAGCGTCCACCCTTTCTTTCTATGTCGGGTGACTCTTTCGTTGTCTCAGGTGTTGGTGGGGAACGGCTCCCTCCCGCTACAGAACCCGAAGTGGACAGGGAACCCCTCCCTCCGGTCCCCTGCGAGTTGGCATGAGAAGCTGGGGACCTGGCCTCAGCCAAGGGGATGCTGCCACCTGCGACTTAAACTTCAGCAAAAATGCAGAGATGAGGGACTACAGGGCGCTGTGCCCGCGTGTGAACTTGTCAGCTAACTAGTCAGGACTAGTTTCTCTTCCTAGTCTCCTCGGGCCACTTTAGTGCTTGCTGTACACTCCTCCCTTCTGTGAGACTTGGGCTCCTTTCCCCAGATCCCCCAAACTCTCCCAGGATCCCCACATCCCCCAGAAGCCATTGCTTTACATATTATTGAACAGAAATGAGGCCATCCCTAAAGTAACCACTGCCAGAGGGCCTGGGGTTGCAATGATTGCTTTGGGTAGGGGCCAGAGTTTCGTGAAGCACATTGAGGGCTGATTCCCCAGCAAAGGCAGGACTCAATGGACAGAGAAGAGGGCTGCGTGCTGGTGGGCAGACATCCATGAAGTCTGCTTTCCTACCTGGGACTCTATTACTTAGGACTTGCTCAGTGTGCTGGGTTTGGTAGTGGTCTATTCACTTATGTTCCTTTGGGTCTTGAGGAACACACACACACACACACACACACACACACACGGATTACTTACACTGATAAAAAATTGAGTTAAGATACCCCAGAACATAGGCTAGAAGAGAGACTTAGGGCTTCAGGAAAGAACACTAAGAGGAGCTAGTTACTTGGACCTTCACATGAGCTGTTTGATTATATCCAGAAATAACAAAGACACACTCTCACAACCCATGTTCCAGATTAATTAGCTTTTAAATTTTATTTCTTAATACCCCAAAAGTATTCTTGACCCCCAATCTTCCAAACAAAGAATAAAATGAGGAAAAAGCAAATTTAATACAAGCGGCAGTGGTGAGAATCCCACTCCAGCCACTGTACAGGACCATTGGCCATCAGCCTTCGTGTGATGGTCACTGCAAGGAACAAAGACAGCTCCAGAAGACATGTGACATGAGGGAGTTTTTCATAACCTGACAGTTCCGTGTCTAGAATTCTTTCTTTTTTTTTTTTTTTTTAAGATTTTATTTATTTATTTGACAGACAGATCACAAGTAGGCAGAGAGGCAGACAGAGAGAGAGGAAGTGAAGCAGGCTCCCTGCTGAGCAGAGAGCCTGGTGCAGGGCTCCATCCCAGGACCCTGGCATTATGACCCAAGCCGAGGGCAGAGGCTTTAACCCACTGAGCCACCCAGGCGTCCCCCCTCCCCCGCCTAGAATTCTTGTATCACTCTCGCCTAAATTCCTCTCTCCTAAGCACCAGTCTCTGCTATGTTTCTAGTTTTCTTTGGCATGAGTGTTCCATCTTTCAAGGGATTTGCCTTCCTTCCTCTTGCTCTCCCCAAGTGACATTTTGGCTCAGGATGAACCTCAAATTTCATAATGGCAGTGAGGAAGGATGGCCCAGTCCCTGTCATCTTGTGTTTGTTGATATCCCGAGGTCTTGTCTCTCTTATGGGCTGGAGCTCCCTGGCCTTGTGCCAGAATCCACAGACATTGGTGAGTCTTGCCTCCCATTGTCTTGACCCAACCACTTTTTCAGGCTCTCGAGTCTCTCAGCATCTCTGTGCCCCTTCTTCGGAGTCCAAGACCTTCTGGCTGTATTCCTTGTTCTATTCTAAAGGGTTTGGGCCCCTGAGACGCTGCCCCGGGGCACATGGATGCAAACAGTCCTCTCATCCGCTGCTGGGCTGTTTCCTGAGATGGCGGTGTTCTGGCACCATCCTCAACACAGCCAACGCTAGGAGGGTTGCAGCTGCCTTTGCCCTGCCCAGGAAAGCAGGAAACAAGCCCACGTGCTCTGAGTTTCTATCTGCTGGACATCGTCACTCCTGTACATCAGAATGTTGGCCCCAAAGTGGGGGTCAAGGAACAGACCCTCACACGTGTTGGGTACTCACCAGCCCCCAAATCTCTCCACGCCCCTTCCTAACCTGGAAGGCATGACTGTATGTCCTGTATGTCCCATCCTGCAGCTGCTCTTCTCAGCGGCTCTTCGGATGCTCTATAATTAATTTTCTCTGTGTAATTCTCAGTGTTTGGAGGCATCGCGAGAATCCCTGTCTCATTCAAGTGCTTCATTCTTGCAGTGGAAAGCCAGGCCTCTCACTACTACCTTTTCTCCATCAGGCTCTAAAATGTCTCTTTTGAAAGTCAAAATTGAGCTAGAACTTCTTTGCTCTAAACTGGATCCATCATCCCTCTGTAGGGCACTTAGAGAACTATGCTGCTTGACGGTTGGGGGAGAGGGCTAGGGGAAGAGATGAAAAGCATGTGATTTATTATTAAACATTACCCCATCACCAAATTCTAGCTCTGTTCCTTTCTAATTGTGTGAACTTGGGAAAATTATTTATCTGCCTAGAGACTCAGTTATAATTTGTAAATTAGAGAAAATGAATAGGACTTTATTCATGAGTTTGTGGTGAGGATGAAATGAGATCATTCATTTAAAGTGCTTGGTGTAGGGGCACCTGGGTGGCTCAGTGGTTTAAAGCCTCTCCCTTCAGCTCAGGTCATGATCTCAGGGTCCTGGCATGGAGCCCCGCATCGGGCTCTCTGCTCAGCGGGGAGCCTGCTTCCTCCTCTCTCTCTGCCTGCCTCTCTGCCTACTTGTGATCTCTGTCAAATAAATAAAATCTTTTTTTAAAAAAGTGCTTGGTGTAATACGTGGCACACACACGCGCGTGTGCGTACTTACCCCTCAATTCCATTTTGTGACAAGGCAGAGTGTCAGTGAACAATGAAGGGAACATAGTACAGATGTGCAACGACGACGAGGGGTTTGTCTCCGTGACAAGTACTAACAGGTTGCAGACTCCTTCAGTCCACCAGTTAGGCCAGTGGAGTGGATTCAACACCCAGGGAAATGTACTTGAAGAGTTGAAGGCCATCTCCAAGGCACAGCATTGTTCATAGGGGGAGCAAAATGAAGAGTAACCTTTGAGATGACCGGGGTGGGGGAAGGCAGGGGAGTGTGACATGAGAGCAGTCAAAGCATGAAATCCCTCCAGGAAGGAAGGAATGACCCCTTGAGCAAACGCTCCAGAGAGGCCTTCTGGGCCCGCATCCCCCCTGGCTAAGGAGTGAAGGCAGGTGAAGCATTGGGGGCCACAAGTGCCAACAGCCTGTAAAGAAGGAAAAGAGGCTGAAGACAGAGGTGGTCACTGAGTAAGTCTGAGGTGTGTCTGCTCTTAGGGTGGGAGAAACATCCCATCCTCACAGAGCCAGAGTCTGAGGAGTCGACGGGGAAGGAACTGGAGAAGGCAGAGGGGAGACCATCTTGAGGTGGCCTGAGGAGAGACGCCCAGATTCAGATGGGAGCATTAGTCTGGAGCTCCCTCAGCAAGAGGGAAGGAGACAGAGCGGAGGCGGTTGTTCGTAAGTGTGTAAAATTGGTGGCGGGAAGCTGGGTACATTCCCAGCTGCTGGATTCTCTTCTGTGAAGTCACAGGCAGGGCCGTCTCCTTCAGAGAGATGGGATGTGTATAAAGGGCCGGAGGTGACACAGGGCAGATGGTTGGGTGTCCACTGAGAAGGTGCACTGCGGCTCTCACTGATCTATCTAAGAAGGCAAACTATCATCACATGCTGCTTTGAAAATGAAAAACTTGAAATGTGGGAAGGATATTTTGGGGGTCTTCACAGTGGAGACAGTATTTATCCCACTGGCTATAAGCACTACATTGGAACACATGCATAAAGCAAGGAGTGTTCCATGACATTTGGCGCAACAGGATTTTATCTACCCAGGTTTTTGCAGCCGTAAGCCCTCCCCAAACCCCAATTATGTAAGCTCTTTAATGTTTTAATATTAAACTAAAGTTACCTGGTTAAAAAAACAAAAAAAAAGCAACAACAAACTGAGTGAATGGATCCCAGATTTTCTACAAGAAACTGATGTTCCCTCGACTTCCAAAATACATCCATCTACCACTAGGTGGTGTTTTGTTCAATTAATTCAAAAGTAAAATTTTCACTTGATTCCTTTCAGAAGGAAAATGTACTGAAAAGTAAACATGATACCACCTGCATTTCAATCCTAATACCTACTTTCCGACTAACTCCAATTTTCTAGACTAGTGTTGGTATAAATGAAAACTGCCCTTTCCCTAAGTGCTGCACACTGTTCCATCTGTCTTTAAATAGAGTGGAAATGAGTAGGTCTCTTTTTTTCTCCCCTCTAAAGGACCCAGGAAATGGCATGATGCAGGAGGCAGGCCCTCTGAGGAAGAGAAGCATGAATGTTTCCTGAGAGACCACTTTGTGTTTACAATGCTTATACGATTCTTATAAAATGAAAATTTTGTATTTAAAACATCAAAATCCCAGGGCGCCTGGGTGGCTCAGTGGGTTAAGCCTCTGCCTTCGGCTCAGGTCATGATCTGAGAGTCCTGGGATCGAGCCCTGCATCGGGCTCTCTGCTCAGCGGGGAGCCTGCTTCCCCCTCTCTCTGCCTGCCTCTCTGCCTACTTGTGATCTTGATCTCTCTCTCTCTCTGTCAAATAAATAAATAAAATTAAAAAAAAATAAAACATCAAAATCCCTTTGGGGCGCCTGGGTGGCTCAGTCGGTTAAGCGTCTGCCTTCAGCTCAGGTCATGGTCCCAGAGTCCGGGGATTGAGTCCTACATCTGCGGGGAGCCTACTTCTCCCTCTCCCTCTGTCTGCTGTTCCCTCTGCTTGTGCTCTGTCAACTTAAATAAATACAATTTTAAAAAAAATCAAATTCCCTTTTAAATGAAAAATATTGACTGGTTTTTTTTTTAACCTCCTTATTTAAAAGTGCTTTTTTTAAACCTCCTTATTATTAAAAGTGCCTACCACTCCTAAGGTAAACGTACTAAGTCTGCAACAAATTCATTACTTAACTAAAACCAGGCACCTGGGTGGCTTAGTCAGTTAGGCATTCTGCTCCTACTTTCAGCTCAGGTGATGGTCTCAGAGCCCTGAGGTGGAGCCCCACATTGGCTTCCCCCACAGCATGGAGTCTGCCTGGGATTCTCTCTCTCCATCTGTTTTTGCCCCTCCACACAACTCCCGTGCAAGCTCTCTCTCTCATAAATAAATCTTAAAAACAAAGAAAACAAACCTAACTTTATGAAACCAACATTATGGATCTCTTATGAAAGTACTCCCAGCTAGAGTAACTATTTAGGTAAAATAAATACATTTTCTCTCATTAAAAATAGCAAAATAGGATTTTATGTAAGAACCCAAAGACTTCCTTTCCCTCTGTGTCCAACCTGAGTTGCAACCCGAAGTCTGCTGATTACCAGCTCCATGACCTTAGACAAGCCTCTCCCACTCTAAACCGAGGCTCTTCTGCCCATAATGCCAATATCCGTCTCCCGAGACCGTTAGGGTGAACAAAATATTTTTTTAATGTTGGGAAGGTTTTGGTACAGAATGCTTGATAAATAGCAGATATTAAGTTCAAGCGCATTTTTTCTTTTAGAATCAGTGCTAATTCTGCTTGAAAATGCTACCTAACATAGAGGAGCTGTGTAGGCTCTCTCATTTGCTTTCCCCCTTCTGCTTGGTTCAGGTGCAGATCAGACCCCCGGGTGAGGCTCCATCCCTTCTCCATTGTCCTAAGAACTCCCAGCACTTTCACCATTTTGTGATGTTCTTTGACTTTGTTGAGGAGTGGGGGTGACATGGGCAAGGACCCCATAACTTCCCCCAACTCCAGCCATCTTTACTGCCACCCAAAGCCTGTTCCCCTTTCAAATGAGCCCAATTCTCTGTCATCTCATGTCATCCAACTCCCCCACTCCCCAGCATCTCCTGTTTCTCAGACTGGAGCACCCACGACAGCTCAGTCTGCTTTCCCCCATCCCTTCTAGACTTCCATGAAACAAAATCACCTGATCTTATGACCCTCGGGGAAACAAACAGGCTCAGCAAAGTCCTGAAATCACCCAATATATTCCACATTTATGCTAACTCCTCCCCTAACCTCACTGACAAAGATGCCCCTGGGACCCTACAGCAGATGCTGGAGGAGTGTGCAGGGTCAGGGCCATTGGCAAGAAACAAACCAACTTTGAGGACTTTTGAGAACCACACATTTACCCCAGGACTCTACCCCAAGCCCCAGCTTGGTGGACTTGGGGCTTTCCTTCCAGTGTACCCAAACCTACTTTTACACAGTTGAAAGAGCTCTTCTAAATCAGTGATTAGATACATCGCCTTCCTCCCCTGGCTGCCCAGATGGGCAAAGAACCAAAATCTGTCTATTGGAGAAGCCCCAGCCCCAGGCTGTGCACATTGTGCCTGGGCCGCTTCCTCTTGTAGCAGGAGGCAGGCTGGTGAGAAGGTCCTAGGCCTGGAGCCTCTTTGGTGAGGGTGATGGCAGGTGATGTTAGGTGACCCAGAGCACACCGGCCCAGCTGACTGCCTGTGGCAATGGCATCTGGTTACAGAGTCCAAAGAGAGCTCAAGACGAAGCGAGAGCTAAGAGGCCACAAGGACTTTCTGATGGTCACTGGCCACGTCAGCCTGCTGTGTGGGGCTGTGTTCTCAGGCTGCGCAATCCCCCACACCAGCCCTTCTGACTGGCAGGTATACTGGAAGTCTGCCATATAATGTCAGGAGAGCTCCAAAGGACATCTAACTTCAAATCCAACTGTCGGCTGTGGGAATGGGAGTCTTCTTTATTCATGGCACTGGTCTTTATAGCTCCACTAGGTATTAACATATTTCAAATATTGGGGTGCTTGGGTGGCTCAGCGGGTTAAGCGTCCAACTCTTGATTTCAGCTTAGGTCATGATCTCAGGGTTGTGAGATTGAGCCCCATGTTGGGTTCATGCCGGGTGTGGAGCCTGCTTGAAATTCTCTCTCTCCCTCTGCCCCTTCTCCCTGCTGCACACTCTCAAAAAAAAAAAAAAAAATTCACATATTATATATCTATTTTTACGTATGGGGAAGAGATAGGGTTTTGTTCTACGTTAGCTGTACCTGCCATCCTGAAGTTCTCTCCAACAATAACAAACATAGAATTCCAAAATTAAAAAAAAAAAAAAGTTAATTGGGAAAGCACTAGTTTTATTTTCCTTTAAAATATATTTATTTCATGGGACGCCTGGGTGGCTCAGTTGGTTGGACGACTGCCTTCGGCTCAGGTCATGATCCCGGAGTCCCGGGATCGCGTCCCACATCAGGCTCCCAGCTCCATGGGGAGTCTGCTTCTCCCTCTGACCTTCTCCTCGCTCATGCTCTCTCTCACTGTCTCTCTCTCAAATAAATAAATAAAATCTTTAAAAATATATATATATTTATTTCACCTTACCCTATTCATCTCTTTTTACATGGTTATGATTAGAACATAAATTATTTTAATTCTTGTTTAATATTCACTCGGTTTCCAGGCAATGCTTTTGCAGTGAATTTCTTAGTAGCTTCAGTGTGTTGTTCATCAAGTAGAACATAATCTAATTTACAGTTAGATCTGATCTTAAGATCTTGAAATTATTTAAAAATTCCTAACTATGACTCTCCTTCTAAATACAATTTTTGTAGTAGACTTTCCACTTAGGAAGATACAAGAGTTGTTCTTGTAAGTTTTAGAAAGAAGTTCTATACTTTGAAAGGAGTTGCTTAAATTGGGTCCATTTTGGTTTGTCTTGAAGGAGTACAATGTAGTGCTAGATTGACACCTTTCCTCTGTCCAAAGGAGTATTTTTTTTTTACTTTTAACTTTTAATAAAAAAATTTTAAATAAATTCTAATAAATTTTAAAAAATAAATTAAATTTTACTCTTTTTTTTCAAGATTATTTATTTATTTGACACAGAGAGAGAGATCACAAGTAAGCAGAGAGGCAGGCAGAGAGAGAGGAAGGGAAGCAGGCTCCCCGCTGAGCAGAGAGCCCGACGTGGGGCTCGATCCCAGGACCCTGGAATCATGACCTGAGCCGAAGGCAGAGGCTTTAACCCACTGAGTCACCCAGGCGCCCCTAAATTTTACTTTTAATATTTAACTCAAATGAAAGAGTGGATCTCAGAAGCATGATGAATGTTAGAGAAACCGGTCCACAATGACATTTTAGGGCATCAAATCCCTGGCCATTTATCTCAAATACTAATCAACTAAATCTGCTCTTGCTACAATTATTTGCAATTATTTAAGAGTATGAATAGCCTCATAAGAAGTAACATAAGGGGACAGGAATTTGGTCATGCTGCTTGAGTGACCTCAGCCCTACAACTCTAGGAAACTGAATTCTGTAAATAGCAGTGAGTTGGGACGAGGATATGAAGCCTCCAGTGGGATTACAGGCCCAGCCAATAGCTTGATTTCAGCCTGTGAGACTTAAAGCAGAAGCCAGTGCTGCTATGCCCAGACTTCTAAAAAACCGAGATAATAAATAGGTATTGTTGTGAGGTGATAAGTTTGTGGTAATTTATTGTACAAATAGAAAATGAATGCATCTGGGGTGCCTGGGTGGCTCGGTTGGGCGACTGCCTTCGGCTCAGGTCATGATCCTGGGGTCCAGGATTGAGTCCCGCATCAGGCTCCCAGCTCCACAGGGAGTCTACTTCTCCCTCTGACCTTCTCCTCACTCATGCTCTCTCTCTCAAATAAATAAATAAAATATTAAAAAAAAAAGAAAATGAATGCATCTTTTACCCAATGCTTTTTGTTTTATTGAGTTATCATTGACATTTAACATGAAATTAGTTTCAGGTGTACAACATAACGATTTAATATTTGTACATACTGCAAAATGATCACCACAGTAAGTCTAGTTAATATCCATCACCATACATAGTTATCACATCTTTTTCTTAGGATAAGAACTTTTAATATTTATTCCCTTAGCACCTTTCATATATGCATTGTAATATTATTAACTAATAGTCACCATGCTGTATATTATATCCCCACTGGATTGCAAGTTTGTACATTTTGACCCCTTGTACCCATTTTGACCGTCTGGCAACTATCACTCTGTTCTCTGTATCTATGAGCTCAGGGTATGTTTTTATTTTATGAAGATTCCACATAAAGGAGATCGTACAGTATTTGTCTAGGTCTGACTTATTTCATTTAGCATAATCCATGTTGTCACAAATAGCAAGATTTTCTTCACTTTTTTATAGTACTCCATTGTGTGTATATATACACACTGAATGTATACACACATTCATCCATCTAAGAACACTAAGGTTATCTCCATAGACTGGCTACTTTAAGCAATGCTGTAATGAACATGAGGGTACATCTATTTTTTTCAAGTCAGTGTTTTAATTTTCTTTGGATAAATACCCAGAAGTAGAGTTGTGGACCATATGGTATTTCTCTCTCTCTCTCTTTTTTTTTTTTTGAGGAACCCCGATATAGTTCTCCACAATGGCCACACCAATGTACATTCCCAACAGTGCACAAGGGTTCCCTTTTTCTCCACATTCTCACATTTCTCCACATTCTGCCCATTATTTCCTTCTGATAATAGCCATTCAAAAGTGCTATCTCATCATGGTTTTAATTTGCATTTCCTTGATGATTTGTGATATTGGCCATCTTTATGTCTTCTCTGAAAAAATGTCTATTTGGTTCTTCTGCTATTTTTCTATCAGATTTTGGGTTTTCACTGTTGAGTAGGAGTTCTTATACTTGCTTTGTATGAGTTCCTGATATATTTTGGATATTTCTCCTGATCAGACATATGATTTGCAAATATCTTTTTCCCATTCTACAGACTGACTTTTCATTTTGTTGATGGTTTTCTTTGCTGAGAGAAACCTTTCAGTTTGATGTAGTCCCACTGGTTTATTATTTTATTTTATTTTTTAAAGATTTTATTTCTTTAAAGGAGAGAGAGAGAGAGCATGAGAAGGGAGAGGATCAGAGGGAGAAGCAGACTCCCTGCTGAGCAGGGAGCCCGATGCAGGACTCGATCCCAGGACTCCACAATCACGA
Source organism: Mustela erminea (assembly GCF_009829155.1). NCBI lineage: Eukaryota > Metazoa > Chordata > Mammalia > Carnivora > Mustelidae > Mustela > Mustela erminea. The sequence goes on from NC_045621.1 coordinate 70,209,739, forward strand.
CCTGAGTGAGAGGCTGTAGCCCAACCAACTGAGCCACCTAGGCAACCCAGCACTCGTTTATTTTCGCTTTTGCTGTCTTTGCCTTTGATGTCAAATCCAAAAACTCATCATCAACACTGATGTTGAGAGCTTACTGCCTACGTTTTCTTCTAAGAATTTTATGAGTTTTACTGTATGGTTTAAGATAGTGGTCATTTCACTCTCTTGCTTGTGACCCTCCAGTTCTCCCAACACCATTTCTTGAAGAAATTATTGTCCTTTCCCCATTGTATATTCTTGGCTTCCTTGCTGTAAATTAATTGATCTTATGTGCATGACCGTACTTCTGGGCTCTCAATTCTGTTCCATTGATGTGTCTGTTTTTATGACATATCATACTGTTTCAATTATAGCTTTGTAATGTAATTTGAAATCAAGGAGAATGATGCCTCAGCTTTGCTCTTCTTTCTCAAGATTGTTTTAGCTATTTGGGGTCTTTTGTGTTTCCACACAAATTTTAGAATTGTGTTTTCTACTTCTGTGAAATTTTGTAGGGATTGCATTCAGTCTATAGATTGCTTTGGGTAGTATGGACATTTTAACAATCTTTATTCCTCCAGTTTGTGAGCACAGAATATCTTTCCATTTATTTGTGTCTTCTTCGATTTCTTTCATCAACATCGTATAGTTTTCAGCATATAGATTTTTTGCCTCCTTGGTTAAGTTTATTCCCAGGTATTTTATTCTTTTTGATGCAACTATAAATGTGATGGCTTTCTTAATTTCTTTCTTCATTGTTAGTGTATAGAAATGCAACAGATCTTTGTGTATTCATTTTGTAAGCTGCAACTTTACTGATTTCAATTATTAGCTCGCAAAGGTTTTTTTTTTTTTTTTGGTTGAGTCTTAGGGTTGGGTTTTGTATATTATGTCATCTGTATGTCGTGGCAATTTCACATCTTCCTTTGCAATCTGGATGCCTTTTCTTTGTCTTGCCTAGTTGCTCTGGTTAGGAATTCCAGTACTATGTTGAATAAAAGAGCAGACTGGCATCTTTACCTTGTTCCTAATCTTACAGAAAAAACTTCCAGCTTTTCACTCCTGAGTATGATGTTAGTTGTGGGCTTGTCAGATATGACCTTTATTATGTTCAGGTAGTTTTTCTTGTATACTCACTTTGAGAGGTTTTATCATAAATGGATGTTGAATTTTGTCAAATGCTTTTCCCAGCATCTTTTGGGATAATCATGTGATTTTTACTATTCATTTTTTAATGTGGCCTATCACATTGACTTGCATGCCTGGAATAAATCCCACTTAATCATGAAATATGATTCTTTTTTTTTTAAGACTTTATTTTTATTTATGAGAGAGAGAGAGAGAAACATAAAGCGAATGTGAATGCAGAGGGAGAGAGACAAGCAAAATCCACACTGAGTGTGGAGCCCAGCATGGGGCTAGATCTCAGGACCCTGAGATCATGACCTGAGCTGAAACCAAGAGTCAGATGCTTAACCGACTGAGTCACCAGATGCCCCTCTATGATTCTTTTAATGTCTTGTTGAATTTGGTGGGCTAATATTTTGTTGAAGATTTCTGTATCTATGTTCATAAGGCACAGGGACCTGTATTTTCTTGTGACACCCCTGTCTGGTTTTGGTGCCATGTTGTTTATTCTCCACATAGTTTTGAATTTTAGAATTCCATTTTCTAAAAAAATTATCTCTTTATCAAGTTCTTAAGTTATTTCAATGGAGTTGTTATTCTACTATTTTATCTCTCTGCTGAATTTAATCCCCTTTCCTCCCTAACATTGTTTACCTGTTTATTCAAGTAGAACATTATAAACAGAAAAGTACACCAGCCATAATCCTTTCTTTCAGTTTTTAAACTATTTCTTACCCAGGGTTTTGTCTTTTCCTCCCTTCCTTCCTTCCTCAAAGCCAACTTTGGGTGTTGTTACTCCTTTCATTTTTTAAATATACACTTCCACTGGTATTGTCCTTTAAAAATTATTTTTTAAGTATTCTTTGTTATTATTTTCATAAATTAAGTTAGATTGTTAGCCCATTTTTAGCCTTTCTTCTTTTCCTTCCATCTATGCACTGTATGTACTAATTTAGCAGGAAGCCACAGGTTTTGACATGTTGGGTTTTCAATCTTTTATCTTTGCCTTCACTCTTAAGTAACAGTTAAATAACAGAATTCTGGGTTGACTGTCATTTATTTCTCAGTGTTTTTCAATTTTTAAAATAAGCTTTTTCTGGGAAAAATTCAAAAACACCAAGTAGAGAAATAATACTATTGTATTAGAAATTAGCAAGGATTCTTTAGCACTTTGAAGATATTATTCCCTTTTCCTCTGATCTCTGTTTTAAGTCCATTGTCATTTTTTGGTTCTTATTCCTCTGTGGGACAGTATCTTTCCTCTGCTTTTAAGATTTCTTTGTCTTTGGTGTTCTAAAGTATTAACGTGATGTGACCAGAAGAGATTTAAATTTATGTAAACTGTTTCTTGACTTTGAGGATTCATGTCTTTAATGTATTGTAGGTAATATTGTCATTATCTCTTTGAATATAATCTCTCCCATTCTTTTAATTCTTTTCTTCTGGAATTCCTATTAGACTCATGTAGCAGCTTCTTATTCTACTGTCTCACAACCTCTCCTATTTCCTATGCTCTTGATACACTGTATAATTTCTTCAGGTCTAATTTGAGTTTACTATTCTCTGCTTCTAGTCTACAGTTAACATACACTGACCTTTTAATTTTTTAAAAGATTTTAAAAGATTTATTTGACAGAGGGAGAGAGGAAAAGAGAGAGAGAGAAAGAGAACAAGCACAATCAGGCAGAGTGGTAGGGAAAGCGAGAAGGAGAAGCAGAATCCCGGCCGAGCATGGAGCCCAACATGGGACTTGATCCCAGGACTCTATGATCATGACCTGAGCCAAAGGCAGCCACTTAATGACTGGGCCACCCAGGTGTTCCCTGAGGTTGATTTCTTACTTAAAATGAGGATAGGGGAGCCTGGGTGGCTCAGTTGCTTGAGCATGTGACTCTTGACTTTGGCTCAAGTCATGATCTCAGGGTTGTTGGATTGAACTCCACGTTGGACTCCCTACTGAGTGTGGAGTCTGCTTGGGAATCTCTCTCTCCCTCAGCCCCTCTCCCATGCACACACTCTTTCTCTCCGGCATGAATAAATAAATCTTAAAAAAAAAAAAATGAGGTGGGGCGCCTGGGTGGCTCAGTGGGTTAAAGCCTCTGCTTTCGGCTCAGGTCATGATCCCAGGGTCCTGGGATCGAGCCCCGCATCGGGCTCTCTGCTCAGCAGGGAGTCTGCTTTCCTTCCTCTCTCTCTGCCTGCCTCTCTGCCTACTTGTGATCTCTGTCAAATAAATTAAAAAAAAATTTTTTTAAATAAAAAACTTTAAAAAATGAGGTAATGCTATCTTCACAATTCAGAGGTTCTAATAAATTAGTATCTATAAAAGTACTAAATATATTATAGAGCACCACAGAAATGAATTATACTATCTTAGTTCTCTTCTGACCACTCTGCCTTTTCTCTCCCATTATATGGTAATATTCAAGACTTGATCTTCTGCCTGTCTTCCATTACATCTTGTCTTTCAAATAATTCAAGGTAATTAATTCAGTCTCAGGATTTTAATTATCAACTTTTAAATCTGTTGTCAATTATTTTTTCTTACTAAAACAACAGTACCATCATAGGGTTTTGATGATGCCTGAATGAGATAAATGGAGGTACCCTATTAAACAATATACTCAATAGCGACTGTTATTACATTTTTATGTGCTTACTGGATATTTACATTTTTTAAAATTCCAGCATAATATTAGTTTTAGTTGTGCAATATAGTTGTTCAACAATTCTATACTTTGAACCACTGCCCCTCACCTCTTCTCTGGTAACCACCAGTTCTCTATATTTGAGTGTTTTGTTTGTTTGTTTGTTTGGTTCTATTTTCCTTGTTCATTTGTTTTCTCAAATTCCACGAGTGAAATCATATGGTATTTTTTTTAAATTTCAGTTAGCATTATGCCCTCTAGATCCATCCAAGTTGTTGCAAATGGCAAGATTTCATTTTTTTTTTTTAATGGTAGGGTAATATTCCACGGGGGACCCCCCCTCCCATATACCACTTCTTTATCCATTCACCTATCAATGGACTTGGTTTGCTTCCATGATTTGGCTATTGTAAATAATGCTGCAATAAACATCCGGATGCATGTATCTTCTTGAATTCGTGTTTTTGTATTCTTTGGGTAAGTACCCAGCAATGGAATTACTGGATCATATGGTATTTCTATTTTTAACTTTTTGAGGAAACTCCATACTCTTTTCCACAGTAGCTGCACCAGTTTGCATTCCCACCAAGTACAAAAGGGTTCCTTTTCTTCCATATCCTTGCCAACACTTGTTTTGATTCTTGTGGTTTTGATTTGCATTTCCCTGATGATGAGTGATGCTGAGAGTCTTCTTATATGTCTGTTGGCCATCTGTATATCTTCTCTGGAGAAATGTCTGTTCATGTCTTCTGCCCATTTTTTTTTTTAAGATTTTATTTATTTTTTGACAGATTGAGGAGCTCACAAGTAGGCAGAGAAGCAGGCAGAGGGGGAAACAGGCTCCCCGCCAAGCAGCAAGTTCGATGTGAGGCTTGATCCCAGGACTCTGAGATCATGACCTGAGCTGAAGGCAGACGCTCAACCCACTGAGCCACCCAGGGGCCCCATCTTCTGCCCATTTTTAAACTGGATTATTTGCTTTTGGGTATTGTGTAAATTCTTTATATATTTTTGATACTGTTCCCTTATCAGATATATCATTTGCAAATACCTTCTCCCATTCTGTAGGTTTTTTGTTTTGTTGATAGTTTGCTGTGCAGAAGCTTTCTTATTTTGATGTAGTCCCAATAGTTTACTTTTGCTTTTGATTCCCTTGCCTTAGAAGACGAATCTAGAAAAATGTCACTATGGCTCATGTCAGAGAAATACTGCCTATGCTCTCTTCCAGGATTTTTATGGTTTAAGGTCACTCATTTAGAGCTTTAATTCATTTTGAGTTTATTTTTGTGTATAAGTGTAAGAAAGTGATCCAGTTTCCTTTTTTTGCATGCAACTATCCAATTTTCCAAATATCATTTGAAGAGACTGTCTTCTGCCCCATTGTATATCCTTGCCTTTTTTTGTTATTGATTAACCATGTAATTGTGGGCTTATTCCTGGGCTCTCTATTCTGTCCTTTTGAGCTATGTCTATTTTTGTACCATTCCATATTGTTTTGATTACTATAGCCTTGTAGTATTTCTTGAAATCTTGGGATTGTGATACTTCGTTTTGTTTTTTCAAGATTGTTTTGGCTATTTTGGGGTCTTTTTGGGGGGAGGAGGGGGGATTTAATGTGTGATCTTATTTGTCACTCTTAGAAAATCTTATTTTTGAATGGACTCAGACATAGAGGTAGAAGCTCTCAGAGAGGACAGCCTCTGTCTCTTGGCAATCTGTTCCTGGCGTTTTTCTTTGGCCCCCCTTCATTCTCTTGGCCAAAAGTTTAGCATATCCTGCAGCCTCTTCCTTGTTTTTCTTAGTGTGCTGTTTCTTCAAAGCAATACGCCGATGTTTCTGTTGAAGGACACATGGAGTAACAAGATGCTGTATCTTGGGCGCTTTGGTTCTCGGTTTCTTACCTTCTTTGTTTAAGGGCTTTCTCACAACATACTGGTGGGCATCATCTTCTTTAGAGAGATTGAAGAGTTTGTGGATTCTGCTGGCTCTTTTGGGGCCCAGGCGTCAAGGCACAGTAGTATCAGTGAGTCCAGGAATACCCTTCTCCCCTTTCTTTACAATGACCAAGTTGATAACACTGAGATTGGCATCCACGAAGCAACCCCGAACAGATTTGCGCTTTCTCTCTCCCGTCCTCCTTGGTCTGAAGCAGGAATGCCCCTTACTCAGCATCAGGCGGACACGGCCATAGGTCAAGACACCCTGCTTCATGGGAAAGCCTTGTCATTGCCACCACCGATTCGGACCACATAACCCTTCCATTCTTCACCGAGGGCGTCCGCAGCAACTTCTGTGGCCATACCCTTCTCATAAAAGGTACGAAGTTTGCGTTCATCGTCCACTTCAATGAGTTTCTGGCAACCAGTAGCTGGGAAAGAGATGTTCAGCTTCATCCTGAAGCAGCCTACTGCCTCCGAGGCACCACGAAAAAAAGCTATTTCGGGTCTTTTGTGTTCCATACAAATTTTCGTATTTGTTCTAGTTCCATGAACAATGTTGATGGTATTTTGATAGGGATTGCATTAGATCTATAGATTGTTTTGGGTAGTATGTTAACAATATTTGTTCTCCCAATCCATAAGCATGGAATATCTTTCCAATTGTTTGTGTCATCTTCAGTTACTCTCACTGATGTTTTATAGTTTCCAGAGTACAGATCTTCCACCTCCTCGGTTAAGTTTATTCCTAGGTACTTTACTCTTTTTGATGCAGTAAGAAATGAAATTGTTTATTTAATTTCTCTTTCAGCTACTTCGTTAGTGTATAGAAATGCAACAGATTTCTGTATGTTGATTTTGTATCCTGTGACTTTACTGAATTCACTCACAGCTTCTAGCAGTTTTTTGGTGTAGTCTGGACATTTAATCTCCAAAATACTAAACACCCATTAGCTCCCTTTCCCAACTTACTTATTCTTGTAAGTGACACCACTAGTCTTTTCAAGCCTGAGAAATGGAGTCTTCTTACTTTGCTTTTCATCATCTCCCTTTTAGTTGATTAATTCCGTAGGTACTTCTGGCAAAATATTTCCTACACTTATTCCTTTTGCTACTTATTGGCCCTTCTTCCCTTCTTCCCTCATGCCTGAATTACTGCAACTTGGTAGCCGGTTTCCATGTGGGCCAACCTTCCTACTATTGTCTGTTCCTTAAAACACTTTCCTAATGTCCCTTTTCTGAAAGTCAATGGTTTGCTAGGTTTAGTAGCCCCAGTCAACCTTAAGGGCCTTCTATAATCTAGACTACTAGTCATAGCAGGCATACAGATGTCTTTTATGCAAGTTCTCATAGAACAATGTCATTTCAACAATAGCACACTACTTTTGAAGTACTCATAAAGGATCTACAAATAAAACACATTAATGAGGGGCGCCTGGGTGGCTCAGTGGTTTAAGCCTCTGCCCTCGGCTCAGGTCATGATCTCAGGGTCCTGGGATCGAGCCCCGCATCGGGCTCTCTGCTCAGCAGTGAGTCTGCTTCCCCCCTCTCTGCCTGCCTCTCTGCCTACTTGTGATCTGTCAAATAAATAAATAAAATCTTAAAAAAAAAAAACACATTAATGAAAGTGATACTGGAAACTTATCTTCAAAATTGTCATCTAATGTTACTTTGTCACAAATACACTCTAGTCCATAAAAAAAGAATTACAGCCAGTTTTACTTACCTTTACTATCACGGGAAGAACTTTAGAGCTTTGTTTGCAATGTAACTTCAGCTATTGACAAGGATGTTTATGCTTTAGCAGACTGACTCATGGTGATGGAAGTCACCTCAGAAACCATTAGTTGAGCTGAATAAATTGAGATGTAAAAGAAGTACTTTCCTAAAAATTTGGCAGTTGGGGAAAGTCAATTAATTACCTGATTGATTTCTTAAACGTCCAAATTAATTAATGCTAGGATAGTTATATTACCTTTTATTTTTCACTGATGTTATTTAATTAGACCCTCTGACAATTTTAACAAGCACAATTCCCAAAATGGACAGAAGAACATTAGTTACATATTTAAACTACATGTTTAAATTAAAAAAAAAAAATTGGTAGAAAAAAATCAAACAGTAATAATGGATAATGCAAAAGGGTTTACTTTTGAAGGCAAATGTATTGGCAAATTTTATTTCTTCATAAACAATGCATTTTTTCCCAATTCTGAGAAACTTACAATAGACTATTATCTTAAATTCTGCTAGGTAAACCCCATTAAATAATTATTGCTTAATTTTTCTGTCAGGCTATAGAAAACCACATCTCCTCATAATGTGCATGCTTTTAAACAATTAGCAAAAAATAATTTTAAAATGTCCTCTTTTGGGAGAATATTCTTTTTTTGGTGGTGGTGGTGGTCTACTTTCACAGAAAATGAAATCTAATATAAGTAAACTAACCTTCATTTGTAAACTTCATAGTAAACTAACCTCATTTTAACTGACAGTTAAAAATGAGATTCAGACTCAAATACTTTCCCAAATAATTGAGGTAATGCATGATAGAGCCACAGCAACTATTTTGTTAAACAAATTCTAGCTTAAGGAATGGTCAAGGAATTCTAGCTCAAGGAATGTAAAACTTAATGCAAAATAAAGAAGCAAGGGAAGGCATTGTGACCATGACCAGGTTGTATCAATGTTTTCCTCTTCTCTGAAAGCCACTGGAAAAATTTTCATGTATACTTGAGGAAGAAAGATGGAACTCACTGGCCCACTGCTGAATAACAAAACCCTTTTAGAGTGCCATGACAGATTTGGTAATTTTATAATTAACATCTGATTTGATGTTTTGGACTGCTACAATAGAATAAAACTATGTATCTTTTTTCTTTTATTGTAGGTTCCAATCTACAAGGCCTTTGTTATTTCAGAACTAATCCTTTAGTTTTGAAACATTTTCATGATGGTGCTTTTCCTATGGGAGCTCACCATTAATTTAAATGGTAGGAAGCTGGGGCGCCTGGGTGGCTCAGTGGGTTAAAGCCTCTGCCTTCACCTCGGGTCATGGTCCCAGGATCCGGGGACTTAGCCCCGTATCGAGCTCTCTGCTCAGCAGGGAGCCTGCTTCCTCCTCTCTCTCTCTGCCTGCCTCTCTGCCTACCTGTGATCTCAGTCAAATGGATTAATAAAATCTTAAAAAAAAAAATGGTAGGAAGCTTTTTCCAGAAAGGTCTTTGTTCTAAATTTTATGTGCATTTTTCTCCGCACAGAAGGATATTAACTTTTAAGGATCTATTAAGATCCTAAATTGCCTCAATGAATGACCATGTCTCAGTCTACTGTCTGGAAAAGATCTTTATTTTTTTTTTAAACCATGTGAGAATTAAAGAATAAATCCGTATTTATTAATAGTTTAAAGAAATTATTTTTCATAACTACATCAGACATAAAATGGTGTAACTTTCCTTCAAAAGTAATCATTATCCTATGATCAAGATACTCTAGAAATGGGGCACCTGGGTGGCTCAGTGGGTTAAGCCTCTGCCTTCAGCTCAGGTCATGATCTCAGGGTCATGGGATGGAGTCCCCATTGGGCTCTCTGCTCAGCAGGGAGCCTGCTTCCTCCTCTCTCTCTGCCTACTTGTGATTTCTGTCAAATAAATAAATAATCTTAAAAAAAAAAAAGATACTCTAGAAATGTCAGATTTAAAATGTTTTTCTTCTAGGAATTTTTTTTCTGTCTGTGCCTGTGTATAAATGAAGGCCTAGAAGTAAATAGGATTCCCTCATAGTTCCACTCTCACAAGTAAATTCTTAAGTGTCAAGCATTAATTGCTAAACAGTCTGAGATGTAGATTTAATAAACTATATTTAACATTAAATACATGCCAGAGACAAGATTATTTTCCTGTCCTCTGAGACAAATCAATGCCAACGTGAATTTGACCTTTTAGTATTTCATCAGATTTTGTTAGAGAACATCACCTTGTCTTCATGAAATCTTTCATCTAAAATCATGTAATTCAGATTAAGTACATTTGTTAGAATGTGTACCTTAATGTAAAAATTGGCCACGTGATTTTCTGCATCTCTTCAGACTGGCTCGAACTGAAAGAGAAGACTGAAATACCACTTTACATGCTCTCCACTTAGCCCTGGCCACTTCTAATACAATATACAATGTATTTAGTATGTTAACCCTTTTTCCCCAACACCTTCCTGCCCACCCTCCTCTTTAGAATGTAGCTCCACAAAGTCAGGGATTTTTGTTTGGGCTACTGGTGGATTCCAAGTGCCCAGAACAATGACCGACACACCTAGTTAAGCAGTCATTCACCAAATAAAACGAAGTTGTACATGTGTTCAGTGATGTAACAACATGGGGGTGGGGGAGAAAATCATCTTGCAGGGCACTTTAAGGACTCTAGCTCTGAGTGCAGTGAGGAGTGGGCGCCAGAATTTGGAGTAGGGAAATGCTAGAAGCGGATTCACATGTGGAAAGGACGACTCCAGCTTTTATACTGAGGATGGGCTACAGGAGGCAGGGTGGAAGCAAGGAGGCAGTTACAAGGCAAATGCAGTAACCTGGGTGAGAAAAAATGAGGGCACGGATCAGGACGATAGCAAGGAACAGGGTGAGAAGTGGCTGAATTCTCGATTGTTCTGAAGGAAAAGCCAACAGCGTTTCCTAATAGTTTGGAGGTGGGCTGTGAGAAAAGAGGAATCAAAGGTAACAACAGAGTTGTCCCGGCTTAAGCAACTGGAAGGATGGAGGTGTCATCAGTGCCTTATGAAAGACTGTTGGAGAAGCACACTTGCAGGGAAGGTGGGAGATGATGAAGAGCCAGTGCTGGACATGTCACACTGAACTACAGTTGAGACGCAATTTTGGACACGTCATGTTCAAGATGTTTTGTTAGGCAGTCGCCAAGAAATGCCAAAGGCTGGTAGATCTGTGTGTGCCTGTGGTTGGGGGAATGTTCCGGGTTGGGGAAGATTAAAGGTTCACTGTATACAAATGGGGTTTAATGAATGCAGAGAAGAACAAGGCCTGAGCACGCTACAGTTGAAAAGTCTTTCAGAAGGAATAAATTTTTATCATATAAATAGAAAGACTACCTGGTTCTTTTCAGATAATAAATGTCCTGCAGGAAAAACAAAACAAAACAAAACAAAAACCCATATCATTATCAGGTGATCTTACTTTATGAAAGATAGATAAGGACAAGCAAATTATGAACATAATTTAAAGATAGAATTTATTCTCTGATGGTTTACTCATGCAAACTGCACATAAAAGAAAGTAGTACAGTTTGTGTAACATTGCAAATATAAGGACTCAAAATGCTAGGTACAGAAGTAGTGTGACATCCTGAAAGTCAAAATGGAATTTGTGTTTATACAACTAATAATGGTTTTTTATTTGCTGAGTACAGACTGATTTACAATGAAAGTTTTGCTAACCTTGGTAAGTTCATTAACCGTTTACATGACTTCTTACATCTATGTAGTTTTATTTTACAGTTGCAAGAATTCCTGTTACCAAAAAACTTTAACTTGCATAAATAATAAAAGAAAAATATACTGAAGGACTTAGGAGAGTGAAAAAATTGAGGCTTTTTCTAACCCATCCAAACTACAATAAAAAATAGCGTTCTTGCAGAATTCATATTTTGTGCCTTTGAGATCAACTCCTTAGCATAACTATGGCAAAGTCACGATTAGAAATTCATTACTTTAAAATTATAAAATCAGTTAAAAATAAAAAAAAAATTTAGAAGTAGGATTATCAACTAAAAATGCTCACTTTTAATAAGCCAAACAATAAAAATCTTATTATCTTCATACCTAAAAGTCCTGAAATGTCATTTGTATGATTTGAATGTTTCCCAGTTTGGAACTTAGGCAGGTGGGATATTTCCTTGAATTATCAAGGATATTTGATATAGGTTTTTTAAATGTCAGTCTCATTAGGAGATGGCACTGAGACGTTTGTAAATAGTGTAGTATAGATGCAGAACAAACTACACAACTTATTATAAATGCATTACAGATATTTACATAATGGAATCCTGCTTGAATGCCAGAAGTTGCTACTGGGTAGGACTCATAACTATTTTACAAAGTTGTCTTACACACATCTACTACTTTATTTTTAACAATTTAGTCTATTTTAAAATATTGTACTGTATTTTGAACATAACTGCAGAATAAAAATAGATAATGGCACATTAGAAAACTCAGTATCCCACAGATGATTGGATAATGAGAAAAGTGTACCTACAATCATCTCATCAGAAACAAACTACATCATGGAATGTTAGTTATCCAAGCCTGCACAGTAAAGACATTTTAAATTGCAATCATCTATTGGCCAGCATCACACTGAAGGCATCGTTAAACATTCAAGCAAAGACTGCTGGCATAAACTATTGAAAGAAACATACACACATACATACACATACACACACTCTCTCTCATCCACTCTTGCTTCCCACATTATAATTACATTGTTCTAAAGATAGATACTGATTTTTTTTCCCACGAGAAACGTTATCAAAATTTGCTACTAAAAGATGACAGTGCTTTCACAAGAATAAGTACAACTTAGCTTGCAAGTACAAGACAATGGGGGTAAACAGTCTTAAATTTTCTAAGTAATTTTTAGACTTTTTCTGGCAACCATACCATACTTGATTATGCATAAACTTCTTAGTTTGTAACCTGAAATCTGCAAAAAACCAAAACCAAAACCTAATTTCAAAAAGTTGTTAAGATATTGGATAACCCTGTATCATAGATTATATAATTTCATATTTTTAACAGCCTCAAAACATAGGGTTTAAAATACTGAATTTAAGACTCAAAAAATAGTCATTTTGAAATGATAAAGGATTCCAAAATTCATGTCTACTTAAAATCTTAAAGAAAACACACGATTAATGATCTTGATTTAGTTTCAGAGTGTGCATAAAAGCATCGTATGTCTCTTACCATGTTTCACTCACTTAAAAAGTGTTCTCTAATGTTTTTCCTTTTGCATAATGTGCAAAATAAAAGGCAAAAAGATTAAAAGCAAATCTCTATCTCTCTCTTGCTAGTGCTTTATGACCTTGTTAATATTACAAAGTCAACAGGGACTATGCAGAACTTTGGTATAAATGATAAACAATACTACCATCACAGTTGAGGATTAAGAGGTGGTCAAAAGAAATGGAAGTGGGAAGAGATTCAGTAACACCCCCATTTATTAAAACACCACCAAATTAAAAATGAAATAAACCACAATGAATTATAATACAATTTACACATTGAGCACAGAAAATTAATAAATCTAACAATATTTATAAAAAAAGCAAAATCAGTCTTTTTCCAGAGACTAAAATCTGTTGTTCAGTCTGATCATCAACTGCTGCTACACCAACTTTAGAGCCAAATTTAATTTCAAGTAAAAAAAAAAATTTACAACCACAGATTTCGCATAAATGGAAATTGGTCTTTCCTTGATTTCCCTTTGAAGTCACTAATGAGTATCTAAAACTGCTGCACTGCAGGTTTTTAATCAACTTCCTGAGGGCTGTGACTGGGAGGCAGGAGCCATAACAATCTGCGAAAGCGCAGGCTCTGTACTCTGGTCCGCCATCTGCGTGAGGACTGAGGTGGCCACTGCTTCGGCCTTGGAGGTTGAACTGACTCCATTGGATGTGCTGACAGAACTATGCTGTATAGCTTCCGTATGTGGACTACTTGGCACTGACAGGTCTTCTGAACTATCATCTTTATCAGCGGCTGGGTGGAAAAAACAAAAGTTACTGTTTCTTAAAGACATCTGGAAGAATGTATCAGTCATTTGTCAATATACAGAGTGAAAAGTCAGGCTTTTATAAAGTTGGTTACTGAGCTAAGTTGGTATGACTGGGCCTGAATAAATGAAATGTGGCTCTAAGCTCGAAGCAGGCCATTTTACCACAGCAGGTCAGATGAAGGTACAATCAGGCATGGGGAAGCCTCTGTGTGCCTCACAGAACAGAGTTAAGGTATTTGCTAAACAGTGTTAAGCAATCAGGCAGGAATTTGGGAGAGAGCCTTGTACTTAGAGATATAACCAAACACGAAGTAACACATTTAACAAAACCAGTCTGTTTGCCTACCTGCCATTCTTATTAAAAAAAAAAAAAGAAAAGAAAAATTATAACCACATGCATAAACAAAATGAATTCTTACATACAAATTACATTTTCAAATTATTCCCTCTGCACGCTCCAGAACTATATTTATTCTGGCTGACTTTCCATCTACTGCAGCGATGGGTGATTACAACACCTGATTCTAATGATGCATCCACCTGAGAATAAGCAGTATTTAGACTCTAAATGCCACCAGCTGTTATAGCTGCATGAATTAATTGGGGTTCAAATAAAACATTATATAAAACTCTAGACACTGCAATGGAAAAGATATTCAGAAAGGGGCTTTCTAAGTTTTTATGAAAAGCTACCAACTTTTAGGCCTGAACAATGAATCTCCTACACCTTTCTCATTTTAAGAGGATAGATTCTAATAATTTCAGTTAGTGAAAAATTTGATATGCACAACACACAAGCAATTATAGTGTATGTAACTTAGGAGATACAATGATAACGTGAACCAGGAACTGTGATCCTCATCCCAAACTTAAGAGAACACTGCCAGTAACAGTGATGCTTCCTGGAGACTCCTCATTAAAGGTAATCACCATTCTGATGGTTCTTTAACCATTCCCTTGTTTTTTGTTTGAAGCTTTACCAAATAGGTATCTATCTACAGTATTACTTAGCTTTGTTTATATTTGAACATCCTGAAAACAGTATCATACTGGATGTATTCTTTTGTACTTTTCACTTGGCATTAAAATAATTTTTTATTTAGTGCTTAAAAATAACAAGAAGGCTTTCCATCAAATCTGACAATGCAAACTGGCCTGCTTGATAATGGCCAGGTGCCTATTCTGAAAGTCAGTTATTAAAAGCCTCTGGACCCTTAAAACAGGACTTATCCCATCATTTGTGATACAGAAGACAGAAGAGAAGGAACCTGGCCAGCTAGACTTCAGTTCAAATAAAATTCATCATTTTGAGAATCTTCTAAATACAGTACTTTCAGAATTTTGACAAGTTTACCTCAAATCCACGCAATTTTAGAAAGCAGATTTTAAAATGTATTAATTAGACAGAATGCCATCTTCTCTATAAATCTGCTAGAAATGCAAAATCACACCTCAAGATAAAAATTTGACCTCCAGATACAATTAAAAAAAATCCATAATCCTTTTAAAATTACATAAAGCAGAAAGGACACTTTTCTGGTGAAGCAATAACAAATGTTATAAAATATTTATAATTCAGTTAAAGAGCCAATACAACAGTTATATATGTGTTCAGAAAAACCCAAACTCTGGCAATGACACTTTAACTGAAAAGAACACTAAAAAGTTCTCTTTATTTCACCTCTCTTCTTCAACAGGAAAACAAACTGACCTTTCTCTCAAGGTTAAATTCTAGGGATATGCCTTCTTTCAAACCTAAAGAGGCTGATCTGTGATGAACAGTATAAGGAAATATAAATATGCAGTGAAAGGACTCAAAATTAACTAGTAAACTGTAAGGACAAGTGCCTATCTCCAGACTTTCAGAACTAGGTAAAGCAAATCCTTAGGCTGCACAAAGCATCAGGTACTCCCTTTATAAAGGACATAATTATAAATTTTACATACATAAAGTATCTTTATAATGTAAAAACCTGTCCAATTCTAGAAGGTGAGAGAAAAATCATTAGTATAATCACAAGCACTAGAAAGAATGAAATCTTACTGCACTACAAGAGCCATTTTCAGCTCGAAAGCTACAAAACCCCCAGCTGTTTGACAATTCACACTATGAAGTTTTCCACCTATGTTCATATATATTTTCATCAATGAAAATATAAGCTCTCAATTATACTTAGGGCCCAAGAAGCTTTCTTTCCCACTTAGGATTATGGAAACAAGTAAAATACCATTTTAATTATGCCTAGAGATCTAGAAAATATGAATTAATGGTAGTAAGATCCACTCATGTTTTGTTCTTCATAGAATCCAAACATTAAAAATGTACTCATATATTCATTCACGTTTTATACCATTTGACTGTTAATGTGACCCCAATTGTCAGGGCTTTCCCATGACTGAGGGATTTCATCCTACAAGGTGGGGACTTAGAACTGAGTCCTTAGAACTTAGAACTCAGTCCTGAGAACTGAGTGGGGAGCCTTAGAACTGAGAAACTCTACGGTGTGTGCATTTATACTGTGACCTTTACCTGAAAGACTTTGTAATATTCTTTAGTTTCTGTTAAACTTTAATTTCACAAATGTTTTGAAAGTGTTAACTATTACAATTCACCACCATTAGCAAGAGCTGTGTGCTACAACATGAACAGTGTTAGGTATCTGATTTCCCCACATTTTCTCTGAGATTTAAGTAGTCAATCTAAATACCTTGACTACTAAACAACAGAGAAATCATTTTTTCCCCTAAGACTTCAAGTTTGAAAAGAGAAATTACTTTAAAATTTCTACAAAACTCAGTTACCTCCCAAGAGCTGAAGGGAACTAATTCTATGCTAAAACTAAAGTTTTACTTTGGTCTGATTATCTAGATGACTAGACAGGAAAATTCATTCTGACTCCATTCTGACTTTGGAATAACTCCAAACATCAAAAATGTCTTATTCATTTCTTACAGTCTATACAACCTAGCATAATGCATATTCCCTAAAAAGTTATTAATCTACGGGTGCCTGGGTGTCAGTGGGTTAAGCCTCTGCCTTTGGCTCAGATCATGGTGCCAGGGTCCTGGAATTGAGCCCCACATTGGGCTCTCTGCTCAGCGGGGAGCCTGCTTCCCCTCTCCCTCTGCCTGCCTCTCTGCCTACTTGTGATCTCTGTCAAATAAATAAATAAATCTTAAAAACAAACAAACAAACAAACCCAAAACTTAATACAGACTTTCAGTTTATTTAAGGGTATGTGTGGCATATAAACTCGTACATCTATAATCTTTATAAAAACATCTTTATAAGTTATTGCTTAAAATGAAAAACGGCTTGCCTTTACTCAGCATATGATGCCTTGATTATAGAGATAAAACTGTTGAGATTATCTAAGAGATTATCTAAGATTAAAAAATAGCAGATGAGATAAATTTTTAATTGGCTGTAACTGAAAAATTCATTTTCCTTCTAATTTTGTAGAATAATTTTTATACTTCTTTTTGAACTATCAAAATTCAAGAGCGCTCTCTTGTTAAGAAAATCATATATGCATAATGCTGAACTCAGTAGCTTCTATAGGAAATTATGTTGTTAAGTCATATGGGAGCCATAATGGTCTCATCCCTGCAGCAATCATTGTTAATACAAACCCCAAACATATTTCTATATGGGTCCAATTTACTCCACAATGTGTTTCACCATTCTGTGAAAATGACTAGATATCAAAGGGCTGAGATTTATTTGCTCAAAACTGACAAAAATCAATGTTCTAAATATATATGGCAGTAGAGAGTTGCTAAATCTACTGAATCTTTTAAATTAAAAAATATTGCCTATTCTGATGAAACTGCTTACAATGACTACAAGTAAAGATGGTGGCCATTAAGTTTTATCGTGAGCACCTGAGGAACTGTTTGCATCCAATACAAAATGTTTCTTTCTTTTGAATTACTGACACTGGCAAATTAAAATGAAGTGGATACATATGGTTGAAACAATCTTCACATTTACAAATATCCTGAAATATCACTAAATCATGAAAGGGAAAGCTGTGGGTTATATATTATGAAGTTGCCTAATGCATCCCCAGCTCTGTTATTTGTTACAAATTTGTGTACGATGGACAAAATTGGCCATTTATTCAAGAGTAACAGCTGGCTCCAATATTGTGCATCTTATCAAAAAAGAAGGACATTACAAGAAGGAAAAAGCACAATTAACCTTTAAAATGCTGAAAAAAGAAGAATCTCATTTTGAGGAAAACATGTAAGAGAAAACTTAAAAGCAGATAATTTAAATAGTGTTCTGTTTTAGCATTTTTATGACTAAAAGACTCAATATAAAGATCTGAAACAATATAAAAATTGCACAGTGCTGATATTTAATAAAGAACAAAAGGACCCAATACTGTAAACGGGTACTCTATATTGTTAAGTGAAGACAGTTAATTTAAAAAAAAATTACTGAATGGAGGGCTGGAAAAGAAGTAGTATTTCACTGTCATTCTAAGACAAAATGCTAATCTGGGAAGCCAAAATATCATCAGTACTTACAGTGTATTTTAAATTATTAACTTGTTTTGTTGGTGTATAATAATCCCTAGGAAAAAAGCTAGAAATAGGAAAATTCAAAAATTCTTAATTCTATAAAGTATATTCCCCATTCCATAATAACCTTGCAGAAGTTCTGATATTTAATATTAAATATTAGAACTGCAGTCTCTTGGTTTTTTTTTTTTTTTTTTTTTTTTTTTTTAATGGCAGCTCGGTTCGCTCTTGCAGTATTTCACTAATGTTGCCTAAGGCTATAGGTAATGGAACATTACTCACTATGATAGCCAGATTTCTTCTGCATGGCAGTTACAGGGCAATCTTTATGAGCCAGAAGAAGCTGTTTCAGCTGTGCCACTTCATTTCTCAGCAGGGTGACTTCACTCTGGAGAAGAAACAACTTATGTACCTTAACAGCATCAGACTAAACATTTCTTACTATTTATAACAAGTGAAAATCAAGAATATCGGTTATCTTTAACAGAGTATCAAGGAATATACAAAATATACTGCTTAAATAGGTTTAATCAGTACACATCAGTTTGCATATTTTAGCATTTGTACAAAGACTGCAACTTGTATAAAAATTTAAACAAGATAATGACATGACTGGAGAACATATTTCGAAGTTTTTATATTATTATTTGCCTTGGGACTGCTTATGTATTACAGGTTACTCATAGAAGGTTATTTTTTACTTATGTTGCATATTCTTTTGATTATTTGAAAAATTAGAAACATCAAGGGAGTCAGAATGAATTTCACTGATTCTGCACTTGAAAATGAAAAATTTATCCTGGAAACTCAATTAGGCAAGTTTCTAGTTTTCCAGAAACTATGAAGAGCTCCACAGGGGAAACCACAATAACCAAAGAATCATGGATACTTAAAATGGAGCAAGGAACTGTGCTGGACATGGAAACAATGAAAACAGATAAAATTATCTAAACAGATTAGCTTCCCCTCAATCTAGATAATTTGTATACATCTAAATTTAAATCTGGCAAATTAATGGTGGATTGTCCTAGTCCTTATTTTTTTTAATCGATTTTATTTATTCATTTATTTTAGAGAAAAGGAGGACACAAGTGAGGGTAGGAGCAGAGGAAGGAGAGGGAAGGAATCCCAAGCAGACTCTAAGCTGAGCTTGATGTGGGGCTTGATCCATGATGCCCAAGATCATGACCTGAGATTTGGATGTCTAACTGACTGAGCCACCCAAGCACCCCTGGTGTAGTCCTCATTAAAAAATGAGCACTTCAATGAAATGTGTAAGCCTGATGATTCACAGACCTATACCCCTGGGCCATATAATACATTATATGTTAATTAAAATAAATGAGCACTTCAGCTGTTGTTTTGGATGCATTAATCTGGTAAATTCTATATAAAACTTCCAAATTAAGAGGTTCCATTTAATTCCTTTTGGTCACCCTCAGATATTAAAGATGCATAAATTAGTGATAATTACCAATAATCAGGAGTTAGAACAATGTGGATTTAATAAAATGGTAAGGAATTCTTAATTTAGAAACACTGCTAAACTACTTATTTGAACTTATATTAACCTTAAGTATTCAGATTTCATCTATGAACCCCAAATTAAAAAAATAAAAGAAGCATGTGTACTTTCCTAAAAGCTCAGGCACTTTGTTTTCCATCCCTTGGTCTCCTAACCAGAAAGAGGAATGTAAGATAATTTAGCAGATTAGACTCATTAGCTTTCCTCAAGTGATCAATGACAGAAACATAAAAATTCAAAGAATAAAAGTTAAGCAAGTCTGTTGGTTAGTTTCTCACACCCCTATAACAACAAACTGCAACAATACATTAAAGTACAGAACAAAAACTGATGCTTACAGTAAAGCTAAACATTAAATAAAGGTTAAACCGTGTTTACAAAATTGTATCTGAGATAAGAATGGGTGTGCAATGATCAAAAATACAAAAGGGGAATTTTTAGAGTTTAGAATTTTGCTTTTAAAAAAATAAGTTGTTTAGAAAACTCATTTCTATGGAATACTGCAGTCAATGTCAATATACTAATTTTATGGCTCTTTATTAATGACACCAAAAATGAGAAACCAGGTTATGAATAATCTAATACATAATACCCCAAATCTTTCCCTCTCTGCTGTGTCAGCTTGAACTTGAGACTCCTAACAGGTTTCTCCTTTTAACTTCTGTAATATGAAAGAGGGCTGATGTGTATTTTTATTATTTTATTTATTTATTTATTTTTAAGATTTTATTTATTTGGCCGAGACAGAAAGAGAGAGCACAAGCAGGGGGAGTGGCAGACAGAGAGAGAAGCAGGATCCCTGCTGAGCAAGGAGCCCGATGTGGGACTCAACCCCATGACCCAGGGATCGTGACCTGAGCTAAAGGCAGATGCTTAACGGACTGAACCACCTAGGTATCCCTGGATATGTATTTTTAGTTCACAACATATAATCTCTTAATAATCTGGTGCCTGTGACCCCCCCCTTTCATATTAGTTTGACCCTATGGGGGAAAAAAAATATTTAACCGTTTTGACCTATACAAATAGAAATTTTGAAAATACACAATGTTGTCTCTACCTACAAAAGCTTTCCTCTCCTTTTTCTTGCCTTGCTAATTTTTTCATTCATCTTTAAGAGTGAAATAAGTACAGTATAAGTTCAGATAGGAAAAGAAGTCCATTTCTGTGCTCGCAGACACGTATGCACATACATGTGTACATTTACATAGTATTTACTACGCAGGATTGTTCATTTTTGGTTTACTTGTTTGCCACCTCTGTTGGATTGGGAATTTCTCAAGGGTAGGGATTATCTTTGCTTTTTGTATCCCCAGAGTACAGCACACAGCCTACTAAAGACTAAGTACATGGTTACATTTTAGAACTATGAGTAATTCTATGTTCAGGGGGAGGAAAAAAATTTCCAAAGAAAGGTGATATGAAGTTGCTTAAATAATACAAAAATGGTCAGAGGTCCTAATTTCATTATTTATACCAACAACTTCACCAATGTATCCGCACTGTTAATTTTCTCAGAATAAAATGATAATTGGCATATTTTACAGTGTCATCTCAATTACAGAATTTTTAAAAAATCACAAATGCCCTCTCTTCTAAATATCCTACAGAGACATTCAGCATAAACCATATTATGATTTTTTTGGTCAAGGTAAACATTTTTGGTAAGATAAAGCAGATGCTGGGAAAAATTGTTATTCTGATCTAAAATAAAATGTAAATTACTTTGGCATTGTCTGTACCACTGCTCCATTGCACCTATAGCTACTCAAAGGTTAATTATATACTATGAACAAAAAAAATTGTTTTTAACAGTTTATATGAATGAAGCAGATTAGACTGATGAAATCATGACAGACCAAATCAGCCAACTGATTAATCTATCACAGCTTTTCACTGATACCTGGCCATAGACTGAGGACCTAGTATTCCATTAATTTATGATCTTTGACTTTCTAGTTCAGCCACTATCCCCAAAATTAAAGAAATAATATTAGACAGTTTCTTCTTTGGAGAGTTTCTCATTGCTAAAGATACGATTTTCTTCATGTTTAGTCTTCACAAAACTCAAAGATTAAGTATCAAGATTCCCATCACACAGTTCCAAGGACCCTCATGGATGTAAAACCTTACAATGGAGAACATAGGTCTGTAACAACAGAAAAAAAAAATGACAGGTTTCTTAATACTTTGGAAATACCTTGCAAAATGAATGGGAATGACCCTTCTCTTATTTTCCTTCAGAGTTTTCTCATACTTTGTTTTGTGCCTGTCTCCTCTGCTAAACCACAAATTCTGTAAGCGTAAGGACAATGTCTTTTTCACTGTTTTATCTCCTACGTCTAATAACATGCCCTGCACACAATAGATGTTTAATGACAGAATGAATAATCAATAACTAGCATTTGCATACTGTAGTTGTAACAGATTTCGCTATACCCTCTCTCTCATTTGATCTTCATAACAGTACTTATTCTTTGAGTATGACAGATAGGGAAGTAAAGGCTCAAGGATTTTTAGTAAGGCCTAGTGAAAAGAAGTACTAGGTCTCAGGCTCAAAATAAAATGCATGAAGTAGTAGTGGCATCACTGTTACCTTCTCCCTCTCTAGAACCTGGTTAAAACTCAGGGGAAAAGAAGAAAGGCAGTGATAACATAGAACACTATTTTTTTTTCAGGAATTAAAACAAACAGGTTTAGCATCTTCCAATTGTCACCATTCCTTTATATTTCAAGCGATAAATAAAATACTATTTGGGTGGGTATCAGCAATAAAAGAGTTATTCTTTTTTTTTTTTTTTTTGGATCCCTTTTAAGTCAATAGAGCAATAACAAAACCTCTTCTGTTATCATTAACTTATCAGTGAAAACTCCTCACATATCCGGCTATGGAAGAATGCTTTTTTTTTTTCCCCCAATTTATTGAGCTTCTACTCCACACACATTGTGCAATAACTGTTTTAAAAGCAAAATCCACAATGAAAACTCCCAAGTTTTATACAAAGAGTAACTGTTAAGGAGCTACTATTAATAAAGAATCTGCCTTTGTTCACAAAGGAAACATGCTGAATTTGTAAGCTGAAAACACAATTCAAAAATCAGTGTAACTGAAAAAACCACAAAAAGGTGAAAACTCTTTCAAGATAATAAAATCATATATTATTTTTTTTAAAGATTTTAAAAATTTATTTATTTTATTTATTTATTTGACAGAGATCACAAGTAGGCAGAGAGGCAGGCAGAGAGAGAGGAGGAAGCAGGCTCCCTGCGGAGCAGAGAGCCCGATGTGGGGCTTGATCCCAGGATCATGACCTGAGCTGAAGGCAGAGGCTTTAACCCACTGAGCCACCCAGGCGCCCCAGTCATATATTGTCTTTAAAAACCTAATGATTGATAATCAACAGTATCCAAGTTTTGGTCTAGACTGCCATGTCTCTAATACAATTTGATGAAATTGTCTTTTTAGCAACAATTTTAGAAAGCTAAAATATAGGGACGCCTGGGTGGCTCAGTGGGTTAGGCTGCTGCCTTTGGCTCAGGTCACGATCCCAGGGTCCTAGGATCGAGTCCTGCATCGGGCTCCTTGCTCAGCAGAGAGCCTGCTTTCCTCTCCGCCTCTGCCTGCCTCTCTGACTACTTGTGTGCTCTCTCTCTCTTTATGACAAATACATAAATAAATAAAATCTTTAAAAAAAAAAAAAAGAAAGCTAAAATATAATTAAATTCAGTGAGGGGAGCAAGAGAGTTGAATAATTAATGTTCTTTAAAACCTAATATGTATTTGGTAAAAATATGTACAGTCACACCTCAACACTCATTAAAATGTATTTGTAATATATAAGTAACCATGGGTCATTATTGCCCACTATACTGATCAGCTAAGCCTGTATGTCACGTGAAGGATTATTAAGGAAATGTAGAACTGATGAATGTTTTCACATAAAGTAGAGTTTAATTATTTCTCTGACATTCAATTTTCTTTACGAGTCATTCTGTTCTTCACAGTTAACGGTTTTGTTGTTGGCTGGTAGACTGAAATTTTTTCTGCCTGAATCTGTCATAAGCATGTTATTAACTCTTAATATTCTGAAAACCAGAATCTGTCACTTTTTAAAATTGTTTTTGTTTGATAACTAAAAAGCAACAAAAAATAAAAATCACTTATCCACTTGAAACAACAGAGAAAGTCATAATTGAAGGACCTTTCTTACCAAATCATTCATGTTCTCAATAGCCTCTTCACAACTTATTACTGGTACATGTCATTCCTAAAATTCTACTTATAATTTAGGGATTCATTCCTATACCAATTTCCTTATCTACACATTTGTCCATCTAACTATAAACCTTTTATTAATGAAACAGAGTTGTGCTATTTTAGTGTACACTATTTTTTTGAATACTGAGCTGACATTCCCATGAGCTAGAATTAACCATTTTATTTTTTTAAAAGATTTGTTATTTATTTGTCAGAGAGAGAGCAAGCACAAGCAGGGGTAGCGTCAGGCAGAGAAAGAAGCAGATTTGCCACTGAGTAAGGAGCCCGATGCGGAATTCGATCCCTAGACCCTGAGACCATGACCCAAGCATGACCCAAGCAGAAGCAGACACCCAACCAAATAAGCCACTCAGGCGCCCCTAAAATTAACTATTTTAAACTGAACAATTTAGCGGTATTCAGTACGTTTACAGTGTTGTGCAGCCACCTCCCTCAAAATGATTATAAAACACTTCTGTCAGTTCAGATTAAAACTTCTTACCCATTTACCAGTTTCTATTTTCTACCACCCTTCCTCCTGCCCCCATTCCTGGCAACCATCAATCTGCATTTATCTCTACGAATTTCTCTCTTGATATTTTCCTTTTTTTTTCACACAGAAAGAGAGAGAATCTCAAGCAGACACGAAACCCACATGGAAAATGATGTGGGGCTCGATCTCACT
This sequence comes from Mustela erminea, assembly GCF_009829155.1. Lineage (NCBI taxonomy): Eukaryota > Metazoa > Chordata > Mammalia > Carnivora > Mustelidae > Mustela > Mustela erminea. The sequence continues at coordinate 70,234,263 of NC_045621.1, forward strand.
ACCCTCAGATCATGATCTGAGCCCAAATCAAGAGTCTGCACTTAACTGAGCCACCCAGGCACCCCCTTCTAGATATTTTATATAAACAGAGTCATGGGTGGCTTTGTTTCTGGCTTCTTTCACTTAAGGAAAAATTGTTCTGAGTTCATCCACATTTTAGCATGTTCATCCACATTCACTCCTTTTTATGGCTAAATAATATTCTATTGTATATACATACCATAATTTATCTATTCATCTACTGATGGACATTTGGGTTGTTTTCAACAATTTTCTTTTTATCCCTAACAATATATTCTAATTTTCCAGGTTAACACATACATATGAACTTCATTTTCTTCTTTCACAAAAGTATTTTAAAGAGCATATCTTAGGGGATGCTGCGTGGGCTCAGTTAAGCATCCGACTCTTGATTTCTGCTCAGGTCATGATCTCAGAGTCCTGGGATTGAGCTCTCCATCAGGATCTGTGCTCACTGTGGAGTCTCTTTGTCTCTTTCCCTCTGCACCTACCTCCATGCTCTCTCTCTCAAATAAATAAATAAAATCTTAAAAAAAAAAAAAAGATAACATCATTTCATATACTAAAGTTCTGATATGCATTTCTAAAATTAAGAACACTTTATCTTACCATGATTCCATCATCACTTAGTTTTCAATGATTAAAGATACAGATTTTACTTTTCTGTTTGTAATTTGAGGTATTAACTAATGTTATATTCAACTATAGAGCTTAATTTAGGAATTTCTTGAATTTGACTTCTATTTAAAAGTTTCATGTTGGAAATGGTGTGTTGGTAACTTTTACCTAGATGATAAATCCTGCCTTTATTCCTCCAATCAAGAAATGTCTACCAAGATTAAATACAAAAATATATTTTACAATAGTAACATTTAATCGTAGTTTGTATGGTGGAAAAAACAGGAGATGAATGAAACAAAGATTATATTTATCCTGAATACTGAATTTTTCAAGGTTTTCTGAAATAACAAAGCACTGCTGCTATTAGTAATGATGACCAGGGTTGTAATACAATTACGGAAATAGCAGTTATCTCATGAAAGCTGTTAATATTGCCATGACTTGGGTCAAAGCAGAAAACTGGCCCACCTAAAGTTGAGGAATATCCTGTAAATGATACTATGTATTTCTATACCCCTGTACAGAACAGTTTTCAAATATTTTTACTTCTTAAAAAGGACAATAAGTCAAATTACAAAGGAAAATATTGATAAATTTAAGATTCAAAATTTATGTATTTAAAAATACTTGCATTCATTTTAACTCAACTGAATTATGCAAAAAATCCTCAGGGAAATAGAATCAACAGCTACTTATCTCTATTCTATGGGTAAAGCAATTGAGGCTAAGAATGACAACTAAAAAATAGCCAAATCATTCAGAAGAGTAATTGTGTTAAGAACACAAAAGAAAAAAAAAAAAATGCATCTAAATCATTGTTAATGTAACATGGGTATCTGAAAATTTACACTAGTAATTCATAATCTAAGAGATACCTGGCAAAGAACAGCCGTTTTTTGAGCATAAATAAAGTAGTACTTATAATCTGTTTCATTTTGTTTAAGAGGGAAAATATCAGAAGTTTTTTTCCTAAGAAGTTATGAAAATAGTTCTTGAATAAGAATTTATCAGATGAGGGGCGCCTGGGTGGCTCAGAGGGTTAAGCCTCTGCCTTCGGCTCAGGTCATGATCTCAGGGTCCTGGGATCGAGTCCCACATCGGGCTCTCTGCTCAGCGGGGAGCCTGCTTCCTCCTCTCTCTCTCTCTGCCTGCCTCTCTGCCTGCTTGTGATCTCTGTCAAATAAACAAATAAAATCTTTAAAAAAAAAAAAAAAGAATTTATCAGATGATGGTAAGACAATATTTTAAAAAATACCCTAGTGTGTGTGTGTGTGTGTGTGTATATATATATATATATATACATATATATATATCTGTGCTGTGATAAATCATGTTTAAATTTTTTCTAAACGGTTAAAATAAAATGGCTAAAAATAAATTTTTGCAAGACAATTTACTTGTTCTAGAGCTTATGCTTCAAGATCTAAAGCACAATATAGAATTTTAAAAGATGACTGCCTCACATATAAAACAATTTTTATAAAATTTACCTTAGTAAGTGCTATCTGATGTTAAAAACTTTTTCCTAAGCATTTAGACAGATGTTTATATTGGTGACATCCTTAAAGATAGATTTAACAAATCAGCAAGTCTCAACATCAATTATGATTACATGGAAAGATTCATTTTTCACTGGGAATGGATAATTCAGAAGACTGACCAGTAATGACTACAACTATTAACATCCGTTTTCTAGCTGATGCTCATCAACTGGTAGTTTACAAGATTTTCCTGGAGAATATTCACAACATTAAAACAAAACAAAAGCGGGGAGCACCTGGGTGGCTCATTAAGTTAAGCCTTTCACTCCTGATTTCAGCTCAGGTCATGATCTCAGAGTCCTGAGATCCAGCCCTATCTCACCGAGCTTAGTGGAGAGTCACTCAGGTTCTTGTCTCCTCCCTCTCTTGCTGCTCCTCCCCTAGTTCTCTTTCTCTCCACCCCTCCTTGCTAAAACGAATGAATGAATAAATAAATAAATCTTTAAACAAAACAAAAATAAAAGGAAGAAAGGAAGAAAGAAAAAGCAGAATGAAGGAAATAATCTTAGTGCTCTCTGACACCATTAACAGAAATCTTAGCATAAGACTGAAAAAGGAGTCTTAAAACCTTTTTATCCCATGAGGCTCCTAAGAAACCCATCTGGGGCACAATGGCAGGGAGTATGAAGTGATTTTTTTACTGCCACTGGCCATACTGTATCTGTTCTGTGGAAAATTAGAGCCCTTCAGTTTCCAAAGCTGTCAATCTGACATTTTTTCTAAGCACTACATTCACTCTAAATAAACAAAATTTATAATTCAAAGAACCAAATAACTTAAAAATATTACTGAAGCAACTTCACAGTTGTGATACAAACCAAAAAAACTAGAAAAGTGAAATACCAGTGACAGTTTAAATTTTAAGATTCTTTGAATTTTATATACCACAACTTTACAAAGTTTAAGCCAGATAACTGGCTTAAAAACTTACATCTAACATTTCCTTATTGTGTCAGTGTTGCAAGTTTTGTATTACTTCATCTTATTATTCAAATAGGTTTACAGAACTATGCTTTACTGTAGATTCCACAGACACCCAATACTGTGTGTTAAAATGTCTGGATGGCTAACTGGAAAAAACAGGAAGAACTAAGTTCACAATGATTAAAAATAAGACCAAATTTACATTTATGCACCATACCTGCAGTTGACCATTTAATGAACTCAAGTCTTCTGCTTTCTTCTCTAAAGACTGAACCCAGACTTTCCTTTTTTGTCGGCATCGTGAAGCGGCTGCTCTATTTCGCTCTAGAAATTTCCTCCTTTTTTCATCAGGATCTTCATTAGCTGCTCTTCTTCGACGACCACTCGTATTCTGGGTCTGTGGAGTTGTGTGAGCTGGAGAAGCCTGTAATAAACATAAGTGGAAGCTTTTTATGTTTGTATATAATGAGTGAGAACATGGGTAGTAAAGAGTGGCAGACGAGGAAGATCTACTAATTTTGTTTTCTAAGTCTCACTGTATATATCAATATTTTGAGATGACATGAAATATCACCCTGTGCTTTAACAAATTCTTTGAAATAAATAAGTACTGCTAAAATATGATTCTCATTAATTCATTATCACAGTGAATATATTTCAAGTTTGTGTAGCATTTCATTTATACAGAAATAAAATGAAGGGGCTCCTGGGTGGCTCAGTGGGTTAAGCCTCTGCCTTCGGCTCGGGTCATGAGCTCAGGGTCCGGGGATCAAGCCCGGCATCGGGCGCTCTGCTCGGCGGGGAGCCTCTTACCCACCTCTCTCTGCCTGCCTCTATGCCTGCTTGTGAACTCTCTCTCTCTGGGAAATAAATAAATAAAATCTTTTAAAAAAAAAAAAAGAGAAAGAAATAAAATGAAGAAGTTGAAAATGCAATACAAATGAACATGTATAGATCTTATATTTTTCCAAGTGTACTTTTAACATTATGGTATAATACAGTCCTTTGAAAAATTATAAAGTACTAAAGTAAAAAAATTTAATAATTTACTTAATTCACAATGAAAAACCATTTACTTGCTATTTTTTAAATACAAATTTAAAAATAAAAAACAGTAAAATTTTCTCTTAAAAACTGGTTTCTTTAAAATTGAGTAAAAAGTTGAAGAGTAAAAGTACAGTAGTGCCCCCTTATCAGTAGGGGATATGTTCTAGGACTCCTGTGGATGCCTGAAACCATGGACAGTACTGAACCCAATGTTTTTTCCTATGCATAGATACCTATTACAAAGCTTAATTTATAAATTAAGTATAGTAAGAGATCAACAATAACTAATAATAAAATAGAACAATTATAACAATATACTGTAATAAGTTATGTGAATGACCTGGTCTTTCTCACTTTTAAAATATTGTACTATACTCACACCCTTCTTCTTGTGATACGAGATAAAATGCCTATGTCATGATGAGTGCTGTGAAGTGTGTAAGCTTGAGGATTCACAGACTTGTACCCCTGGGGCAAATAATACATTATATGTTAATTTAAAAAAATGCCTATGTTAGGATGTGAAGTGAGGTGAACGATAAAGGCATTACGGCAGTGCTAGGCTACTAATCACCCTTCTAACAATCTGTCAGAAGGAGGATCATCTACTTCTGGACTATGGCTGACCATGAAAAACTGAAACCTTGGGAGCTAAACTGCAGGTAAGAAGGAATTACCACATGTACATATTTTGGTATACTCAGCTTTTCTTCCGTTTTTGAGATTTAGGGTCAGCTTCATGTGTTTATTGATGTTCATTCTCCTGGTTGGCAGAATTCCACAGGAGTCCAGATTTTAATTTTTATTGGTTCCCCTTGCCCCTCAACACATCAGCTTAGTTATTTCAGATCAGCCAAAGACAGTTTCCAGTCACTAGTGATACTGTCTAGCATCTGAGATTATAGAACAAACAGTATGTCCAAGCCTCTCTCAAATCCCAAAATTGTGCCACAGAACACTTGAACTTGGGAGACAGGAAATAAACCCTTGGAAATACTGCAAAGGAAATGGCACTTTGTGACCACAGGCACATGACCCAAGGAAGCCTGAAAACAATCTTTTACCTATAAGTATATTCCAAAATGGTGTGAATAAACAAAACTTCTATCTTCTCCTTATCTACATAATACACAAAAATCTTATATATAAGCTCAATGCAAGTTCTGCAGGGAAATCACCAAACTACTTCTCACTCTACAAACTCCAAAAAACATACGTTATCATTTAATTCCTTTTCCAAATAACTAGGATTAAAAATTCTCAGGGCAATTTAATTTATACTGTATTTTAATTGTAATAAAGATTAAGTATTAAATTAGATCATTTCTTTTACGTACATAATTGTAAGTTAATCTTTTAGAAAAGTATTTCTATGGCTTGCTTTAAGAATGGCAACCTTGAAATATTCTCTTTTCTTCATCCTCTTAACTTATTGATAATAGCAGTTTTTTTTTTCTTTTACTCATTTGGCTGAATAGAAAAGAACAGGTTTGTTTTTTTTAATTGACAACTCAGTTATTACACAAATACTAATCACAAGTATTATAAGCGAAACTAATACAGTTATGTTTGTATATTTTTACACCTAACAAGAATTTAGGGCCACTTAAAAAACATGTATTCTTCCTCCTCTCCCTCTTTCCATTGATTCATTCATTCCTCATTATTAAAAAGAACACAGGGAGTACCCAGAAAGGAGTGATACAACAGTAAACAAACAGATAAAGTCCCGCCTTCAAGAAGCTCTCATCCAATACAAGGATATAAATAAAAATTAGATCCAGGTGAACTTTAGTTACTATAAATAAATAATATATTCATTTCTTTTAAATAAATTTTAAAGATATAAAAACCACACATAGCTCACAGACCATAGGAAAAAACACCCATGGCCTGGATTTGGGCCCTGAGTCAGATTGCTAATCTCTGAATTATGACATTAAAACATACTTATTTTCCTTCTCTCTTGCTCCAAGTTGTTTAATGGATGACTACCACAACTACATTCCACTTTATTATTTATTTCTTTAAAGATTTTATTTATTTATTTGACAGAGAGACATAGTGAGAGAGGGAACATAAGCAGGAGAGTGGGAGAGGGAGAAGCAGGCTTCCCCGCTGAGCAGGGAGCCCGATGTGGGACTCCTGGGATCATGACCTGGGCCAAAGGCAGACACCTAACAACTAAGCCACCCAGGCGTGCCTACATTCCACTTTATTCTAAGTTTTGTGAAGATAAAATACAATTATCTAAAAAGTTACATTATGAGGCAACCTAAAACTTGCCATTTACCTGTTTCTTTAATTGCAAAGTTTTGCTTTTTAATGCCAATGCTAGTATTATGTATCTCTAAGTACCTTTTATCTTAAAAGTTCTAGATTTCTAAAACATTTAGCAGAAATACAGTAATCATTCCATGTAGAAATGCATTACAGACATAACAGACATGGACTATAGACATCAGCTATCTAATATGCAGTCACAAACTGGAAATAAATGAAAAGGACCTCCAGCATAAACAGTTTCCATAAGGTATATATATCCGCTCCTTTGGCAATGTTTCTCAGATTTAAATCCAAGAATCATTTGATTTATGTTAGTAATGTAATAAACACACACACATGCACACATTATTTGCTGAATACAATCAACAAAAAATGATTTAAAAAGTATCAATGGATATTAATGCCATGTCAGGCCAAGAAACACAGACACCCACAGAAGCATTTACACGGTATCTTGATCAGTAACAACTGTCTATCTTATTTATTTACTTATTTATTTTGAGGTAACAATACTTTTACATTGAACTACCTTTTCCCAAGGTTTCTGGTATATTTTGGAATTATGACCAGAAATAATTTTTTTCAAAGTATATATAATGGTCATTTAAATTATACTGTATTTGTTTCTTAAAGGATGATAAAGTACTAATGATAAAAACAACACACATACCGGAGTTTCTGTAGTGGATGTAGCTGGCTGTTGTAATGACTGTGGTCTTGATTCCTCTGACTGAGTTCTAACCAATCCGCTACCATGACCTTTGACAGTATCACCATTGGTAACTGGAGGATGTTGCTGGGTCAAAGCAGCTTTTAATCTCTGAAATGCAAACACCAATTAAAAGAAAAGTTCGCTGCTTTCCACTCAATTCCAACTCCCAATATTCTTTGTTTAACAACAACAAAATATTTGTTACGGAATGCAAGAATATATTTGGTTTTAAAATTAGTTTTATCATTACAAATAGTAAGATAAACACTTTGAGAAGCTTTCCTGAGTCTGTCTGGCACTACTAGAGGATTTTACACTTTCTTGTTCGCTAACAAATTCCGAGAAAAGAGTGAAAAATAAAAACACTGTTGACTGAAAATATTTAGCTCTGCTTAACTAAAATAAGCACACAAGTTAATTACATACACTTTCACCTATTTTCTCCTACTTCATTCTTATATCTCCATCTTCCCAGGCTCCGTCTACATCTTAAACCTAAACCTCTTCCAAATTTGCACCTAACTGATCTCTGCTTGATAGTCTGATTGCCTGTTTGGTCAACAACGTGATGTTGCATTTTTATTAGGCCACTATATTAACTGTCAGACTGAACCTCCTCCTAGAACCTACAGTTAGGTTTGCCTCCATTATGTCTTCCCTGTCTCCAGTAAGATGATTTAGTCTACCCCCTCTACTATGTTCCATGTGCCAGTTAACTGAATTGTTCCTGATCCACTGTCAGAGTATGAACAACCTAGTGTTAGGAGGCCCTAAACATTTATGGGCTTTCTCTTAATAAAGATGCAATTTGCATAAAGCTTATTATTCTACTAGCAAAAAGGCATTATATGTGAATAACTTATCTCCTCAACCAGACAGTAAGCTCTTTCTTTTTTGGGGTGAGGGGAGGTAAGATTTTGAGTTAGTAAGCTCTTTCAAAACAGAGATCGCCTTATCTTTCTCTGCACCATTTTTAAGCAACTGATAAACTGATCTGCTACATAACTGAACAACACATGTATTTGTTAACTGACAGAAATTGGATTCTTTGGTGAAAATGGCACAAGTGATATGTGGGGTAGTTTTATTGTTAAAAAATATATAAATATGTAATAATTAGCATAAGATAATCATACTGTAATATCTTAGAAATGAAAGGGACCTGAAAGACCTGGGACTATTATTGCTGATATTGTTTTTAATAAATGAGATGTAGTCCTTAAGCCCAAAATAAAGTTTCATCACAAAATTTGATACAGGTAGGAAAGAGAGAAGAGCTTCTGAAAGAGGCCCCCAGATGACATTAGTACAACTGCTTTCACTTACTTCAACTAAAAACAACTTAGAAAATTGTACAACTATCCCCAAATTTATAATTTCTTTGATTTCATTTATGTATATCTCCTTACCATCTTTAAGTGATCCAGACCTCTGAAAAACTAAAGCATACATGAAAAGGTCACTAACATTTCCCAAGGCAGTAATTATACCTAGACAAGTATTACTGGACATTTTCTCTCTACTGCTATTCACTGTAGATTCTGGGTATCATTTTAAAAACACGTCAGTCAGTAGTTTAAAAAACAAGTTTATTGGGGTGCCTGGGTGGCTCAGTCAGTTAAGTATCTGCTTTCAGCCCAGGTCATGATTCCAGAATTCTGGTACAGAGGACTTGCACTGGGCTCCCTGCTCAGCGGGGAGCCTGCCCTCCCCACCCCATGTTCCCGCTCTCTAATAATAAAATCTTAAAAAAAAAAAATTTACTGAGGTGTAAGTTACATGTAAGTAAGAAGTCTTTTTTGTGCATAGCTCTAGAATTTTAACAAGTGCATTGTGTTGTGTAACCACCCTACAATCAGGATACAGAACAGTACTACTATTCCCCCGAATTCCCTTACACTTCTTTCCTCTCAGCCCCGCCCCAGCCCCTAGAAACCACTAATCTGTTTTCTGATCCCCAAAGTTTTGCCTTTTCTAAAATGTAATATAAATGGAATTATACAATGTTAACAGCCTTTTGAATTTGGCTTCTTCCTTTTAGCATAATGCACTTGAAATTCATCCTTGTTATCAGTATTTTTTCAATGAGTTTCTACTAGGACAGTGCCCCTACTTTAGAGATTAAGAAACCAGAGATCTTTTGCCCAAGGTCACAGAAATAGCTAAGACGAAGAAAACTGAGACACTTATAACTGATGGGATAATATGGACATGTGTGGATTAAACTAAAGTTAGATAATGGAATAAAGGAGTAGTTGGCTGCAACCAGAACTACTACTTAGGCAAAGTGGTCAAAGAACTCAAAATAGAGTTTGAAAGTGCAGATCATTATAAACAGAACAAAGGAGGAAAATCAGGGGAGGTGGTCAGCCTGCATAATTAAATCTTTTAAAAACAGCATGTTACACATCAAAATACAGTAAACAGCATCCAGTTTATAGTGTTAGGTTACAGGGTTTTCACTTCTGGATATAAAATGTGTATAAATGTAAGTAGCAGTTGAGATGTGAAGCTTGGTAAATTATGTGTTGATAAAACATTTTTAAGTCCTTAGGTAGAAAACATAGAACTGAAGAGCATTTAAAGTTTTATAGTGAAGAGCTTAACTCTTAGAATTAATGAAATACAGTAACTGCACATAGGGGAGTCTGAAGTACATAAACATCACTCTCTTGAATAATCTTTAGTAGGGCAAGTTACTACCTTATAGAGCACTTAAAAAGCAGCATCAGTATTCATTCATTATCCTCTCTTGACTGCCCTAGTGTATACAGTACTCACCCAGTGAGGAAGCTCTAATGTTTGCTCCATGCTGTTACATTGATTACAATGGGTCTGACTTAGAAAGTGTGCCACTGGGTACAAAATTTAAGAAAAAGATTTTCAAGGGTTAATTTACCCTGTTCTGAACTGCACATATATATGTATTTTAAAAAGCAGTAAAAAAATAGACATACACTAAAAAATTTAGAATGGGTTAGGTGAAAAAAAGATGTCACTAAATATGAGGATTCATGAAAATTTTATAATAAAAGGATATCTACAATCCACCCATATATATTTGTCAAAGACAGTTTAAAGAACAACAAATAGTGTGGTTCAAAAATATCAATGAAAACATATATAAATACCATGGATATTTTTTCCCAGCAGAATTTTGGAACTAGAAGATATATTGATGATCAATTAGTCCAATCAGCAGCTTACAGACAGACATACTAAGGTCCAAAGAGTGAATGAAGTTACTTCCCAGAATCAAAGAGTAAGTTAGAAGCAGAGCAAGGATCAGATATTCTGCTAACTCCTAATTCATTGAACACATCTTTGAAGTTTTGCCAAACTAGAGTTTTTGCCTATATGAAGTATTCTAAGTAGATCAGCAGTCAATAAGATACTTCTCTTCATACAGAAATTTAATATAATAAAAAGATTGAGATCCAAAATGTCTGTATTCCCAATATGTACAATAAAGCTTAAGCATAATTTTAATTTTAAACTACAGACATTATTGGAAAGAAAACTAAAATATTGTTATTACTATATTTCTAAGCAGACTAGTGTTTTAATGTTTGGAATTAACTTTTAGCAACGTAAAATTCAACTACTACATTGAAAACTTTTTTCTTAGATATAAACTATGTCAGAAAATGAATAGTTCATTGTGCTGACCAATACTACTTCCTCATTTTAAGAAGTAATCTGCTAAAAGTAAATTGCTATTCAAACTCTAGATTATATTTCACACTCCTGAAAACAAATTTTATCACATCTGTCAGAACTTAGTAGGAACAAACTACTCCATCATAGTTCAAAGAAAAAACATAATGTTCTCTAGAAACAATTTATGAAAAAGTCAGATCCATATTTCATATGTGCCACAAAAGCTCATCAGAGTAATAACCCTCCTTCTCCTGGGTGTTATCCTACCATCTGCTGCTCTATTACTTATCTTTATTTTGCAACTAATTAACAGCATAATCTTCTAAATTCAGCAAGTTAATTATCATTATTGTGGTCTTTGCAGCATCATCAGTCCTCATGAAGCCTTGTCTCCCCACCCCCAGAGAACATATGAAAATGAAGTAGGTTGTGAGAGAGTCTGTTTCTTTGGAGTGGGCTCATTAGGTGTTTGCTGATTAGCCTGGCATGCAGAGGCAGGTCAGAAGAATTCTGCTGAACATGAGGTTCCATGCAGGGCCCAACTAAGTTAATGTAGGTTTCTGAACAGTTGCCAAGATGCCCTCTGTCAGCTCTCAGTAGAAACCCCCTGCAGAAAACCTACTGGCTACCCACTGTGTGCAAAGGTATTTCTCAGTTTGTCACACAAGACTTAAAGGAACGACTGTGAAGAATGCTACCAAAATACTTTATTAAATCTTAACAAAACTCCTAGATGGTTAATATTTTCTTATTCAGACAAGTTGCTTTTTGGTTACAAATACTACATAAGAAAGTTGTTACATTACAAGAGTAACACAGATGGAAACTATCTATTGTTTACATGCTTAATGACAAAACTCCTAAACCTAAATTTGGTGAGGTCCATGGCAATTCTTTGGAAGACAGTAAGTAGATGCTAGGAATTTTTCTGTAGTATTAACAAATACTACATAATCTTGTATTCATGGATCCTCACCTATACTTCTTTTTCTTACCACATTCTCACTTTTCCAAAGACTTAAAAGTTCTAACCAAAAAAACCTGCTCTGAAGAAATTTCTTTAGCAATAAAAGGACCCATTTCATTATCTATAGTAGACACAAACAATGCATATTTGTCTACCTATAAGTACTAGACATCTGAAAATCAGGGTCCTTAGGATACAAGTAAGTTTCTCTTCAGCTATAGTGTGCTAGTCATTCTTGTATTCTAATGCCATTTCTCCCACATGACTTATTTTTTAATGTATCTTTCACTGTATTTAATTTTAATTCCAGTGTAGTTAACAGACAGTAATATATTCATTTCAGGTGTACAATACAGTGATTCAACAATTCCATTTTTTCTCCGTGTTCTTCTAGATAAGTGTACTCTCAATAGCCTTCACCTATTTCACCCTCTGCCCCTTCTCACTGGTAACCATTAGTTTGTTCTTTGTAGTTAAGAATCTGTTTTTGGGTTTGTCCTTTTTCTTTATTCATTTGTTTTGTTTCTTAAATTCCACATATGAGTGAAATCATAGAGTGTTTGTCTTTCTCTGACTGTCTTATACTGCTTAGCATTATATCCTCTAGATCTTTCATACTGTTGGAAAAGGTAAGATTTCATTCTTTATATGGCCGAGTAATATTCCATTGTATATACATACCATTTCTTTATCCATTCATCTACTGATGGGTACTTAGGCTGCTTCCATAATTTGGCTCTTGTAACAATAATGCTGCAATAAACAAAGGGGTGCATATATCCCTTTCAATTAGGGTTTCTGTATTTTTCGGGGTAAATGCTCAGTAGTGAGACTACTGGATCAAAGGGTAGTACTATTTTTAATTTTTTGAGGAACCTCCATACTGGTTTCTACCCAGTTTGCATTCCTGCCAACAATGCATGAGGTTGCCCTTTTCCCTACATTCTTGCCAACTTGTTTCTTGAGTTTTGGGTTTTAGACCTTCTGACAGGTGTAAGGTGGTATCTCGTTTGGGTTTTGATTTGCATTTCCCTGATGATGAGTGACATTGAGTATCTTTTCACGTGTCTCTTGGTCAGCTGTATGTCTTCTTCAGAGAAATGTCTGTTCACATCTTCTGCCCATTTTTAAGCTGGATTATTGATTATTTGTCTTTTTTTGGTGTTGTGTAGGTTCTTGATATATTCTGGATGCCAAGCCTTTATCAGATTTGTCACTTGCAAATATTTTCTCCCAATCAGTTGGCTTTTTGTTTTGTTGGTTTTCTTTGGTGTGCAGAAGGTTTAATTTTGATGTAGTTCCAATACTTAACTTTTGCTTTTGTTTTCTCTAGCCTCAGGAAACTTTAGAAAGATGTCCTTACAGTTAATGTCCTAGAAATCACTGCCTGTGCTCTCTTCTAGGATTTTTATGGCTTCAACTCTCACAATGAGGTCCTTAATCCATTTTGAGATTATTTTTATGTATGATGAAAGAAACTGGTCCAGTTTTGCCAGTATCATTTGTTGAAGAGACATCTCCCCAATACATATTCTTGCCTCCTTTGTTGAAGATTAATTGACCATATAACTGTGGGTTTATTTCTGGGCTCTCCATTCTGTTCCATTGATCTGTTTACCTATTTCTGTGCCAGACCATACCTTCTGATTACTATAGCTTCGTTATATAACTTCAAGTCTGGAATCGCACCACCTTCAGTTTTGTTCTTTTTAAAAACTGCGTTGGCAGAATGCCTGGGTGGCTCAATAGGGCTCCCTGCTCAGTGGGAAGCCTGCTTTTCCCTCTGCCTGTTGCTCCCCCTGCTTGTGTACTCTCTTTCTCTGACAAATAAATACATATGTATTTTTTTTTTTAAATTATATATATGTGCACGCTTTGGGGCACCTGGGTGGCTCAGTTGGTTTTTTGCGAACTGCCTGCAGTTCAGGTCATGATCCTGGAGTCCTGGGATTGAGTCCCACATCAGGCTCGCTGCTCAGCATGGAGTCTGTTTCTCCCCCTGACCCTCTCCCCTCTCATGCTCTCTCTCTCTCAAGTAAATAAATACAATCTTTAAAGCAAACAAACAAACAAACTGCTTTGGCTATTGGGGTCTTTTGTGACTCCATACAAATTTTAGGATTGTTTTGTTGTAGTTCCATGAAAAATGTTGCTGGTATTTTGACAGGGATTGAATTAAATCTGCATATTGCTTTGGGCAGTATAGACATTTTAACTGTAAATTGTTTTTCCAATCATTGCATGAACATGGAATGTCTTTTTTTTTTTTTTTTAAAGATTTTATTTATTTACTTGAGAGAGAGACAGTGAGAGAGAACATGAGCGAGGAGAAGGTCAGAGAGAGAAGCAGACTCCCCATGGAGCTGGGAGCCCGATGCGGGACTCGATCCCGGGACTCCAGGATCATGACCTGAGCCGTAGGCAGTCGTCCAACCAACTGAGCCACCCAGGCGTCCCGAACATGGAATGTCTTTCTGTTTGTTTGCATCATCTTCAATTTCTTCAGTGCTTTCTAGTTTTCAAAGTACAGGTCTTTCACCACTTTGGCTAAATTTATTCCTTGGTATTTTATTATTTTTGGAGTAATTGTAAATGGGATTGTTTTCCTTCCTCTTTTATTTTTTGGAGAAGTTTGAGAAGAAAAGGTTTTAACTCTTCTTTAAATGTTTGGTAGAACTCATCTGTGAAGCTGTGTGGTCCTGGACTTGTTTGTTGGGAGTTATTTCATTACTGATTCAATTTCATTGCTCGTAATCAGTCTGTTCAAATTTTCTGTTGCTTTCTGATTTGGGGGAAGTTATATTTCTAGGAACTTATCCATTTCTTCTAGGTTGCCCAGTTTGTTGACATACAATTTTTCATAATGTTCTTACAATCCGTTGTATTTCTGTGGTGTCAGTTGTTATTTCTCTTTTGTTCCTGATTTTGAGTCTCCCCTTTCCCTTTTTGATGAGTCTGGCTAGATTTATTAACTTTGTTGATCTTCTCAAAGAACCAGTTCCTGATTTCATTCATTTTTTTTTAAAATAGTCTCTATATCACTTATTTCAGCTCTAATCTTTTTATCTTCCTTTTTTCTGCTGGGTTTGGGTTTTGTTTGTTCTTTGTTTTTTAGCTTCTGTAGGAGTAAGGTTAGGTTATCTGAGATTTTTTTTGCTTCTAAATAGGTCAATATTGCTATAAACTTTCCTCTTAGAACTGCTTTTGCTGCTTCCCAAAGATTTTGGACCACTACATTTTCATTTGTCTCCATGTACTTTTTTTTTTTTTTAACTTCCTCTTTGATTTGTTGGTTGACCCATTTGTTGTTTAGAAACACGTTATAATTGTGTTCTTTTCTGATTTTTTCTTGTGGTTGATTCCCAGTTTCATTACATTGTTGGAAAAGACTAATGGTGTAACTCTGATATTTTTGAATTTCAGACATATTTTGTAGCCTAATATATGATCTATTCTGTTCCAGTGCACTTGAAAAGAATGTGTATTCTATTTTATGATGGAATATTTTGAATATGTCTATTAAAACATCTGGTCCAATGCATCATTCAAAGCCAGTTTCCTGATTTTTAGTTTAGATGATCTGTCCATCAATGTAAGTGGGGTGTTAGAGTTCCCTACTATCACTGTATTACTATCAATTAGTTCCTTTATATTTGTTATTAATCATTTTATGTATTCGAGTGCTCCTATGCTGGGTGCATAAGTATTTATAATTGTTATGTCTTCTTGTTGAATCGTTCCTTTAATGATTATATAACATCCCTATCTCTTGCTATAGTCTTTTTTTTAAAGTCTATTTTGTCTGATATAAGTATTGCTACCCCAGCATTCTTTTCACATCCATTTGCATGATAAATGTTTCTGCATCTCCTCCCTTCCAAACTGCATGTCTTTAGGTCTGAAGTGAGTCTCTTGTAGGCAGCATATAGATTGGTCTTGTTTTTTAAATCCATTCTGTCACCCTATTTCTTTGATTGGAGCATTTAGTCCATTTACATTCAGAATATTAACTGATAGATATGTATTTCCTGGCATTCTGTCATTTGTTTTGTTTTTGTAGATCTTTTGTTTCTTTCTTCCCTTGTTCTCTCACTGTAAGTTGGCTTTCTTTATGATATACTTGGATTTCTTTCTCTCTTTTTTTGCATATCTACTATTGGTTTTTGATTTGTGGTTACCATTAGGTTTGTATATAACATCTTCTGAACCGCATGTCATTTTAGCAGAATCACTACTACACTATTTATGTATGTATGTATGTCATTAAGAGATTATGATGATATTGGTCAAATAAATCCTTAGGAGAGATGAAGAATCAAATAGGGAGGACGTTTTAATATTTTTAAAGAGTTGAAAACAACAACAAAGCAAAATCCAACTCAAGCATGAAAGAAGAATGGTATGGATAGCAGACTGGCAAACAGAAAAATTATTTAATGTGTAACATGAATCTAAGGGAGATGATCTGGGAATCACTCATCTGGAGAGCATGGATTTGGAGTCCTATCACTGATGGAGAAGAGTCAAGTCCTGTGATCATTTTTCTGGTCATTAAGAAACCTACATACACACACTGGGATATGAGCCCAGTCTCAATTTCTTTAGTTGGGATGATATAATTATTTCCTCATTTGCTAAGCTTTTTTTTTTAAGCTCCTTGGAACTTATTAAGGTAAATTAAGGACACTGACATTTTAATTCAGACTTAGCAAAAATATGTAGTTAAATTGTATTTTATGTCCTAGAATTAATTAGAATAACTTGCCACAGAGTAACAGGTTACCATTGAATTTCAATTTAAAATGTTTAAGAGATCAATTTAGTCTATGACTTCAGTTGGAAGAGCAAAGATAGTCTAACCAATCCTCTTAATACTAGACTGTTAAGAAACCAAACCCCACTCGAAGTTTAAAGTTATTAAACTTTTTAGGGAAGTTTGTAAGATAATTGAGGGGCCTATAAAGAAAATGGGATATAGGGACGCCTGGGTGGCTCAGCTGGTTAAGCAGCTGCCTTTGGCTCAGGTCATGATCCCAGCGTCCTGGGATCGAGTCCCACATCAGGCTCCTTGCTCCGCAGGGAGCCTGCTTCTCCCTCTGACTCTGCCTTCCACTCTGTCTGCCTGTGCTCGCTCTCGCTCTCTCTCTGACAAATAAATAAATAAAATCTTTAAAAAAAAAGAAAATGGGATATATTAAGTTTAAAATTAAGTTTAGCATGTTTAAGATTAATTATATTTGAAGACCTTTAAAAATAATCATTATATAACTGGATTTGTAAATTGGCCTTGAGAATTCAAGGAAGAATTTTTTGAATTGGTAGCTTTAATAAATCTAGTATTTTTAAAAAATAGTCCCTGAATAATTGTTTTTGTGCACAAAAGTTATCAAGGGCTCCAAAAACCAAAAAAACAAAAATCACTGATATAATTCTAACTGCTGAAAAACATGACTAATGGCCTTAAAAAGGTAAAAAGAATTTTTTTTTTTTAAAGATTTTATTAATTTATTTGACAGAGATCACAAGTAGGCAGAGTCAGGCAGAGAGAGAGGAGGAAGCAGGCTCCCTGCTGAGCTGAGAGCCCGATGTGGGACCCGATCCAAGGATCCTGGGATCATGACCTGAGCCGAAGGCAGAGGCTTTAACCCACTGAGCCACCCAGGCGCCCCAAAAAGGTAAAAAGAATTTTGATGATCACCAGAACTATGTGCAAGAAAAATCTCAAGATTTAAGACCATATCTGCTTAATTTCTTAGTACCTAAGAAATGTTCATTAAATAAGTAACAATCGAAAGAAATAATTGTTAAATGAGACTAGGGACAAAATATATGAAGATGAATCAAACTACAAAAACTGAACTATTTTCAGGTTATTTACTAATGTTGGTAGATTGGTTTTGTACTTAGAGCAATATGTAAGTACAGTTGATGATGACATGTAAACACTGAAAATTCTAACAGATAGTCAACATGTTCATTTTATGTTATTAAGATAGGGGAAACAGACTAGTAATATTTGATAAAAATATAAAACCAGGGTGCCTGGCTGGCTCGGCTGGCTAAGCATCGGCCTTAGGCTCAGTCATGATCCCAGCGGAGTCTGGGCTCCCTGCTCAGCAAGGGGCCTGTTTCTCCCTCTCCCTCCTGCTCTCCCTGTGTGAAATATTTAAAAATACATACCCACACAAACACGATGCCAATGGTGAGATGTGAAATAATTTCTGTACCACAACAACAAAAAAAACCCAATTAATCAGAACTCCCTCAGCATTCTAGGCAATTGTTATTTTGTTACCAGTTCATGTTACCTGGATAGAATGGCAAAGTCTATTTTCACAAAAGAGTCCAATAAGTATGATGTATTAGAAAATGGAAACACAGGACAATCAATATACCAAAGGTGGTAAGTTCCCAAACCACAATGTCATTAAAATAGAAATCAGTAAGATAAAAAGAAAGCTTCCAGATATTTAGGAAATTATATACTTTTAAATAACCCACAGCTGAAAGAAGAAATCACAAAGGAAATTAGAAGATAAATGCTAATGAAAATCTAGCATATCAAAACTTGTGAACAAGAAGAAATTTATAGTTTTAAATGCCTATATGGGAAAGGTAAAATGACTTAATCAATAATCTAAGCTTCCACTTTCGCCGAAAAAACACAGGCAAATTAAACCCAATTAACCAGAAGGAAGTAAGTACTGAAGATAAAAGTAACAATCAATGATAGTACAAATACACCATAAAAAAAATAAAGGCAAGCTACAGACTAAGACAAATCTTACAGATTTGTAAGATACATGTAACAAAAATTTTGTATTTATTGTATCTAAAGAATTCCTATAACATAATAATAAGAGAAAACCCAATTTAAAAAATCAGCAGAACATACCACAAAAAGCATCTGGCAAAATCAGAAATGCAATTGAAACCATGAGATATTCCTACAAACTCCTAGAAATATCTACAATGAAAATACAGACAACACTAAAGGCTGGCAAAAATGTGGAAACAACTAGAATTCCCATACTCTGCCTGTGAAAATGCATATCTCTGGCAAAAGGTCTGGCAGTGTCTTACAAAGTTAAGTGTATAATTACTTTCTTACTCAGCAATTCTACTCTTCAGTAGACAGACCAACTGAAAGTAAACATTCATAAAAAGAGTTATATAAAAATGTGCACAGCATCTTTATTCACAAAGCTCAACGCTGAAAACCATTCAGGTATCCACGAACAAGAGAATGGATAAAGAAACTGTGGTAATTTGTACAATGGAGTATTACTCAGCAATAAAAAGAGGCAAATTATGATATACTCAACAACATGGATAAATCTCACAGACATATGGTTGGCTGGACTCAAGAATATATATTGATTCCATTTGTATGAAATTCTAGGACCAATTGCTGGTGACAAAGATCAGAAGAGCTGGGAAGGTGTATTGACTGGAGAGGGAAATAAACTTTCTGGGTAGATATTAACATTCAATACCATGAGAACAGTGTGAGTTACATTAATACACTTATATATTCAAGTTAAGATTGGTTCATTTCAATGTATATAAATTTTACATTAAGAAGGGCCTATTAAAAAATAATTGAATTGGGTAGGGAATGGTCTGAGGGATAGATAAAACAAGAATGGCAGTTATATTGCTAATAATTGAAGCTGTTGATGGGTACATGGGGGTTCATTATACCATAACTGTTTACTCTGTATATGTTTGAGATTTCCCATAATGAAAAGTTAAAGAAAAAAAGGAAATAGACTAATTTCTGAGTCTTTTTATTTAATTAAAACAGGACAATCTTATTTACTACCCCAATTAAAATAGGCAATCACCTAAATATGGTTATTTTACATTAGCAAAATTCTAATAATAAATTTAATTGGACTGTTAAATTTAAGTGGGGCAATCTATGACTCCCCATGCCTCCAACCAATGATGGTTCTCTCTATATAAATTTATTTTTAAAGTTATAGCTTTGATTTTTTTTCTAATATAAAAGCACACAAAACACTTTTATTCTTGTTAATTTCCTGGTGACCTAAAAGGAAAAATTACTGAAGTAAGTATTAAGTTTAATAGTTTCTACAAATATGGCCTACTCTTCTTACAGCCCAAAGTATTTCTTTAATTCAAAAGGAACAAATCAGATTTGTTAGGAAAAAAAATCCACTGAATATATAGATGTATTTTTAGATGCAGTGTACAACTAATTTTTCACTAGTACAGTATGTTTAAAGTAGTAAGTATAAAAAACATTCCCAATGAAGCTTTTCTGCTATTAACTGAAGAGGATTCATCTTAGTATTTCCAAAGCTTTGAGCTAAACATGTTGTTACGTGAAAAAAATTCTGCCTTGGGTTTTCAAAGAGTTCTCTCCCCACAATCAATAACCAGCTAATTTTTATACTCCTCAACCATTGTTCATTCAGATGGTATATTAAATTTTATTGTTAAAGTCATCACATGCCAATTTTAGATTGATTATTTGCTATAATGGAGAACAGAGGTAAAAAAACTTAAAGCTTTGCAATATATAATAGTTTTTATACAAATTTATATTGGTAATAAAGCGCCTAGGACTGAACTTGAATAACAGCTGTATAATAACTATATATTGATTTTTCTAAGGATGCAGTCATCAGCTGATGTTAAGAAGCCCTGAAGTGTGTGAGGCTATAGAAGGGAGAATTACATGGATTAAGGAGGAAAAAAAAAAAAAGAAAAAAGCAGCAGCAGTTTTAGGTTTTTTTACTAAGGAATTTGGCAGGTTTATGGAATCTGGGCTAAGAGAAACTCTAGAAATAAAAGTTTAATCTTTTTATTTTACAAATAAGGAAACTGAATCTCCTCAAAGTTAAAGTGGTTTGATTAAGAGTAGTGAATAGCAGAGTTAGGATTAAAATTAAAACACATGTCTCCTGTCTTCTTATCTATAGCTCATCCCTTAAACAATACTAATTTCTTTTCTTTTTAAAAAAGATTTTATTTATTCATTTGACAGACAGAAATCACAAGTAGACAGAGAAGCAGGTAAAGAGAGGAGGAGGCAGGCTCCTTGCTGAGAAGATAGTCTGATGTGAGGCTCGATCCTAGTACTCTGGGATTACGACTTGAGCCAAAGGCAGAGGCTTTAACCCACTGAGCCACCCAGGCGCCCATCAACACTAATTTCTTAGTGTCAAAACACAACTCAAAAATGTAGTTTTTCTTTATACATTATGTGTAACAATTGCTAACTTGTATATGATTTCAGAATTCTTATTAACACTGTTAAACTAATTTCTGTCACCGTAAAATCCTCTGTACTGCCTTCAGATGATTACATCTAGTTTCAGCTGTAATATTCCTAGCCACCACCAGGAGGAGATTTTGTTTCAAAAGCTACAGCCAAAAAAAAAAAAAAAAAAAAAGCTACAGACAAACCAATGACAAGAATTAGAACTTAACTTCCAAATCCATCCATTATTTTAAAGTACCACTAACTAGTCACCAGCTAATGGAAACTTCTCCAAATTTTCTAGTTCTTCTACAGTGTGATACTTTCTAAAATTTTATAAAATGTGATCTATATAGTACATCTGAAGTAGGCTTTAATGGACAAACCAGTTCAAAAAGGGCTCAAGAAATGTGCAGAACAAGTAAAATCTTGCTTACCATTTTTGCTTCTGACTGTACTGGTTGAGGGGAGGAAGGACCTGGAATTCCTGGGACACTAGGCACCATGGTGACTGGTCGAACAAGCTATACAAAACATATTAAAAAATAATTGCTAGAGAATATATTCAAAATGATGTGCTGTATCTGCACAATGGCTGTAAAAACCTGAGAGTTCAGAACAAGAAAATCTTAAATCCCTATTGATCTTCTGTCCTGATTTATCCTTTAAAACTTGTCAATTTCTGAGACACTTCTCTAATCTTTAATTTTCACAAATTTTAAATGGTTTCTTCTTACATAGGACTCATAATATTCAAAGTAATTGATGCAAAATCTCCCAAAGATCTGTCACACTGCCATTTGGATATGAAAGGAAAAAACATCAAAACTTGTGACAATGAGGCTTACAAATAACATCACCATGAATTTTGCTCTTCTAAAAAGTATATATGTAATTTCTAAAATATATAAATCATGGTTAATTGATGTATTAATATACTATATAATGATAAAGAAAGAACCTGGTTACCTTTAATAATTTCTCTAAAAATAACAGTCTGGAACAGACTTCTTCATTTTTTAAAAAAACTAATATTAACATTGAGTAATTAATTATTATATAGCTAAATTATCTCTCCACTTTGAGTTTTTTTCATCACATTTACATTTAACAGAATAATCATATAATCTCAAATACAAGGGCAAGAATGCTTCCCTCTTCAAAAATATCCTAAAAAAGAGGAAGTGGTCACCTAATACCTGAGTCCTTATAAAGACACTCAAGGCATTTTAAACAGCAAAGTTCTGTCTGAAGATGATACATTATTTTATAATTACTTCAACCAATCTAATTTTCAAACCTTAGGTTACTTGGAAGAATGTGTTAATAAGAAAGTAAATATTTCACATTAATTTTAATAATTTGTATGGGGATATAACCTCAAATTCTTGGAAGTTATTAGAGGCAGACTTTTAAAAACAATTTTTAAGAGTGATACAATAAATGATTATATTGTATGAATCAGAAATATCTATGTATAAGGTAAATAAAGAAACTTTTTTTTATTACATGAATGAGTATCAAGGCTTGGGTGAATATTCTAGGAAGACAGACTCAGGAAGTGTTACACTGAAATTACTCAGGTGAAAATAAAAATAACGTATTTTGGAAAATTGTGCTAGATGTTTTAATAAGTGATCCTAATGATAAAAACCTGAACAATGAAGACACGTTTGAAGAGTCTGAATAAAACTGTTTTATGAAAAATAAGGTAAAAAAGTATTATTTCTAACTTAATCAAAAGAATGTGCTTTTAAATATTCACTGAATTATTAAGTATTACAAGTAGATGTTTAACTTGTCTGTGACTTCAACCATAATGTATCACCTTCAGACAGAACTTTGCTGTTTAAAATGCCTTGAGTGTCTTTATAAGGACTCAGGTATTAGATACTTTCAAATTTATATATTTAACATGTTCCTCAAGAAACTTTTCTTTTGGATCTTACATCTTGATTTATCTTTCAAAATGGTCAATTTCTCAGAAACATTTGTATTAGCAAAGTGAAGGACTATCTACTGTTTTAGAGTGTTTAGATTTTCACATGCCTGGGCTAGCAAAGGAATGCTGTAAACCCAACCTGACCATAAAAGCTCACAAGAGTGTTCTTATAAACAATTCCTACAATAATCAAAATATGGAGATACTGGACATGTATTCTAGAATAAATACTTTCCTAAAGGGCAAAAATTTGTATTAATATTTGAATTCTACAAATCTAGTCAAATTAAAATGTATTAAGTAAGAACTAAATTTCTTAATATTAATAATACAAGGAAAACAAAATTTTTGGAGGATGGAAAAACATTTCCTAACCAATTACGTTTGTCTTTAATAAAGAGGTAAGTAAATTCTACTATAAAAACGAGTAAATACTACTAACCACTAGTAAGTTTTTTGTTGGATTCAGTTTCATAAACCAATCAAGCAGCCCTAGGTGTATTTTGTGATTACAAATGTCAGTTTTGGTATGAAGAAAAGATTTAAAGAGTCTGAATCTCAAACTTACTGGGACTGCAGCTGGAACATGCACATTAGAACTTGTAATTGATGCAGGAATAGCAACAGGCATGGTCTGTCCATTAGGAAGATGCAACAGAAGAGGAAATGGGCCTGGTACAGGACTAAGAAAAATAGGAGAAGGAAAATTAAAGAAAAGAAATCCTTATCAGTCATCTATAAAAATACAAGAGCATTTTTACTTCTATTATCATATCATTTTAAAATACATTTCCTAGCCACTGCAAAGCAAACTATAAATTTTACTATTTTAAATTGCATCTTAAATGTATAATGTATAAAGCAGTATGAAAAAAACAAGAGGGAAAAAAACAGGAAAAGTTATGGATTTACTTGGGACAATCTCTAATGTTAAATGAGAAATTTTTTTTTTTTTTTTTTAATGAGAAAAATTTTTATCAGAAGCTCCTGAGGAGCATCTGACTGGCTCAGTCTGTGGAGCATGCGACACTTGATCATGGGGTTATGAGTATGAGTCCCACACTGGGTGTAGAAATTATTTAAAAGTAAAATCATAAGAAAAAAAAAGCTTGAGAGATATGTTTAAGAACAGAAAGAAATGTCACCTGATGGAGTAATTTTTGTATTTTGTGTGAAACAGCAGGAAAATAAGAGACCACCTTAAAATCACATTCAATGTTGATTTGTTTTTAAAATTAAATTTTAGTTGGGGTGCCTAGGTGGTTCAGTTGGTTAAGTGTATGACTCTTAGATTTTGATTCAGGTCATGACTTCAGGGCTTTAAGATCAAACCTCATGCTAAACACGAACCCTGCTTAAGATTCTCTCTTCCTCTCCCTCTGCCCCCCACCCAAATTAAATTTCAGATATTTATTTTCTAATCTACAATATTAGGGAAAAAAAACCCAACCCAGTACTTTTTCAAAGCATGCAGATTCACACAGACACAGACACACACACACACACACACAACTAAGGCCACATTTGAATAATTAAATGCCTGAAGAAAAATTCTGACAAAAATTCATAAATAGTTCAATGACTGGCCCAAATCATCACTTACACGATTGGCCTGTTAGAGGATGGTGCCTGGGTGATTACAGTACTTGAGGTTGGTGAAGGTACTGCTTGCTGAATAATTACACTTGAGTCAGAACTTGTAAGCAGCACATTGGGAACCTGTAATGATGCTGGACGAACAATAGCTGATGTGGGCTGTGCAGTTTGTGCCAATGGTATCTCCTATTTAATAATAAGACAGAGAAAGGGTGGTATTTAAAAATATAAGACAATCCATGTAACTTAGAGTGAACAGAATGTAACATACTTCTAAAAGCATCGACAGAATATCCTCCCCCAAAGTAAATTTTGGAAGTGGCTATAAAGTTTCAAATGCAATGTTCAATATTTTAATTTAAAAACATCAGAGTACCCCACCCTCCCCAGTACAACTTGTTTTCCTATCAATCCAGAAATAGGCTGGGCGACTTGGCTCTGATTCCATGAGAACTTCTGTAAAAAGTAAAAATATAATTCAGTCTCAGAGAATTATAGAGCTCAAAATTTAGGAGAGATTACCTAGTCCTACTCCATCATTATACTGTAAAAAGAGGAAACAGGTCCAGAGAGACTGGGTTTATGGTTGATACAAATTCAGTAACAGAAATGGTTAAAAAAGTTTTAACACAGTACAAATGTTTACTAATCTCAGGTAGCTACCATCTCCCACTACTCACTGTCTCTCTGTCAAATAAATAAATAAAACCTTTAAAATAAATAAATGAAAATAAATAAAGCAATCTATAGAAAATCAGAGATGGAAGTAGAAACTCCAGTTAGAAGATAACTGTTAATAATCCACATAAAAGATGATGATGGTATGGAGTAAAGTGGTGACACTGAAGACTGAAGAAGATAAATTAAGGATAATTCAGGGGGTATGTCTGATAAGATTTGCTGTTGCTTTGATGTGACGAAAAAGAGGGGCACCTGGGTGGCTCAGTGAGTTAAGCGTCTGACTTTGGCTTAGGTCATGATCTCAGGGTCCCGACATCAAGCTCCCCATTCAGTGGGGAGTCTGATTGTTCCTCTCCCTCTGCTACCCCCAGTTGTGATCTCTCTCTCTCAAGGAAATAAAATCTTTAAAAAAAGAAAGAGGAAAGGAATTAAGGATTCTTGGCTTGAGCAACTAGATGGGATGGAGAGAAAATTTACTGAGTCAGAGAAAGAATCAAGAGCTCTGACTTAGAAATATTAAGATGGTTATTAGACATAGAAAGGGAAATGTCACAGTGGGAGTCAGAGATGAATATGGAAATCCAGGAGATACCTTGGTTGATATAACTTTGAGAACCATCAGCATGTAGTTGTTTTTATAAGTTATGAATGTATTAGAGACCACCTAAGAAGAAAAGTGAGAAAGAGTAGTGAAGGAGGCCCAAACAGACTATGCCTTGCCCAGGGGGAGGCTAGAGACACGAATGCAGAAAGAAGAATTATCCTTGAAATATGCTAAAACAACAACGAAGAGGGAAAAACTGTTGAGTGTGAAGGGACTAGAAAGCTCTTTAGAAAAAAAGATACTTCTATCACAGAGTTAACAGCATTTCCTGTAACTGTGATAACACAGAAACAATCTTTATATCCAAAAAGAACAGGATAATTTGATACATTAAGATAATATATCAATTAAAACAATTAAAAAGAAAATTAAAACTTAGTACTTTGGAAATTTTCTAAGGACATGGGAAAGTGTTCATTAATGCTGAATGTCTAAAGCACAATATAAAAGTAAACTAGGATTAGCCTGCCTGGCTGGTTCACTTTGTAGAGTATGTGACTCTTGATCTTGGGGTCATAAGTTCAAGCCCCACATTGGGTATGCCACTTACTTAAAAAAAAAATTTTTATTTTTGTTTTAAATTAAAAAATAGGGGTGCCTGCGTGGCTCAGTTGTTAAGGGTCTGCCTTTGGCTCAGGTCATGATCTTGAGGTTCTAGGATCGAGCCCCACATTGGCTCCCTGCTCAGCAGAGAGTCTGCTTCTCCCTTGCCCTCCACTTGTGCTCTGTCTCTAGCTTTCTCGCTCTCCAAAAAATAAATAAATAAAATCTTTAAAAAAATTAAAAAGTAAACTAGGATCTTTGAGTTTTTCTTTGTATCCATCTATCCTTCTAATGAAAATGCATGCATATATCTATGGAAAAATGTTTCAAAATATTAGTAATTTGTATCACTCAATTATGGGCTAACAGGTGATTTTGCTTTTCTTCCTCATATTTTTTCTGTATTCTTAAAGTTTTTATAATGAGACTCACTTCTATAATTAGGAAATGAGGCAAAAAACCCCACAAAACATCTAAGGTCAAAGCATTTATTCCTAAGTAGATCCTTAAATGCTTTTTCTGCCTTACTTCTAGATTCCTTGCTATGACAGAAGTCCGTTAATTCATTTATGGTTTTAGAATATCATCATCTAGAAAAAGACACTGTCACTGCCTCTTCATTGTGCCACACACAGTGCCCCATGAGTTCACTGTAAGTGTTTATGAATAAGAAGTGATCAAGAAATACCCATGGGGCACCTGGGTGACTCAGTTGGTTAAGTGCCCAACTCTTAGATTTCAGCTCAGGTCATGATCCTCAGGGTTTTGAAACTGAGCCTGTTGTCAGGCTCTGTGCTGGGCATGGAGCCTGCTGAAGATTCTCTCTCTCCTTCTCCTTCAGCCCTTACCCACTCCTCTCCCTCTTCCCATCTCTTTAAAAAAAAAAAAAAAAAAAAAAAAAGAACGAACCACAATAATGATTACTCAACACACACTATAGCCCAGAGGTCCCAAGTTACCAAGGTATTCAAGATCTAGGAATGAGGCCCTAAACCACCTACAAAAGGCTTATACTGAGACAGTATCATCATCTTAGTTGGTAATACCAAAGACCCATTGCTGATAATGAGTAACTATTTGTTTAGCCCTTAAAAAGCCTAAACAACCCTGGTTCAAGCAATTTTTAGTTATAAAGAAAAAGCTGTCACTATATAAAAGTGGTGAAGAATAAAACAGCAAAACCCAAAAACTAAATTCACTTTATAAATTCTTGTAGCCTTAAAAAAATAACTTATCTAAAATAACTGCTGCTCTCCCCTATAATTTTTCTGTGTGTAATAAAACACCAATTATCTATAAAGGTGACATTTTCTTTCCCTGAAGTTTCTATGAGTATTCACAGGCTTTCACATAAGACTACTATAACCCGATACTCAATTATGTACAACTTATTATATTAACATTTTAGGTAAATCAAATATTTAACTTTACTTGGGATAGTTTTTATACACCACGTTTGTGTTTCTACCAAAAATATAAATTTCTAACCTTTTCATCACTGGTAGTAGACTCTGGGTGAGGTAAAGGACTATCCTGGTGAGTTGTTTCTACAACTGAGGGCTCCTCAATTTTGCTTCTTATGATGGGTGTTGCAAGAGGGGATAAATCTAGAGGCATCTAAAATATAAACATTAAAGAAAATGTCAGAAGTTCAATAAATGCCCGTCAGTGTATGTAAAATAAGAAAGCAAGAAGTGTAAGCTAGGACAATTGTTTTGTTAGAAGTACTCTTCTAATTTCATGATTAACAACATACTTTTTTAATGTCGTCTTCAGAGGCTTTCTTGAATTCATTCTCAAATGGACTTGCCAGTTCATTAAATAAACCCACTTCTTCACAGTTTTTCAAAAATCTTGTTGGTGTTGGGGTCTGATCTGAAATAAATGTCAAGAAGCAACCACATAGATTTAAATATCATATAGGACCTTAAAATATAGCTAGTAACTTAACAAATTAGCAGGACTGGTTCAGTCAGCTGTTAATTCTCTTTGGAAAGACCTCTTCCTTTAAAGCAAACAAAATTTGGTTAAGTTTTTATTGCAGTTCAAGATATTTCCTCCAACTTTATGAACCATAAAAGTATGAAAAAGTCCTTCTCGTCCTTAGTCCAGACCTTCTCTTTTAGTAGAATGACATAAGTATCTTCTACTCAGAGATCAACTACTATCATTATTTAAGGCAGGAAGAATTTTTTAAAATTTATATTATTAAAAATTATGACTGTTTAAAATACATGCAGTTTGGGGAAAACTAGGGCAAGAGCATGTATATTCATTCACTCTAGCTTAGACCTTCCACTAGTGTTCATAATCTATTAGGAAAGCAAGCTTAAGATAAAACAGAATTTTAGGAGGTAGACCAAAATACTACAAGGAAGAAAAAGAAGGTTAAAGCAAGAGCCCTAAAACAAAAACAAACCAAAACAAAACCTCTTTTATCACTATCCACAGAAGCCAGTTTTCTATTTTAATGAATTTTTCAAGCTTTGAACTATGGGCTATATAAGAGTTACTTATTTATGGAATGTTCTACTTTAATTTCTAGGCAATAGAGGAATAGTCAACTCTACTTTCTCACAATGTAAAACATTTTAACTATACTTGAATATGTACTCATGTTATATACATTAACACATGTACTGGTTATGGAATAAATACTAGTTAGGGTCCATGTTGAAAAAAAAATAGTATTTTTATATGGATTTTGTCTATTTGTCTTATTATCTTCCAGGCTATTTATTCATACTGATAAAAGCTGGTGGCACAGGGCATCAAGTTACAGGTTTTATCAGGAATCTAGTCTAAGCTAAATAAAAGTATAATGACTCCTAATTTAAGATTTTATATAAAATTAAATTCATATTTGTTAAATATTATATCCCCAGAATTGGCAGTAATCAGTATTATTTCATCTTTGCCCCACATGTATCTAGAATATAACATGCTTACTACATATAAATATATTTAACATTATAATGTCATACATATTAGATATAATGTAAGCCTACCTCAAACACTACTAGTATTATCTAAAATTACTAAAGGCATCATTTTACCTATTCGTCTACAACATACATACCCACTAACCCTAAAAAGACTCCTGAAATTGTATTACAGCAAGGGCTCAGAGTACACATATCAGCTTAAGTCCTTTACAGGTGAATTAGTAAACTGAATAGAAATTTGTCTCCTCTGTTCATAGACAAAGGGCTCGTCTATCTCAGCTCAACAAAAGGCTCCTAATGTGTGGTAAAGGAAGCGAAAAGTCGTACAAATAAAATATACGCATAAACCATTGTTATCAGTGACTACTAGAATGATTAGGTGTGAGAAAAGAAAAGTCAACACAGGCACAACTGTTTAAACATGCAGTGGCTTATGGATATTGATCATCAAATATATACCACACACATCATGCATTACACTTACACAGTAATGCTAAACTACTAATTTCAACATGTTCGTAAAAAAAAAAAAAAAAAAAGGTCAAGTGCTGTGTTTTAATGTGTTCTATTCTTCTACTGTAATAAAGGTAAATCAATAGGAAATTTCTAGAAACCAATCTCAAAACATTTTTGAGTTGAAAAGTTACAGATACTGGTCTAGTGCAATAAATTTCAGACAAGCAAAGACCTTTCATGCCTAGGAGGGTGAACTCCCTAGACTGTTGCTATTTTGTTTGACTACTTTTTTAGGTTCCAGCTCCTAATATCTGATGTACAATATTCTAAAGAAGTGCCTAACTCACTCTTCTCTGCTTCCTTTTACTTATGGAACTAAAGAAATGCTCAACATGCTCTTTCATTTTTCCTAAATAGTTTTTGAAAAATTACCAACTTTGTTAACTCAAACTTTTTCATTATAAAAATCATGATACTGAAAGTACAGGAAAAACCATCTGCCTCATTATCTCTGCAAAGCCTTGCATATGATAATTCAACCTTTATGTTGGGTAATCATTTCAAAATACTAATAATATTCAGATTTCAGGATTAACTCCAGATAAATAGTATAACCCAAACTTCAAAGGACAAAAGAATAATTTACGGTTGATTTTTGAATACTTATGTGACTCTGTGGTTATGATACAAAAGGGTCTGAAATTTATATAAATATATTACATTTTATATAAAACTGTTTTAAAATATACAAAATGCAGAACTATGCATATTATGTGTGAGTCCATATACATAAATGTGTGTACATATATATTTAAATACCAAAAAAGGTGCAGCTAACACAGCATGAAAGGATAATTAAAACAATGCATGAATTTTCTCTTTTCACATATTGTGAAAGATAATCATCTGCTTATATGATACTGTATCTTCACAGGATCAAAACACACAAAAGAGGCACTGACCGAATTTAGGTCCCTTGAGAGTATTTTTACTAACACAGATGTTTTAGTCCCAAAAGAAGTATAAACAAAATTCTAATGAACAAGTCTGCTAAGTGATCTTTCTCCAATAGGAGGAGCTTGACCATTTCCCACCTTCCCACAGCATTTCAAACCAGGTTGTACAAAGCTAAAAGAAACATTGACTAAACATCACATTAGTTCAATTATCAATTAAATGTAAACTTTGGAGATGCAATAAATGCTCCTAGGGTTCTAATTAATTTCCACAATACATTGAAATCTACATTGGAAAACCACACGGAAAAGTGAAATGAATGGTCAGAAGGAAACATGGAAATGTAATGGGTAAAATACATGTTGCCAACATTTACTGTAAATGAAGTAATTGGAGTATCACCAGACTATATTATTTACAGAGAATACACAAAAATTGTGCACATTCCAGGTGAAATATGTATATAAGCTATTAATAAAAGCATATACTAACCAGCCACAATGACACTGTCATTACGTGCTGGACCAAATTTCAGTGTCATCTCATGTTTATGTTTATGGACAGCCAAATGATCCTCGTTGGTAAAACGCTGTGGCAAAAAGTTTTAAAATATAGTTAAGATTTTCAATTTGATCAAATAAGTAAAATGATAAGGAAATTCATTTCCACAACATGTAAAACCACCATTAACAATGAAATAGTTTGTTAACTATAAAAGAATCTATTGTTAGTATAGATAAACATACAAGACTTCAAATACTCATAGAAAACCCATTACCCAAGAATAAGCAATACTGATGTATTAAGTCACATAAATCATTTGAGAGCGTTTAAAAATAAAACCTGAGGCAAAGAAACTTAATATAAATTTCATTTGGACACTAAAAATAGACAACTATTCATTTTTTTTGCCATATTATAGTAGAAATATGTATTCTATGGTTCAGTGACTTTTGAAGGAAGTACTGTTTTACACAGACTTCAGATTACTTACCACTTTTAAAACAAGAATTCTTATAAAAATATTACTCTTGACAAATTAAGTAGTAAATCAGGTTCTTTATGTTACGTTAAAAAAGAATGCTTTTTTTATAATCCAGTAAAGAAATAGCAACCAATAACAAAGCAGTTCATTTTTAAATGTCTGATATCAACCTTTATGAAGATGCTCCTTATCAAGCAACAATTATAACTGAAAATAAGGAGCACTTACATTTTGTTATTTCAGAGCAATAATTATAAAAGGCCAAATTAAGAAACATAAATTCTCTGCCCTACATCCTTATAAATGGGGATGTTAAAATTACATATATTTGAACCTGGTTCCCTTAAACTATCAAATGGGACTCCTAGGGTGCCTGGGTGGCTCAGTCAGTTAAGCATCTGAATCTTGATTTCAGCTCAGGTCATCATTTCAGGGTCGTGAGATTGAGCCCAGTGTTGCTGTCAGGGTGCAGGGGCTCATGCTCAGTGAGGAATCCATTTGAGATTCTCTCTCTCCCCTTCCTCTCCCCCACCCCTCTCCCAGCTTGTGTGTGCACTTTAAAATATATAATATTTAAAAAAACACCTAACAGATTCCTTATCTTATGGAAATATTACTCCTAGACAAATGAAGTAAATCAGGTTCTTTAGTTACCAAATTAAAAAAAAATGCTGCTTATAATCCAACAAAGAAAGAACAACCTATATGATAACAAAGCAGTTTATCTTAAAATAATCCAGCTCTTTCCCTCCCAAGTACTATCTTCCTTTGTTTTATCATTATAAGAATCCTTCCCCAATTTGTAAGAAGAAGTAGTTGTCTTTTAAAAATAGAGTGTTAAATAACAACTCTTAGAGAATGAACATATGTGTAGAGTTTACAGAATAATGTAGGCATTTCATTATTTTCCATTAGAGTTTTAAATATACATGTATTACATTCTACACTGAAAGTATCTTTTTTTTTTTTTTTTTTTTTTTTTTTAAAGATTTTATTTATTTATTTGACAGAGAGAAATTACAAGTATACTGAGAGGCAGGCAGAGGAGAGAGAGAAGGAAGCAGGCTCCCTGCTGAGCAGAGAGCCCGATGCGGGACTCGATCCCAGGACCCTGAGATCATGACCTGAGCCGAAGGCAGCGGCTTAACCCACTGAGCCACCCAGGCGCCCCTACACTGAAAGTATCTTAAATCAAGATTCACTTTATGCCCAAAGAACCTAATAATGGGGGTGCCTGGGTGGCTCAGTGGGTTAAAGCCTCTGCCTTCGGTTCGGGTCATGATCCCAGGGTCCTGGTATGGAGCCCCGCATGGCATCGGTTTGACCACAAATATCCAAATCATAGAGCAATCACATATAGAATTGTACAAAAGATGAAAATGGTACTAAGACTGATCCTGAGTGAAAAGGTATAGCTAAAAGGGCCCTAAAAAAAAATTCAGGGTCATATGATATTATTGATGTACATGGATAAAATACACTGAAACTGGAACTTGATAAGAGGAGTTTAACCTTAGCTATCACCTGAAATAACTGATTTACCTCTAACAAGGAACTTAAAAAAAAAATAGTCAAAGGCCATCATGTCCAAAGGCAGTCATGAGGAAAAGAGTCACATATAAATATATATATATATGAATGAAATAAATTTTTCAACAAATGTTTATAAAATAGCTACTACTACATGTTAAGATAAAATTTTTGCAGAATCTATGCGAATTGCTTTCTGAGTTTTTGTAGAAAAATTATAATGCTGCTACTAGTAATAATATATTAAATATTTCATAATTTCTTTCTTCCAGGCAATTTACAGCACAACTCCAATGCAAAATACACAGTATTTTGTTAAACAACAAGACTTTGAGCATACAGCTGAATAAACAATGGGAAAGACAGTCTAGTAGGATGGATAACCATCCCTCTTATAAAGTTAAAAAGAAAGGGTAACCTGACAGATGGAAGGGAGCTTAAATTTTATAATGAATTTAAGCTCTGATATCTGAGAAATCTGTTTTTAGGGCTTGAACACTCACCAGAACTAACTTCCTAAGAAGTCAGTCATTCTGCATTTAATACATGCATTCACATCCATGATACAAATTTTTTTCCTATTTAACAAAATAGGTACAACTAGGTTGTAAAGCTGTAAGGCCAGCAGCTCATTTTACTGCTTCTTTTACTAGTTTAAAGGAATCTGTTCAACATCAGGAAGCTACACACACACACACACACACACACACACACACAGACAATTTACACACCTTTGGTGAAACTTTGCCTAAATAAAATGAATCTTTAACTCCTTTGTAAAACAGCTTATAATGCATAAACATTCTACCTAAGAAATAATTTTCAAAGAAAGACATCACCAAAAGCAAAGATACTAATAAAACAGAAGCGTTACAATGTCAAATTAATCTTTCACTAAATTATCTCACTTTGTCTCTTTTTTTTTTTTTTTAAAGAATTTATTTATTTATTTGAGAGAGAGACAGTGAGAGAGAGCATGAGAGGCGAGAACGTCAGAGAGAGAAACAGACTCCCCATGGAGTTGGGAGCCTGATGCGGGACTCGATCCCGGGACTCCGGGACCGTGACCTGAGCTGAAGGCAGTTGCTTAACCAACTGAGCCACCCAGGCGCCCCTCACTTTGTCTCTTTTATCAAATTCAATGGAACATTACTTTAAAACAATACAATAGAACTCTTTCTGTGAAATACCTAATAGCGACTGAGGCATATAAAAACATTTTTTTAAAAGATTTTATTTATTTTATTTGACAGACAGAGATCACAAGTAGGCAGAGAGATAGAGGAGGAAGCTGACTCCCTGCTGAGCAGAGAGCCAGATGCAGGGCTCAATCCCAGGACCCTGGGATTATGACCTGGGCCAAAGGCAGAGGCTTTAACCCATTGAGGAGGCACCCAGGCGCCCTAAAAACACTTTTAATAGCAAGAAAAAAACAGTTAAAATTCTTTGCACTAATTTTATAGGTCTCTCTCCAAAATAACACTAACAAAACATGTTTTTTAAAAAATTTAAAATTTAGAAATTAAAATTTAAAATTTGGAATTTAAATTTAAAATTAGGAAATTTAAATTTAAGTGCATTAAAGGTAAAGTTCAAATTTGGAATAATAGCAATACTTATGACAAAAAAATACCGCCACCAAATTGGTGCTTCTAAAAGCAATTCTTTTTTTTTTTTTTTTAAGATTTTATTTGAGAGAGAGAGAGATTACAAGTAAGCAGAAAGGCAGGCAGAGGGAGAGGGGGAAGCAGGCTTCCAGCTGAACAGAGAGCCTGGTGCAGGGCTTGATCCCAGGACCCTGATATTATGACCTGAGCCAAAGGCAGAGGCTTAACCCACTGAGCCACCCAGGTGCCCCTCTAAAATCAATTTTTTTTTAAACTGTCGATTTCCTAGGAAATACTATTCACAAAAAATTCTGGGAAATACAGTTTTTTTAGCTTTCTTAAATTTATAGAAAAAAATGAGTATCTAATATAGCTCCAAAATACATGTCAAATCAGTCTATTTCCCTATATTGCCCACTATTAGCACCTAGACAAACCTACCATTATCTCTCACCTGACAGATCTCAGTCTCTACTCCCTGTATCCACTCTTAGCTCAGTAATGGCTTTTCATTGCTCTGTGAATAAAGCCCAAACACTTTATCACAGTCTACAAGGCCCTCTTGGATATGGACTCTTATTCTACCTGACAAAATCTTTTACTCTTATCCTTGTGGGTCACTACACACTCTAGCTACAACAATCGTCCTTCTAAACAGACCCAAACCCATCCCCTCCTTCGAAACTTTGTATTTGCTGTACCTTCAGTTTAAAAAACTTCCTCCAGAGGTCTGCTCCTACATTTTCGTGTCTTAATTCAAATGTCATCTTATCAGAGGGCATTCCCTGATAAACCGATCTAAGCAGCATTAACCCTGGTTAACCTCCTATCTTTACCCTGGTTCAACATCTTTAGATGTATCATGAAAATTAAGATCATAATGAGATACCACTATACCCTCACAAGTAATGACTAAAATTAAAAGACTATCCAGAAAAATCTCAAGAAGAACTAAATTGGTGGACTTACCTTACCTGACTGGAAGCATTATTGTAAAGCTAGAGTAATCAAGACATTGTGGTACTAGCATAAAAGCTGACAGACTGATGGAGGGAACAGAGTAGAAAGCTCAGAAAGAGACCTGCATTTACACCACATTTTGATTTTCAATAAAGGAGCTGAAGCAAATTAATGGAGAAAGAAAAGTCTTTTCAACAAATGATGCTGGAATATCTGAAAAACCACATGGGAAAAAAAAGTGAGCTTCAAATCCTACTTCATACCAGTATATACATATGCAAGAAATAATTCAAGATGGAAACACAGGCCTATATGAAAAAACAAGCTTTCAGAAAGAACAAAGGAGAATGCCTTTGTGACTTAAAGGTAGGCAAAGATTTCTTAGATAAGTCACAGAAAGCAACAGCCATAAAAAGAGAAAAAATTAACACATTAGACTTCATTAAAATTAGAAAGACCGGTTGAGCAAAAGCTTTTGTCATGAAAATTCAGATGCAAACAAAAGACTTGGAGAAACTTGACGATGGACTGGTATCCAGGATATATAAGAACTACAAGTTAGCAATTAAAAGACAACCTGACTTTTAAAAACAGCAAAAGATTTGAAAAGATATATCACAAAAAATAATGCAAATGACCAATAAGCACATGAACAAGTGCTCCTCATCTTCTCATCAAAGAAATGCAAATTAAAACCACATGATACATCAGTATACAACAGTGAAAAATGGTTAAAATTAGAAGACAACACCAAATGTAGGCAAAGAAATGGCACAAGACTCTTATACACTCTTGGTGGAAATGTGAAGTGGTGCGTTCATTTTGGAAAACAGTTTGGCAATTTCTTCAAAGTAAATATCTAACATATGATCCCACATTTCATTTCTACACATTTACCCAAGAGAAAAGAAAGCTTGCATTCAGACCAAAGACTTGTACACAAATAATTATACTGCCTTTATTTGTAATAAGTAAAAACTGGAAATAAGTCTAATGTCCACAATTGTGTAATAATGAAATATTACTCCTCAACAAAAAGGAATTAACTATTGCTCACATAACATGGGGAAACTGCAAATTAATTATAAGGAATAAAAGATGCCAGACAAAAAGTACATACTGTATGACTATTTACATAAAATTCTAGAAAACGCAAACTAATCAATAGGGACATATGGCAGAGTAGTGTTTTACAAAGGCAGAAGCAGTAACAACTGGGAATGACAAAACTTTTGGGGTGATGGGTATGTTCTCTATCTTAATTATGGTGATGATTTCATGAGCATATATACATTAAAACACGAAACTTTGTGAGTACGTGCAGTTTATTGTACATCAATTATATGTCAATTTAAAACATCAACTAAAGAAAACAAGTAAGAACCAATGAAACACTAATGCTTTTTTATGATTTACGGTTTGTATATTTAAGTACTCAGTAATCTGGCTACACATTAAATTTATTCTTTCATTTCTTGGTGCCTATGTTATTTTAAAGTTAGAATTATTATAACAGCAATAGATCAATAATTAATGGTTTGTTAAAAACACTGAAATACTACTTTTTGATAGAATATGGAAAGATTATTTTCTGAAAAAGCTTTCATACATGCTCTGAAGATGTGAGACTTAGGTGAAGATGTGAAACTTAGATTAAGAATATTAATGCATTAGTAACACTGTCAGAGGTAAATATTAGTTAATATTGTTAAGAGTTCAGCAAGCAAAATAATTTTCAAATAAGAATTTGGAAAACAGTTTGGCAATTTCTTCAAAGTAAATATCTTTATTTCCAATTAAGCAATTTACAATTATTTTCAACCAGTAATGGTCAAATGGTAAAGGGTCAAATCATCAACAGTCAAATAGTAAAAGATACTATTAAGCCCTGGATTAATAGTAGGTGAAAGGTGGATAGGTATCCACCTTTCCATTTAAGACTTCTAACTTTTTCTTTCCATATTAGATTGTTTTTAAAAACTGTACTATTGAAGAAAAAATTTCTTAACAAAACTTTTCTGGGTAATTTACATTCTAACTCCAGAATTTTACAAAAATTGTAGGAGATTCCCTTTAATGGTAACATAAACTTTCATCAGTGTTTTAGTAAATATGAACATACAAAATGCTTTAAAGTAATTTATATATTACCTGGCCACATCCAGGGGCAGTGCATAGAAAGGGTTTGTCATCACTCATATTCCACAGGTCCTTGTATTGCCTATAATAAACATTAAGAAATGGCTTAGTGTTTTACAGTATAGATTTTTATTTTATTTATTTGTTTTTTTGAGAGAGGGCACTCGAGCCTTGCACAAGCAAGGGAAGGGCAGAAAGAGAAGCAGATTCCCCAATGAGCAGGAAGCCAGATGTGGAATTGATCCCAGGACCCTGGGATCATGACCTGAGACAAAGGCAGAAGATTAACCAACTGAGCTACTCAGGCGCCCATACAGTGCATATTTTTAAATAAAGAATAATTTTAAATGTAATATTATATGCTTTTCACTAAGCTTACTTCCTTTTCTATTTTCATGTGAAATAAAATACTTTTACTGATCTTTTAGCCCTAGTTCCCTTCCATCTTTTTATAACGAGTAGGCAAATACATGTAACATGCATTTTACACTATAGAAAAAAAAAGGTTTGGAACTTTGGTCTATCAGGCTAATTCTTTCCTGTTCGACAGTTTAAGTGAAGAAAAAATGAAATAATTATAGAAAATCACCACTTTAATACCCAATGAAATAATGGATCTAGGCCACATCATATAACCATTAGGAAAAAAGGTGACAGGAACTTGATAATGAACTCACAGGTCATTCTTAAAATAACATCACTAAGAGTGGGACTATTAGAAATTATGTGCCTCCTGACATGATACAATAGAGAGCATGAAAGTGTTCTTGGGCAGGGGTGGGGGGTGGTGTGCATGCGTATGCGTGTGTGTGTGTGTGTGTGTGTGGACAGTATGGGGAGTCAAACCTGAATTTATTTTTTTTTTTTTTTAAAGATTTTATTTATTAATTTGACAGAGAGAAATCACAAGTAGACGGAGAGGCAGCCAGAGAGAGAGAAGAGGGAAGCAGGCTCTCTGCTGAGCAGAGAGCCCGATGCAGGACTCGATCCCAGGACTCTGAGATCATGACCTGAGCCGAAGGCAGCGGCTTAACCCACTGAGCCACCCAGGCGCCCCTCAAACCTGAATTTAATCAAGCATCTCTAGATTTGCCACAGGAAATACAGGGAATACAGGAGAAACCTGTCAACACTATCTGGATGCAGTCAGCCAAATTCTATAGGACAAAGAACTGGTCACTTCAACAAATAAATGTGATGGAGAACGAAAGAGAGGAGGTAGGGGGAAACCGCTATAGATTAAAGAAGATTTAATAAATATGCTAGCAAGGGGTGCTTGTGTGGCTCAGTTGGTTAAAGGGCGACCTTGGGCTCAGGTCATGATTCTAGGGTCCTAGGATTGAGCCTTAACACTGGCTCCCTGCTCAGCAGAGACGTCTGCTCTCCCTCCCCTTTGCCTATTCCTGCCGCTCATGTGCTCACTCTCTCTCAAATAAATAAATAAAATCTTTAAAAAAAAAAAAAAGAAATAAACTAATCAAATGTAAATCCTTTTTGAATCCTGATTTGGACAAAAATAACTGTAAAAAGAAATTTTTGAGTAAAGATTATTTTCCTATATCTGATTTAGACTTAAAGTTCCCAATTATTTTTTCCAACAACTTGTAGGTTTTAAATTTTGTCTTGTATTTGACTCAATTAAAAATCTGGAAACATTATTCCTTTTTCAACATTAGCTTGTTAACCATTCAAAGCAATGTTTCCCAAAGCATTTTCAACAGGGATGACAATAGCTATTATAGAAAAAACATATGTAACCAACAGATTTGGGAAATGCTGGAGTACTTTTTCTTTCGTAGGAATTTTCAGAGACTTTAATATATTCAAGTGAAATGACTAGAGAAGCACCTAGAATATGGCATTTTAGCCACATCCATTTGCAATTCAAAATGCTTTTTCATAGAACATCCCATGGAACTAGTATTATTTGAAACTCTAGAAATCAAACCCTAAAATATGTTTATGTTTGTCATAGTTAGGCACATCTTGATGTTCTGTTTGATAATTTAAAGACATAATAGTGGGCGCCTGGGTAGATCAGTCGGTTAAGTGTCACCTTTAGGTCATCATCTTGGGGTCCTGGGATTGAGCCCCGCATAGGCCTCCTTGCTCGGCAGGGGGTCTGCTTCTCCCTCTCCCTTTGCCCCTTCCCCTGTTTGTGCTCTCTCAAATGAATAAATAAAACCTTTAAAAAAAAAAAAAGACATAATAGGACTAGCTGCTAAACTAATATTCTGGATAAGTGGGGTTCTTTTTAATTATCAGAAGAAATACTGAAATATTTATCAAGAAATGACTATAAAAATTTTTATGATCTAAAATATGAAAAATTGGTAAAAATACCAAATACTGCATACATACCTGGCAGAATTCACGTGTAACTTGAATTTCATAAGTTGAACAACTTATCACGTCCTCTTTTTCATGGCAAAGATACTGAAAAAACAAAACAAAAACAAAGTGGTTTCACTCTGTTAAAAATAGTTTTCTAAACACTGCTTGAAACACAGGAAATAAAAACACCTGAATAATTTTATTCTTTGGACTACTTCAACCCCAAACCTTGTCACTTAAAAAAAAAAAAATTTTATTTATTTGACAGAGACATACAGCAAGAGAGGAAACACAAGCGGTGGGAGAGGGAAAAAAAGCAGGCTTCCTGACAAACAGGGAGCCCAATGCAGAGCTTGATCCCAGGACTCTGAGATCATGACCTGAGCTGAATGCAGATGCTTAACCGACTGAGCCACCCAGGTGCCCCCAAATCCCGTCACTCTTTTTTTTTTTGTTAAAGATTTTATTTGTTTGTCAGAGAGAGAGGGAGAGAGAGCGAGCAGAGGCAGAGGGAGAAGCAGGCTCCCCGCTGAGCAAGGAGTC
The DNA here is from genome assembly GCF_009829155.1 of Mustela erminea. Taxonomy (NCBI): domain Eukaryota; kingdom Metazoa; phylum Chordata; class Mammalia; order Carnivora; family Mustelidae; genus Mustela; species Mustela erminea. Next base: position 70,275,096 of record NC_045621.1, read on the forward strand.
CAATGTGGGACTCGATCCCAGGACGCGATCATGACCTGAGCCGAAGGCAGCCACTTAGCCAACTGAGCCACCCAGGCGTCCCAAATCCTGTCACTCTTAAGAATTTTTCTAAGAGGTAAAGAATACTGCTCCTACAATATGAATATCCATATTAATGCCTTAAACATAGGTATGTATATATCCAACTCCATCACAGAGAATAAAAGGAGAAAAAACATTTAATTCAGTCCTTAGGGTAGTGGTTGAAAGGCAGCTACTGAAAGAGTAAAACTCCTGACTTTGGAAATTTGATGAGAAAGAGGAGATGTAGCATTTTAAAATATCTATTTGGAAAGTTTTTAACTTCTTAAAATACAGTCTTAGTGATCATCAAGTTCTCAGCCTAATTCATCAAAATTCTATTTGTCCCATAATATAGTTCATCTATGTAAGCATCTCCCTCTTCCACAGTATTATAACTTATTTACTTGATATTAAGGTTTTTACAAAAGACTTGAGAGAAAGAGAGAGAAGGTGCAGAGGGAGACAATATCCAAGCAGACGCCCTCTGAGTGCAGGGTCGACATGGGGCCTGATCTCATGACCGATGAGATCAGGAGCTGAGCCAAAACCAAGTCGGATGCTTAACTGACTTTCACTACCCGTGCATCTCTGGTATTAGTTTAAGAACAAGTACAACATGTTGAAACTATCCAGGTCAGTGGCCCACTTTAAAAACTCTGCTTGGGGGGCCTGGTTGGATCAGCTGGAAGAGCATGCGATTCTTGATCTCAGGGTTACAACTTCTAAACCTACGCTGGGTATGGAGATTGCTGAAAAAATAGTAATAATAAATAATTCTGCAAATACCTCATCTTAACATTCACTGAAACTCCATCCAGTGGTGAAGAGTAACTATATGCTTATTCAAATAAGACACTGATGAATAGAGAAAAAAATTATTTTTCATAATTTTGCTTGTAAATGTGGTTTTCAAGAATGTATTGTTCAGAAAAACTGGACAATTCCTGTGGAAGAACGCATAAATAGCCACAGTTCTGAGTATTTGAGTTATGGGTGATTTGGTATAGCAGATAGAAGAAGGAAGTTTTTTCCTTGGTTTCCAGGCAAAATTCGTATCTGGTAGGGTTCTGTTCCTCCATTCACATCCAAATTTAGCATGCTGTCTGTGAGAAGAGGGAAAAGAACACTAAAATAATCCAAAGGGAATCTATAAAAGTTATGTTTCTGTCATTACCTATAGAATGTGAGCTTAATGAGGGCAAGGAATTTATCTTTGGGTTAATTACCTAAAACAGTGCCTACCTCACAGCACCATTTACTCATTAAATATTAAGGAATGAATAAATAGCCATATGATATGAACTCAAATAAGTTTAGTCTACCTCAAAAAACTCTTCTAAAACTAATAAAATACAGTTTACATTGCTATGAAAATTCAAAGCAAAATTTAAATTCAGTTAAGTTGAAGAAACATTTAAACACCAAATATATCCTAAGACACAAAGATGGAAAAAGAGTTTCTGTACTTGAGAGACTTTTAATCTAGCAGAAGAAAAGAGGACTATGAAAATATAGTTTCAATTCCTTTGGTAAGAATAAAAGTTAACACACTATGAGAATACACAGGTAGTGCAGGAACTAAACTGAGAGTTCCAGAAATGCTTTCTAAGGGAATGAGCCCGCGGTACCATTTTCTCTCTCATCTTTTCTACTCCTCACCATTACAACTGCCCCCTTTCATTACAAAAGAAGTTCCTTACCTACATATCAGCCTATTTCCTAGCCAACCAACAAAAATTCCTATTCCTTATTATTTTCTAAAACCTAGCTGAAGTAGTTATCAATACAACAGTTGAAGGACCCTGAGACATAAATGATGGTGTTTTAGGAGGCCTAAATACTCTCTCTTCCTTAAACTGAATCTCAAGCCTCTACAGCTAGGCTTATCTCTTTTTTAAATATAGATTTTATTTATTTGAGAGAGAGCACAAGTCGGGGAGGGCGGAGGGAGGAGAAGCAGACTCCCTGCTGAGCAGGCAGCCTGATGCAGGGCTTGATCCCAGTCTCCTGGGATCATGACCTGAACTAAAGGCAGATGCTTAACCGACTGAACCACCCAGGTATCTGGAGGATCATCTCCCTTTTACAGCAAAGCTGGAAATATGCTCATAGGGGAAAGGAGGCTTTGTTAAACTCTAAGTTATTGGAGAATTTGATGACTATAGAGAATTGTTAATATACCACACCATTCTCTAGCAAACATCCAAACCTACACTGGTAGGAGAATCACTGTCATAAAGAATACACAACAGGATTCTAGACAAAATTTAAACGTCCTTTTGTTTCTCTAATCTCAGTTTTAACTCTTCTTTTAATAGTCCTTTATCTTTCTAGACCCCATGATACAGTGCCATCAGAGTTACCTCTTTTTTTCTTTCAACCAACAAATATTTGAGTGTATACTTTGGGTCTGGCACTTTGCCAGATGCCAGGGATGTAGTGGTGAACTAAGATAGGTACCTGCTTTCAAGAAGCTTTCAGGATTGTGAGGGAGTTCACATAAGCTAATCAAACATGCAGTGCAGACTTCTTTCCAGGTTACTATGACAACTGCATGTATAAACATGTACATGGTCCCGCCAAAATGTTTCTCTATTTCATTGCTCTTATGAATTTTACTTTTGAACCCCAAACTTAAGGTATACTTTGAAAGTTGGTATACTTTGAATTTTGTTACAACATAGCCACAGCAATTTCCACTATTAGGTATCCCACATAAATTATGAGTCTTACATAATTCTAAAAAACCTTTAAGGTAGAAGCCTGGGGTTCAGAAGAAGGTCACCGTTATTTGCTAATACGAACTGAACTTTATCTACTGAACTAAGACATAGTAAGGAACTTTAAATTTGCTCCCATAAAAATACAGAAAAGCAAAAAGAAAAAATAAAATTCACCTAAAATATCACCACTTACTGTTCAGCAATCCACAGAGTACATATTCCAGTCTTACTAATGTACAGGGATACACAGCTTTACAAATTGTAAAGGCAGGGTTACAGCCTTCTTTAAAATACAATTACCTAAATTCTGCCACATTATTAAATAGTAATATTATTAAACATTAGATGTAATTTTTAATGGCTATATAGTATTCCATCATATAGGTTATGGCATATTTTCACTAATTCTTTATTAGTGGATTTTTTTTTTTTTGCTTAAACCACTATTATTAGATTTTTATCATCAGCTAATATTCTTGATAATGAATCTATGCGCAATACCTATAATAATTTTCACAGGAGGCAGAGCGCCTGGGTGGCTCAGTGGGTTAAGGCTCTCCCTTCAGCTCAGGTCATGACCTCAGGGTCCTGGGATCGAGCCCCGTATCAGGCTCTCTGCTCAGCAGGGAGCCTGCTTCCCCCTCTCTGCCTGCCTTTCTGCCTATTTGTGATCTCCCCCTATTAAATGAATAAAACTTTTTTCTCTTTTATTTTTAGTTATTTATTTGACAGAGAGAGATCACAAGTATGCAGAGCAGCAGGCGGGGGCGGGGGGGAAGCAGGCTCCCCACTGAGCAGAGAGCCAGATGTGGGGCTTGATCCTAGGACCCTGGGATCATGACCTGAGCTGAAGGCAGAGGCTTTAACCCACTAAGCTGCCCAGATGCCCCTGAATAAATAAAATCTTAAAAAAAAAAAAAAAATTCATAAAAGGAATTTCTAGAAATGAAATGAAATTACTAGGTCAAGGAGCCCAGCACCTCTGCCATGTTTTCTAGAGCCAGTGTAAATGTCTGCAGCAGTGGCTCAATGGAACAGGTCAAGCTGGAGGCAGGCATGGAGAGGACCAAGGTATCCCAGGTGTCTGTGGAGCTTTAGCAGTACTGCATGCAGAATGCCTGCAAGAATATCCTGCTTGTAGGTGCTCCAGCTAGAAGCAACCCTTTCCAGAAGCCCGATCCCGTGCTTTATTTTTTTTTAATATTTTATTTATTTGACAGAGATCACAAGTAGGCAGAGAGGCAGGCAGAGAAAGGAGGAGGCAGGCTCCCCGCTGAGCAGAGAGCCCAATGTGGGGCTCGACCCCAGGACCCTGGAATCATGACTGAGCCGACGGCAGAGGCTTTAACCCACTGAGCCACCCAGGCGCCCCACCCCATGCTTTATTCTAAAGGCTTGTAGGGAAGATGTTTGCTGAGGAATGCATTTAAGTACAAAGTGATGAATGACTACTTTCAAATTTTAAGAAAACACTTTTCTCCAGCCAAATAAATGACTTTTAGATATTTCAGACTTTTCCTGTGGTCTATTCCTATAGCCAAAATTCTACAGAAACCGGTGAGTTTCTATTCAGATAAGGAAACTGGGTGGAGGAATAGACCTTAAATAATAATGGCCTGGTTCTTTTGTTGAAGTGCTTTTATACTTAGGACAGACAAAAATGTTACCACCAAATACCAAATCACAAAAATAACAAAATGTTACCACCAAATCTTCCATAAGCAAATTACTAGTGTTTCTCTATCTGAAACACAATGTTTGTTTTATTTGCTAGATTTTTACATTTTGGGAGGGAAAACACTTTTGTTCATTAAAAAATGGAGTATTTTGTAATTTGTTGTTCCAGGTATTTCTATACCACAGAAAAATAAATTTTTCTCATGAATTTACAGTTTCTGAATGAAGACAAGCATTTTATTTTTTATTTTTTTAGTTTTTTATTATTAACATATAATGTATTATTTCCTCCAGGGGTACAGATCTATGAATCATCAGGCTTACACATTGCATAGCACTCACCACAACACATAACCCTCCCCAGTGTCCACAACCCAAACACCCTATCCCTACGCCCCCCCACCCCAGCAAGGCTCAGTTTGTTTTGTGAGATTGAGTCTCTTACCGTCTGTCTCCCTCCCGATCCCATCCTGTTTCATTTTTCCCTTCCCTGCTCCCCACAACCTCCCGCAACCCCCCCCCACCCTCCCTCTCAAATTTCTCATATCAGAGAGATCTTATGATAACTGGAAGACAAGCAACAAGCATTTTAAAACTGAGGGAAGAACAGGCTTTATTGGGGCACCTGGGTGGCTCAGTCAGTTAAGCGTCTGCCTTCAGCTCATGATCCTGGGGGCCTAAGACTGAGTCTCACATCAGGCTCTCTCTTCAGCAGGCAGTCTACTTCTCCCTCTCCCTCTGCTGCTCCCCCACTCCCCGACTTGTGTTCTCACTTACTCCACTCTCTCTTCCTCAAATAATAAAATCTTATAAAAAAAAATAGGCTTTATTAATCAAATGCTGTCTTGATTTTTCTAAATGAGAAGACTGCTTTATTTTTTTATTTTTCTGTTTTATATTTTAAATTTCATTCTTTGCTCTCCATTCTTTGATTTATAGTCCAGATTATAATTAGATTTCTTTTTAAATTTCTTTTCAGCGTAAGAGAATTCATTGTTTATGCACCACATCCAGTGCTCCATGCCGTATATGCCCTCCATAATAGCCACCACCTGGCTCCCCCAACCTCCCACCCCCCGCCTCTTCAAAACCTTAAGACTGTTTTTCAAGAATCCATAGTCTCTCATGGTTCACCTCCCCTTCCAATTTCCCTCAACTCCCGTCTCCTCTCCATCTCCCTATATCCTCCATGTTATTTGTTATGCTACACAAATAAGTGAAACCATATGATAATTGACTCTCTCTGCTTGACTTATTTCACTCAGCATAATCTCTTCCATTCCTGTCCATGTTGCTACAAAAGTTGGGTATTCATCCTTTCTGATGGAGGCATAATACTCCATAGTGTTTATGGACCACATCTTCCTTATCCATTCGTCCGTTGAAGGGCATCTTGGTTCTTTCCATAGTTTGGCGACCGTGGCCATTGCTGCTATAAACATTGGGGTACAGATGGCCCTTCTTTTCACGACATCTGTATCTTTGGGGTAAATACCCAGTAGTACAATTAAGACTGCTTTATTTTTAACACTAAACATGGGAGCTGTTTCTTAGCAACTTGTTTGGAAGATTCATGTCATATTGTGTATTAGAATGCCCAATCCTGTGTACAAACAGATTTGGTCTTTGTCTTCTTTAAATTTCCCTACTTTATAGCTGTGATTGTACTTTAAAAAAATAAATATACTACATTATTTCGTATCTTTAAAAACATGTTTAAATGTGATTTTCAGAACATTGCAAATGATTAAAAATTAAATGTGAAAATACTATGACCTAAATGAACTTTAAAAAAAGTTATTTATTTATTTGAGAGAGAGAGAGAACCCAAAAGTGGGAAGGGCAGAAAAGGGAGGGAGAATCTCAGGCACTCTATGCTGAGCACAGATTCCACCACCCTGTGATCATGACCTGAGCAGAAATTAAGAGTTGGACGCTTAACCAACTGTGCCACCCAGGTACCCCAACCTAAATAAATTCTAATGTCACAACCATTTTACTTTGATGATGTGGCTTTAATTTGGTACACTTTTTTTTTTTTAAATTTTATTTATTTATTTATTTGACACAGAGAGAGAGAGATCACAAGTAGGCAGAGAGGCAGGCAGAGAGAGAGGAGGAAGCAGGCTCCCCGCTGAGCAGAGAGCCCGATGCAGGGCTCGATCCCAGGACCCTGGGACCATGACCTGAGCTGAAGGCAGAGGCTTTAACCCACTGAGCCACCCAGGCGCCCCTAATTTGGTACACTTTTAAAAGAATATTTTGTGTTTGTAATAATCTTTGATAAGCTTAGAAGTAAAATTTCTACCTAACCTTCACAAATGAGGTACCAAAGGGCAACTTACTCAAGGTTAAAAAAATGGGTCAAGAACATTTTTAATGTTGGGGCGCCTGGGTGGCTCAGTGGGTTAAGCTGCTGCCTTCGGCTCAGGTCATGATCTCAGGGTCCCGGGATGGAGTCCCGCATCGGGCTCTCTGCTCAGCAAGGAGCCTGCTTCCCTCCCTCCCTCTCTTTCTCTCTCTGCCTGCCTCTCCATCTACTGTCAAATAAATAAATAAAATCTTTAAAAAAAAAAAAAGAACATTTTTTGGGGCGCCTGGGTGGCTCAGTGGGTTAAGCCGCTGCCTTCGGCTCAGGTCATGATCTCAGAGTCCTGGGCTCTCTGCTCAGCAGGGGGCCTGCTTCCTCCTCTCTCTCTGCCTGCCTCTCTGCCTGCTTGTGATCTCTGTCAAATAAAAAAAAAAAAAAAAAAAAAAAGAACATTTTTAATGTTTTATTGTGCCTGCCAGCTGGTATGCCTTGCTATACACTATGTATATCAACTTGCTATTCTATGACTACCAACCATATAGAAACTTTATGTAACTTTATGTAAACCACATCTAAAAGAAAAGTAGCGTTAAAATAAATAAATAAAATAAATAGGAGCACCTGGGTGGCTCAGTGGGTTAAAGCCTCTGCTTTTGGCTCAGGTCATGATCCCAGGGTGCTGGGATCGAGCCCCACACATCAGGCCCTCTGCCCAGCAGGGAGCCTGCTTCCCTTCCTCTCTCTCTACCTATCTCTCTGCCTACTTGTGATCTCTGTCAAATAAAAATAAAAATAAAAAACCTTTTAAAAAAATATAAATAAATAAATAAATAAATAAAAGTAGTGTAGAAAGACCCTTTAGGACTTTTAGAACCATTCAACGGATCTACTATCAAATAAAATCATACATATGAGATGCCTATAAGAAAATAGTAAAGAAGAACATTTCAAGGAAAAATGAATGGAAGAAAATGGGAGAAATTAACTAGCAAACCATTTCTTATAACTTAAAATACAAAAATCAAGCCTCCATAAAAAACATATATAAGGACGTCCTAATGAAAAGCAGCTTAGACAGGCTATTGGGAAGCAGACAATCCAGAGTGTCATAGCTGAGGCAGAGAGAGAAAACTGTCCGTGGATATAGAGAGTAGCTGGGGAAGTAGGAGGAGGCAACCATATGAGGTGAGTGACAGAAGTGGTATCAGTCCAGCATAGTATACCAGGGCCCAAGATGGAGAACATCTACATAATGAGGAGGAGTGGGCACGGTAGCAACAGGTGATTCATTATACACACACATAGAGATTGACAGAATACACAGATATATCAAGGATGTAATGGGTAAAGGTAAATTCACACTAGAGGTGAAGGTAATTATACAGAATGAATCTTGGTAATCAGATGAAAATTGGAGATACTGGTGTGAATTCCTAACTTTCTTTTTTTTTTTTTTTTAAGATTTTATTTATTCATTTGACACAGAGAGATCACAAGTAGGCAGAGAGGCAGGCAGAGAGAGAGAGAGGAGGAAACAGGCTCCCCGCGGAGCAGAGAACCCGATGCGGGACTCGATCCCAGGACCCTGAGATCATGACCTGAGCCGAAGGCAGCGGCTTAACCCACTGAGCCACCCAGGCGCCCTGAATTCCTAACTTTCAAAAGAGATATAAAGGTACAGCAACAGAGATATGAAGGTATAGATGATAATATGTACATATATATGTAGGTATAGATGTGTAGGTATAGATATGTAGGTATAGATGATATATGTACATATATATCATATATTTCCCTAGCTGTGTCTACTGAGGGCCTGAGAACATGGATACCCTCAAAGCAATACATCTACAAGGCACCCAGATCTTAATGTCTAAATACCATCCTTTACCGAAAGGAACCTGGGCTCCTTTAAGAATTGTCTGGTTCCAGGGCTAGGATAGGGCAAATACAGGATGGACCTTGAATATCTTTTGCAAGAAAATAAAGAAGGACTTGGTTATGAATTTGGCTATAACGTAGTCAAATCTGAAACAATTGCAGAATCAAAATAAATAATGACAGTAATGGATCATATCGTGAATAAAATAGGATTCTATTAATCCACACCAATATAAAAGAATAAATTCAACATTCGATAAGACAGAACATTTATATCCTCCAAAATATCTCCTGATAAAATATATTTTAATTACAAAACTCTGGCAAGTATCAACTTACTCAAATGATTCAAGTTAACAAAATCAGAAATAAGGAAAACCAGTATCATGTCCTCCAACAGGATGCTCAGCATCACTTCTATGAAGTAATGTCAAAAACATAAAAAACCGGAATCTAATCATGTAAAATATTACACGACCCCAAATTGAGGTAAACGCTTCAAAATAACTAGTCTTTCATCTTCTAAGGTGCTCAAGTCATCAAACCCATGAAAAGACTGAAGAACTATTTCAGATTAAAAAAGATGAGTGACATGACAACTAACTCCAATGTGAATTCTAGACAGAATTTTTTTGCTATAAAAGGACATTATTGGAACAACTGGCAAAAATTAAATGTGATTTGCAGATTAGATGATAGCAATATATCAATGTTAACTTACTGATTCTCAGGGCTGTATTGTGTAGGAAAATGTCTTATTGTAGAAAATAAAGTATTTGGTATAATGGGACATCTTGCTGGCAACTCACTCTTAAAAGCTCCTGAACTAAAAAATTAAAAATGGAAAAACTTACAGAAGGGGTTTAAATTATAGTTATTTGCACTATAATAATGTACTATATACCCACTATATAATTAGTGTCATGTAGTGTTTAGGAGTAGTTATGAGAAAAATACTACAAAACATGATTCTCTAACGATTCTCTGCTTGTTTCTGGTTTATAACTTTCATATTATGGGATGTGAAAGAGTAGAAAAATCACTTTTATACTGCAAGGTTAAGAGCAAAGAGAACCACGATGGAACAATTACCATACCTGAATAAAAACTCAGATGATATCAGACAATTATCTGTCGTATTAGTTCCTTTTTTTTAATATGAAATGTGTCAAAGCATATAGAAACTTTATGTAACTTTATGTAAACCTTTAGGTCATTAATAACAGAATTCAAAATGGCATGGGAATAGTATCATTCAAATGATTCAGCCGATAAAAATACCTGGCTTTTCTTTAATCTCCATCAAAAACAAGAAAGAAAGAAACCAACTTACTTCATAGAAGATAGGGTGGGTAAATGAAGCTTTAAAAATGGGAAGGAGAAGGATGCTTGACTGGCTCGGTCAATGAACATGTGACTCTTGGCCTCAGGGTTGTGAGTCTGAGCCCCATGTCAGGTGGAGATTACTTAAAAACAAAATCCTTAAAAAAATGGTAGGGAGCAAGTCAATTTCTGGTGATTAAGTTCAAAAATTTCTAGCGTCTTTTTTTAATTAAAAAAATATTTAAAATTTTTTTAATTTAAGTGATCTCTACACCCTACATGGGCTCGAATTCACAAGTCCAAGATCAAAAGCTGAATGCTCTTCTGACTGGCCCAGTCAGGCACCCAAAAATCTGTGGATTCTAAAATGTTAATTTTACTGATCCTCTAGTTAGCCACAGGACTATAAATGTTATAATTTCTTATTGTAAAAGCATTTACTCAAGTTTCAAAGCAGGTTTCTAAAATATGGATAATACTAGATGATAGGTACAATGCATAGCATTCCCCAAAATTTCTGATACAACTACTTTATAAAATGCATTTGGAAAATATCTGCCTATTTTGTACCTTATGCCATATTAAGAATAAGAGATATGGTGTTGCCCTCAAAATCAGATTAGTAAGGACAAACAAGTATAATTCAGTGATATACATATAATAATCAAGATATACACAGGCACTATGTGAACATGGGAGATTAAGATTATGGAGCTGGTCATCTCTCCTCAGCAACACTCTCCTTGGGAGACCCAGATTACCAGTGAAGGGCAATCCTGTAATATCCCAGACCCTAACATACTTGCCTCAGGTGAACCAGGGAAGACACCTAAGCAAAGCCAATCAGATTACCTCTTCAGAAAATTTGTAAAAAGAAAAAAAATCAGCCAAACAGAGGTGGGCAGCAGAGATTCCAAATCATACTCCAGACTGGTAGACATTTACTATCATATTCATACTGTTAGGAAATTAATGAAACCGAGAAGAGGGCTGGCACAGAAAAACAGAGATGAGAAACCCCTCAGCCAAGAAGGAAAGTAGTTTCTGTAATGCCTGACTATGCTTTCTGTGACTGAATCATGCAAGTCTTCTGTATTCTGAGTATGAGCCCTTTTTAAAAAAAAAAAACAACCTGAATTCATTTGGCTAAGTTTCTAACCCCTAACTAAGAAAAGTACATGGCCAAATGTGGAGAGTGGGTCTGGGAAGGCTACTACTGAAGAAGTAGTGCCTGAGTACAGTCTCAACGGTAGAGGCATCAGGTAGCGAGGAATGATGTTTTCAGCAGAGAAGACAGCAAAAGTGTAGAATCACAATGAAGCAGAGTACACTGAGGGATCTTTAGGAATTTCTGATGGCTGAAGCATGTGTATATAAGGTTGAAGGGAACAGAGATAAGGCCAGAAAGAGAAGCAAACCTTGGCAAGGAGTTTGGATTCCACCCTCACCACCCCTATCCCACTGCCACTCCGAGGTTATAAATATAGGCCTGTGCCAAAATGTTGAGCTAAGCAAGTTTTTCACATTTTTAAATGGGCGGGGGTGGCAGGAGAATAAGCAACAGAGACCATATGTGACCCCTATAAAGTCTAAAATATCCATTATCTGGCCCTTTAAAGAATAAGTGTGCTTTATTCTGCTGTAAAAAAATGTAAAGATTTTATGATGATGAACTAGATAATCAAAGGGGAATTTCTGCAAGATCTAACAGAAGTATGGAGGATGGATTAAAGGGCAACACTATGCATAAGAAAGTCAGTACAAACTACTGCTAAATTCAGAAAAGAGAATGATGACTTGCACACCAGCAGTACCCATCAAAATGAGAGGAAAGGATCAGTTATAAAAAGAAATGTTTAGGATAAGGCCTCAAATCCATAATACTGCCTCCAGACCATTGCATATGGACTGACCCTTGCCTTCTGGCCCAGTCGTATGCTACTCCTTAATCCCTTGGCTCTAGTTTCATACAGACTTTTAATCTGCTCTATCTCAGTCTAGAATATGCTCATTTCCCACCTACCCATCTTAGTAACTGCTCACCCTCCATCTACTCTCTCTACCCTGAAATTCAGAACACTCATTTACTTAGTCATTTAGTCAATAAATATTTATTGAATACATGTAGGAAGACAGAAATTGTGCTGCACTTAAGGGTACAATGATACAGACACAGTCCCTGCCCTCATGGAATCTACATTTTTTCAAAAAAGATTTATTTACTTTTGAGGGGGTGGGAACACACACATGTAGGGGGAAGGGCACAGGGAGAGAGGGAGGGAGGAAGAAAAAGTCTCGGGGGGTTGGGGGAAGAGGAAGAAGCAGACTCCCCACTGAGTGCAGAGCCTGACACAGGGCTCGATCTTGTAACCCTGAGAGCATGACCTGAGCTGAAATCAAAAGTTGAACACTTGGGGCACCTGGGTGGCTCAGTGGGTTAAAGCCTCTGCCTTCAGCTCAGGTCATGATCCCAGGGTCCTGGGATCGAGCCCCACATCGGGCTCTCTGCTCAGCGGGGAGCCTGCTTCCTCCTCTCTCTCTGCCTACTTGTGATCTCTGTCAAATAAATAAATAAAATCTTTAAAAAAAAAAAAAAAAAAGTTGACCACTTAACTGACTGAGCCACCCAGGTGCCCCTGGAATTACATTTTATGGAAATCAATTCTAACCAAATGAGGATTTGAACATTTAAGTTGGTCAAGTAGCTCAAAAATTATTTAACATATATATATTATATATATATCAGTGTGCAAGAAAAAGTTTGCCTTACTTTCCTCCTTAAAGTTTCCTGCTTAAAAATTACCTTTTCAAGGGGCACCTGGGTGGCTCAGTGGATTAAAGCCTCTGCCTTCGGCTCAGGTCATGATCCCAGAGTCCTGGGATCAAGCCCCGAATCAGGCTCTCTGCTCAGCAGGGAGCCTGCTTCCTTCTCTCTCTCTGTCTGCTTCTCTGCCTACTTGTGATCTCCCTCTGTCAAATAAATAAATCTTAAAAAAATTACTTTAAAAAAAATTATTTTTCAAATACATTATACATATATATTTATTTTCTAAATTTTGCGCAAATTAGCTGTACATTTACACATGGTTTCTCTTTTGATCTGAACCTTCAGATTCAGATGTAACAGCACAGGCCAATCAATCTGCTTGTATATCTTGATATATCTGACAAAGTCTATCACTAGATTACCATGTTTTGAAAGATTTTGTATGCCAGATCACATTTAATTTACCAAAATTTTCCTTCCATTTTTAGAAGCTAAATCCCCAAACTATAAATGGCTTCCATTTTTAGAAGCTATATCCCCAAACTATAAATGGCTTAGAACGAGAAACCACTGCATTTTATAACTTTAACATCACCACACTGTGAAGATTTTCAATAAAGGTGTACTTGAGAACTGTATAACTTCCTATTAATATTTCTGATCAGTGTGAATAATCATGGAACTAAATTTTGTTGATTTAACTCAATACAAAAGCAAATAAATGTTGATATTTCAGTTACCATGTACAGCCTTCAAATGGGCAATACTTTTTATCCAAAATATTTTTAGACTACAGAAAATACTTTGGAGCGTTAGGCTGGCTCAGTAGGTAGAGCACGTGACTCTAGATCTTGGGGTCCTGAGTTTAAGCCCCATATTGGGCACTTAAAAAAAAGAAAGAAAGGATATACTTCAACGAGTAATCCTTTTTTTTTTTTTTTTTAAGATTTTATTTATTTATTTGACAGACAGAGATCACAAGTAGGCAGAGAGGCAGGCAGAGAGAGAGAGGAGGAAGCAGGCTCCCTGCTGAGCAGAACCTGATTCGGGGCTTGATCCCAGGACTCTGGGATCATGACCTGAGCCTAAGACAGAGGCTTTAACCCACTGAGCCACACAGGTGCCCCTCAAGGAGTAATTCTTGTTACTATCATGTATAAAATCCTAGAAGAATTGGGACCTTCATATGGGGATCCCTTTGCTATAGAGAATTCCCTAGTCAGGTTAAGTTTAGAAGGCTCTGAATTAAAATTAAACAATTTGGGACACCTGGGTAGCTCAGTCAGTTAAGTGTCTGCCTTCAGCTCAGATCACAATTCCAAGCTCCTAGGATCGAGTCCCTCATCAGGCTCCTCCCTTAGTAGGGAGCCTGCTTTTCCCTCTGTCTGCCTTTCTCCCTACTATGCTAACAAATACATAAAATCTTTCAAAAAAAAATTAAACAATTTAATGTTAAGTCTTTGTGTGCTTTTCTTTGTGGATATGCACTGTACCTCCAAAAGAACATTTCCAAATTTACTAAACCTCCAATTTTTTTTTTTCCTACTAAACACTATCAATATGGTAGGACACTAGCACCCTGAGGATACAATCTGGAAGCACCTGCTGAATTCAGTAATATTTGAGAGACAACTGGAAAATTAAAAAAATTTAAAAAACATTTTTGCATTTTGCATCTTACCTTTCTACCTGGTGGGCCATGAGCTTTATTGACCGCTGCCAGGAATCGCTTAGCTCTAATCAAGTAAGCAGTGCTTCTCAAGCTTCCATCTGAGTATCCCTAGGACAAAGGAGAGGCAGAAAAAAGACTGAACACCTTACTCTGTGAGATCTGAGGAAATAGGCTCATGCAGTTGAACTCTGACACAAAAATGTTTAAGTATTTACTTTAAAATGTATGTCAAGTTTGTCTTTCATGCCATTATTTTCTGATATAAAAATTAAGGTTCCCTCTAAAAGTTTCAACGCTCCAGGAAGATGTTTATCCTGTGGTCACCTGTAACTCCTAGCAAAATGCTACCTAGAGTTGTAACAGCTTCAAAGATGGAAGTAGAGCAATGGAATCTTGGTGAAAGGAGAAAAATGAAACTTTTTAATGGGGGTGCAGGGGGTAGTCATACATAATAGGTGAAATGGCAGTGCTGAATCTGATCATCAAAATTCTGAGTGGACATGATAACATTTGTTTTCTTTTCTTCCACTTTTTATTTAGAGATAAAAATTTCTTCTTGTGTCAGGGCTGTAGCATACCATCCAGGGGACCCAGTTCATATGCTTTTCATTTGTTAACAGCTTGATTTTTTAATACCTCTATCAGCTGGACTGGGTTCAGCTATGAGTGACAGAAAACTCAAAACAATGGCTTAAATGATTCAGAAGTTAATTTCTCTCACATAAAAGCACAGGTAATCCCAAATCATGATCATTAGGCTCCTTCTATTTTGTTGTTTTCCCATCCTCAATATGTGGTGTCCCCTTCATGGTTTAAAATAAGTGCTTAAGGTCTAACCATAACATCTGCTGATCAGATAGCAGGAAAGAGAATGAGATGAGCAACAGCCTGCTATTTCCAACAACTCACAGGAAACTTTTATTTACATTCCATACACCAGAATATAACAGCTATACCAGGCTGAGAAATAAATTCTTAATTTTGTCATGTGCTTAGTTAAAAATTGGAGCATCTATAATAAAGAAAAAGAAGGAAATGAATACCAGTCAACATTTCTGTCATTATACACCTCACCTGAAAATGTAAGATGGTTGGATACCTTGTAGAAATGTCTTAGCAGTCCACTGAAGGGAGCTTTCAAAAGCAGAAAGTCCTGCCAGTGGCCAAGGAGCAAGACCAGTGTTCATAAAGAACTTCTCTAAATATAAAAGGCCAATCTGTAGGTGACAAAGAAAAGAGAGAGAAATCTGAAGACCAGAATAACAATGCAAGAGCAAAGAAACAACCTAAGTAAGTTGTAGTTTGAGAGGATAAATTCACATATGCAGTCCACAAAACTCAAACGATTAACACAGGACCATTATGTAAGTAATGGAGTGCCCAAGCGGGTCTGGGTAAAAACCTGGCAGAAAACCAAGTTACCAATTCCATTAGAAAAAGGCAGTCATCCTGGAACAAGATTAAAAGGGAAAGCAGACTCTCCTCTACCATTATTTAAGGACTGAACTCTCATTATTAGGCTGTGTATGAACTTTGGAGATGTCCCTATTGCAGACTACTGAAAAGAAGGAATGCACTTTACCTTGAATAAGGCTGCTGAAACAGTCTTTATGTTTAAAACTCTGATGAGAATACTAGAAGCTGGAAAACTCTCATTTCAAAGCTGGCATCAAAATTCTGTTTTACAGACTGTTCCTTTAAGGGAAAGGGACCTGAAGGGGATATTTAGCTATACAAATGTAAAATAAGGACTATAAATGGAGCAGCAGTTCAAAGGACAAATGTCTCTGTGTAAAGGTTCATATTTTCTAGGCAGAGATAAATTTCTGTGATTGTTTTTCAGGGAAATGTGTATTTTTAAGTAGGGCTTCAGATTTTCCTACAGAGTGTAGTGTTCTTATTTTAGCAGTTGCTCACAAAAGACCAGGAACTAACACCCTAGAAAACAGCAAGATGGACTTCTGGTTTTCACTTCAAGAGAAAGGCAAGAAGATTAAGCTAGCAAGCTATACCTGGCCTGGCCTATACAGCTTATGTTTTATGCATGCAGTGTTAAGATTAATGACTCTGAAACACATTAAACAGTACTTTTTTTTGGTAACTTGAAACACAAAGATGTAAAGACCTCTCTTTTACCACTGTAACCCTACCCTAGTTACTGTATATGTTTTTCTTATACAGGTGTATCTTATTTTATTGAGCTTCACTTTACTATGCCTCACAGACAGTTCATTTTTTATAAACTGAAGGTTTTTGGCAATCTTCACTGCATGGAACAATTCTATTGGTGCCATTTTTTTCCAGCAGCATTTGCTCACTTCATGCCTTTGTGTCTCCTTTTGGTAATTCTTGCACATTTCAAGCTTCTTCACTCTTACTATATTTGTTATGGTGACTTGTGATCAGTGATCTTTGATGTTACTATTACAATTGCTTCAGGGTGCCAGGGACTATACCCACATAAGACAGCAAACTTAACTGGTAAGTGTTCTGTAAATTCTAACTGTTCCACTTACCAGCTCCTCCATCTCTCTCCCTCTCTTTCTGCTTCCCTGTGTTGTCTTGAGACACAAGAGTATTGAAACTAGACCAATTAATGACCCTACAATGGCCTCTAAATGTTCAAGGGAAAGGAAGAGGGGCACGTCTCTCACATTAAACCAAAAACTGGAAATGATTATGTTTAGTGAGGAAGGCATGTTGAAAGCCGAGACAGGCCAAAATCTAGGCCTCTTGGACCAAACAGGTAGCCAAGCTGTGAATGCAAAGGTAAACTTCTTGATGGAAATCAAAAGTGCTATTTTAGCGAACATGCAAAAGATAAATGAAACAGCCTTACAACTGAAACTTTTAGTGGTCTGAATAGATCAAACTAGCTACAACATTCCTTTGAACTAAAACCTAATCCAGACTAAGGCCCTAACTCTCCTTAATTTTAAGAAGGCTGAGAGGAGGAGGAAACTGCAGAAGAAAAGTTGGAAGCTGGCAGAGTTGGTTCATGAGGTATAAGTAAAGAAGCTACCTTCAGAACCACCTTCAGAACATAAAAGTGTAAGTAAGATAAGGGGGCATCTGGCTAGCTCCATCAGTAGAGCATGCAACTCTTGATCTTGGGGTCTTGAGCTCGAGTCCCATACTGGGTGTAGAGATTACTTAAAAAAATTTTTTTTAAAAAGTAGAAGGTGGGGGGACGCCTGGGTGGCTTAGTTGGTTGGACGACTGCCTTCGGCTCAGGTCATGATCCCGGGGTCCCCAGATCGAGTCCCGCATTGGGCTCCCAGCTCCACGGGGAGTCCGCTTCTCTCTCTGACCTTTTCCTCACTCATGCTCTCTCTCACTGACTCTCTCTCAAATAAGTAAATAAAATCTTAAAAAAAAAAAAATTTTAAAAAAAGTAGAAGGTGGGGATGCCTGGGTGACTCAGTAGGTTAAAGCCTCTGCCTTCGGCTCAGGCTGTGAGCCCCACATCAGGTTCTCTGCTCAGCTGGGAGGCTGCTTCCCCCTCTCTCTCTCTGCCTGCCTCTCCGTCTACTTGTGATCTCTGCCAAATAAATAAAATCTTAAAAAATAAATAAATAAATAAATAAATAAATAAATAAATAAATAAATAAATAGAAGGTGGGGATGCCTGGGTAGCTCAGCTGGTTAAAGTGTCTGCCTTGGCTCAGGTCCTGATCCCAGGGTCCTGGGATTAGAGTCCTGCATCAGGCTCCTTGCTCAGCAGAGAGCCTGTTTCTCCCTCTGCCTGCTGCTCCTGCTGCTTGTTTTCTCCCTCCCTCCCGCTCTCTCTCTCTCTGAAAAATAAATAAATAAAATCTTTAAAAAGTAGAAGGTGAAGGAGCAAGTGCTAATACAGAAACTGCAGGGGCGCCTGGGTGGCTCAGTCAGTTAAGCGGCTGCTTTTGGCTCGGGTCATGATCCCAGGGTCCTGGGATCAAACCTCACATCAGGCTCCCTGCTCAGCAGGGAGTCTGCTTCTCCCTCTCCCTGCCGCTCTACCTACCTGTGCTCTTTATCTCTCTGTTGAATAAATAATAATTTTTAAAAATCTTTAAAAAAAATACAGAAACTGCAACAAGTTATGTAGAATATCTAGCTAAGATCATTAGTGAAGGGGGCTACACTAAACAAAAGATTTTTAATGTAGATGAAACAGCCTTAGATTGGAAGAAAATGCCATCCAGGGCTTTTATAGCTAGAAAAAAGTTCATGTCTGGTTTCAAAGCTTCAAAGAACAGGCTCTCTTGTTGGGGGCTAATACAGCTGGTAACTTTAAGTTGCAGCCAATGCTCCTGATCATTCTGAAAATCTTAGGGCCCTTAACAATTACACTCAATCTACTCTGCCTGTGCTCTATAAATGGAACAAATTCTGGATGACAGCACATGTTTTCAACATAGTTTACTGAATATTTTAAGCCCTCTGTTGAGAACTGCTGCTCCAAAAAAAAGATTCCTTTCAAAATGTTACTGTTCCTTGACAATGCACCTGACACGCAAAACGCTTAAGAGATGTGTAACAAGATTAATGTTTTCTTGCCTGCTAAACATATCTGTTCTGCTGCACATGAATCAAGGAGTAATTCTTTCGAGTCTTATTTAAGAAATACATTTTTTATAAAAATGTAGCTACTAGAGATAGTGATTCTTCTGATGGATCTAGACAAAGAAAATTGAAAATCTTCTAGAAAAGACCGACCATTCTAGATTCCATTAACAGCATTTGTGATTCATGGGAAGCGGTCAAAATATCAACATTAACAGAGGAGTTTGGAAGAAGCTGACTCCAACTCTCATGATGATTTTGAGGGGTTCAAGACTTCAGGGAAGGAATTAACTACACATGTGGTGGAAACAGCAAGAGAACTAGAAGTGAGCCTAAAGATGTGACTGAACTGTTTTAATCTCATGATAAAACTTGAACAAATGAGGAGCTGCTCTTTATGCATGAGCAAAGAAAGTGATTTTCTTGAGATGGAATCTACTCCTGGTAAAGACGTTATGAAGATTATTGAAATGATGACAAAGAATTTGGAGTATTACATAAAATTAGTTGAAAAAGCAGTGACTGGGTTTGAGAGGACTAACTCCAACTTTGAAAGTTCCTCCGTGGGTAAACTTCATTGATGTTTTACTTAAAGAAATGGCCATAGGGGCGCCTGGGTGGCTCAGTGGGTTAAAGCCTCTGCCTTCCGCTCGGGTCATGATCTCAGGGTCCTGGGATCGAGCCCCGCATCGGGCTCTCTGCTCAGCAGGGAGCCTGCCTCCCCGCCTCTCTCTGCCTGCCTCTCTGCCTACTTGTGATTTCTGTCAAATAAATAAATAAAACTTAAAAAAAAAAAAAAAAAAAAGAAATGGCTATAGCCACCCCACCTTCAGCAACCACCACCCCTCATCAGTGAACAGCCACCATGGGCAAAACCCTACACCAGCTAAAAGATTACAACTGGCTGAAAGCTCAGATGATCGTTGGCTTTTCTTTTAGCAAAAAAGTATTTTTAAATTAAGGCATGTAAATTAAAAAAAAAATAATACTAGCACACACTTAATAGACTACAGCATAGTGAAAACAAAAATTTTATATGCACTAGGAAACCAAAAAATCTATCTGACTTGCTTTACTGTGGTCGTCTGGAACCTAACCCACCATATCTCGGGTATGCCTATATTTGGATATAATTAACCTATGGTTAAGGGGAATGGGCTCTGCTGAAGGAGGCAAACACTGCTAATGGTAAATATTCTGGGAAGCAGATATTGTGTCAAAAAACAAGGTTCAAAAAGTAGATATTCATGTGAGAAAGGAACGAAGTCTCTCTTGACACGGACTCAGAAGACTCTCTGGGCTTCTGGCCTTGTGGGAGGATAGGGTCTAGGCAGGAAGAGGATAGTCTTTTCAAGGTAGTATTCAAACAGGTTTATGTAATACTGAAGGTACACTAATGCATTCCAAGGGACACCTGAGAAGGATAAATTGTAAGAAAATTTCCTATCTGTATTTCCCTATGTTTTCCTTCCTAAAAATAATCTACTTTCCCTAAATCCTCATCCTTCCACAGTTCAAAAGAAACTCCCACTCCCATCCATACCAAATTTCATTACCATGCATTGCCCCAGGTTGTAAAACCTCCACAGAAAAATCCCCACAGGGGATTATTTAAAAAGTGTCTTAAAGCCTACCTTAATTCAGGCACCATTAAACCTCAGGTTTGTGTCTTTGCCTGTCTTATATTTCTGCTAAAGCACTGTTCTTAAGAATGGCATTTTGCCCTGTGTTTAGGAATGTTCTGAATTCATATATATTGTTTAGCATGACGACAGGAAAATAAAAACTTTTCATTTAATGACTGCTTCTTCCATTCTCAAAATATTGTTCAAAAATACACTGTCCCAAGAGAGCTCCATGAAAAGAAATCAATAAACTTAAAATCTAAGTTCAATTTATTACATTTATTGCAGAGAGGTATGAAAAGGTATCAATACTTTAAAACATTAAAATCCACTGGATTCAAATAAAATTATGTTGAGAAGTGGAAGTTAAATAGATGGTCAATAAGAGGAATCATGAAAATTTCCAACTTTTAAAGATTAATTCTAGTGTTTTTTAAAAACTTAAAAACTTTTTTTTAATGTTTTTTCAAATCGCTACTGACATTAGGTACTTACAAAAAATAGTGTCAGTATCTAGAAAAGCCAGAAATTGTGCTTTCTTTCAACTTTTTAAACCTAAGATGAAAACTTTTAAGATTTAACTTAGAAATGTGCAAGGGCACAAAGTTTATCAAATTTCTTTTCAGGAGCACATGAATCTAATAGGTAGAATGGTCCCACAAAGTAGTCCACACCCAAATCCCAGGAAACGATGAATAGTTATATTACATTACAAAATGGACTCTGAAAACGCAAAAAGATAACAACTCCTAAAACAGGAAGATTATTCTGGGTTATTCAGGTGGCCCAATCCAGGAGCCCTTAAGAACAGAAAACTTTCTCTGTCTGAATTCTGAGAGATTTAGTAGTAGCATAAGTCACAAAAACTTGTCTTGCCATCATCACTGGAGGGGACAGGACTGAAAGCCTTTCAGCTTTTTTTTTTTTTAAGATTCTATTTATTTGACAGAAAGATGGGGAGCACCAGTAGGCAGAGCAGCAGGCAGAGGGAGAAGCAGGCTCCCCACTGAGCAGGGAGCCTGATGAGGTACTCGGTCCCGGGAGCCTGGGATCAGTACCTGAGCCACCTGAGCCCAACACTGATGCTTAACCCACTGAGCAACCCAGGACTCCCAGCTTTTCAGCTTCTAAGAGCAAATACCAACTCTGGTTTTCAGTCCACAAGGAAGGAGTCTGCATTTAGCCAAGAATCTGAATGAACCTGGAAGTGGATTTTCCCTCCAGACACTCTAGCATGAATACAGCTCAGCCAACTAATTAATTTTGGATTTGTAAGACCCTAAGCAGAAGACCCAGCTGAGCCCACCTGGACTTCTGACCTACAAAAACTGTGAGATAAATCTGTGTTGTTTTAAGATGCAAAATATGTGGTAATTTGTGATGCAGGAAGAGGAAATTAAAAGAGTGAGTAAAAATGTTAATAAGTAAGGCACCCAGGAGGGTAGGCTTGTGTCACAAGGCTTCAGGGGCAGCAATAACTTATATACACACATAACTCTGCGTTTTAATTTTCTTCCTCTATCTTGGTCAAGAGCCACAAAATGCAAAAAGCGATCCTAGAGCAATCCTGGGTCCTGCGAACATCACTATGGTCATAATAACAAAACTTGGAACCTAAGAGTTTGAAAACCTGTTAACTATGAGCTAGTAGGACTTTACTCCCTTTCAAGGTTAAGGTAACTCTGACTTTCTATATTAGAAAAATTTTAAATGGTATGAGTTCACTATGATCCTCAACAGTAAGAAATAATACACCACTTTCAGTGTTGTCGAAAAGAATAAAGGATGGGGCAACTGGGTGGTGAAGTCGTTAAGTGTCTGCTTCAGGTCAGGTCATGATCCCAGCATCCTGGGACTGAGCCCCACATAAGGCTACCCGCTCAGCAGGCAGCCTGCTTCTCCCTCTCCACTCCCCCTGCTTGTTGTGTTCCCTCTCTCGCTGTGTCTGTCTCTGTCAAATAAATATCTTAAAAAAAAAAAAAGATAATATATGCAAAATACATAGTATAGCGCATGATGCTTACATGGTATCTATTAAGTTTATTACACATTCTGTATTTTACTTTGACATTAAATGTAAATTTTCCTAATGCTTAATCAATCCTAATTACTACCTTCTTTAAAGCCCCAAACTGAGAACTACATGTTTAGTTTCACTTTTGAACAAAAGGCTTTAAGTCTTTAACCCATGAATTTGATGTTATCCCATAAGGTTATTTGATATATAACATTTAGTTCTATGTAAGGAAATCAAACACCTCAGAAGTGTGAAAAACAGAAGCCCAGCTTTAATGAGAAAAGCAGCTTTTAATTTTGCCCCACTTGCAGCAGACATGACAGATGTTCTTCACACATATCCCTAATTCCCAAGAGTATATAAGCGTTTTGACGAAATTCCTCAAAGTTGATGGCACACATAAGGAACACCTCAGACTTTTCCCAATATTGTATTCATGAAAGTATAAATATGTCAATATTGAGACCAACCCAATATATCAAAATATCCGTTAATAAAAATATCAGTCTTTAAGTTAAACTTCATTTTTAAAGTGAGTCTTAATTATTCCCAGACCTCTAATCCCTAGGTGATATAAGGTAAGCAAGTTCTAGTCTTATAGCCTAAAATCACAACAAAACATTAGAAATACACAAGTACAAGGGCACATGGGTGGCTCAGTTGGTTAGGTGTCTGATTCTTGGTTTCAGCTCAGGTCATGATTTCATGGGTAGTGGGATCCGCACTGTGTCGGATTCTGCGCTCAGCAGGGAGTCTGCTTGAGGATTCTCTCTTCCCCACCCCCCCCTGCCCTCCCCTACCAAACATACACTCTCTCCCTCTCTAAAAATAAATAAATCTAGGGATACCTGAATGGCTTAGTTGGTTAAGTCTGCATTAAGCTCAGGTCACAATCCCAGGAGGGTTCTGGGATGGAGTCCTGCATCAGGGTCCTTGCTCAGCAGTGAACCTGCTTCTCCCTCTGCCTATCACTCCCCCTGCTTGTGCACATGCTCCCTCTCTCTCTGACAAATAAAACCTTAAAAGAAGGAAATAATCTAAAAAAATCCCCACACAAATAAAAAGACCTTACAGATTAATGGTTATGAATATGAACAGTGCTGATCCAAGTTTTTACTAACATCCTTTTAGATTTGATAATCACATCTGTTATACAAAATACTGCCCACAGTATTATTTTTCTAAAGGTATATGTAAAAAAAAATGTACTTACCTATTATTATTTTTATTATAATTATATTCTTGTATCTTTATTATTGTATGCTTACTAAAAACTTTTATAAAGGTAAAAAGAAAATAGAAATTCACAGCTCACCAAGAATTACAGTAAGTCCTAGTTATCACTACTATTAAGAGGATATTAAGTGCTTGCTTCAGCAGCACATATACTAAAAAAGTGTATTGATACTAATTTCTCATTATGAAGAGAGCACAAATAAGATAGGGTATAGATTATGTATAATTCCTACTTCAACACCAGTAAACTCGTCTCTCACTCTTCCTCTCAAAGAATATCAAAATTAAGTGAGATATTACTAAAGGAATAACCCTCAATCCAACATCGTGTCGATGATTAAAACCTTCCTTACAAATGATAAAAAGACACAAGTTACTCTCAACACTGTGACTGAGAACAGTTACATTAGTTGAATAATCAGTAAAGAATTAAAAAAAAAATTAGAAGAAGACATATAGACGGCCGACAGACATGTGAAAAGATGCTCATCATCACTTACCAGGCAAATGCTAATCAAAACTACAACAAGGTACCACCTCACACCCATTTTAGAAGGGCTAAAATCAACAACACAAGAAATAACGGGTGTTGGCAAGAATGTGGAGAAAAAGAACACCTGTGCATTGCTCGTGGGAATGCAAACTGGTACAGCCACTGTGGAAACCAGTATGCAGGTTCCTCAAAAAGCTAACAGAACTACGTTACGATCCAGCAATTGCACTACTGGGTATTTACCTAAAGAATACAAGAACACTAATTCAAAGAGATGCGTGCATCCTTATGTTTATAGTGGCATTATTTAAAGCGGAAGCATCCCAAGTGTCCACTGGCAAATAAATGGATAAAGATTATGTGATACACACACACACACACACACACACACACACACAGGAATATTACTCAGCCATAAAAAACAATGAAATCCTGCCATTTGCAATGACATGGATGGAACTACAGAGTATTATGCTAAGTGAAAGAAGTCAGAGAAAGATGAATACCATATGATTTACCTGTGTGTGGAATTTAAGAAACAAAACAAGGGGGGAAAAATGAGAGAGACAAACCAAGAAACAGACTCTTAATTACAGAAAAATGACAGTTACCAGAGAACAGGTGAGGAGTGGAGGGGATAGACTAAACAGGTGATGGGGATTAAGGAATGCACTTGTAGTGATGAGTGCAGGGTTATAGATGGAAGTTCTGAATAGTGTATATTGTGCACCTGAAACTAATACTAGGTTAACTAACTAGAATTAAAATAAAAACTTAGATTAAAAAAAAAAGAACATTAGAAATGTATTTTATTTAATCATCTCTTCCACTACGAAGAGGGAGGAATGAAAGGTTTCACTGAAATGTTTCTAGTGGAATAGAAAAAAAATAGATTTTATGGAAATCATACTGTCACAATGTTATCTCAAAATACGAGCATGCTATACTACAGAAGTTTAATATAAGTTTAATATAAGAAAAGTCTGACTTGGGGACAAAGGGAACAAAAAATAGGAGACACTCTCTCACATGCATTTATGAAAATTCTAACACAGTAAGTTGCACCACAAAATGTAAGTTCCTATAGAAAACTCAACTTTATGGCCAAAGCTACTAAAGAGATGATTAATGTCCTACCTTCAAGCTACATCACATATACCTGGCGGGGCTTTGGTAGATGATTATTATTTCTGAATGTACTTTAACAATAATTACCACACCATATACTAAGTATTCATTAGTTAACTGAATACTAAGTATTCATTAACACTGCTTTAAGCATTTATATACACTAATTCTTTTTTTTTTTTAAGATTTTTATTTATTTATTTGACAGATAGAGGTCACAAGTAGGCAGAGAGGCAGGCAGAGAGAGAAGGGGAAGCAGGCTCCCTGCTGAGCGGAGAGCCCGATGCGGGGCTCGATCCCAGGACCCTGGAATCATGACCTGAGCCAAAGGCAGAGGCTTTAACCCACTGAGCCACCCAGGCGCCCCAATATATACACTAATTCTTTGAACAAAGCTATGAATTAAGTATTACCTTTAAAATTAAAGAAATTGAAGCAAAGAGAAGATGATACAGATATTAAGATGATACAGATAATAAGTGGCAGACCCATGACAGTTTGGCTCCTAATAAGTACCCTAAAACATTGATTATATGCATACTATGCACCAGAAGACAACACTTAAGGAAACAACTCAATCAGGCTATAACATACACATTCTTTATTTCAAGGATTACTTATTTGGAAATAAATGCCATTATGAATTTCAATAACTCATAAACCTACAGATTAAAAAGTAGCTCTTATATCAAAGTA
This sequence comes from Mustela erminea, assembly GCF_009829155.1. Classification (NCBI taxonomy): domain Eukaryota; kingdom Metazoa; phylum Chordata; class Mammalia; order Carnivora; family Mustelidae; genus Mustela; species Mustela erminea. The sequence continues at coordinate 70,301,253 of NC_045621.1, forward strand.
AACTAGCATAAAACACCCAACATGCAAACCATGTAAAACTACATCAAATTTAAGGATTACTGTTACTACACTGTCAAGTTCATTATGTCAAGTAATCTATATGAGAAATACTGAAATGAAGAAAATATAAAATATACATTATCTGTCCCAGCACACAGATCACTGGTAAGCAAGTAACTTGAGACTGATACGGGCTACTAAACAAAACTGCTAAATAATGCAACTCATTCCCACTAATAATTCCTAATTATGCAATCCTACTTTATTAATCAGCACAATTCCGAAGTTGGTAAAATTATGATAAAGTTGGTGTACTCAGATTCTCCTGACAGTGTAGACTTGCTCTATCAACTCTTTGGAGAGGAAAAAATCTGGCAGTATAGAAACATTTATATCCTTTGACCTGGAGCGCCTGCGCGGCTCAGTCAGTTAAGGTCATTATCCTGGAGTCCTGGGATCAAGCCCCTCATTGGGCTCCTTCCTCAGGTGAGAGCCTGCTTCTCCTGCCTGCTGCTCCCCCTGCTTGTACTCTCTCACTCTCGTTCTGTCTCAAATACATAAATAAAATCTTTAAGAAAAAAAAATTTTTTTAAATATATATCCTTTGACCTAGTTATTTCACTTGAGATTAGTATCCTACAGAAACAATTCAAAGTAAGTAAAAAGACGCATAGGGATGCTCAATTCAATGCTAAAAGAGAAACTGAAAACAATCATTTTTCCATTGGGCATTTAAAATAGAGAAAATTTTAATGGTCAACTGGTAAACTATCATGTAACCATTACATATCACGAAGGTTAGGCAATATGGGGAAACGCTAAAGCTCTAAAAATAAAACAATGTTAACTAATGATAAAATTCTGTCAAAGCTATAATATATATACAGAAATCAGAAGGCAACAAAAATAACGGAAATTATTTATCAGTAGGGCAAACTTGTGGTTGATTTCTAGTAACACTATTTTAAGCATTCAAATAAAAAGAAACACACTAGCCCCCCCTGCCCAAGAATTAGAAAAAAACAAAGCTATAAAATTGGAACAACTATGAAGCTGGAATGACAAAAGTTTAGGTTCAGGTAAGCAAACTAAAGAACATCTAGGGAATTTGTAAATTAAGGTAGTAGTATAGATAAAAATATACACTACTAGCCAAAGAACGAAAATACACTTGGTATTTTGCCAACTGGCTTTTTGCCAATTGTAATCATTCCCACCCTGTTTTCCCTACTTATCTTGTTGAGAATCTCTGTAGTAATAAGCTACTACTACTGTTGGGGGTGTTTCTATTCCTTGGGTATTAAGACAGAAAAAAAATGAGAATCACTATCTTTGTTAAGATAGACAATGCAGACATGGGTGAATAGCCTTGCCCCAAAAGCACTCTATTTACATTCCTTCTTGTTAAAAAAAAAGTTTCTTAACACTCTACTACCACTGCCAAAATGCCAAGAAGGGAAAAAAATAAAAGCATCACTTAAACATACTTAAAAATGTAAATGAATATACATTTCAAGATTGTTAAAATGAAAATAGTATATAGAATATACGGGTATCTATAATTATATAATACATGACAAGTTTATAGTAATATATGTAAAATAATTCCAATTATTGTTGGCCAGAGAGTTCCACAAACTTCTTTAAATTTTTATGCAATTATATTTCACTCTTTCCTTTTAATCTTGAGCTCAAGAAACAGGAAAAACGTAAAATGTTTTGTGGGTTTTTCCCTGGACATAAATAGTGAATACTAACATTAATACCTCTTCATTAAGAATTTCATTAAGAAAACATGCAGTATTTTAGGTAAGACCCTTAGTCTCAAGGAACAGATGGGAGTTAAAGGATAAACACAGAAATACTAAGTTAAATTACTGACTATAACAATGCAGATTTATTATTTTCTTATAGTACATTTTAATTACTGTGAGTAGTCTAGCAAGTACTAATGTATTTATTTTTTATAAAGATCAGTTTACTATCCAATTCTTGTTATTCAATGGTTTTTTTTTTTAAGATTTAATTAATTTATTTAACAGATAGAGATCACAAGTAGGCAGAGAGGCAGGCAGAGAGAGAGAGGAGGAAGCAGGCTCCCTGCTGAGCAGACAGCCTGATGTGGGGCTCCATCCCAGGACCCTGAGATCATGACCCAAGCTGAAAGCAGAAGCTTTAACCCACTGAGCCACCCAGATGCCCTTATTCAATGGGCTTTTGAAAAGAGATTTTTTTATCTGCTCAAGATGACACAGATACGATCTACTCATTTGATCTAACATGATCTAAGAATTTACCAGCAGAGAACATCTAAATCACTAAAACTCAACTTTTTCAAAACACAAATATTTAGGTAGGAAAAATGCAGATTACTTCTTGAGACTTAATGCTAGTTATTGCAGACATCTGATGTATAGCATAACATCTTTAAAAATGATATCGGAAGCTTTCAAATCCTGAATACCAAGAAAAAGCATTCCTCCAAATTATTTGTTACAGAGCTAACACAGTAACCTTAATGTTTACAGTTAATTTAGTTTAAATATATGAAACAAATACTCCAAGTAAAGTAAATACAGGAATTTCTGTATTACATGTTTAACAGATTATGGTAAAGTACCCAAAGATGAAATAAAGTTATTTTTTAAAAATTTCCAGGAAATGCAATCAGATCTACAGAAGGCATGTGAACCTTAAACACAGAGTTCCTGAAAGCTCATTCTCAACAAATACAAACACCTATATTCTAAATTGCCATATATTTCAAATAATTAAAAATTTAACAGCAGTAATCCTCTCAAAACAAGATAAAACAGGTTTTAGGAAAGCAACATACGAACCACCATAAATTTTTAAGATTCTTATAAATTACAAAGACTAGGATTTTTGTTATTCAATTATGATGACCAAAGATTCAAGAACATCCTTAACTCTTCTTTATCTGCAGAAGGGCATCTGTTTTTTAAAACACACTTTATAAAGATGTTCCTGCAGTTCTGAAAAGTGACAACTGGATTCCTCAAGTCAGTGTAACAAATTTAATTAAAAGATGTAACTGCTACTCTATTTGTCTTTCAGGTCACTTAACTCTGCAGCGCTGACTTTTAAACAAGCTTATCACCTTCATAGTTTTGGTACAACAGACCAAGGTTACATGGCTATTTAAAAATTACACATAGTAAGGCAGTGGTTTCTTCACAAAGGACCAAAAGTGCACTCAGAGGAATAGTTTTTGTTTTGGTTTCCAAGTATGCACATTGTTGTTAGTCTCCATAATTTAAAATGCCTAAGAAATTATAACTTTCATATAATATAGGTATCAGTCAATAAGGTGAAGGTCCACGAGGTGTAATCCCTTTTATTCCATTATAGTCACAGGAGTTTTGCTCTTGGCTTCAACCAGTTTTAAACTCCCCATTGAGCAAAGGCAATTTTACACTACCTAAGGACACAAAAATAGTCCCCAGCTCCTCCGCCTTCTCCCTCTTCCTGCGAGCTAACACAGAAAATACACACAACACACACATACACACTATCTCTCGGCCCTAGTCCCCAGGGCATCAATAAAAAGCATAGGTTATTTCCCTACAGACGCTCTGCAGTCCATTCAGGGAGGTTAAAAAAAAAAAAATGGGGGAAAATACCAGAATCAATCTGCACCCACACCTCAGCCCCGCCCCACCGGGAAAAAAGTGGGGGGTGGCGGGAGTGTGAGGGGGCAGAAAGGACAGAAAAGGCCAAGACTTTCAGCTCACAGGCTCTCCACACCATTTGTTCCATCATGTTCCATCACAGGCAGAGACCCTGACCCTATTTTCTGCTGCGCCTCCCGATCCTCCTCCCGTCCACCATCACCTATACAGTCCCCAACCACTGAGTCTTGGGTGGGGAGACCAGAGCCGGCCCTCTTCCTGCTAATCCAAGGACTGAAGGGGGTCTCCCAGCGCCCTTCCCGGATCCGAGGTGGGGCCCAGAGACCTCTGAACTAACCAGAGAAGGGGAAGATAAATCGGGGGGAGGGGTCTAAGAGGAGCCGTTATTCCTTTTTCCTCTTCGTTAGGAAAGCGCGCGATCGGGGAGGGGCCGGAACAACGAATGCCAGTTACCTAACGGTCCCGCCCGGCCCGTCGGGCTCCCGAAGCCGACGCCGCGCGAGCCGCTGAGGTGGCAGTACAGCCTCAGTCGCCCCGAGGGCTAGGCACTGAGGCAGGAGCGCCCGAGGTGATGGGAAGCTGGGGGTGGGGACTACGGTGAGCGACGTCGCCATGTTAGTGCCTTCTTTCTCTATATCCCTACAGTCTCCAGTCCTACGGCTTCCTCCCCAACACTACTCACCTTTCCAGGACACTAGTTCACGCTTCTCTCGGTCGCCAAGGAAGCCCGAGCTCAGCCGTGTTTACAAACTACCCCGGGAGGAAAGGGCTGAACCGCACTTTAAAGGCCACGGGCTCCCACAGGCTTCCGTCCTCTCTCGCGAGATCAGACTGACAACCCCCCCCCACCCCCTTCTCCCCGCCCCACTCCCGGCATCCCCCCTTTCTTCTCGCGCCCCTCCCCTCCACGCACACGCCCCTTCTTGCCTTCTTTCCGACGGAGCTCCTCCGGGTCAGGTGATTCCGTCAGCCTTAACGGGGAGGGGGCGGTACCTCAGAAGGGCGGGGAAGGAGGGGGCGGGAACCAAAGAACACTAAGTAGCTGACGATTGGACAAAGGGCCCGGAGGGCGGGAAATAGTTCTGGAAGGGGGCGGGACCGCAGAGCCAGGAGAGAGGCGTCGCCGTAACCCCCGCGGAAGCCTGTGATTGGCAGGGCCTGGAGACTGGCGGGGGTGTGGGACGCTGTAACAGGTGGATGTTGGGGTTGCGGGAAGCGTTTGATGCGGTGTTAAGTAAAGTGAACTCTGGAAAAGCTTGCGAGTGGCGGGAGGAGGAGCGCAATGAGTCTTCCGACCTTGTTGCTGTCACTTCCTGGACCAGGGTAGTCAAGAGAACAAAACGTTAGACCGGCGCGCGCCTAAACCCACTTTACTGGTACTCTGAACCCTGAGATCGGGGGTTTTCGTTAAGCTGAGGTTTGGAAGAGGTGGAATTTGCAGCAAAGTACCCACAAGGCCTCTACGCGCTTAAAGCAGGAAAGCAAGATTAGTCAACTTTGAAAGGAAAAGGAAAAGCCTTTGGTTTGGATGACATTTGTTCGAATTTAACTAAGCTATAACTGAAACTGATTCTTTCGTCTCCTGAACGCCTTGTACAGTGTAGGATATTAGCATATAATTATGTTCTAAGTAACTTACCAAAAGAAATGCAGTGCCCTCCACTATGTAACCGTAAGTTAAAACAGTGCGAGTTGTTTATAAAAGAAAATCTTCCATAATAAGGTGTTTTCTATTTTACCAATTTTCTTTTACTTAGTAGTTACAGATTTTAAATATATTAACTTTAATAGAGACAATTTCAAACTTTTAAAGTATCAGCAACTCCTTATTAACATTTACAAAGGACCAAAGGACACCAAATTAGAATATGGAATAGAGATGGCTATCTTCCCATACTACTACTCTACTGCTCACTAGATTGCTAAAATGACAAATGTCTGTCAAGCTTTGAAAGTAGCTGTTTAAAAAAGGATGGAAGGAAGAAGGAAGACCATTTGATTAACAGGAGGGACAAGAGAGACCATATATACTCTTCTACAATAGACACAGATATACTCCTGAAAACACAGAAGAATAGTGCTGAAAATATTTTTTACTTATTTTTAAAAGATTTTATTTATTTATTTGACAGAGATCATAAGTAGGCAGAGAGGCAGGCAGAGAGAGAGAGAGAGAGAAGAGGAAGCAGGCTCCCCGCCAAGCAGAGAGACTCGAGCCCAGGACCCTGAGATCATGACCTGAGCCAAAGGCAGAGGCTTAACCCACTGAGCCACCCAGGTGCCCTGAAAAATACTTCTTTTTAAAGTTGCTCTATGATTCTCTGTATAACTTCAATATTGCAGTGTTAAGTGTGGGGGATATTGATTGTTCAGTAAATATGCACAATGAAAAGCATGATCAGGGGCTCCTGCAAAAATTTAACTTTTTTTTTTTTTAAAAAGCCAGTTATTTACATGCATTGTTTTTTTCACCTATTATGTAACTATAAATTGTGAATAAAGTTTTTGTATTAATATAAAATGCACTCTCAAACATCCAAATCAAAGTGAAACTGAAATTATTGGAAGATTGTGGGTGTTGTATTTGAAAATTAATAAATGTGCAGTTCAATAATGGTATCTGGCATAAAAGTGAAATTCTGATGGCACTGAACCTTTTAGCAGGTTTATGGCCTGTGTACATATATGTGAGCCAACTCACACTTTTAAAACTAATTTCATTATTCAAGAGACCAGAAAGAAACCAGAATATTAACATTGTTTACTTCTCAAGTTAAAATGAAAGTTCTATCCCTATCTATTATCAGTGACACTGTAGCAGTGTTTGTGTCATGTAGCACTAATTATCAGTTAAACCTCAGCAGCTCAGATTATTGATACTGAATAGGATGATGGACAAGATGTGCAACTGACAATCACAAGTTTTTAGGACAAGTATGTATTCACTAAAGTGGTGCTTCTTCTCTCCAACTTTCAAAATGTCTAATGTGAGAAAAAGAACTATAAATGTTATGGCATTGCAAAAGAAATTTGCATCAATTAGATTTTGCTCGAAGCAATTATTTTCCACTCACTTATATAAAAAATTAGAAATTCTTTTCTCCAGTTTTGATTCATTTTCTTTTTTTTTCTTTTTTTCTTTTTTTAAAGATTTTATTTATTTACTTGACAGAGAGAGATCACAAGTAGGCAGAGAGGCAGGCAGAGAGAGAGGAGGAAGCAGGCTCCCTGCTGAGCAGAGAGCCCGATGAGGGACTCGAATCCAGGACCCCGAGATCATGACCTGAGCCGAAGGCAGCGGCTTAACCCACTGAGCCACCCAGGCGCCCTTGATTCATTTTCAATTGGCAGTAGGTTTGGTTTTAAATTTCTCCTCATCCTACTTCTCTAGTCTTTTGTCAAGTAGTTAAATATCTACATAACACACTAGAGGAACATGTTATTTTAAGGAAATTCTTTCAAGAGTCCTCATAGAAGAGAGAAGAATTATAGTAATATAAATAGTACTCTGTTGTGAGATTGCAGTTTTAACTACTTTTCTTTTTTAAAAAGTAAACTTAAAATAAGAAAAAATAAAGGAGATCACAGAGGAAAAACAGGTGGAAAGGATGCAAATTTGTTCCATACCATGTTGGCAACCTAGTAGTTAGAAAGTGTTACTTTATATATTTGTAATTCCACAACAGTTCCTTTACTGTAACTTTTCTACGGATGGAGAAAACATTCAGCTTAGACAAATGAATGTAGTTAATTATTTTCAGTTCTGATCTCATGAACTTGCCTCAGTATCCATATCTTCTTAAAACACTTTGCTCTTCAATTTTTTTCTCTTTGTCACGCCTCAATATCCCCTAACAGCTCTAAAAGTCTCTACAGTCTTCTCTTTTGCAAATGCAGGAAATTTGTTCTGGAGCCCCTTTTTGCCTATCTTATCATCCCAAGCATTCATCTACCCCCACTTACTCCTAAGAAAATTAGTGAGGTCTGGTGAACCTCCTCTAAGAACCCGGCATGACTTCTGAATAAAATTGGTATCCCTTAGATACAAGAGGCTATTTGAAGAAAACTATTTCTATCACAGAAATGCCCATTATTACATACTGCAAGAAGCAATGGTGGCCTCTAATTGCTCTCGAAGACTTCCAAATGCCACAGAGCGTGGTATTTCTACCTTGTTCAAAAGAGTTATTATGTGGTTGTTAATCCATTAATCTGCTATGGTTCTTAAGAATTCAACTAAAACCCTGCTCAAGTATGTAGTATTTAAACATACTAAAATATAAATACACAGATATGTATATATGACAATTAGAGTGAAAAGGAAGATTTAATTTGTAAGTTTCTGTTTGTAGCTAAACAAAACACAGGGTATCCAGGATATCCTTTATGTCTGCCTTGGACTCACAGAAAGCCTCTGCATTTTCACAGGTGTCAGTGCAGAATGATGAGATGAGGACAGCATGACCCTAGACATTTTAGTTGATTTTTTTGTAGCTTCTACCTCATGGCAAATCTTTTTTCTTTCCCTCTGGCAAGCCAGGGTTTTCTTGAACATCCCTGAAATGGCCTACGTTATAGTTAACCTTCTAAAATCTGTTTCTCGCTATGGGAATTTTCATTCAGAACATTTCAAGTACAAGGAGGGTCCTTGTCCACTTCCCACCCCCAGTCTTTGGGTCTCAAAAGAGTCTGTAATTAATTGTGTGTGGCATTGTGGGGGGAAAATTAGAGGGCTGCATTTATCTTCAAATCATACTTTAGTTTATGCCAGCCTCAGTGAGACCAGTCCAAAGAAAGAATGGAATTTAAGACTCTCTTTCCATCTTTCGTATCAGTGCCTCCTCCTTCCACTTTCTCATCCCACTCGCTTAAAAGAGGGCTTATCATCATTACTCTTAGCTTTCCACACACTATTAAGTTACCAATGCAGGTAGATAGAACCACTTCTAGGGTAAAGAATTTTGTCTGGCATTCCAGTGTTTACCCTTTATGACTCCCCATAACTGTCAACCTGAGGCCCACATAATAGCAAAGCTATGAATTCCTTAAGCCAGAAACCAAGAAAGTCCTGGTCATATGGACCTTCCCAGGCCACAGAATAATACCTTGCTCTTTCCAGTTACATTCTCACCTTGGAGATAGCCTCTTGGGTTAAATGTCAACCTAATACTCTGTTTCTATAGTTTACTATTAATAGAGTATCAGTATTTGTTGAGCATGAACATGCCAGGCACTGTTCCTGGCCCTGCAGCTACAACTATCAAAAAGACACAATCCCTTAAGGAGACTTTCATGGGAGAGGAGGTGAGTCACAACACATTTATAAACAATATGATATTTTATTTTATTTTATTTTTATTTTATTTATTTAAAGATTTTATTTATTTATTTGACAGAGAGAAATCACAAGTAGATGGAGAGGCAGGCAGAGGGAGAGAGAGGGAAGCAGGCTCCCTGCTGAGCAGAGAGCCCGATGCGGGACTTGATCCCAGGACCCTGAGATCATGACCTGAGCCGAAGGCAGCGGCTTAAACCACTGAGCCACCCAGGCGCCCCAACAATATGATATTTTAAACAGTAGTAAGTACTGTGGAGAAAAAGCAGGAATGTGATAACACACAGTATTCTAAGCTTACTCCCTTGCTACAATTTTAGGGGTCTTGAGAGCTAAAGATGTTTTAAATATCTCTAGAGAGGTAGATAAATATTTTGAGCTGTGCTTTAGATAGAATTAGATAGATTATTCCCCCAGGAATAATACCAAGCTGTCCAGCATTTGAGAGACTCAACCGAACTATATAACCATTTGAGAAAGCAAACCCTGGGCCTAAATGCTTTTTGTTGAAAAATAGCCACTGCCAGCAACCATGGGTCCTCCCAGGAGTCTCTGCCAAGATCAGTTGTAGGATGCTAGTCATGCTAATAGGTAGAACAATCAAAAGCCCTTGGATTTATGAGTCTCCATTGATCTTAAGTCATTCTTCTCTTCAATATTTAAGCTCCCTTGGAAAAGAAACTCTAAGTTACTAAACATCTAATAGGAGATAGATTACTTGCATCATTCAGGAGAAGGAAACGCAGATTCTTACAAGGAATGTGGGCCAATTTTTAGAGATTATAAACAGATAGCTAAAAAGATGTGACCTAGAGATAGAAGGTTACCCTCAATTTACAAAACTGTTTCTATAAAGTTGTAAGTGAAATGTCATACTGGAGCCTATTCTCTCACTGACAGATTATACCAGTGGTTCTAATTTTTGATTTAGGGAACCCGCACTCCATAACAACATGTTAACATAAATAACATTTTAAAAAATAACTATATATTCCAACACAAAAATAGGAAGGCATTGTATTCACTTTTGTAAATAACTACATCACACTTAATAGTAGCTGCATTTTTCTGTCTCCGTATTCGATCTGCTGCATCATATTGTTTTGGTTGAAGTTCTGATGACAATCTAGCCTCACATGGCTGTGTCAGTGGAAAAAGGAAGAACTTGTGAACCCCCTGAAAGTTTCTAAGGGCCCTCAGAATTTTCAGACCACACTTTGAGAATCACTGGATTAGCAGTACATTCCAAAAGGGGGGGAAAAACCTGCCCAATTAATGAGTTGATAGCTTTTTGAAAGATAAGGAGTCTAGTCAAGGCATGTGGAGAATTGTTGTATTCTAGTACAGTGTTCTGAAAGCTTAATGTGTATACACATCACTTGGAATCCTTGTTAAGATTCAGATTCTGATTCAGAAGGTGTGGTGTGAAGCTCTAGAACCTCTATCTCTGAGAAGTTCTGGAGTGATGCCAACACTGCTGATCCCTGGACCTCACTTTGAGTAGCAATGCTGTAGTATATTTTAATATACACATCACCAGAAAGAATGCACAGGTGAGCTTGTGTAGTAGAAGAGGGTAGGATTTGGGCGGGTGGAGGGAAAAGAAGAGTATATATAAACTCATGCTACCCACCTTCAAAAGATCTATAAAAATTGTGATACCACTTACAAATCCTATACTATCATAAGTTTTGACTACTACTTATTAACTATCTGTACATCAAAGCAAGGCATAATGTTTTTGGCAGAGACAAAGTCCAACTGCCATGTTTGTTGAGGCAGAGGATGATAGTATTAGATCTGAAAAAGAATTTTTTTGGTCCTAATAATGTAAAGAATTTGGCAAGTAATTGATGGACTATGTATTTAGATCTAAAGTCCATAATATTTTCAATAGAGTAATACTGTGAAATTACCAAATTAGTATATGCTTAGCATGTAGAGACTTCAACAACTCATAACTTCAGGTATAGAAATCATGTACTTAGAAGGCTTTGCAGAGGATAGTCCTGATGTTTTCTCCTTTCAAACACTTAACACCCAAACCAAACCACTTGGCTAAAATTATCAAATAATGAGTATTTATTTTTTGGTTCTCAAAGGATATTTCCCATTTATCTATAATCCTTCTTTAAACTTAACTTTAGTAACATTCATTTCTACCTAACTTCAGCTGCTCAGCAAATTTTTATCATTCCTTGGAAGTACCTTACCTCTTAGAGCTTGAACTCTCAAGTTCTTTACAGTTCTCGTCTATTTACTGGCTCTTACTAAAATGGATCTGAACCATACTGTGCTCCCTGGGCCCTTGATTGTTCTATTTTCATAAAATACACATAACAACATCTACCATCTTAAGCATTTTAAGTATATATTTCAGTGATATTAAATACATCTATAATGAGGAGCGCCTGGTTGGCTCAGTTGGAAGAGCATGCAAACATTGATCACAGGGTTGTGAGTTTGAGCTTCACGTTGGGTATAGAGATTACTTAAAAATAAAAACTTAATGTATTCATAATGTTTTGCAACCATCATTACCATCCATGTCTATTTTGTAAAACTGAAACTCCATGCCTGTTAAACTAGACGCCTGCATTGTTCCCACCCCAGCCCCTAGCAATAACAATTCTTTTTTGTCTCTATGATTTTGATTACTCTACCTAAGTGAATTAAACAGCAGTTTGTCTTTTCGTGACAGGTTTGTTTCACTTAGCATTAATGTCCTCAGGGTTCATCCAATTGTAGCATCTATCAGAACTTCTTTCCTTTTTAAGGCTAAACAACATTCCATTGCATGTATATACCACATTTTGCTTATACCATTTATCCATCGATGGACACTTAAGTTGCTTCCATAGTTTAGTTATAATAGTGAATAATGCAAGTATTTCTTCAAAACCTTGCTTTCAATTCTTTGGGGGAATACACCCATAAGTAGAATTGTTGGATCATATGGCACTTCTATTTTTAACTTTTTGAGGAACCACTATTCTATTTTCCATAGTGGCTATACCATTTTACATTCCTACCAGCAGCGCAGAAGTGTTCCAATTCCCCCATATCCTTGCCAACATTTTTGTTTTGTTGTTTTTATAGTTGTCATACCATGGTGTGAAGTGGTATCTCACTGTAGCTTTGATTTGCATTTCCCTAATGATTAGTAATGGTGAGCATCTTTTCATCTCAGTCAGCCATTTGAGTACCTTCAGAGAAAGGTCTATTAAGTCCTTTTTTTTTTTAAATAAGATTTTTATTTATTTATTTGACAGACAGAAATCACACGTGGGCAGAGAGGCAGGCAGAGAGAGAGGAAGGGAAGCAGGCTCCCCGCTGAGCGGAGTCCAACGTGGGGCTCGATCCCAGGACCCTGAGATGACCTGAGCCGCGAAAGGTAGAGGCTTAACCCACTGAGCCACCCATGCGCCTGTCTATTAAGTCCTTTGACCATTTTTGACCATTTTTATTTTTTTTTATTTTTATTTATTTATTTTTTTTAAAGATTTTATTTATTTATTTGACAGAGAGAGATCACAAGTAGACGGAGAGGCAGGCAGAGAGAGAGAGAGAGAGAGAGAGAGAGAGAAGCAGGCTCCCTGCTGAGCAGAGAGCCCGATGCGGGACTCAATCCAGGACCCTGAGATCACGACCTGAGCCGAAGGCAGCGGCACAATCCACTGAGCCACCCAGGCGCCCCCATTTTTGACCATTTTTAAATGTGTTGTGTTTTTGTTGTTGAATTTTAGGACATCTCTACATATTGTGGATATTAATCCCTTATCTGATAGAGGATTTGCAAATATTTTCTCCCATTTTGTGTGTTGTCTTTTTGAGCATGTCTTTTTTTTTTTTTTTTTTTTTTAAGATTTTATTTATTTCACAGAGAGAGAGATCACAAGTAGGCAGAGAGGCAGGCAGAGAGAGAGGAGGAAGCAGTCTCCCCGCTGAGCAGAGAGCCCGATGCGGGGCTCGATCCCAGGACCCCGGGATCATGACCTGAGCTGAAGGCAGAGGCTTTAACCCACTGAACCACCCAGGCGTCCCGAGCATGTCTTCTATTGCACAAAATGTTTAAACTTTCATGATACTCAGTTTATCTAATTTTTTTCTTTTGTTGCCTGTGTCTTTGGTGTCTTATCTAAGAAATCATTGCCAAACGTGGTGTCCTGAAGTTTTTGCAGTTTTCTTCTAAGACCTTTGTAATTTTTGGTCTTATGTTTAAGTCTTTGATCTACTTTGAGTTAATTTCTGTATATGTTGTTAGGTAAGGTTCCAACTTCATTCTTTTGCATGTGACTATCCAGTTTTCCAGGCACCATTTGTTGAAATGGCTATCATTACCCCATTGGATGGTCTTGACACTCCTGTCAAAAATTATTGGACTATAAATGCAAGGATTTCTGGGCTTTCTATTCCATTAGTCTATTCTGTCTTTATACCATTAACACTGTTTTGATTACTGCAGCTTGGTAGTAATTTTGGAGTAAGTTCATGCATACATCATTTTTTAAACTTTCTCCACCTCCTTAGTTCTTTGATCATCTTTAATATGGTTTAGTCTTTGTCTAGATCTGCCATCAGGTCTTTTGCTCCAAGATTTTTTTTTTTTTTTCCCTTTGAATGGGCCATACTTTCCTGTTTTTTGAATACCTTGATTTTTTTGTTCTTGTTGTTGCAAACTGGACATCTGAATAATGTGGTATCTCTGGCAATCAGATTATTCTCCTTCCCTAGGATTTATTGTTGCTATTTTATTAGTATTATTTTTGATTGTTGTATACGGTTTCTGTGCCAAGGATTAGCTTGATGTGTAAATAATGTTTTGTCTGCTTTTTTCTAAGCCTGTGCGTTTTCTTGGGCATGAGTGGTTACTTTCTGATTTTCCCTGTATATACAGTTGTTTTTGAATGTCCTAGCCTAAAGACCCAGCTGCTTAACCAATTGAGCCACCCAGGGACCCCTGAATTGGCTATACTGTTAAAGCCAAAAATTGCCAAAGCATTGCTCATCACTAGTATCTTGGGATGCTAGTTGGTTCAACAGCAGTTTAATACTACATAAGTATGTTAGAAGATGTAAAATTTACATCCATAGGCTTTGATGTTTAGATCTTGGGAAACAGTTGGGGAAGGACAGGGTATGTGCATCACACAAGTGCCACTTCCTTTCCTGGGAATTTTATGTGCTTTATGTAATTTAGTCCTCATGACGACCCTGCATAATTGGGAAGAAAAGATGGACAGAAAAATAGGCTTAAGATGGGTTAATTCCCCAAATCAGATAATCATTAAGTGGCATGAGATCCAGATTCCAGATTCAGACCTTCCTTGATTCCAAAGACCATGCTTGATTCCAGGGTCCTGGGATCAAGCCCCGCATTGGGGTCCCTGCTCAGCAGAGCCTACTTCTTGCTCTCCCTCTGCCTGCCACTCTGCTTACTTGTGCTGTCAAACAAATAAAATCTTTAAAAAAAAAAAAAAAAAAAAGCCAATTAAGCTTACTTTTTGATACTTGGTTTTCATTACCTTTTTAAATTTTTTGAAAGTATTTTTATTTATTTGACAGAGAGCCATAGAGCATAAAGGAGGGGAATGGCAGAGGGAGAGGGAGAAGCAGGCTCTCAGGTGAGTGGGGAGCCCAATGCAGAGTTCAATCCTAGGACTCTGGGATCATAACCTGAGCAGAATGCAGACACTCAACCAACCGAGCCACCCAAGTGCCCCACCTTTAAAATTTTTCCACTTGATACTTGGTTCCTAGAGAGAGCCTCATTGAAGCAAGAAACCAGCTCCTAATGAGATTTTCTTCTTAGAAATTCTACTTTGTTATGGATACTTATTTGCTTAACATGAGACTTACTGAAAAGCAAAAACCACCCCCAACCCTAGTCTAACAAGGCTTCAATTCCTAAAAAGCCAACATGATTGATTTTTAGATCCAGCTGTGTAAGACCAGCCAAGTTAGTCTTGGAAGGTAATTCTGCTCCCAGGCATTGTAATTCCTGTTACTATCTTAGCGTAATTAATTGTATCTCATAGAAGCTGAAAACACTCACATATTTCTCCTTTATACAAGTAACCGAAAGCCCTACAAATTACAATGTGCAGAATACCATATAAAAGAATTCTCATAAAATTGACTCGTTTTCATCAAGGTGCAACTGCTTAGTTTCCCCTGACTTGCATAGCATCTACCTGCATGCATATTCTTCTTTGTGATTATTGAAATTTAGGTTCAGTACAAATCACGGCAAAAACTAAAGTTTTCATCTTTAATGAAATGACCTTGGAAATAATGTACATTTCCATGACACCAGTACTACAGTTTTCGGAGTCACAGTAAGATACACAGAATTATATCCGTAATTAATATGAATGCCAACATTTCAAGCAGTAATTTCTGTTACATGGCAAACAAAATCAAGAAAGCAACCATCAAACAAAAGAGACCCATAGCTTCAGACAAGGCAAATCCCAGGATAGCATATGAGAACAGCTGCTGCTTCAGCGAAGGGTTTCTAAAAGAGACAAAACACATATAATTGTTACTTTGAAATATTTTCTGAATTCCAGTATGTCTGGTAAACTCAAAGAATCAAACTGGCAAGTCCTAGAAAAGTATTTGCCTAGATCTCTTTTGCCCCTGCCTTTGTTCAATATTCTTTCTTCTCAATCCCAATCATTTACAGAAAAAGTAGGAAGTGATCTCTATGTTACTATAAATGGTTTGTCTTCATCCATTTTGAGGGGTTCAGACATATTTGCTATTCCCATGAAAGTATATTCTATACGTCTTAAGATCTGATAGTTTAGAAACAAGATCTTAAATAAAATGGAAATTGATACTTTTATTATATAAAAGAGACTGTGCTATTAACTGTAGTTCCAATATAGCTTAACAATCAAGAGTGCAGACTCTGAAGTCAGAATGAAAATTTATTTCTGACACTAGCTACTTGGGCAATCAGTGTATTTCTGCAATGCTCATCCTTCGTAAGTAAGCTGGAGTATCTCCAAGCAGTACTATGAGGGTTAAGTAAGATCATGCATGCAAAGCCCTCAAAATATAAGGCAAAAACAGAGTTGGCACTTAATACAAAGTACCTATTACTATTTCACTATTTTTCTAAGTTTCCAACTATGTAAAGCATGCTCTTAAAGTAGCTCATTTGGTGATAGAAATTACCTGGCATAACCAATGATAAGGCTGCCAAAGACTGTTCCAATACCAGCACCAGAACCAGCCACTCCCACTGTTGCAGCACCTGCACCAATAAATTTGGCAGCAGTATCAATGTCTCTGCTTATTGCACTGGTCTGAAACTCCCTCTGGATTAGTTGAGACACACCATTCTGGGCTCCATTAAATACCGTAGAGCCCTAAAGAAAAGGAAATAAAAAGCAAGGGTTAAATCAGTAATCACAGTTAGCTATTTTCACGACTACACTGTCAAATGATAACTACTTCTTCGTGATTTTTTGAATAGGAGATTGTGTGTGGCACAGTGGAAATCAAGAGCTTAGAGTAATTCCAATGTTGTGGAATAGGGATAACAGTATACTTCGTAAGGTTGTTGAAAATTATGAAACAGTGTATTTGAATATGCTTTTTAATAGGGTAGGCTTTTCAGTAACTGGCTAGTATAATCTTAAATACAGGTAACTGAAGGCACACACATACATACTATTTCTTAGCCAACTCAGCCAAGTTTCTTTCATTGGCTTATCCTCAGCACTATTTTTTGGATACAAGGGTGGAAAAAGACTGCCCTCAAACCATTCGCTAATGAGGTTTTTTTAACCCCCCTTTAATTAAAACCATAAGACTTACTTGGTGGGGTTACTTAATTTCTATTATTACTGCTATTACCTCTCCAGTCCTAGCCTCTGGTCGAGATAACACTGATGCAGAAATTGGTCTGTATGCAACTCTGGATCCAGCTCGGATCTATTAAGGAAAAAAAAAAAATCCAAATATTAAGTTAAGAGTAGGTTAAGACTTCAATGACCCTTCTTGTACCCTAAGTTTTAAAAAAGCCATCAGCAAAAATTTATCAGAAAGCATATGACTGTTCTGTGTTGTCTCTTATCTTGCTGTTTGGTTATTTTTAATCCATGAAGGAATTTTATTTTAAAGTTGCTAACTGAAGTATGAAGTGTGCTACATAATCTATTTGTAATAGTCTGAATAAAACTTCTACATGCTTGAAAAAAAAGCACTTGTTTTAAAAATTTCAATTACTGTAGTGCCACGATTTAGATTAAAAAAAAAAAAAAAAAAACAAAAAAACCAGGGCGCCTGGGTGGCTCAGTGGGTTAAAGCCTCTGCCTTCAGCTCAGGTCATGATCTCAGGGTCCTGGGATCGAGTCCCACATCGGGCTCTCTGCTCAGCAGGTAGCCTGCTTCCTTCTCTCTCTCTCGCTCTCTGCCTGTCTCTCTGCCTACTTGTAAAATAAATAAAATATTAAAAAAAAAAAAACAGCAATAAACATCCCACATTCTTTGCTAAGTTGAAGTGTACCAACAAGTTAATGAAGGGTTACTATAGAACGCTTGTCATTTAAATTAGCCCATAAGTTAATATGAGGCCCACAACTTCTAAAATATTCCTGTATGTCCATTAATTATAAAATAAAAACAGCAGTTTAAACAATTCTGTATCAGTGTCAGGATAACCGGTGAAATATTCGACCCTACGGACATATTGCAGTCCAGCGTCTCTGCCCTTGGAGTGTCCACTACACTAAGGTCACAGAAAATCCCTTCAGAACCAAGACCTGATTCTTTTAAGACAAATCCCCCACATCCTGACTTCACCTAAAGCTTCCGAAATGGTTATGGAAATAACAGCCAGAGGCTGGATGAAAGACTTTCCACGACTCCACCACCTTCCTCCGCCCACACAGGGTGAGGCAAAGTCCCTCCTTTTGCAGCAGCGAGTCTGACCTACAGATAGGCAAGGGAGAACGCTGCGGCGGCGAACTAGGCCTCAGCGGCCCCCCACATCCTTAAGAGCACCCCAACCTTCGCGCCGACCCCAACCCCACAGTACGCGAGGAGGTGGGGAAGGGGGCCGCTCCGGCACTAGCAGCAAGGAGGGTTTGACCTACAGCGAGTGGGGCCTGACAACTAGGCCTCGGCTGCTCTCCACGGCACTCGTGGACAGGAGGGGCCGAGTGAGGTGCCCCAGGATTAGTAGAAATGGAAGAAGAGGACACAGAGGGTGGGGAATGAGCGGTCCCCACAGGTTGGTGTGCCCCGCCCAGAGGTGCCCCATTCAACAACGTGGACGCTCCAGGCCCAGAGGTCCGCCCTCAGCGTCCCGGCCTAGCCTGGGCTACGCACCAGAGCAGGGGTGCAGGCGAGCTTGGCGCAGGTGAACATCTTACACTCTTCGGGGCGGCGCGGCTGGAAGACCTGGGTGACGGCCGACGTGGGCTCCTCTCCCGCTTCCCTTCTGCGGAGGTAAAGGGGCTTAAGGTCAAGTGCCCTCCGGGGCCTATCCTTCCCACCCAGGTCCCTCGGGATCCCGTGCACGCCGTCGGCCTGGGCCCTCGTCCAACTAGGCGCCAGAAGAATGAATGGGTCCTGGCGGCACGCCGCTCCGCCCCGGCCAGGCCCGGCTCTCGCGCCGTCCGCTTACCTTCCCGGGAGGTGGCGGCGGCAACGACGGCGGCAGAGGTCGAAGGAGTGGCGCTGGTCGCGCAGGCGCGTTCCGCCTCTTATTCGCGCGGCGGCACCCGGATGGAGAAGGCGGGGAAAAGGGGGCCGTAGGGAAGACGCTCAAGGTCACTTTGTAACAACTTTATTGGCAACTAGTTGGGAAGGACAACGACAGCCACACCGAGGTGGGCGGGCGGGCAGCGGCTGGTAAGGGCGATGCAAGAAGAAGAAATTATCTCTGGCAGAGAGCGCGGAACAGATTGCTTCTCTCTTGATCTGAGCTGGTCAGAGGATAGTGCGACTTTTTCTTCCAGTCGATATCTTGTGAGATTTGGCCTTTTAATCCGTTGTTACTGTCTCCTTCCTAGAGGGACTCCCCTTCCTGTTCATTCTCCTCCTCCGTGAAATAGAACTGTGTGTGCGCGTCGGGGAGGAGTTCATGCACTGCTTGACAGAAGAAATGAGGGTCCCCAGCAAAGGGAACACATTTCTTTAATGGAATCTGGAAAAGTATTCACTCTGGAAAAGTATTCCAGAAGTATGGCTAATCCTTCGACTGGCAGAGGACCTGATCTGAAGTACAGGGACAAGGGAAAGAGCACATGAAGAGATCAAAGAGTTTTGTGACTTTGGGCACAAAGTTGCGTCTTGGTAATGAAGTGAGGAAGGTAATTTTTCTTCCAGCTCTACACTTGTAAAGATTAAAGGGTGTAATGTAATTCATGGGACTAAAGAAAGTCTGAGTATTTTAAAAACCGACCCAACTTTTATTTATTTTATTTTATTTTTTTAAAAGATTTTATTTATTTATTTGACAGAGATCACAGCAGACAGAGAGGCAGGCAGAGAGAGAGAGGGAAGCAGGCTCCCCGCTGAGCAGAGAGCTGGATGCAGGACTCCATCCCAGGACCCTGAGACCATGACCTGAGCCGAAAGCAGTGGCTTAACCCACTGAGCCACCCAGGCGCCCCCCAACTCAACTTTTAACACCTGCTTTTGGTAACTTTGGACAAATCATTTTCTTTGATGGATATAGAAATGTCTCAGAAAAAGTTAAGTCTTACTTAACTTTTGATAGATCCTCAAACTCTGTAAATTTTACTTAGTAGTTCATGGTAGTGAAAGTGACACAAGTCAACATAAAAGATTAAACATGGAGTATGCCCAGTTGATGGGATGGGGGGTGGTGCTGAAATCTCACCCACTTAGCCTAGAGTCTTGGCATGGGATGACGTCCACCTAGAAGATCACCCTTTTTCTAGTTAGCACAAGGTGTGTGGTATCATCTAGGGGCAACCCTAGGGAGAAGGCCTCAGAATTGAAACATGAAGAATGAATAAGAATCTGTCAGGGATCCGGGGCACCTGGGAGGCTCAGTTGATTAAGCAATGGCTTTCAGTTCAGGTTGATCCTGGAGTCCTAGGATTGAGTTTTGCATCAGGCTCCCTGTTCAGTAGGAAGTCTGCTTCTCTCTCTGACCCTCCCCAACTCTTGCGTGAACGCATTTGCTCGCTCTCTCTCTCTCATTCTCTCTCTTGCAAATAAATCTTAAAAAAAAAAAAAGAATTTGTCATTGATCCAACTTCAAATGCAAATAGTTCAAAATCACGTGAAGCTAGTCAGTTTAGGCTCAATCTTTAGCCCACAAAATAGAGACAATTCATTTGAATTCACACGTGCAGTTCAAAGAGAGCTTATTTATTTTCTCAAGTACTCAGTTCTTACCTGAAGTATGTAGTATCCTGTGATGTGTAAAGTAGAAACAGTGCTCTTCATTCATCAGAGTTCTCCAGAGAACTCTCCAGAACCAGTAGGAAATTAATTATTGAGTTATCTATTTATTTATTATGAAGAATTAGTGCATGTGGTTATGGAAGCTCAGAAGTCCTATGATCTGCTGTCTCCAAGCTGGAGACCCAGGAAAGCCAGTGGATTAATTCAATTTGATTCTGAAGGGCTGAGAACCAGGGAGACCAATAGTGTAATTTGCAGTCTGAATGAGATGGGATGTCCCAGCTCAATAGTGAGATGGGGAGAAAAGGGCAAATTCATTCTTCCTTTGCTTTTTGTTCTATTCAGACTCTCACTGGTTTGGACGATGCCCACTCACATTGGGGGGGCGGGACAGTCTACTTTAACCAGCCCGCTGATTCAAAGGCTAATCTCATCCAGAAAACCTTCGCAGACACACCCAGAAATAATATTTAATTTAGGCACCCCATGGCCATCAAGTTGACCCAAAATTAATCATCACATATCCTGTACTTTAATAATAGATCTTTATAAAGGAATAGCTATCATAAATGGAATTGTGTATAGAGATTTTTTTTTTTAAGATTTTATTTATTTATTTGACAGAGAGAAATCACAAGTAGATGGAGAGGCAGGCAGAGAGAGAGAGAGGGAAGCAGGCTCCCTGCTGAGCAGAGAGCCCGATGCGGGACTCGATCCCAGGACCCTGAGATCATGACCTGAGCTGAAGGCAGCGGCTTAACCCACTGAGCCACCCAGGCACCCGTGTACAGAGATGGTTTAAGGGAAGTTCTGTCTCTTCAGCCATAAATCAGTAGCAGTAACTGTTGGAGAGTTAGAGGATGCAGGAGAGAAGCTGGGATCCCTAACGGGATCACTTCCAGGGTGCACATGGGCTAGGTGCCTATGACAGGGAGAGGTTCAGTCTAAGTCTAGGCTCTGACTGTCAATATGTCAATAAGCAGATGAACTCGCCTAGAAGAGGAGACAATATGTCCTTGGTGGGTTCAACCAGTTAGAGTTTAAATATTTATGAAGAATATTAGGTGTTCAAAGAACAGATAGTGCTACCTGTGTTTGTGTGTGTGTCTAAGAAAGTGGGTCTTTCATGATACCAGCCCATGTTGACAGAGGATGAATATTTGCACTGAGAAAGTTTGAAGAAAAATGGTGCCTTCTGAGAGGAGTAAAGTGAGACTGTAAAGATGCATGGGGGACTTCTTTTGAAGTATTCAAGTCTCTCTGTATTTTTTTCTTAAATAGTGGAGACGATCATCTTTTGTTCTTTGTTTTTCCAAGATTTTATTTATTAATTTATTTGAGAGCGAGAAAGAAAGAGAGAGTGGATGTGCACACATGCCAGCAGGAGGGTGAGTGAGGGGAAGGGCAGAAGGAGAGGGGCAAGCAGACTCTGCACTGAGCTGGGAGCCTACTGGGGGGCTGGATCTCACCACCCTGAGATCACAAGTTGAGCTGAGATCAGAAACTGAGTCAAAAATCAAGAGTTGGGTGCTCAACCAACTCAGCCACCCAGGCACCCTAGAGATGATCGTATTAAGTAATGAATCACAGTTTGGTATTATGTGAATGCCTGAGTGAAGACAGCATGGGAAAGAAAGGAATGGGGTGGTAAAGAGAAGTATAGAAAATCCTTTCCCAATGTAAGTGCGATAATCCCTCCTTTACTCTGTGCCCCTTTGCAATGTGACTTTGCCACTCATCAAACAATGGAGTCTGTTTTCCTTCTCCTTAAATCTGCGCTAATCTTATGACTTGCTTTGACCCAGAGAGTGACACTGTGTAACTCCTGGATTAGAAAGAGGTCTCACAGCTTTCATTTTCTCCTTGGAAGCCAACCATCCATCAAGAAAACATGGGTTAGACTACTGAGTGATAAGAAATTTTCTTGACAGAAAAAAAGCCTCATAAAAGAGAGCTGAGGTGCCCCAGACATGTGACAGAGGCTATGTTGGGTTCTCTAGCCTTTTTTTTTTTTTTTTAAGATTTTATTTATTTATTTGACAGAGACCACAAGTAGGCAGAGAGGCAGGCAGAGAGAGAGGAGGAAGCAGGCTCTCTGCTGAGCAGAGAGCCTGATGTGGGGCTTGATCCCAGGACCCTGGGATCATGACCTGAGCCGAAGGCAGTGGCTTAACCCACTGAGGCATAACCCAAGCGCCCCGGGTTCTCTAGCTTGAATCAAGCCTTCCCAGCCAAAACCACATGGAAGAGAAACGAGCCTTGCCTAAATTCCTGATCCACAGATCAAGAGCAGTGAAAAGGTTATGCTTAGAAGCTATGAAGTTTTAGGGTGGTTTGTTACATCGCAAGAGATAACTGAAACAGAGGATACTGTTTTCAAAATATGCACTCCTTTGAAATCCATGTGGGGGCAGCAGCATCTTTTTCTTTTCTTTTCTTTTAAGTAATCTCTACACCGAACTGGGGCTTGAACCCAGGACCCTGAGATTAAGAACGGCATACTATACCCACTATGCCAGCCAGGTGTCCCTTTTTAAAGAAAAAAAAAAAAAAAGATTTTTTTTTTTTAAGTGATCAGGAGGCAGCAGCATCTTAATGTGGGCAATTTGAGTTCAGAATTCCAGGCATAACTCAGAGCAAATCAGATAGAAGCGCATGTCTGGTACACTGACTCCCCTTTCCTTGAAATTCTGGGGTGAAGTAGGGTTGTTATTGTTAAAACTATGTAAGGTAAAAACAAAACAAAACAAAACTATGTAAGGTAGTCCTCACCTGGACACATGGAAAGATGCTTAAATTATCTGCTTTTGGAAGTTTTCATTTTTTTAAAAAAGATTATATTTGTTTATTTGACAGAGAGGGACAGACAGTGAGAAAGGGAATACAAGCAGGGGGAGTGGAAAAGGAAGAAGCCGGCTTCTCACTGAGCAGGGAGCCTGACATGGGGTTCAATCCCAGTACCCTGGGATCATGACCTGAGCTGAAGGCAGACATTCAATGACTGAGCCACTCAGGTACCCAGAAAGTTTTCATTTCGATAGTCTGTAAAGTTTTCACCAGCCTTCTCACATTAGTGTGATTTAAAAAATATATATATTATTTGTGGAAATGAAAACCAGAAATGTAAGTTAGAAATATTCTGGACTTTGTTATAAAACTGTTTTGCTTTTCTTTTCTTTTTTTTTTTTTTAAAGATTTTATTTATTCATTTGACACAGAGAGATCACAAGTAGGCAGAGAGGCAGGCAGAGAGAGAGAGAGGAGGAAGCAGGCTCCCCGCGGAGCAGAGAACCCGATGCGGGACTCGATCCCAGGACCCTGAGATCATGACCTGAGCCGAAGGCAGCGGCTTAACCCACTGAGCCACCCAGGCGCCCTGTTTTGCTTTTATTATGAAAATTTTTGTTTCATATTATGGGCCTTAATTTGTTACCAAGTTATCTTTTTTTTAGGAAAATGAACGTCTAAATCTATGCTAATGATATAGGATCATTCTATCAAGGTGAGCTCCAAATAAATATTGTGTCCCCTCTTTGACATAGTGAGTATACAGGAAAATGTAAGAGTTTACATTATAATTGGGGTATATGAAAAATTGAACTGAAATATAAAAAATTGGAGAAAAACACAAATTAGTAACAATTTTAGAACTATATTTTATGATGTGTGGTAACGGAAACACCTTCAGAAAAGAGACTGGCTTGTTTATTTTTATTTATTTAAAAGATTTTTATTTATTTATTTGATACACAGATAGAGATATCACAGGTAGGTAGAGCAACAGGCAGAGAGAGAGGGGGGAATCAGGCTTCCCGCTGAGCAGAGAGCCCTATGTGGGGCTCAATCCCAGGACCCTGAGAGCATGACTTGAACTGAAGGCAGAGGCTTAACCCACTGAGCCACCCAGGTGCCCGGAGACTGGCTTGTTTAAAAAGTGCCTCATTGAGATAGACTTGAGCTCAGATGAGAGAGATGGGCTGATTCATTTAGAAAATGTTTCTTGCGGGGCGCCTGGGTGGTTCAGTTGGTTGAGCATTTGCCTTTGCCTCAGGTCATAATCCCAGGCTCCTGGGATTGACCCCCACATGGAGGAGCCTGCTTCTCCCTCACCCTCTCCCTCTATACCCCCCTCAACCCTCTGTACTCATGCTCTATCGCTCTCTCTCCTTCTCAAATAAATAAATAACTTCTTTTAATTAAAAAAAGGAAGAAAGCATTTCTTGGTATCCTTTATATAAAACCTAACACTGTCTTTCTAGGATACTAATCACTTTCTAGTGCAGAAATTTTTGGCCTTAATCTTCATTTTTGACTCCTTTACAAACTATTTAGCTATTATTCATGCCATCTAGTATAGTGGAATAAAATAAATGAATAATAGGGGCACCTGGGTGGCTCAGTGGGTTAAACCTCTGCCTTCGGCTTGGGTCATGATCCCAGGGTCCTGGGATCTAGCCCTACATTGGGCTCGCTGCTCATTAGGGAGCCTGCTTCTCCCTCTCTGTCTGCCTACTTCTGCCTACTTGTGATTTCTTTCTCTCTCAAATAAATAAATAAAGAATCTTTTAAAAAATGAATAATAAATAAATAACTCCAAAGATTTAGTAAGGAATTAAAAGTACATGTATCATTTTATGGCCTTTCAGAGGTCCAGATGGTCTAGGCTAAAATTTATATTGAAGAGTTACCTGAAAACACTATACTAATATAACAAATATTATTCCATCCTTTTTTCCTGGTAAGATATGCTAGTTATTGAGGAAGAAAACAATTTTATGCACAGTTAATAATTAATATAGAAAGACTAGTTTGTATAAATATGGAAAATGGAAGAAAATGAGAAAGTATATGGATATGAGATCAGGTCTATCTTTTGCCCCTTATCCATCAGGCAAAGCATAGGGAATATAGTCAATAATATCTTAATAACATATGGTGACATACACTTATCATGGTGAGTCCTAAGGAATGTATGGACTTGTTGAATCACTATGGTGTACCTCTGAAACTAATATAACATTGTCAACCATACTTCAATAATAGATAAAAAAGTAAATAAGTTACCCATTTTTCACTTAATTTCACTTAATTTGTATATGGCTGGTTACCTATCCAACATAACTTCTCCCTTTTTTTCTCAGTTATAGAACTCTGTTCAGAGTTAAAAAATACTGAACTTCCCAGGTTTCCTTATAGTTAAGAATGGTCAGTGACATGTGAGTTAAAGTTACTTGGTATTGGCTCTAAGAATGCATACAAAGGATATAGATTCAACCGTCTTATTTCTTTTTTTCCTTCCCCCCCACCGTTCCCCCTCCCCCTGCTTGGAATATGGATCCAGTGTCTGGAGGTGAAGCAACAATCTCGCAACCACTGAGTACAGAAACTGAACGTTAAGGATGGAGAAGTTGGAAGTGAAAAGGAGATTGAGTTCTTAACTTTTTTTTTTTTTTTTTAAAGTAGCTAGAGCTGCTATTATCTATTTATGGACTTCATGTTATACAAGAAAAAAACTTCTATTTGCTGAAGCCACTGAGGTCAACCTTCTTTTATATGCAGCTGAACACAACACAAACTGAGGGTCTACATCTTTGACCTTTTTGATCTTTGGTCTGTGATTACAGCAGAAATAGCCCTCTTCCCACAGAATTTATGTTAATTTAGATCTTTTTTCCATGTTCCGTGGGATCAACAAGGAGATAGAACCATTTTAACAATTTGAACAAAGAAAATCTAAAGATTGTTAACCAATAAAAGGTATCTATTAAGAAGAATAAAGTGGTTTCTAAGAGGTGCAGAAGTAGCAACTGTCGGAAGAGCTACTACCCTTGGCTAAGGATGAGTGAACAGAAAGGAAGACCTTAGAAATTTAAAGAAGAGGGCATGGCTGTCACAGGACTGTATAGTCCCCCTGTGGTGAAGGAACTTGCTAGAGGCACCAGCCACAAGTGAACCAGGAAGACTGCTGAGGTCCACAAAACCAGGCTCCTCTTGGGAACCAATCCATGGGCTCCACACAGAATGAAAGAAAAGTCATTTCCTCCAGCTCTGGTCTCACAGGGTCTTTCCATGGCCCTCTTCTGGCAAAGCCTAACATTTTGCCAGTTGTCAAAGCAGAAATGCTTGCAGAGTCTAGCTCTAGAAATAACAAAGCAAAAGAATGGATTTATAGCTGAGAAGTCATAAGTTAATAAATGGCACAGATGGTAAGATTCTCAGGGGTTAGGTCTAATTCACATTTAGGTCTTCTACAGCACCTAACAGAGTGTTAAACATAGTAGTCACTCAATATATTTTTACTCAATAATATATAAGGGGCTCAGTATATACAAAATAATTTGCAATGTTTTTTTGTTCTCTTCTTTTGACTAAGATATATTCTCTTTGGCTCTTTGGGCAAATTAGAATGACCTCTAGAATGCCTTTTTCTTTTTCTTTCTTTTTTTTTTTAAGAAATGTCCATTTTTTTTTTTTAAAGATTTTATTATTTATTTATTTATTTGACAGACAGAAATCACAAGTAGGCAGAGAGGCAGGCAGAGAGAGAGGAGAAAGCAGGCTCCCTGCTGAGCAGAGAGCCTGATGCGGGGCTCAGATCCCAGGACCCTGAGATCATGACCTGAGCTGAAGGCAGAGGCTTTAATCCACTGAGCCACCCAGGTGCCCCTAGAATGCCTTTTTCTTTCGAGTATTGCACAATTCAAACTAAGAGAAAATTAGGAACATTTTTTGGTTTGTGACTTGAGTTTGTTCAAACACATTTGTGTGCTTATGAAGGATCCTGGGTTTATACCCTCATGTGCTTAATGAATTCATTGAAAAACCAAAACATTAGAGCCCTCTTTTGATCCCTTCTCTGAGACAACGTAATTTTGCAGGAAAGGTTCATCAACTGGAGCAGCCCCAAGTTGGAGCTGTGAGGGAGGCAATGTCTGCAGTTCTCCTTTCACTTCTTTTTTCAAGGCCTTTGGTCCATCCTGAGCCACTTGCTCTTTCTGTAGGTACCTGGTATCTTCATGGTGACTACTGACCCTGCATGTTTCCCCATGGTGCACCTACTGAAGCCATCTCTCTCCCAGCAGAGTCCAGCTTCTGAACTCTTACCCATGTAAGAGTTCTCTTAGTGTTGCTTCTGCAGCACATCTCTATAACGGCACTATAATAACAGAAGATTAACAGGGTCCCTGTGCAAGGCCAACACACAGACTCAGACATTCAGTAGTTTTATACTATGCTACCATTTACCTCCGAAGGTGGGTGGGGGTGGTGGATGTTAACCTATCTAAGAAATGGAAGGAGGGGCACCTGGGTGGTTCAGTTGGTTAAGAGTCTGCCTGTAGCTCAGGTCATGATTCCAGGGTCTTGGGATCGAGTCCCACATCGGGCTCCTTTCTCAGCGGGGAACCTGCTTCTCCCACTGTCTGCCCCTCCCCCTGCTTGAGCTCTCTCTCTCTCAAGTAAATAAATAAATAAAATCTTAAAAAAAAAAGAAAAAAAAATGGTGGGGCACCTGAGTGTCTCAGTGGGTTAAGCCTCTGCTTTCAGCTCAGGTCATGATCTCAGGGTCCTGGAATCGAGCCCTGTGTTGGGCTTTCTGTTCAGCAGTGGAGCCTGCTTCCCACCTCTCTTTCTCTGCCTGCCTTTCTGCGTACTTGTGATCTCTGTCAAATAAATAAATAAAATCTTAAAAAAAAAAAAGAAATGGAAGGAATTACAAATGTATTTCCTGTATTTAAAAACTAGAGGGTTCATAGATTGTTACCCATGGGAAAAGAAACAGGCTGGAGGGAATAAAAATAGAAGCTAGACTTCTTTGAATATACTTCACTTTTGGAAAGATGCAAACCATTTATGAAAGCAATTTAAAAAATTTTTTTAAAAAAATCCCTAAAAAGGGAAAGTAAATGAAACAAATGAATTTAATTGCATCTACTGGTATCATAACTACACCGGGTAGATTCAGAGACTTTCTATAGGTGGATAAAAAGATAGCTCCTTCATCACCCTGCTTCATGTGCACTGGTCTCTTTGCTGTTCCTCCAACATGCCAACCATATTCCACCTCACAGAGCTGCACATTTGTTCCTTCAGCTTGGACCACCTTTCTGCTAGGTAGTCATTTGGGTTACAACTGCACTTCGTTTAAATCTTTGCTCAAGTATCTTCTTAAGAGAGGCCTTCTGGGGTGCCTGGGTGGCTCAGTGGGGTTAAGCCTCTGCCTTCGGCTCAGGTCATGATCCCAGGGTTCTGGGATAGAGCCCCGCGTCAGGCTCTCTGCTCAGCAGGGAGCCTGCTTCCCCCCTTCTCTCTGCCTGCCTCTCTGCCTACTACTTGTGATCTCTGTCTGTCAAATAAATAAAACCTTAAAAAAACAAAAAATACCTGAAAGTGACATAATGCCTTACAATCACATACAATAAACGCCATCCAAGATATAAATAAGGTATACATACATGCACACACACACAGTGCTTTAAAGCAAGGATAGCTTGGGGCATCTGGGCGCCTCAGTTGTTTAAGCGCCCAACTGGTGATTTTGGCTCTGGTCATGATCTCATGGGTTGGGATATTGAGCCCTGGGCTCAGCAGAAAGTCTGCTTGAGATTCTCTCCCTCTACTCCTCCCCGCACTCACACTTGCACTCTCTCTCTAAAATATGTAAGTAAATTCTTTTTAAAAATAAAAAATAAAACATGGATAGCTTTCCACAGACAGATTAAAGTTCAAGTATAATTTTAAAAAGCATTATGTAAGGCTACATCCAAGCCCATCACTGAGAACTGAAATTCAGCATTTAATAATGCTTCCTTGGGGCACCTGGCTGGCTCAGTCAGTAGAGCATACAACTCTTCATCTTGGGACTGTAGGTTCAAGTTCCATGTTAAGTGTAGAGAACTTAAAAATAAAATCTTTTAAAAATAGTAATTATGTTGGGACACCTGGGTGCCTCCGTTGGTTCAGCATCCGCCTTTGGTTCAGGTCATGATCCCAAGGTACTGGGATCCGGTACCACATCGGGCTCCTTGCTTGGCAAGGAACCTGCTTCTGCCTCTGCCTGCTGCTTCCCCTGCTGGTGTGATCTCTCTCTCTAACAAATGAATAAATAAAATCTTTTAAAAATATTAATAATAATGCTTCCCTTCAGCTTAATTAATTCAAGTACCACAGAGGGGATAATGTATAAATTTTATCAATGATTGTGAATTATTAAAACGTTCCTAATGTACTGGTTTTAAAATATTAAAGTAATTCACACGAATGGTAACCTATCAAATAATACAGTGGTATGTGACTAAAAAGTTAACAGTCTCTCCCTTCTCCATCCACTCTGCTCAGAATTTACTGAGTGTCTATTAATGGGCCAAGCATATTCTAGACTCTGTGTGTGCAGCAATAAACAAAACAAAGTCCTTGCCACCATGAACTTACAGTCTAATGAGAGAGTCTAATTATTTACCAAACAAATAACGGCAGGTAGCTAAAAGTGTTAGGGAGATATAAAAAGATATGTAAGGGATTCAGGAAGGCCTCTTTTTTATTTTTTAAAGATTTTATTTCTATTTATTTATTTATTTATTTTACATGGAAGTGTATGAATATAGTTTAAAATCTTCTTTAATAAAAACTTGTATCTTCTTTTTTAATAAATAGTGCTAGGAAAATTGAATAACTACATGCAAAATAGTTGGACTCTTAACCTTATATCATATATAAAAATTTAAAAAATAAAAAAAATATTTTTCCATAGTCATTTTCACCCCTATTTTTAAAGACAATCAATTATAATTATATGTCCTTCAAGAAGTTAAATCCATCTATATTCAACAGACCTGGATATTCAGCTTATGGGTGAGAGATAAGAAGTTTCACAACACTAACAAAATGGGAGGACTCTTGCTTATCAAACTTTTCTGCTATTCTAGACCTAGTGAGGTTTTTAAGGGCCATATTCCCAGCCTTAGTGCCATGTGATAGTGTCTTACATGGTAGAAGTACACCATGCTAAGTAATACTTTATTTTCTTTTTACTTTTGAATTATCATGACTCTGTGGAGCATGGTAAGACCCACTTCAGAGTTCTGTCCTCCAAAACAGAAAATAATTAATTAGTGTTAGAGGTAGTTTGTTACAGCAACCGTAGGAAACTAATATAGTCAGATTCTTGTCTGATTCCAGGCACAGGTTATCAATTCTGGAGAGACAAATCAAAGATGGGGTGGGGACTTAATTTTGGAATTCAGGCAGCTGAACTGCCTGGGATTGTAGGGGAAGGGTCATTAATTATAGATCTTAGTTTAGAACAAGGCCAGGGAGATGAGCATAAGGGGTGTGCTCTGACAGATGATGGCATGATCTCTGAGAGCACAGAAGGTATACCAGCTAGCTGGCTAGGTCATAGGACCAGGCCCATCCTGAGCACCCAAAATTTGGGAGGATAAGAAAAGAGCCAGGTATCCAAGAAATGGACAGAATTGTATCAGATGAAAGACTGGTATCTCTAGGCAGGCAAGGAAGTTGGTATATAATGTTGCTGAGATGCTGTGGAGCATAAAGTAACAGAACACTTTAGAAACCACACTGACTTTTAGAAGAGCCAGGAATTTCTCTCCTGATTGGCTTCCACGTTGCTCTTAGGGTATATAAAACCCTGTAGGAAGAGGGCAGCTAGAAGAGAGTCATTAATGATAGGGTGTTGGCCAGAACGGGAAAAGAGGGAGGGCCAGGAAATGTGAGGAGGCAGTGTCAGTCCAATTGTATGTTAGTTTCACTGATAGCTTCCTAGAGGGAAAAAGTCACAAACTTCTGTATTTACACCTCTTGACCATTCAAGGGTCTTGTCCAGGAACTTCATGAGCAGCAAGCCGACGTGTAGTCCTCTCTTTCCTTCCCCCACTGTCTTGCTAGTATGAGTCTACTCTTATCTAGTCTGCTTGTCTTCATCTCTTCTTCAGATTCATGTGTCATTCATTCAACAAACATTTTATTCATTCATTAAACACAATTGTGAGACTGTTTTCCAAAGATATTTCTTTGGTGAAAACCCTAGAATAAAATACTAATTAATGTAAAATTAAAAACCTGTCTCCCACCTCCACCCCCCTATTCCCCAGTCTTCTTGCCAGTCGGCTACTAAAACCCTTTGGTCTGGCTCAAATTGTCTACTTCCCAGCCTTCAAAAACCATCACATAAAATCCTCTTTGTACCTCTGGTTGCTTTGCTCTGGCAAAGCTCACAGAGACCTCTGAGGTCTTCATTTACATTCTATGTATATCAGCAAAATATATGCTATCCAAATACAGCTGGAGCCTAAAAACAAAATAAATCAGGGTGAGAGGTTGTGGGGTAGGTGGAAGGTTAAGATTAAGACCAAGCCTTCTTAACTGTCTCTATATGCTATTGCTACTGCCAGATTATCCAGACAAAACAGCATTACCCTCGAGGTATGCTAATTCCTTCCCATGTTGCAATTCTGCTTCTGTGTTCTTTTATTTAATTTGGATCTTTAGCTTGCCAGAATATCAACCCTTGGCCTACTCATCCCATGCTTCAACATCCAATGAACTTTCTCTTAAAGACACACAGGAAAAATACCACACTAGAACTACATTTTAAAAGTTATATAAGTAATATATGAATATAGGCTTATAAATAATCTAAATAATATCAAATTATATAGAGCAAAAACTGTAGCTCTTGTATATTGTCCTCCCCCAATTATTTTCTTTCCCAGAAGGAATCATAACAAACAATATAGTATAGGGGTGCCTGGCTGGCTCAGCTGGTAGAACATGTGATTCTTGATCTGAGAGTCATGAGTTTGAGCCCCACATTGGGTGTGGAGCCTACTTCAAAAAAAAAAAAAAAAAAAAAAGAGTATAGTGTATGTCTTGCCAGATCTTTCACTACATTTTTTACATGGAAGTGTATGAATATAGTTTAAAATCTTCTTTAATAAAAACTTGTATCTTCTTTCTTTTTTTTTTTAACTTTTTTATTTTTTTATAAACATGTATTTTTATCCCCAGGGGTACAGGTCTGTGAATCGCCAGGTTTACACACTTCACAGCACTCATCAAAGCACATACCCTCCCCAATGTCCATAACCCCAACCCCCCTTCTCCCAACCCCCCTCCCCCCAGAAACCCTCAGTTCGTTTTGTAAGATTAAGAGTCACTTATGGTTTGTCTCCCTCCCAATCCCATCTTGTTTCATTGATTCTTCTCCTACCCACTTAAGCCCCCATGTTGCATCACCACTTCCTCATATCAGGGAGATCATATGATAGTTGTCTTTCTCCGCTTGACTTATTTCGCTAAGCATGATACGCTCTAGTTCCATCCATGTTGTCGCAAATGGCAAGATTTCATTTCTTTTGATGGCTGCATAGTATTCCATTGTGTATATATACCACATCTTCTTTATCCATTCATCTGTTGATGGACATCTAGGTTCTTTCCATAGTTTGGCTATTGTGGACATTGCTGCTATAAACATTCGGGTGCACGTGCCCCTTTGGATCACTATGTTTGTATCTTTAGGGTAAATACCCAGTAGTGCAATTGCTGGGTCATAGGGCAGTTCTATTTTCAACATTTTGAGGAACCTCCATGCTGTTTTCCAGAGTGGTTGCACCAGCTTGCATTCCCACCAACAGTGTAGGAGGGTTCCCCTTTCTCTGCATCCTCGCCAGCATCTGTCATTTCCTGACTTGTTGATTTTAGCCATTCTGACTGGTGTGAGGTGATATCTCATTGTGGTTTTGATTTGTTCTTAACAAATAGTGCTAGGAAAATTGAATAACTACATGCAAAATAGTTGGACTCTTAACCTTATATCATATATAAAAATTAACTCAAAGTGGATTGAAGACCTAAATATAAGATCTAAAACTATAAAACTTTTAGGAGAAAACATAAGGGTAAATCTTTATGACATTGGGTTTGGCAATGATTTCTTGGATATGACACCAAAAGCACAGGCAATAAAAGAAAAAATAGATAAATTGGACTTGATCAAAATTAAAAATTTTGTGCGTTAAAGGACAATGTCAAGAGAGTGAAAAGATACCCCACAGAATGGAAGAAAATATTTACAAATCACACATTTGGTAAGGAATTAATATCCAGAATATGTAAAGAACTCTTACAACTACACAATGAAAAACCCGAACAACCCAATTAAAAAATGGACAAAGAAATTGACATTTCTCCAAACAAGATATAAAAATGGTCAATAAGCACATGAAAAGACACGCAACATCACCAGTCATGAGGGAAATGCAAACAAATGAGATACTATTTTATACCCATTAGAACAGCTATTATTTTAAAAAGGGAAAATAACAACTGTTGGTGAAGATGTAGAAAAACCAGACTCCTTGCGCATTGTTGGTAGGAAAGTCACCTGGTGTAGCTACTATTGAAGACAGTGTAATGGATCCTCAAAAAGTTAAACATAGAATTACTGTATGATCAGCAATTCCACTTCTAGGTATATGCTCAAAAGAATTGAAAGAAGGTACTTAGGCAGACACTTGTACACTAGTGTTCACAGCAGACACTTGTACAGACACAGGCAGAGACTTGTACACTAGTGTTCACAGAAGCATTACTGACCATAGCCAAAGGAGGAAACAATGCAAATATCCACCAATAAATGAATGGTTAAGCAAAATGCAGTATATACATGCAAGGGAATATTTTTCAGGCTTAAGACCGAATGGAATTCTGATACATGCTATAACATGGATGAATCTTGGAAACATGCTAAGTGAAATAATGCAAAAGGATAAATATTATATGATTCTACTTATATGCTTTTTTTTTTTTAACATTTTATCTGTTTAAGAGAGAGAGCAAGAGTGAGAGAGATCACAGAGGGAGAGGGAGAAGCAGACCCTCTGATGAGCGAGAGCCTGACTCAGGGCTCAATCCCAGGACCCTGGGATCATGACCTGCACTGAAGGCAGATGTTTAGCCAACTGAGCCACCCAGGCAACCATATACTGTATTTAGTATAGACAAATGTATAGAAACAGAAAATAGAATAGAGACTACCAGAAGCTGAGGGGAGGGGAAATGGGGAATTATCATTTAATGGGTACAGAGTTTCTGTTTGGGATGCTGAAAAAGTTCTGGAAATGGATAGTGATGATGGCTGCACATGTGAATCTACTTACAGCTACTTAAAAATGATTAAAATAGGAGCACAGGGGTGGCTCAGTCGGTTAAGTGTCTGCCTTTGGCACAGGTCATGATCCTGGGATCCTGGGATAGAGCAGGGAGCCTGCTCCTCCCTCTTCTTCTATCCCTCCTCCCCCCACTCGTGCTCTTTCTCTCTCTCAAATAAATAAATAAAATCCTTATAAAATGATTAAAATGGTAAATTACATATATATCTTTCCAAAATAAAAAACAAACAGGTTGTACTTTGATTTTTCGATGAATGTATGTATCAGTAGTATTTTGATTTCAGTAAACACATAGCTACTTCAATCTTAAAAGTCATGTTTAAAGTTTTGTAATAGAAATTTTAAACACATTCTTAAGTAAAGAAAATGGTATATTGATTCCTACCCATCACCCAGCTTCAACAGTTATCAGCACATGGTCAGTTTCATTTCTTCTGTTCTTCCTCTCAACCACTTCTTTCCCCATCTGTTCCATGTTATTTTGAAACAAATTTCAGAAGTCATAACATTTAAATTATGAATGTTTAAATATGAGTTTCTATAAGGACTCTTTCCTGAAAAATAGAGGCACAATGCCATTATCGTACCTAAAGTATTGAACAATAATATCTTAATATCACCAAATACGCAGTCAGTGTTCAGATATCCCTGATTGTCTCATAATATTAACATTTGGTTGGCTTAATTGAAGAATCTATACAAGTTCTATGCATTGTAATTAGCTATACTATGTCTTTTAAGTCTGTTTCTCTTCTTTTAAATTTATTAGTTGAAGAAACTTGGTTGTTTATTACATGGAATTTTCCACATTATGGATTTTGCTAATTTTATCCTCATAGTGTCATTTAGCATGTTTCTTGCAAATTGGTAGATGTATCTAGAGGCTTGGTCAGCTCTTTTTCTTCTTAAAATAGCCTTTACAGGTGGTGTTAGGTACTTCCTATGTTCATCATTTAGGAGATACATAATGTCTGGCTGTCTTTTTTCTTTTTTAATTAATTAATTAATTTTTTATTATGTTATGTTAGTCACCCTACATTACATCATTAGTTTTTGATGTAGTGCTTCATGATTCATTGTTCGCATATAACACCCAGTGCTCCATGCAACACATGCCCTCCTTAATACCCATCACCAGGCTAACCCATATCCACCCCCGAAACCCTCAGTTTGTTTCCCAGACTCCATAGTCTCTCATGGTTCATCTCCTCTTTTGTTTCCCCTACTTCATTTTCCCCTTCATTCTCCAGTGTCCTCTGTGCTATTCTTTATGTTCCACAAATAAGTGAAACTCTATGATAATTGACTTTCTCGGCTTGGCTTATTTCACTTAGTATAATCTCCTCCAGTCCCGTTCAGGTTGATGCAAAAGTTGGGTATTTATCCTTTCTGATGGCTGAGAAATATGCCATTGTATATATAGACCACATTTTCTTTACCCATTCTTGTGTTGAAGGGCATCTCAGCTCTTTCCACAGTTTGGCTATTTGTGGACATTGCTGCTATGAACATTGCAGTGCATATGGCCCTTCTTTTCACTGCATCTGTATCTTTGGGGTAAACACCCAGTAGTGCAATTATTAGAACTCATACAGCAATTCAGTAATGTGGCAGGATACAAAATCAATGCACAGAAACCAGTTGCTTTCTTATACACTAACAATGAAACTGTAGAAAGAGAAATTAGAGAATCAATTCCATTTATAATAGCATCAAAACCCATAAGATAACTTGGAATAAACCTACCCAAAGAGGTTAAGGATCTATACTCTAGAAACTTCAAAGCACTCATCAAAGAAATCAAAGAAGACACAAAAAGATGGAAAAACATTTCATGCTCTTGGATCAGAAGAATAAACATCGGCTGTCTTTTTTCTGATATTAAAATTGATCAGTGAGGTCAGCTTGATTTATCTATTATAAAGTTCCCCATCAGCTTTTTTTTTTTTTTTAAGATTTTATTTATTTATTTGACAGAGATCACAAGCAGGCAGAGAGGGAGATAGAAACAGAGAGACAAAGAGAGAAAGAGAGAGAGGAGGAAGCAGGCTCCCCATGGGGCAGAGAGCCCGATGCAGGGCTTGATTCCAGGACCCTGGGATCATGACCTGAGCCGAAGGCAGAGGCTTTAACCTCTGAGCCACCCAGGCGCCACCCCCCCCATCAGCTTTTTACTTGATAATTTTAGCAGTCATTGATGATTATTTCTGAGCTCTGTTATTTGTTAGGATTGAAGTACAGCAATAATCTTTTTCTATCATTTCTTATTCATTTAGTAGCTGGAATTATTCTACAAAGAAGAACTTTCCCATATCATCTATTTTTGTCACCTTATATCATGGTTAGGACAGAAAAGACAGAATAAATAGTTGATTCTTTCTCTTTATTTACAGGTTTCAGAATAATGAATTATATATAATTTAAACGATCAGGAAATGAATACCAAGTGATTTATCCTGTAAATTAAGAGTGAGTGATGTGTCTTTAAGGAAATTTGAATGATTTTCTGTCTTTGAAAGAAGTCTGGACTAGGTGATTTCCAAGGTCCTTTTGAACTCTTATAGGCCATAATTTTTCTTCCTCATGTAAAACATTTATACCTTAATTCTCAATTTCAAAAAGAACTAGTTAATATAGTCCAGTGATCTTTAGAGAGTAGATATTCCTTTAACATGTAGCATAATTTGCCAAATAATTTGCAATAATTTTGTGGATTTGTATCAAACTACTATATAGTTACCAGATTTTTTTTTTTTTTCCAAGAGGGAGAGAGAGAGAGGGATGAGAGGAGGGACAGAAGGGGGAGAGGGAGAAAGAGAGAATCTTAAGCAAGCTCCATGCTCAGCACCAAGCCTGACTGGGGCTCAATGTCATGACCCTGAGATCATGACCCTGAGACCATGACCTGAGGTGAAATCAAGAGTCAGATGCTTAAATGACTGAACCACCCAGGTGCCCCTACCAGTTATTTTTTGAGAGAACTACTTCACTATCTTCTCAATATTTTAAAAAAGATTTTATTTATTTATTTGAGAGAGAGAGGAAGAGAGAACATGAGCAGGGGGCTGTGGGGATAAGGGGAGGAGGAGAAGCAGACTCCCCATTGAGCAGGGAACCTGATGCGGGGCTCGATCCCCGGACCCTGGGATCATGACCTGAACCAAAGGCAGAAGCTTAACCAACTGAGCCACACCAACATGCCCTTCTCAAAAATTTTCTTTTTTTTTTTAAGATTTTATTTATTTATTTGACAGAGAGAAATCACAAGTAGTTGGAGAGGCAGGCAGAGAGAGAGAGAGGGAAGCAGGCTCCTTGCTGAGCAGAGAGCCCAATGTGGGACTTGATCCCAGGACCCTGAGATCATGACGTGAGCTGAAGGCAGCGACTTAACCCACTGAGCCACCCAGGCGCCCCTTCTCAAAATTTTATATAGAAAATTTTAAGCTAAATTTAAATTTAAACTTTTTGTCCCGATTCACTGATTTTTACCATTTTCTATACTTTTCTGTCTGTAGATACTCACACATACACACGCAGAGCGTTATGTGTAGAGCTACCTATATTCATGGACATCTATCTGTACACACATACACACAGACGTATTACACATTTTTTCTAAACCATTTGAGAGTAGGTTACACGTTACATGCATCATGCCCCTTAATTTTTCTATGTGTATTTCTTTTTTTTTTTTAAAGATTTTATTTATTTATTTGACAGAGAGAAATTATAAGTACACTGAGAGGCAGGCAGAGAGAGAAGGAAGCAGGCTCCCTGCTGAGCAGAGAGCCCGATGCGGGACTCGATCCCAGGACCCTGAGATCATGACCTGAGCCGAAGGCAGCAGCTTAACCCACTGAGCCACCCAGGCGCCCTCTATGTGTATTTCTTAAGAGCAAGACGATGGATGCTCTATATACAAATACTGAATCATGTTATACACCTGAAGCTAATATAAGATTATATGTCAATTATACAACCATGAAAATAGATTCTCTTATATAATTAGAGTTTATTTACCAATTTCAACTCTTATAAAGTGTTTCTATTCAATCTACAGTCTCAAACCAATTTCATCAGTTGTCCTAGTAAGATCTTTATAGAGTTTTCTCCCTCTAATACAGGATCCAGTCCAAAATTGCACATTGAATTTAGTTGTTGTGTCTCATAGCCTGTTATAATCTAGAACATTTCCTTAGCCCTTTTTTGTCTGTTACAACATGGACAGTTTTGAGAAATACAGGTCAACCTCACCCTTTTTCACTGCCATAATCATACACATTGTTCAGTTCTCAACCGTAAGTCACAAATTACTGTTTTAAGCAAGAGATGAATTTAATCAAAAAGGTATTGGGGAGCTCCTAGAATTTCAAATAATCTCAATAAAAATATTTTATTTTGCATATGTAAATCAAACAATATTGTTTATAAGAAAAAAATGATAAATGATACTTTATTAAGGACTTAATGTGCCAGACACTGTCCTTATCACATTACATGTATTGTCTTATCTAAAACACAGCTTTATTAGGGAGGTACTCTCTCAAATACTCTTAATTCCCATTTTAATAATGAGACAATTGTGGATTATAAATGTGAAGTGGGTTGCTGATGATACACAATTCATTAGGGGCTAAGAGTTCAAAGTGAAGTTTTGTCTGACACTAAAGTCCACACTTTTTCTGTTCCACATTTTTAAATGGCAGCATAACTTGAAAACTTTCCTATAAGATATTTGCTCAAAAATAAACGATTTGTGATAATCTGAATCATTAAGTATTGCTGCAGCTGAAATATGTAATAAGAGATGGATGCTGAAAACCATACCTACAATAGTAGCTTTCTTCACCTTTAAAAATATTTCACAGTCACAAACTAATGTGGAAGGAGCTGACCAGAAAATCCTCAGCATGCACATCAAA
Source organism: Mustela erminea (assembly GCF_009829155.1). Classification (NCBI taxonomy): domain Eukaryota; kingdom Metazoa; phylum Chordata; class Mammalia; order Carnivora; family Mustelidae; genus Mustela; species Mustela erminea. The sequence goes on from NC_045621.1 coordinate 70,340,752, forward strand.
GTGTACCCACTTGGGGGCACCCACAATGCAGCGTTTCTGCCTGTTTCCCTGCCCAGAAGCTTCAAGCCCTGCAGAGCTTGGAGTTGAGCCAGCTGATGAATTTCGTCTGCTCTCCAGGACTCAGCCAGCCAGATCTGATGTCTCAAGAAATAGCCTTCTTTATCTCCAAGTTTGGAGATATCTTACTTACCATGTTGCCTGCACAGTAAACGATTATGTGCTATTGAAAACATTAATAATTAGGGCACTTGCTATAGGCCAAATGTGCCAGATAGGTTATAAGATTTAATAACCAAGAACTAAAAATAATTTGCTGATTGAAAATGATATATTTGGGGCACCTGGGTGGCTCAGCGGGTTAGCCTCCGTCTTGGGCTCAGGTCATGATCTCAGGGTCCTGGAATTGAGCCCTGCATTGGGCTCTCTGCTCAGCAGAGAGCCTGCTAACCCCCACCCCGCCCCGCCCCCCCTTAGTCTGCCTCTCTGGCTACTTGTGATCTCTGTCTGTCAAATAAATAAAATCCTTTTTTTTTTAAGATTTTATTTATTTATTTGACAGAGATTACAAATAGGCAGAGAGGCAGGCAGAGAGGAGGAAGCAGGCTCCCTGCTGAGCAGAGAGCCTGATATGGGGCTTGATCCCAGGACCCTGGAATCATGACCCGAGCTGAAGGCAGAGGCTATAACCCACTGAGCCACCCAGGCGCCCCAAATAAAATCTTTAAAAAAATTTTTTGTCTAAAAAAGTTTTTTAAAAAAAGCTTATTTGTTTTTATAATTTTTTAAAAAATATTTGTCTAAAAAAGTTTTTGAATTATTGCTATGCCAAAATTAGGAACATAATAATAATGAGCAGGGGTAAAAAAATGTGCCACAAAAATCAAACTAAGTATTTTAACTTGATCTTGCATGTGTACTCACCTAGGGCGGGCTCTCTGATGTGGGTATGACTGGTGATCTCTAGAGCAAGGGAGGCCTCTGCTGGTATTGCTGATGTAATCTCTAGGTCAGTCATGTGGCCTGTAGCTGCATCACGTAGTAGAGATGTCCCTGAAATAGACACCAGAGATGTCACTGACCCAGATGCAGTTGCTGTGATTCAGCCTGGAAGTGGTTATTACTCTAGAGCATAACGAAAGAAAGTATAGAAAATGAGGTTGTACTGGACATGGCTGTCACAGTGTCTTTTATGCCTATCACCTCTGCCAAAGAGGGAGTTGAAAGTGGCTGTGTTCTGTCCCAGATAAGTCTGTTTCCCATATGTATTAGGAAAGAGCCACTATAAACTGAGAACAGCTGTGGGGTGGCCTGGCTCAAAAAGCTCTCTCCGATGAAGAACAATCAGACTAATCACAGGCTTACTCACGGGAACCTCATCTGGGAAACAAAATGTGAGGTGGGTATCAAAAGGAACTGATAAGAAAGGATTATGGGGTATAATGTAGAATAGAGGCCAAGGTCAAATGTGGGTAGAAGGAAGGCGCACCGTGAAGAAAGTGAGGCAATAATGAAGCAGCAGCCTCGAGAAGTAGAAAAGAGAAGGATCCAGGTTTTAGTGCCAGGAGTAGCAAGACATGTGAGGGGAAACAGGGGAGGGGGAGGCTGAGGCATGTTTGTGAGGGAGCACTTGAGAGAAGAGTCCTAGCTCTTGCCTCTGAGGGCCCTTGGGTTTCTGTTCCAGTCGGGTCCCTGTTCACTGATTACTCGGTGATCTTGGACCCATTCTGACTCTTACGGTAAATAGCTATTAATTATGGAAGCTTGAGGGAATATTTGTGCCCCTGCAACCAAACTGACCAGAATAGGAATAATATGAGAATAATAGTGCTGCTTTGAGTCTTAAAAAATTGTGGTAAAATATACATAACATAAAATTTACTGCTTTAACCGTTTTTGAGTGTAGAGTAAGGAGAATTAAGAACGTTTGCATTGTTGTGCAACTATCACCACTATCCATCTCGAAAACTTTATCATCTTCCTAATTCTATACCCATTTTTTTTTTTTTAAACTAAGCTCTATGCCAATGTGGGGCTTGAGCTCACAACCCTAAGATCAAGAGTCCCATGTTCTATTGACTGAACCAGCCAGGCACCCCGTATCCATTAAAAAAATAACTGCCCACCATCCCATCTTTGCAGCTCTTGGTGGCCACTATTCTACCTTCTGTCTGTATGAATGTGTGCAGAGTTCTTTTTTTTTTTTTGAATGACTAGTATTAGTGTTAAATGATTAGAATATTATTTATATAGCAAACCTGTAAATGACAAAATGATTGTCCAGAGTTTTGGGAGAGCTAGCCTGGAAAGTGTAAACTATTTATAGTGTGTAATCAGTCAACAGCCTGAGGAACACAAACCAGATGGGAAGACAAACTCGAGTGGGAGGTTCCCAAGGGGGTCTGAGATGTTGAGCTGTGGTCTTTTGCCATATTCTGGCAAAGGGGTTGCTATGTTTAGAGGAATACTTCCTTCATATATGAAGGAAAATGACCCTGTCTGTGGGGGGAAAGACAAAGATCTGGAAAGAAACAAAGCCAAGACAATTGTCAGTTCAGTTCTGTCATGTGCATATGGCTAAAATAGAATTATTGTAGCACTGTGACCCCTGAAACTTAATACTTTGGAAACATCCTTCTAAGAGGCTTCAAAGCATTGTAGAATATATAAGTTGCCACTGGTCATTCATCCTGGACCCTTAACAGTGGGTCTATGAGGAGATGAGAGTAAGCTTAAGCTTTTAAGGGTTTGGGGGACTGGCCTGCCCAGTTTCCAAGGAAGCTGGGCTGGAAGTCCAAATCACAAAATCTAAGTTAAGGCATTAGATAAGGTGAGCCGGGATCCTATAGTAAGAGTCTCTGAGCAGTAGCTATACTGGTGAAACTCAAATGGGTGAAACAATTTTGGTTCAGGTGAAAACAGGATGCCAGAGAGCATGTGGGGATCAGGGACATGGTCCAGACCCTGCGAAAAAAATAGATTGACCACAACTGGGTGGATTCATAGAGTCCAGGCCAAACAAATGCATTCAAGGGAGATCTGGACCACTGAATAAACCAGAACTGGTGTCCAAAGCCCATTTCTACCAACTGAATTTCTATGACAGGAATTTATGTGGAGGCTGAGTTTGTCCCTTTTAGGCAAGACTGATGAGCAGAAAGAGAGGCAGCACCTAAACATAGCCATGTTAGTCTCTCTTTAGCATTCCAGTGGTCTGGAACAAAGCCAGAAGGTTGAACATACTAACTTCCCAACTCTGGGCTTGAGCATGCAAGAACAGGGAATGTTACAACCAGTGTTTTGCTGGAGAGTCTGGAAAAGTTCCATGGCTTTTTGTCCAAACCCCTCTTTCAGATCATTCCAAGTAAGGCTAAGTGGGCATTATTCTGAGAAAATGCAACTCCCCTGTTTCAAGACTGAACGTGGGACTATGTTTGTTTATATGTATGTATGTTTGCTCAGGGAACTCAGGCTGAAAGCTGACCTGGAAGACAGTGTTGTGGCACTTATGCTGGATTCCATGTTACTCTACATACTTGGAGTATCCCTGATACATGCCATTCAGATCCTCTTTTTTTTTTTTTTTTAAAGATTTTATTTATTTATTTGACAGAGAGAAAGATCACAAGTAGGCAGAGAGGCAGGCAGAGAGAGGGGGAAGCAGACTCCCTGCTGAGCAGAGAGCCTGATGCGGGGCTCTATCCCAGGACCCTGAGATCATGACCTGAGCCGAAGGTAAAGGCTTAACCCACCGAGCCACCCAGGCGCCCGCAGATCCTCTTTTAATGGAACTTATTAGCCCAGCTGTTAGGAGTGTCCTCAGCAGACAACCTTCAGTTGTCATCCCCTTCAGCAATAACCTTACAAGGACAATGGCCTTGCCCAGGGTTATACCCTTTCCAGGGAAGCCCATGTCCAGTGATTGATTAATGAGGAATATAATGACATTGACATCTCAGCTCAACTTGAGACAACTTTGAAGGACCATTCTAGCTCCAACGCTTCCACAGAGTCAGCTGAGGCAGCTTGATCCCTGCCTAATTTTGCTCCTATCTCCAGTGGTTTGAATGTGTCTCCCCCAAATTCATATGTTGAAATCCTAAACCCCAAAGATGTTGATGTCTGTAGGGGGTATTCAGGAGGTGACTAGGTCATGATGGTAAAGGCATCCACAGATATTCATCTGAAGGGTATTCCTTTGTAATACCCTTTGTAATGCCATGGGCCTGCTCATTCTTAGTTCTTGTTCTTATGTCTCCTGGATGACTTATGGCCCAGTCGTCATGCCAGGGCCTAACTGGTCCTATTCTAACTTTCTTCTTAAATGTGGGTGCTACTGCCATTTTGATTTGCATTCATTTGAGGAAATGTAGCAACACTGGCTAAATGCTAGTAGCATTCTTTTTTTTTTTTTTTTTAAAGATTTTATTTATTTATTTGACACAGAGAAAGATCACAAGTAGACAGAGAGACAGGCAGAGAGAGAGGAGGAAGCAGGCTCCCTGATGAGCAGAGAGCCCAATGCGGGGCTTGATCCTAAGACCCTGAGATCATGACCTGAGCCAAAGGCAGAGGCTTAACCCACTGAGCCCCCAGAAGTCCCAATGCTAGTAGCATTCTTGAACTATGTACAGCCAGAAATGTTTCCAAATACTTCCAAACACCTTCTAGCTTGTTGAGACACCTGAATTAAGAACCACCAAGTCAGAAAACCACCCACAGCACAGGGGTTTTGTGCTGAATCCAGCCTGAACCTTGTTCTTTGAGGGCAAAGCATACCTCGCCATGTCCCTGGACTTGGTATGCCTTGTTGTGCTCCTCTGCTATAATGGTTGAATGGCCAGTTCTTCACTAGGTCCATCTGTTGGAGCTAGGTGAGACTGAGGCAAGGAAGATGAGGCTGAAGTCCACACAACATTATTGTAATACATATAACCACAATAAGTCCACACAACATTATTGTAATACATATAACCACTCTTAATACGAATAGTGACCACTTAATGACAGCTTACCCTGGGCTTTCATACATTAGCCCATTTAATTTTCATAACCACCCCATGAGTTAGGAACTACCATTTCTCCATTTGATGGGCAGGGAAACTGAAGTACAACATGATGGAGTAACTGGCTCAGGTCCTGCAGCTGGTGGGGGGCAGAACTGAGATGCGGCCCCAGGAAGCTGAGTGCCCTCAACCTATCACCTCCCTTTGTTTCTTTTCAGTGTTAAGTTGCACCTCAGCAAAGTCAGGAGTAATGTAAAGGGCCATCATCGTCACCTTACAATAGACTAGTGGCTAAACAATTGAAGGGAGACCAAATACTTGCCTCATTTTCATCGATGACACCACATTGTCATCAGTTCAGAGCTTCCCAACAGTGAATCTGGTGTGTGTGAGATCCTGATCCCTCCCTTCAGAGTGGCCAGGTGGTCAGCAGCCTCTCCCATTCACCCTGCCAGGATGTGCAAATATGATTGTGTCTGTGTGCACCTTCATGTGAAACAGGGAGTGAAAGTATAGACAATTGGTAGATATTTCAAGTTTTTCTACTCTTCCTTTCTTACTCAAATACTTACAGTATTACAGTTATGCTGGGTCAGTTTGAAGCTTAAAGGGGCTTTTTTTTTTTTTTTTTTTTTTTTTTTAAATCTCAATGCAGGGGCGCCTGGGTGGCTCAGTGGGTTAAGCCGCTGCCTTCGGCTCAGGTCATGATCTCGGGGTCCTGGGATCGGGTCCCGCATCGGGCTCCCTGCTCGGCAGGGAGCCTGCTTCCCTCTCTCTCTCTCTGCCTGCCTCTCTGACTACTGTGATCTCTCTCTGTCAAATAAATAAATAAAATCTTTAAAAAAAAATTAAAAAAAAAATCTCAGTGTAGACTGAAGCTTACATTTTTGGATATCAGATCTCCTCCCCTTTCGGAAGAAGGAGAGGTTTCCATATTTGAGAGAGACAGAGGCGTGAGGTACCAGTAGATGAGAATTTTGAGACACTCCATTAGAAGATGTCAAGGTCAACGAGATTGAAAGAGCGCCCTGAAATCTGAAATCCAGAGCAAACTAAATATGGTGCCGTGAGGGAGGGTTGTCTCGAAAGTGACTCAGAGCAGATAGGGCTTTACCTAAAACCACAGATTACATAAACTTTATTTTATCTAGGGGCTTAAAATAAAGTGAGGGACCGATCAAAGAATTATTTAAGCAGAGATATATAGAACATTCTTTCAATAAAGACTTACCTCTGATTGCGAAGGTCTGAAGTCCTTCTCCTCAAAGCTTGTGTGAGGTATTCTGAGTGGTTAGAAACTTCTTAAACCTTGCTGCACATTAGAACCACCTGAGGGAGATTTAAAAACTCTCGAGGCCCAGGCTTCACCCCATCCCAATTAAATCAGAATCTCTGGGCCTAAGACATAGGCATTGGTATTAAAATATATATATATATCTCAAGTAATTCAAACACTTGAGAACACGGTTTAGAGCAGCAGTTCTCAAACTTGAGTTGTGCGTTAGAATCCCCTGGGGGGCTTGTTAAATCCCAGATAGCTGGGTTCCACCCCCAGAGTTTCTGATTCAACAAGTCTGGGGTAGAGCCCGAGAACTTGAATTTCCAGGAGTCGGCCAAATGGTGCCAACGCTGCTGGTCCAGGGAACCACACTTGGAGAGCTACTAATTTGGAAAATTAATTTACATATTCATTAATGCCATCGGAAGACCTGTAAGTCGTAAATTTTTTTGCTGGGCAGCTTAAGTAGATGCAACATCCTTGGAAAGGAATCTAACCACAGTTGTGAGCTCACTGCACACACTGTTTTTTTGGCAGGGTTACATTCATGCCCATCTGTTAGGCTGGCAGCATGCCCATGAAGAATGTGCTTTGCCAACTTCATCAGGGCATAGGTGCGAACCAAACACGGTTGTAGGGGGGGCAGCTTTTACCCCACAGCAAGTGCCATTTCTTGGGCCAGGCAATCCTGCTGTTTGCAAACAGCTCCAGCCTGAGGCCACATGCTTCCTTACATCTGTAGATGCTTGAGGGCATGATTAAAAAAAAAATAATCAACAAATGGTTGCTTATGTTTCTCCCTCAATCGGCCTTAGCGTTGTACTCTGGCTCGCAGTCAGGCACTCTCTCTTTGGTGAGCTGGAAACCTTTCATAAGGATTCTAAGTATGCAGGGCTTTACAACCGGAAGGTGTGGATCAGCTGCCTTTGTTTGTAGATGTCATGATCTTTTTTTTTTTGTGGTCTTTACATTAATTTATTTAAATTTTTCTTTTTTTTTAAATTTATTTCTTTTTAGTTTTTTTCCCCCCTTTATTTTTCTTTAAGTTTTCACTATTTCTGAGCTCGGTTCCTCCCTCCCTTCCCCTTTAATCACCAGTTTTCTGAAGAATCTGATTTGATTTTTGAAATATAGAAGAGTCCTCAAAAAGTTAGGTTGGTATTGGGGAAGTTGCTACTATAGAATTCTAGTTACATTGTAAATCAATTTCAGCGATTCTAAATCTAAGTGTATATATTATTTTATTCGTCCCATCATCAAGCCTGGACTATGAGACCTTTGAGTGCTTTTAGATGAAAACGTTGGTTTTTAGGTTAAAAATTGAGCTTTTTAAAAAAAGGTTTTATTTACTTATTTGTGTGTGAGAGAGAGACAGAGAGAGAGAGAGAGAGAGAGAGAAAGCATGAGTAGAGTGAGGGGCAGAGGGAAAAGAAGCAGGCTCTCTGCTCAGCAGGGATTGATGTGGGGTTCAATCCCGGGGCTCCGGGACTCTGGACTCCAGACTCTGGGATCATAACCTGAGCCGAAGGCAGATGCTACCCAACTAAGCCAATCAGGAAGCCTTTGTTTGTGCTTTTTAAAACAAAAATAAAAAATAAAACACTAAAAAAGAAATCCGTTGACTCATGAGAAAGAAACTCATTGATTTATAAGAACTGCAAAAATATTATTTTCTTTTAAGAAAGCATACTGATTATGCTGGGATTGGACATGGGAACCTATGGCTGAGAGAATGAAAAGGCAACAAAAGAGGAGAAGAGCCAGACTTCTCTCTTTACTATGGCTGGATTTCATACTGTGTTAAGTGGGCTTAAAAGCAAAGTCAGAGGTCTGAAGCATTATGTAACCCAAATTCCAGGGAAAAGAACCTGGGGCTGTTAAGAGCTAAAGCAAAGCTAAATAATGAATTGTGATGATGGAAAACCATTTTTATTAGTTATCTCCACTTGCTTGGATGAAGAAAGTCACAGGTAAAAGTGAATTCAGAAATGAGAGAATCAGCTTAATGCCTCAATAGCCTCTAAAGCTCTTGAATGTGTCTAGAAGTATCCTTCACAATTTCCAAAGGAATTCCACATCAACCATTTCCCCAGCTTCTGTATATAAATACTTTCTCTCGAAGCAAGTTTTGTAATTAAATTAAAGGTGTCTGGGTGGCTCAGTTGTTGGGTGTCTGGCTTCTGCTCAGGTCATGGTCCTGGGGTCCTGGGATCGAGTACCGCGTCGGGCTCCCTGCTTGACGGGAAGTCTGCTTCTCCCCTCCCACTCTCCCTGCTTGTGTTCCATCTCTTGCTATGTCTCTTTCTCTGTTAAATAAATAAATAAGAATCTTTAAAAAGAAAAAGAAAAAGAAAAAACTTTTTATAATTGTTATTTACTTTATTAGTAATAATTATTTTTCAAGAAAAGTTTTTTAATTTCTTTATATCTTCAAGGTTAGATTTGTGGCCATTTTCAAATAGGATTTGGGGAATGAGCCTATGGACTCATCTAGCATGCATAACATCATTCCTTTGAGAAATGGTGACCCAAGAGTCCAGCACACAGCTCAGAAATGGACACAGAACTTGGGAAGGCAATTTATTCAAAACTTGTGAATCATCTGCACGTGAGTTTTATGAGTAGGAAATCAGCATGCTAGGTATATTTTTCATATACTTCTCAGTTAAGATAGCATGCAGTTCATAGACTAAATTACTATTCCATGACAACCTTAAAGAAACATTCTCTTGGAACAATTTCTAATTATCTGAATAAATCGACCTTGTATACAGAAAGTCTATGGTTAAGAGTCTGTTTCTTGGAAGGCCTCCCTCTCTCTTCTTTCCCTTTGCTCATTTGCTCTGTTTCTTAAATTCCACAAATGACTGAAATCATGTGGTATGATTTATGGTTTTCCATATGTCTTTCTCTGAGTTATTTTACTTAGCATGACATGCTCTAGCTCCAACTGTGTCATTGTAAATGGCAAGATTTCATTTTTTTTTAAATGGCTGAATACTACTCTATTATATGTAAATACCACGTTACTCTATACAGAAAACCCAAAAAACTCCATAAAAAAATTGCTATAACTGATAAATGAATTCAGTGAAGTCTCCTGATACAAAATCAATGTACAGAAATCTGTTGCATTTCTATACACTAATAATGAAGTAACAGAAGGAAAAATTAAGGAATCAACCCCATTTATAATTGCACCAAAACCAATAAGATACCCAGGAATAATACTAACTACAGGGGTGAAAAACCTGTACTCTGAAAACTGTGAAACAATGATGAGGAGCACCTGGATGGCTCAATTGGTTAAGTGTCCAACTCTTGATTTCAGTTCAGGTCTTGATCTCAGAGTTATGAGTTCATACACCATCTTGGGCCCAATGCTGGACATGGAGCCTACTTTAAAAATAAACAAACAACAACAACAACAAAACACTGATGAAAGAAATTGAAGATGATGCCAAGAAATGGAAAGACATTCCAGGGTCATGAATTGGAAGAAGAGGTGCAGTTAAAATGTCTATACTACACAAAGCAATCTACACATTTAATGCAATCCCTATAAAAATGCAAATAGCATTTTTCACACAGCTAGAAAAAAAAATCCTAAAATTTGTATGGAACCACAAAAGACCCCAGCCCCAGAAATGAACTCATGACTACATGGTCAATCAATCTCTGACAAAGCAGGGAAAAGTATCCAGTAGGAAAAAGACAGGCTGTTCAACAAATGGTGCTGGGAAAACTGGACAGACTCATGCAAAAGAATGAAACTGGATCACTTTCTTATACCACACACAAAAGTAAACTAAAAATGGATTAAAGACCTAAATGTGAGAAAGGAAACCATAGAAATCCTAGAGGAGAAAACAGGCAGTAATTTCTTTGACATCAGCAGTAGCATCTTTCTAGATATGTCTCCTAAGTCAAGGGAAACAAAACCAAAAACAAACTATTGGGATTTCATCAAAATAAAATCTTCTGCACAGTGAAGGAAATAATCAACAAAACCAAAAGACAGCTTACTGAATGGGAGAAGATGTTTGCAAATGACATACCTGATAAAGGGTTAGTATCCAAAATATATAAAGAACATATACAACTCAACATCTAAGAAACAAACAATCCAATTAAAAAATGGTCAGAAGACATGAATAGACATTTTTCCAAAGAAAACATACAGAGGGCCAACAGACACATGAAAAGATGCTCGGCATCACTGATATCAGGGAAATGCAAATCAGAATCACAATGAGATATCATCTCACACCTGTCAGAATGTCCAAGATCAACAACAGAAGAATTAGCAGGTATTGGTGAGGATGTGGAGAAAAAGGAACTCTCATGCACTGTTGGTGAGAATGCAAACTGGTGCAGCCACTCTGGAAAACAGTACAGACCCTCCACAGAAAGTTAAAAATAGATCACTGAGTCTTTTAGAATGCTCTTAAGTTTTGTACACCAGGTGAGTGCCTCACTTATTTTACTCTAGCCCCAGTGTGGCTCTGTTTGGATAAAAACTGGGACAGGTCTGGGTTTTAGGTAGGAGGACAATTTCTTGGGGACATGGCATAAGTGCGGGTCAGTTCTCACTGATTTGAATTTCATGGCTTAAGATTCATATTCCAGGAGTCAGGACCTTGATTGGCCCAGTCTGGATCTTATTCCTCCTCCTCTTGATCTCTTTGGTAGATGAGGGTGGGGTCACCTTGTTTGATGGTTTCACCCCAGGGATGCAAGGTTGGCTTAACATAGAAAAATCAATGAATGTAATATACTATATTAATAGAATAAAGGACAAAACCCACAAGACTATCTCAATAGTCATAGAAAAGCATTTGACAAAATTTGACAATCTTTCATGATAAAAATACTCAACAAATTAAGAATAGAAGAAAACTTCCTCAGTCTGTTAAAGGGAATCCATGAAAAATCCACAATTATGTCACACTTGGTGAAAGACTGAATGCTATCTCCTATGAGCAGAAACAAAACAAAGATGTCTACTCTTTCCACTTCTACTTAACATTGTACTAGAAGCTCTACATAAGGGAATTAGGCAGACTAAGATATAAAAGACATCCAGTCTGGGAAGGAAAAGGCAAAAATATCTTAATTTGAACCTGTATATAGAAAATGCTATGGGATTCACTAAAAGGGTAATAGAACTAACAAATGAATTCAGCAAGTTGCAAGACACAAGATTAATATACAAATCAATTGAATTTCATATACTAGCAACAATCTGAAAACAAAATTAAGAAAATTTTTCATTTTATTTTTTATTTTTTTTAAAAGATTTTATTTATTTATTTGACAGAGAGAAAGATCACAATTAGGCAGAGAAGGGGAAGAAGGCTCTCCGCTGAGCAGAGAGCCTGATGCAGGTCTGGATCCCAGGACCCTGAGACCATGACCTGAGCTGAAGGCAGAAGCTTAACCCACTGAGCCACCCAGGCGCCTCATGTTTTTAAAATCATATTTATTTGAGAGAGAGAGAGACTGAGCAAGTGAGAGCAGGAGAAGGGGCAGGAGTAGAGGCATCCGGAGAAGCAGACTTCCCGCTGAGCAGGGAGCCCAATGCCATGCAGGGGTCCATCCCAGGACCCTGAGATCATGACCTGAGCCAAAGACAGATGCTTAACTGATTAAGCCACCCAGGTGCCCAACATTCTCATTTTTAATGGCATCAAAAATTAAAATACCTAAAATAAGTTTAACAAAATAAATGTTAAATTTGCACATTGAAAACAACAAAATATTGTTGAAAGAAATGAAAGAATATTGCAATAGATAGGAAGACATGCTACACATGAATTGAAAGACTTAGTATTGTTAAGATGACAATACCCCCCAAATTAATCTCCAGATTCAACACAATCCCTACTTTTTGCAGTGACTGATAATCTGATGCCAAGATATATATGAAAATGAAAGAGACTCAGAATAACCAAAGTAATTTTTAAAAATAGGAATAAGGTTGGACAATTCACACTTTCTGATTTCAAAGCTACAGCAATCAAGCCAGTGTATTGCTAACAGAAGGATAGATTATAGATCAATAGAATAGAATTGAGGATTCAGAAGCAAATTTGTATGCTTATGGTCATTTCATGTTTTGGCAAGGGTGCCCAGACAATTCAGTGGGGAAGAATATTATTTCAACAAATGGTGCTGAGACAACTGGATATTCACATGCAAAAGAATGAATTTGGATGCATATCTTGTGCCATACACACAATTTTGCTCTAATTAGATAAAAAACCTAAATGTAAGCAATAAAATTAAAAACTCTTAGAAGTAAACATAGTCATAGATCTTCATGACTTTGAATTAGTCAACAGTTTCTTAGCTATTATACTGGCCCAAGGAACCAAAGAAAAAAAATAGATAAATTGGACTTTATCAAAGTTAAATTTTTTTTGTATTTCAAAGGGCACTATCAAAAAGTGGAAAGATAGACCACAGAATGGAAGAACATATTTGCAAATTATCTCTCTGATAAGGGTCCAGAATATACATAAAGAACTTTTACAACTCAAGAATAAAAAGACAAATAGTTCAATTAAGAATAGGCAAAGGATCTGAATAGACATTTCTCCAAAGAAGATATGCAAATGACTAATAAGCACATGAAAAGATGCAAAACATCATTAGCCATTAGGGCAATATGAATTCAAACCACAGTGAGATAACCACTTGTTATGGGTTGAATTGTGTCCCCCTAAAAGATGTGCTGAAGTCTTAATTCTGACACCTAGGAATATGACTTTATTTGGAAATAGAGTCTTTGAAGATGTAGTTAAGTCAGAATGAGGTCACACTGGATTAGGGTAGGTTCCTATAAGACTGGAGAAGAGACATAGATATACAGTGGAGAATTTCATGTGATGACAGAGTCAGAGATTGAAGTGATGCATATATTAAGTCAAGTAATGCTAAGGATGGCTGTCAACACAAGAAACCAAGAGAAGGTATGGAATAGCTTTCCCTTAAAGCTTTTAGAGAAAGCATGGCCTTGCTGACGTTTTGACTTCAAACTTCCAGCCCTCCCCACCCCCCCGAGCTGGAAAAGGATAAATATATGTTATTTTAGATCACTCAGTTTATGGTAATTTGTTGCAGCAGCCCTAGAAAGTTAATATACTCATTTACTCTCACTAGGATGGCTACAATAAAAAAAAAAAATAGACAATATAAGTATTGTGGAGTTAGGAAGAAACTGGAACCCTCATATATTGCTAGTGGCTATGTAAAATGGAGCAACACTGTAGAAGACAGTTATGGTTCTTCAAAACGTAACCATATAGAGTTACTGTTTAACCCAGTGATTCCATTTCTAAGTATGTATCCAAGAGAAACGAAAACCTATGTCCACAAAAACACTTGGATGTGAATGTTTATAGGAGCATCCTTAATAATAGCCACAAAGTGGGAATAACCCAAATGTCCATCCACAGTTGATTAGATTAACAAAATGCAATGTATCCACGTACTGGAATGTTATTTGGCAATGAAAAGGAATGAAGTACTGAGCCATGCTACAAAATGGGTGAACCCTGAAAATGTTAGGCCAAATGAAAGAATCACAAAAGACCATAGACCTTATGATTCCTTTAATACGAAATGTCCAGAATAGGCAAATCTGTGGAGACAGAAAGTAGACTAATGGTTGCTTAGTGCTGAGTGTGGGGAATGGGGAGTGACTGCTAAGGGGTATGGTGTTTCATTGGAGGGTGATGAAATGTTCTAAAATTAGATAGTGATGATGGTTGTACAACTTTTTGACTGTACTAAAACCCACTCAAGTGTACCCTTTAAAGGGGGGAATTTTATGATATGTGAATTATACCCTAATAAAGCTACTAAAAAAAGAACCGGTTCTATGGGTGCTTTCATTTTAGCTGTGCTGAACTCACTTTTCTGAGTCTGAGGTCTCAGGCATGCTGTGTCTGGAATGTTCTTTCCAATTTTATCTACTGGCAAATCCCTATTTGTTTTTCAAAACCCAGCTTGTGCATCACCTCTTCTGTGTAGCATCTGTCCTCCCAGGAAAGTAAGCACCTCTCTGTATGGACTCTTCCTGATTTTAATTGATATATGATTGACATTAAACATTATATTAGCTTCAAGGGTACAACATAATGGTTCAGTATTTGTATATGTACCAAAACGATCACCCCAACGTCTAGTTAACATCCATTATCATCTGTGATTACATATTTTTTTCTCATGATAAGTTTTAAGATCTACTCTCATTATCTGCTAAGTGAAATAAGTCAGTCAGAAAAAGACAAATACCATATGATTTCACTCATATGTGGAATTTAAGAAATGCAACAGATAAGCAAAGGGGACGAGAGAGAGAGAGGCAATCCAAGAAACGGACTCTTAACTATAGAGAACAAACTGATGGTTCCCAGAGGGGGGGAGGGGGGGTGGGTGAAATAGGTGATGGGGTTTAAGGAGGGGACTTGTGATGAGCAGCAGGTATTGTATGGAAGTGATGAATTACTATATTGTACACTGTAATGAATATACACTGTATATTAACTAATTGGAATTTATGTAAAACTTAAGGAATAAAAAACATTTACTTTCTTAGTAATGATTTTAAAAAGATTTATTTATTTTAGAGAGGGAGAGAGAGTGCATATATGCATGCAGGAGTAGGGGGAGGGGCAGAAGGAGAGAGAGAATCTCAGGCAGATTCCCTGCTGAGAATGGAGTCAGACCCAAGGCTTGACTGGGGGCTCAGTTCCATGACCCTGAGATCATGGCCTGAGCCAAAATCAAGAATGAGACGGTTCAACCGACTGAGCCACCCAGGCTCCCCTCTTAGGAACTTTCAAATATACAACTAGAGCACCCCCAGGAGTTATTTATTTTATAACTGGAGGTTTGTACCTATTGACTACCTTCACCCATTTTGCCCACCTCCTTACTTGCTGCATCTGGCAACCACCAGTCTGTTCTCTGTATGTAAGCATGTGTTCGTTTTAGATTCCACATGTAAGGAGATCATACAGTAGTCGCCTGACTTATATCGCTTAGCATAATGCCCTCATGGTGTTGCCTCTTGTTGGTCCTCGTGGGAATAGTTGTACGTGTCTCACTGTATTGCCCCTCGGTTTTCTTTTTGCTTCCATTTCCCCTGTAGATTGTGTTTCTTTCTGAGGATGAGAAACAGGGGCATCTTATCACAATGTCTCTATACTCAGTGATTATCACTGTGCCTGGCACATAGCAGACCCTCAGGGCTTGCTAAATCCAACTGAATCCAATTGAAAGCATATGGAACCAAGCTTAGGAATAAACAACAAAGAAAGGGACGCCTGGGTGGCTCAGTGGGTTAAAGCCTCTCCCTTCGGCTCAGGTCATGATCTCAGGGTTCTGGGATCGAGCCCCGCATCGGGCTCTCTGCTCAGCAGGGAGCCTGCTTCCCCCCCTCTCTCTCTATCTGCCTCTCTGCCTACTTGTGATCTCTCTCTCTGTCAAATAAATAAGTAAAATATTAAAAAAAAATATTAAACAGCAAAGAAAGGATTGTGTAAGTTGTGATCAGGAGCAACATCTCCCAATTAGAATGCTAAGCATGTGTGGTAATAAATGGCGTTTGATGCACCTACGGTTATAAAACCTTTCAAATATATTCATTTATTACGCTGCTTATACTTTCAAAAGCCAGCTACCTTTTAGCTTTCATCCCCTTTTTCTTCCTCCTCCCCCAGTCCCTCCCTCCCTTTTTATTTATGAGTCAACATATTCATATTTTTCCTATTAAAATTTTTTTAACTTTCCACTTTGAGATAATTTCAGCTTACAAAAAAGGATTGCAAAAATCATTCAAAGAATTCTCATGCCTTGCACCCAGCTTCCCAAAGTTAACATTTTATGAAACCAAAGTACAGTGGTCAAAACCAAGAAATTGATTTTTATATGATACTATTAACTAACTTACCAACTTTAAAAAAAATTTCTTTTTTTTTAAGATTTTATTTATTTATTTGACAGACAAGAGATCACAAGTAGGCAGAGAGGCAGGCAGAGAGAGGGAGCAGCAGGCTCCCTGCTGAGCAGAGAGCCGGATGCGGGACTTGATCCCAGGACCCTGAGATCATGACTTGAGCTGAAGGCAGAGGCTTAACCCACTGAGCCACCCAGGTGTCCTTTAATATTTCTTTAATTTAGAGAAAGAGATAAAGCATACGTGAGAGCAGGGGCAGAAGGGTAGAGGGAGAGGAAGAAGGAGAGAAGCAGACTCCCTGCTGAGCATGGAGTCAGACACATAGCTCAAGATGGGGCTCGATCCCACGATCCTGAGGTCACGACCTGAGCCAAAATTAAGAGTGGGATGCTTAACCGACTGAGCCACCCAGGTGCCCCTAACCTAGCAAACTTACTCAAATTTTGGCATCTGTCCCAATAAGGCTATTTTTCTGGTCCAGGATCCAATATAGGATCAGAGTCATGCCTTCTTAATCTCCTCTGCTCTGGGGACAGCATCTCAGTCTTTTATTTTATTTTATTTTTTTAAAGATTTTATTTATTTATTTGACAGACAGAGATCACAAGGAGGCAGAAAGGCAGGCAGAGAGAGAGGGGGAAGCAAGCTCCCTGCTGAGCAGAGAGCCTGATGCGGGGCTCGATCCCAGGACCCTGAGATCATGACCTGAGCCAAAGGCAGAGGCTTTAACCCACTGAGCCACCCAGGCGCCCCTGTCAAGTCTTTAATGACCATGATTTTTTTTATGGAATATAGAGCAATTGTTTTGAAGAATGTCCCTTAATTTAATAAAGGAATAGTAGATACTTTTTGGTAGGCACTGTGCTAGTCTCTGGAATACTTTAGGTTCAGTCTTTGCTCCTAGGAAGCTGGTCTTTTAGGGAAGAGGGACAGAGACGCACAAATTAACAGGCAATTACAATACAGTGTAATAAATGCAATAATGGAGGTAACCACTGAGTATGGACAGGATGTTAGAAAAAATGGCAACTGACTATATCTTTGGGGACCTGATCTGGAAACACTTCTTGTGAATGATGACATCTAAACCAAGTGAGCAAGGCAGAAGTTGGAGGCCTGAGAGGGAAGAGTGTTCCAGACAAAATTTAATCCATCGAGTATAACAGAATACTGCAGTCATTTTAAGGAATAACCTAAATACTCTTTGTAAAAATCTTTATAATCAGGACCACATTTGAACATGTTGAAGAAATCTGCTTTGACCTTTTCTGTCTTGTCAGAATTCATTTAAAAACCCCTGACACGCTGACATTCATCCTTGTACTTTGGTAATTTCAGAAGTTCCTATGATAAAATTAACTTTAAGAAGCACAATAAATGTGAAGCTAAAGAAAAAAGAAAGATTTTTTTATTGAGGTGAATTAATACAAGTAAATTCTGAAGTCCGTGAGCCTCTGAAGAGAATGATTAAGGGGGGTATAAAATGAAATTAATTTATCAGAGGGACTCTGGCCTTGGTCACTGCCAAGAAGCAATCACATAAATGTCATCATAAAGTTAGACAAAATCATGCAATTGTGTAACCTTTTTGTATCTTGTAATACCCAACAGGAATAGTCCCCATTTTAACACAAGTGTTATAATAGGTTCCATAAGAGATAGTTGGGCAGACCCACTTAAAGCTGGGCATCTGGGACGCCTGGATGGCTCAATCAGTCATGATTCTAGGGTCCTGGGATGGAGTCCTGCATCGGGCTCCTCGTTCAGCGGGAGCCCTGATTTCCCCTCTGCCTGCCGCTCCCCACCCCGCTTGTGTTTTCTCTAACAAAACAAAACAAAACAAAACACCACAACACAGCACAAAGCAAAAAAAGAGGGGCATCCACAGGTGACTTGCAAACTATAGTCTATCATTGTTTAGGTTCAAGTGTTTTTGGTTAGGAAAATTTGGATAAGATTCATGGTTGTGAATTAGAAAAAAATTATTTAAGGATAGGGCTATAGGCAAACTCTCTACCTAGAGTATATGTCCTTTCCTCCTCATCTTCTTCCTCCTTCATCTTCTTTTTAGTTCTCAGCTTTACTATTAATTAAGAGACCTGTCCCCCTGAAATAAATAGTACATTATATGTTAATTAATTGAATTTAAATTTTAAAAAAAGAAAGAGTGGGTTAGTTAAGGAGAATGAATAACAACAACAACAACAAAAAGATGCCCACATACACAAAGAAGCTCGTTGCAGCAATATTTGTAATAATAAAAAAATCAGAAATATGCCATATCCACACATGCAAATACCATAAAGCAGTCAAAATAAAGGAAGTTTTTATTACTAACATGGATAAATCTAAAGACCATAATTTATATTATGATAGTACAGTGTGGTGCCACTTTATGTAACACAAAGTTGTTCTTCATATTGTTTATTTTTATTTTTTATTTTTATTTTTTTTAAAGATTTTATTTATTTATTTGACAGAGAGAGATCACAAATAGATGGAGAGGCAGGCAGGCAGAGAGAGAGAGAGGGAAGCAGGCTCCCTGCTGAGCAGAGAGCCCGATGTGGGACTTGATCCCAGGACCCTGAGACCATGACCTGAGCTGAAGGCAGCGGCTTTAACCCACTGAGCCACCCAGGTGCTCTTCATATTGTTTATTGATTTAAAATGTAGCAAAATTAAAATAGAACCAGAAGGGAAGTCTTCCCACTAAATTCACAAGTGTGTTCCCTCTGGTAAAGGAGGGCAGAGAATTAGGTTCTTCAAGTTATAAACTTTAAGATTTGCTAATGTGGGAATGAGCATCATTACCTTGTTTTATTATTATTAGATTATTTTCCATATCTTTAATATTAAATATTTAAATACTAAAATGTATATATCTGTACCTACTTTGTATACATTGAGCTACAGACTAACTTGCCTCTTGAAGAAGCATTCAGGCTTCTTTCGTTCCAGCGGTCATAAGGATTATCCATCCTTTCACATCCACTCTCCTCTTCCTCTGTAATAATGGAGATGAGTCTAGCATGAGCTTTCCCATTTCCTAGCCCCGTCTTGTAGCTGGGTGTGGGTATGTGGTGAAATTCATACAAACAGAAAGTAGATGGAGGCCATGTGAGCAACTTGTCTCTCACAAATTCCTGGCTCTGGCCTTCTGGACTCTGTCCTCCTGGTGGCTGGAATGGCAACATCCAAAGTGATCTTGGAAGCCCCTGGGAAAGTGTCAGGTTATGTGGAACAGGGCTGCCTACTTACCTGTGACTAATTCCTGAGAGAGAATTAAACTGCCTTGTTTCTTAAGCCTTATTGTTTTTGAGTTTCATTATAGCAGCTCTTTTAGATATATAATCATCTCTTTCTTTTTTTCACTTACTGTGTTCCAAATTATTTTTCTGATACCTGCATTGGTCATGGTGTCAATGTTCTCTTTACTAAAATGAGGAATCATTAAAATAAGTATAATTATAAAATAATAGTAATTTTTACTCCTATTTAGGAGATGTAGAAGGTATGGTAAGTTTTTACAATAGCCAGAGATAGGTTTGTGAGTGGAAGATAGTTTAAAAGACATTTTCATAGCAGTTATACCTTAACTAAGAATTTCACATTTGGAAATTGTGAGCTTGCCTCTAGTTCCAACCTCTCATTCACAATAAAGACACTATGGCCCAATGTTGTTTTTAACTTAGGTCACCTGAAAGTTAGGGGCAGAACCTCCTTATTTATTCCCCACTCCACTCCTCACCTCCTACCACTGCCTCCCTTGCTTGGAATGGAACATAGAGATAATTTGGTTGATGTATAATGCTTACCCATAGTAATTTATTGAAACATCAGGACAAGATACACACACTCCTGGGTATTTATAAATCTGAATGTTCACTTATACACGTATCAATGGAATAAACTTCTCAAAGCTACTTAAAAGTTATGGTACAAGTAATAAGTCTGAATATAAATTCTGGTGCACTGACTCAAAGGTAAAAATGATCTTTTTCATGTTGGAAGATGAGAATTCACTTTCTGAGAGGAAAAATCCCTCCAACTTTTCCATTAAATTTCCCCAGTGACCATGATTAGTCTGCAGCCCTTTGTGTGAGGGGACAAGGTGAGAGAAGGTTTCTGGGCATGAAATCTAAAGCTCTTTCCTCAAGAACAAAATTTCTTTGAAGGGTTGTATTTTACTTTTAAAATTCATGCTGATTTTTGCATGCAACTCTACAACATGTCTTTATTGGTATTAATATAAGAAGAATCTTTTAAGTTATCAGTTAAATTTCTCATTTTTCCCTTCAAAATCTTTTTGGAAAGTTGATACCTAATTTACCCTGTGTTGGATACACTTCCTCATGTTTACATATGTGTAAGTCTTCCATTTTCTAGTCATAACTGCAATATTTGGCATAAGAGTACTTGAAATTCTTTATCTCAGAGTGTCATTTCTCTTTCTCCCCCCTTGAAATTCAGCTCAAAATTATCTAGAATTCAAATCTTCCTGCAGGGGCTATTTAAATATTGCACTAAGTAAAAATCAGCCAAGGGACTCACAAAAGAAATGGATGTACAGTATGACACCATATACCTAAAATGTGGGAAGAAGAAGAGCAAAAAATGGGCTCAAACTTAAGTGACCAGCAACTTAACATAGACCACAGCATGCAGAAGATGCTATATACAGCCCAGGTGGTAACCACAAATCAGTAACCAGTAAGAGATATGCAAAAAATAAAGAGAAAAGGAATCTAAATATATTACTGAAGAAAGCCAATTCCTTATGAGAGAAGAGATCAAGAGGAGAAAGGAACAGAGAACTATAAAACAACCATAAAACAAGCAACAAAATGGTAATAAATATATACATATCAATAATTACTTTGAATGTAAATGGACTAAACTCTCCAATCAAAAGGCCCATAGAATAGATGAAAAAGCAAGACCCATTTAGATGTTGCCTACAGCAACTCATTTTTGTCTTAAAGACATATGCAGATTGAGGGGCACCTGGGTGGCTCAGTCAGTTGTGTCTGACTTCGGCTCAGGTAATGGTCTCAGGGTTCTGGGGCCAAGCCCCACATCAGGCTCCATACTCAGTGAAGAGTCTGTTTCTCCCTCTTCTGCTGCTCCTTCCCCCACTTGACTCATGCTGTCTCTCACATTCTCTCTCAAATAAATAAATTAAAATCTAAGAAAAAGAGACACATACAGATTGAAAGTGAAGCGATGGAAAAGCATTTCTCATGCAAATGGATGTGAAAGTGAAAAGAAAGCTGGAGCAGCAATACTTATATTGGACAAAATAACCTTTATAACAAGACTAACAAGAGACAAAGGAGGACACTATATAATCATAAAGGAGACAAACCAACAAGAAGATATAACAATTACTAATATTTGCTCACCCAACATGGAAGCATCTAAATACATAAAGCAGTTAATAAGAAGCATAGAGGAAGGAATCCATAGCACTAAAATAATAGTAGACGTTACCCAATTATATCAAAGAATAGATCATCCAAACAGAAAACCAATAAGGAAACAGTGTCTTTGAATGACACAAGGGATCAGATGGACCTAACAGATATATTCAGAACATTCTATCCTAAAACAGCAGAATACATATTCTTTTCAAGTGAACATGGAACATACTCTAGAATAGATCACATATTCGGCCACAAAATAAGTCTCAGCAAATTAAAAAAGATCAAAGTTATACCATGTATCTTTTCTGACCACAATGTAATGAAACCAGAAATAAACCACAAGAAAAAATCTGAAGAGCACAAATACATGGAATTTAAATAACATGCTACAAACAGCTAATGGGTCTACTAAAAAATCAAAGAGGAAATAAAAAAATACATGGAGACAAATGAAAATGAAAACACAATGGCCCCAAATCTTTGGGAAGTAGCAAGAGCTGCTCTAAGAGAGAACTTCATATCAATACAGACCTACCTCAAGCAGCAAGAAAAATCTCAAATAAATAACTTACCCTACCTTGCACCCGAAGGAGCCAGAAAAAGAACAAACAAAACCCCAAATCAGGAAAAGGAGGGAAAGGATAAGATCAGAGTAGAAATAAGTGAAATATAAACTTAAAAAAAAAAAAAAAAGAATAGATAAAACCAAAAGCTGGTTCTTTGGAAAGAACCAAAGCTGGTTCTTCGAAAAGATCAACAAAATTTATAAACCTTTACCCAGACTCATAAAAGAGAGAGAGAGAGAGGGGCGCCTGGGTGGCTCAGTGGGTTAAGCTGCTGCCTTCGACACAGGTCGTGATCTCGGGGTCCTGGGATCGAGTCCCATATTGGGCCCTCTGCTCAGCAGGGAGCCTGCTTCCTCCTCTCTCTCTCTCTGCCTGCCTCTCTGCCTACTTGTGATGTCTCTCTGTCAAATAAATAAAATAAAAAATCTTAAAAAGAAAAAAAAAGAGAGAGAGAGAGAGAGGACCCAAATAAACAAAATCAAAAATGAAAGAGGGGAAATAATAACCAACACCACAGAAATACAAAGGATTGTAAGAGAATATTATAAGAAACTCTATGTGAATAAATTAGACAACCTAGAAGAAACTGATAAATTCCCAGAAACATATTACCTCCTAAAACTAAGTCAGGAAGAAATAGAAAATTTGAACAAACAGATTTTGAACAATAAACTGAATCAGTAACCTAAAGCTCCAAGAAATAAGAGTACAGGACCAGATGAGTTCACAGACGAATTGTTCTAACATTTAAAGTAGAGTTAATACCTATTCTTCTTGAACTATTTTAAAAAATAGAAGAGGAAGAAAAGCTTCCAGATTCATTCTATGAGGCCAGTATTACCCTGGTATCCAAAACAGATAAAAGACACTGTAAAAAACAAACAAACAAACAAAACCCCCCCAAAACAACTACAGGCCAATTTCTCTGAACATATGTGAAAAAATCCACAATAAAATATTAGCAAACTGAATTCAACAATACATTAAAAAATCATTAATTAAAATCAAGGGAGATTTACCCAGGGATGCAAGTGTGGTTCAGTATTTGTAAATTAATTGGTGTGATATATCACATCAACTGGAGAAAGGATAAAAACCATAAGATCATTTCAATAGATGCAGAAAAAGCATTTGGCAAAGTACAACATCCATTCATGATAAAAACTCAACAAGGTAGGTTTAGAGGTAACATGCTCAACATAATAAAGCTGTATATGAAAAACCCTCAGCTAATATCATATTTTATGATGAAACACTCAAGAGTTTTTCTCCTAAGATCAGGAACAAGATATGGATGTCTACTCTCACCACTTTTATTCAACATTATACTGGAAGTCCTAGCCACAACATTCAAACCAAGAAAAAATAATGAAAGTCATTTGAATTGGTAAGGAAGAAGTAAACTTTTCGCTATTTGCAGATGACATGATTGTTTATATAGAAAACCTTAAAGACTCCACCAAAAAACAACTAGAATGAATCCAGTAGGATTGCCGTATATAAAATCAATATACAGAAATCCATTGCATTTCTAAACACTAGTCATGAATCAACAGGAAGAAAAATTAAGAAAAGAATCCCATTTACAATTGCACCAAAATAATGAAATACCTAAGAATAAACTTAACCAAAACGATGAAAGACTTATACTCTGAAAACTATAAAAGACTGATGAAAGAATTGCAGATGACACAAACAAATGGAAAGATATCCCATGCTCATGGATTGGAAGAACAAATATTGTTAAAATGTGCATACTATCCAAGCAATCTATAGATTCAATGCAGAATCTATCAAAATACCAACAGCATTTTTCACAGATGAAAACAAATTGTCCTAAAGTTTGTATGGAACCACAAAAGACCCTGAATAGCCAAAGCAATCTTGAAGAACAAAACTGGAAAAAAAAAAAAAAAAGAACAAAACTGGAGGTATTATAATCCATATGTCAAGGTATATTACAAAACTGTATTAATCAAAACAATATGGTACGGGCACAGAAACAGAATCAGACACATAGATCAATGGAAAGATGAGAATTCAGAAATAAACTTAGTTTAAATGGTCAATTGCTCTTTGAGAAAGACAAGACTATACATATGAAAAAGTCTCTTTAAGAAATGCTGTTGGGAAAACTGGACAGCTACCTGCAGAGGAATGGAACTGAACGATTTTCTTACACCATACACAAAAATAAACTTAAAATGGATTAAAGACCTAAATGTGAGACCTGAAACTGTAAAAGTCCTAGAAGAGAACACAGGTGGTTTATTTTTTTGACATTGGTGGTAGCAACATCTTTCTAGATATGTCTTCTTAGGTAAGGAAACCAAAAGCAAAAATAAATTATTGGGACTACATTAAAATAAAAAGCTTCTGCACAGCAAAGGAAATAATCATATTGAATGGGAGAAGGTATTTGCAAGTGACACATCCAATACAGGGTTAATATCCAAAATATATAAAGAACTTATATAGATCTCAACCAAAAGAACAAATAATCCAATTAAAAAATGTTCAGAAGACATGACAGACATTTCTCCAAAGAAGACATATAAATGGCCAACAGACATATGAAAAGATGTTCAACATCATTTATCATCAGGGAAATGCAAATCAAACCCACAATGAGATTTCATCTCACACCCATCAGAATGGCTAAAATCAAAAACAGAAGAAACAAGTGTTGGCGAAGATGTGGAGAAAAAGGAGCCCTCAGGCACTGTTGGTAGGAATGCAAACTGGTACAGCATTCTGGAAAACAGTAAGAAGTTTCCTCCAAAATTAAGACTAGAATCACCATATGACCCTGTAATTTTACTACTGGGTATTTACCCAAAGAATAAGGAAGCACACATTTAAAAAGATACATGCATTCCTATGTTTCTCACAGCATTATTTACAATAGTCATATATACAATGAAATATTACTCAGCCATATAAAAGAATGAAATCTTGCCATTTGCAACAGCATGGACAGAACTAGAAAGTATAACGCTAAATGAAAAAAGTCAGAGAAAGACAAATACCACATGATTTTACTCAATGTGGAATTTAAGAAAGAAATGAACAAAGGAAAAAAGAGACAAACCAAAAAACAGACTTTTAACTATAGAAAACAGATGGGGAGGTGGAAAGCGATGGGTGAAATAAGTAATTGGGATTAAGGAGGGCACTTATCATGATGAGCACTGAGTAATGTATAGAATTGTTGAATCACTATATTGTATACCTGAAACTAACACAACAATATAGGTTAACTATATTGGAATTAAAATTAAAAAAAAAATTGGGACTAACTATAATCCCATGAGTCTAGATACCTTTTTTTTTTCCTTTTCGGCAGGGGGCAAGGAGTGGGAGGAAAGGGTCGCTTACACTTTGTAGAATATATTACACCTTTTGGTAGAATATGGGCAATAGAAC
The DNA here is from genome assembly GCF_009829155.1 of Mustela erminea. Taxonomy (NCBI): domain Eukaryota; kingdom Metazoa; phylum Chordata; class Mammalia; order Carnivora; family Mustelidae; genus Mustela; species Mustela erminea. Next base: position 70,366,416 of record NC_045621.1, read on the forward strand.
ATTAGTGCTAACAGAGATGTTAGAGATTATTTAATACATGGCATTGAGTCATAGATGAAGAAACAAAAGCCCAGATACAGATTATGGTCCTTGCTCCAAATTGCAGAACTGGAAAAATACTAACAGTTATTTTTTTCCTTCACTAATAGCTGGGATATGTTTTGCTCATATTTTAGATTGCCACCACCTATAGAATGCATAGTGGTTATTAAGTGCTTCTCAGATCACCAAGAAGTTGTTGAACATTTGTCACTTTTTAACTTTTCCAGGTAGTCAATTAATGTACATTTTGGAATCCTTTTGCATTTGAAATGCTATTTAAAATCAGAATCATTTGGGCACACCTGGGTGGCTCAGTGGGTCAAGGAGTTGCCTTCGGCCCAGGCCATGACCCTAAGGTCCTGGGATGGAGCTGCATTGGGCTTCCTGCTCAGCAGACAGCCTGTCTACCCCCTCTCCCCACTCGTGTTTTTTATCTATCTCAAAAATAAATAAGATCTTCTAAATAAAAGCATCATTTTTTAAAAAAAGATTTTATTTATTTATTTGACAGACAGAGATCACAAGTAGGCAGAGAGTCAGGCAGAGGGAGGAGGAAGCAGACTCCCTGCTGTCCAGAGGGCCAGATGCGGGACTCGATCCTAGGACCCTGAGACCATGACCTGAGCCGAAGGCAGAGACTTTAACCCACTGAGCTACCCAGGTGTCCCCCCCCCTTTTTTTTTTTTTTAAAGATTTTATTTATTTATTTGACAGAGATCACAAGTAGGCAGAGAGTCAGGCAGAGGGAGAGGAGGAGCATCATTTAAAAAAAAAAGATTTTATTTATTTGTCAGAGAGAAACAGCAAGAGAGGGAACACAAGCAGGGAGAGTGGGAGAAGGAGAAGCAGGTTCCCCACTGAGCAAGGGACCAGATGAGGGGCTCAATCCCAGGACTCTGAGATCATGGCCTGAACCGAAGGCAGAAGATTAACGGACTGAGCCACCCAGGCACCCAAAAAGTCAGCATCATTTAAAGATAACACCAAATAGTATTTCTGAATCATAAGAAGAAAGTAATTACTTAAGTAGAAATAACATGCATTGCCATAGTTCAAAGAACTAGAGCAGGCGTTGGCCATGTTTTTCTGTAAAGGCCACATAGTAAATATTTTAGGCTTTGCAGTTCATATCGTCTCTGTTAAAATCACTCAACAATGCCATTGTAGTGTGAAAGCAGTCATAAACAATATGCAAAAGAATGAGCATGACTATGTTCCAATAAAACATTATTTACAAAAACAGGCAGCGTGCTGAATTTGGCCTTCAGGCTGTAGTTTGCAGACCCCTGCCCTGGAGTCCTGAATTTTATAGGCTTTAAGTGGAGTGAATATATAAAGTCACCCAGAACACTTGCTCTGAAAATGCTGTTAACCTTTTGTTTGGCGAGTTTTATTTATTTTTTAAATAGCTCCTACATATTTTAAAAAATCTAATGTAAATCTAAGTGACAGCACCCTTCTAGAGATGTGTGTGTCGGCTGGCAAGGGTCATGTCATAAGACTGATTTCAGTTACCTCGTCTGAAAAATAGCATATCGTCTATCCTTATTTAGTCGCTCATTTCTGAACTGGTCAGCTCAGGAATGTTAGTAGGAGGCAAGAAAAACACAAGGGGTGTACTATTTATTTAGAGATGAGTTTGCTATATTTAGCTGGTTTTTTGTTTCATTCCTTAAGAATGCCAAGTTTGGGGCACCCAGCTAGCTTAGAGGAATGTGCGATGCATGGTCTCGGGGTTGTGAGTTCGAGCCCCATGTTGGGTGTAGAGATTACCTAAAAATAAAAATCTTAAAAGAAAAAAAAAAAGAATGGCAAATTTCTAACCTAGCCTCTTGTGTGGCCTTTTGTGAGTTATGGCTTCTTTATCTAAATCATAGAGAACGATGCTCACTCACATCTTAACGGGTGTGGCCAGGGAGACTCTCCAGATAGGCCAGATATCATTTATCTAGCTCTTACATGCTATTGGAGCTGGACATGTCCGCACACTTTAATTGTTGCCTACTGATGACTGCCAGGCCTCACAGTCTTGTGGCTTTCCATCAAACAACCTGAGAAGGGAGATAAAAAGGAAAGAAAACTAACAAAAACAGAAGAGGAAAGACAATAAAATGTAAGGATAATGGCTGAGTGGGTAATGGCAGGCAACATCTTTAGCTACCACGAAGAGTATTAAGCCAATGTGTTTGTTGAATTCATTTTGTTGGTGGTCACTTTGTGTTCATTCTGAACATCCAGCAGTTAGCTAAGTAAACACACATGACTGATGAAAGAAGAAAGGGAACTATTTTTATAGGGACCATTAAACTTTAACTACCATCTGGCAGGGAATGATTAGAGAAGATCAAAATTAAGGCAGTCAACACAAATGCTGTGTGAATACCTCGGGGAATTAACATGGATAAAGACAGTGAACTTGTGGTTAAATAAAGAGACAGACATGAGAGGGAAGTGGTGAACACATCCTTTATAGCTCTAGACCTCACGGTCACATTCATTGCCAAAAGAGCTCCAAGAGGGGAGAAATAACAAGGAGAGCATGAGAAAATCTGAAACACCTGGAAATAATCAGAAGCTCTGCTCTAATCATAAAAAAAGAAAGTTAAAGAACTACACAGGACCACATCGTTTGGGTTTCCTCCCTCCCCAGGAAGGAAATGTTTATAGGAGAGGTGTGTTGAAATTGGCAGATAGTTAATATTCAGATTAGCCTAGTACTTAATAGTAGGAAATGGTCGTATATACTGCTGGGAAAAAAATGTAAGGAACTATATCCTTGTGAAACACGCAAGACTCCATAATTTCTGGGAATCACTGTTTTCCCACTAATTAAACAGTCACCCAGCAGGTAGTTTGAGAGAGAACAGGAAAAAAAGGGAGGTTTGGCCTTCCTCTTCCAAGGTGTACTTCTGCCTTCCATCACTTGATAACCTAGTACTCAACCCCAGGGCAGCTCCGCCCCACTGAAAGCACACAGCAAAGCTTCTTAGAGCAAGCTACTTGTTTGGTTTTGTTTTGCACTTTGTCTCTGTCTTCCGGTGGACTTAGAAGGCCGAACTTCTGAACGTCTGAAAGAGGAATCATAGGGAGAGCTTTGCTGGGGGGGTCCCTCAGCCTGTTCTCCATTCCGAAGAAGCCCCATGTGGGGCAAGTCCAGAGCCATGAACGAATTAACTAACAACTAACTAAATAACTAACCAACTAACTAACTTTCTTTTCTTTTCCTTTTCTTTCTCCTTTTCCTTCCTTCCCTTTCTTTCTTGAAATATAGTTGACACATAACATTACATAAACTTGTTGATCTGATACATTTACACATTGTAATATGCTTGCTATTGAAGTGGTAGTTCCAGAATCATAATTTCTTCTTCTTCTTCTTTTTTTTAAAATCTTATGGCTGGAGTTCTTTATTTGGTATTAATATTGCTTTCCCAGCTTCTTTTTTTTAATTTTTTATTTTTTATAAACATATAATATATTTTTATCCCCAGGGGTACAGGTCTGTGAATCGCCAGGTTTACACACTTCACAGCACTCACCAAAGCACATACCCTCCCCAGTGTCCATAACCCCACCCCCCTTCTCCCAACCCCCCTCCCCCCAGCAACCCTCAGTTTGTTTTGTGAGATTAAGAGTCACTTATGGGTTGTCTCCCTTCCAATCCCATCATAATTTCTTCTTTATGGTGGGAGTAATTAGCAAGTTTGAGGATGATAATAGAACATCGTTGACCGCATTCACTCTACTGTGTGCAAGGCCCAAAGCTGTGATTACTGGAGTGATCAAGAGAGGTCTGGAACAAATGAGCTGAAGCTAGTTTGTCCCAGGCATCACAATGGAAATATCCTGAGGCAAAAGGGAGGAAGGATGAGTTACCACGCAGTGTGCGTAGCCATCCACCATACACAGTTTTCCCCTCTCCGGTTTCTTCTTACTGAAGAGCTTAACTGTGCCAGGTGGCGTGCAAAGTGCGTTTCCATCCTTTATCTCATTGATCATCAATACTATTTTATGAGGTGTGCATTATGATCCCATTGTCCGGAGGAGAAAACTGAGAACCAAGACAGAAGATAAGGCCATGTGGTTAGGAAATGTTTGCGTCAGAACTTAAGCCCAGCTCTTGTTCTCTGCACAGCCCTTGCTCTTCTGCTCTTAGCCACCGTGAAAAAAAAATCTCCCTCCTGTGCCTCGGCTGACTTCCAAACCCTCATGCCAGTTCCTCAGTATGACCACCTCCACACTTTCCCTTTCTTGAGTGATGGTGGGCTCACCTTCCTGTTAGGGTCAGAGGCTTAAAAATAATGGATACGACCTAGTAAAGTACTGGGGCAAACGAGCTACTGTCTCTCTGCAGCAGGGACCGCAGCGAGGGAGGCAGAGCCAGGGAGGGACTGGGCAAATCATTGCAACAATGGCTGGTATATTTGGCCCCTTCCAAGGCTTTTGCAAACGAGAATCAATGATAAATAAAACGCCTGCATTTTTTTCAAGCTTGGACTAACGTTAGGTATGGTCCAGCGGCGCTATATAAGAACATTTCCTTTGTTCCCTATTTTGAGAATAAAATATTCTGGAGTAAAATTCTATTTTAATTAAAATTCAAATAATGGCACAACTCACGCACCTAGACCCTATGTGCAAGCAAATGCAGTGTTAAAAGTAAGAAAATTCAAAGGTGTGCCAGAAACCTCATCATTAACGCACTTCCTTCTGCCTTTGTACTTCTGGAATCTCTAAACATCTGGTGATTTTACCATCAGGAAACAGTGCAGTGTCCATCTGTTAAATCAGGCTTTCGCTTCATTCACCTGGGAGGATCAACCAGATGTGGGCGTCGTTTACATTATTAATGATTTCATTCTTCCCTTTGTACATGCCCTGTGAGGGCACAGTGTGAGGTAGTCTATAAATCATGAACAAGTGAAAAAGTCATATTTTACTTTATTTTAGGCATCATGAAGAAGCAGAACACTTTCTTTTTTTAAAGTCAGAGCATTAATCATTAGCATCTATTTAAGTTTTTGCCACCAGAAGACTTTTGACTCCTTTTCTTTGACAGAAAGACCATCGCAAATGTCACCTCAACGTTCACACACGCGAACGTCTCTTGGTGTGTAGACTGTGGAAGCTCAGGGACTCATGCAAAGATACTCCCTGATCTCTCACTGGGCGGCAGTCTATATGATCTTTAAATAGCTTCAAACCAGATTACCACTCATCGTCTTCCGATCCCGTCACGGTTATTAGTCATGCCCACTGTTCCAATGTCCCTGTGACAAAGCATTGAGCGCCGGTGGCTGAGACAGCGTGGCATCGTGACAAGTGCAGGCTCTGTCCGCTATGACACTGGGGTCTTTGGCAAGTTACTCAGTCTCTCCAAACCTCATTTCCTCCTCTGTAAAGGGATGATGATGATAATATCTACTTTACAGAGTTGTGTTCAGGATTAAATATAACAGGCTATTTAACTGCCTGACACATAGTAAGAACTCAGCAAAGTTAACAATGACCAAATGGTAAGACACTGTGAGCAAACTACTTATCCAATCACCTTTTTCAGCAAAATTGGCAGAAGGTAGAGCTTTCCCATATACTCCCGGTTCCCACACATCCACAGATCCTCATTATCATGACCCCTGGCCTAGAAGCACATTTGTTACAGTTGATGATCCTACATTGACATATCACTATGACCTAAAGTCCACAGTTTATCTTAGGGCTCACTCTGGGTGTTGTACACTCTATGGACTGGGACAACGTATGACATGTGCCCAGCATGACAGTATCATACAGAGTAGTTTTGCTGCCCTAAAAAAGCCTTGGGCTCTGCCTATTCATGCCCCCTTCTCCCTAGTCCTGCCAATCACTGATCTTTTTACTCTCTCTATTGTTTTGCCTTTTCCAGAATGTCATGTAGTTGGGAATCACACGATATGTAGCCTTTTTAGATTGGCTGCTTTTACTCAGCATCATACATTTAAGTCTTCTCTATGTCTTTTCCTGGCTTGACAGCTCATTTCTTGCTAGCACTGAATGATATGCTACCGTCTGGATGGTCCGCAGTTTACTTGTCCAATTCATCCTCAGAAGGGTATTTTGGCTGTGATCAACTTTTGGTGCTTGTGATTAAAGCTGCTGTAAACTTCTGTGTGCATGTCTTTGTGTGGACATACTGAGCGGTGCCATTGCCATATAGTAAAAATATGTTTAGTTTTGTACAGATCTGCCAAACTATCCTCCAAAGAGGATATACCGTTTTGCATTCCCACCAGCAATAAACAAGAGCTCTGTTCAATTTTGCTGTGAACCTAAAATTACTGTAAAAAATTAAGTCAGCTAAAAACTTAAAGCCTTTCTCTTGACACATGTTTTCTGTTATCTGGTTTCTTTCTTTCTTTTCAAAAAATATTTATTTAGGGGCGCCTGGGTGGCTCAGTGGGTTAAAGCCTCTGCCTTCAGCTCAGGTCATGATCCCGGAGTCCTGGGATCAAGCCCTGCATCAAGCTCTCTGCTCGGCAGGGAGCCTGCTTCCTCCTCTCTCTCTGCCTGCCTCTCTGCCTACTTGTGATCTCTGTCTGTCAAATAAATAAAATATTAAAAAAAATTTATTCATTTGACAGAATGAGAGAGCTAGAGCACGAGAGCCCTGCATACAAGCGGGGGTGGGGAGGGGAGAGGGAGAAGCAGGCTCTCCACTGAGCAGGGATGCGAGGCTCCATCCCAGGTCCCCAGGATCATAACCTGAGTCAAAGGCAGATGCTTAACTGCCTGAGCCACCTCGGCAACCTCTTTTCTTTCACGACCTGGATCAATCATCTTGTGGTCATGGACAGGGCCAGCTTAGTCTTCCAAAGTTTCTAGTTCTCTGAATGTGTTGGTAAAAATTCCTCATAGAAAGATTATTTCGCTTGTGAAACCTAGAGGCATTAATGTCAAGAAGCAGTAATATCTCAGCAGCTATTTCTCGAGAGCTTCCTGCGCGCTAGGTGCATACCAGAGGCTGGGATATACGGTGTTGGTCGAGACGGTAATGTGGCATCAGGTGATTCCCAGCCTTCACTATTGGAACTCTGAGATATAGCCTGCATCCTAAATTTGTAAACAAATTACGCAAATCTGATAGAAATATAAGCTTTTCCATATTTTCTTCATGAGAAAATCACATAGAGCAGGGAGAGATCAGGGAGTATCTTTGCATGAGTTTGCCAGGAAAGATTGAACCAGGCTGTGGTTATTTTCTTAGTGTTTGTTGATTCCATGTGTCATCCCTATTTGATGTTAAGGGGATTTCTGTGCTGACCTGAGACATTCTGATTCCCAAATCAGGGTTAGAAACATGGCCCTTCATTAAACAGGCATGCTAGTGCTGGGGAATAGAACAAGAATCTGCTTGACTATTACCAACAATGTTTTAATCCAGATCTTTCTATATTGTAAGATCTTCACTTAATCTGACTCCTATTCTATCAATCTAATAACATATTATTTATAGAGGGTTCTATTGGCCCTGGGTTAAAACATCTACCCAACTATGAATTGGCCTTTCTTTTTGCATGTGGGTCAGTTGAGGGTGAAAAGACACAGAGAAAAGTCTAAAGATTGGGTGTTGTCAGGTTAGGGTCCTGTGTGGTTGCAGGTTCTTCTGACTTTCTCTTATGATTGGGTCATAATCCACTTTGGGGGGCTTTCCAGATGTTCTTCCGACATTCTCAAATACAGAATTTCACCCTACCCCCCAATCAGGTCACATACCACTCTGTTTATATAGCTAAAAATTGAACATGGATTAAAGCACTAAGAAAGAACATAGAGAATGTTAGTCAGAATATTGTTTATATTTTTTATTGTAAAGAATAGTCATTTATGGATACAGAAACACATCTGTCTCTTTTTGGCACTAAGCTTGTTTTATTTCACTTATTTTAAGAATTTTAATTCTAGGATAGTTAACATACAGTGTTGTAGTAGGTTCAGACATACAATACAGTGATGCAACAATTTCATACATTACTCAGGGCTCTTAGTCTTAATTCTTAATCCCCTTTATATATATTTTACCCATCCTGTCACCCACTTCCTCTCTGGTAATCATCAGTTTTTTCTCTAGAGTTAAGCGTCCATTTTTTGGTTTGTTTCTTTTTTCTTTGTTCGTTTGTTTTGTTTCTTAAATTTCACGTATGAGTAAAATCATACGGTATTTGTCTTTCTCTGACTGACTTCATTCATTCAGCCTTACATTCTGTAGGTCCATTCATGTTGTTGCGAATGGCATGATTTTATTCTTTTTTATGGCTGAATAATGTTCCATTATATATATATCCATTATATATATATCCATTATATATATATAATATTCCATAATGTTCCATTATTCCATTATATATATATATGTTATATATATATAATGGAACATAATGTTCCATTATTCCATTATATATATATATATTATTATATATATATAATGGAACATTATTCAAATGGAATATACATATACCACATCTTTATCCATTCATCTATCAGTGGACACTTGGGCTACTTCCATAATTTGGCTATTATAGATCATGTTGCAATAAACATCGGGGTGCATGTATCTTTTCGAATTAGTCTTTTCGTGTTTTTGGGTAAATACCCAGTAGTGCAATTACTGGATCATACGGTGATTATACTCTTAATTTTGAAGAATCACAGTGGTTGCACCAGTTTGCAACACGGCAGCAGAGTTCCTTTTTCTCCACTTCTTCACCAACACATTTTGTTTCTTGTGTTTATGATGTTAGCCATTCTGACTGGTGTGAGGTGAGATCTCATTGTGGTTTTGACTTGCATTTCCCTAGTGATGAATGATTTTGAGTATTGCACATATCTCTTCACCATTTGGATGTCGTCTTTGGAGAAATGTTTGTTCATGTCTTCTGTTCATTTTTAAATAGGATTATTTGGGGTTTTTTGGTGTTGAGTTGTATAAATTCTTTATATATTTTACATACTAAGCCTGTGTCAGGTATGTCATTTGCAACTATGTTCCTGCAATTCAGTATCATTATTTCCTTTGCTGTGCAGAAGGTTTTTATTTTCCTGTAGTTTATTTTTGCTTTTGTTTCTTTTGCCTTGGAAGACATGTCTAGAAAGATGTTGCTAAGACTGGCTTCAGAGAAATTACAGTCTGTGTCCTCTCTAGGATTTTTATGGTTTCAGATCTCATACTTAAGTCTTTAATCCATTCTGAGTTTATTTTTGTGTATGGTGTAAGAAAGTAGACACACCAATATCTTAATTATAAATATTAGTGAGTGAAAATATTACTTGGCTCCTAATATTTAATTTACAATTTCATTATGTAAAGTTCAAATATACTGTTATTAAATGACAAACACTGACTTATAAAAAATAATTCAGATTTAGTGAATAATTAAAACTAGAAATAGAGTTTCAAATTAGGATACAAATTCACATTTGAAATATTATTTCTCCATTTGTATAGATACAAAGATGAGAATGTCAATGTATCTTACATGTAAACCAGAAATAAACTGTTACTAGGATGGAACTGAACATACTTCAAATTTTTAAGGACTTGGTTGATTTTCATATATTAAATAGACCATTCATTTTGTTTCAAATCAGCCTCTACTCCAAGATGTAACAGAAAAAGCAAAAATGAAGATAGGGACCCATTCAAATATGGTAATTTCTATGACCTAACAAGTTTATAAATATAAGTATTGATGATTTTTAAAAATGGAGAATTTAGGGCACCTGTGTGGCTCAGTTGGTTGAGTGTCTGCCTTCAGCACAGGTCATGATCTCGGGGTCCTGAGATCGAGACCCACATGGGGCTCTCTGCTCAGTGGGGAGTTTGCTTCTCCCTCTCTGTAGCTCCCCCTACTTGTGCTGTCTCCCTCTCTCTGTCAAATGGATGAATAAAATCTTTGAAAAAAAATGGAGAATTTATGGGTCATAAGAAGGTATCATTTTTTGGAAAACGATAACAATATAATTTTTTGAGCACTTACTCTCCGCTAGGCATGATGTTAGTGTTTCATGTTTGTTAATTTTCTCATTTTGTATAACTCTTTAAGGTCAACAATTTTCTCCAGAAAATCTGATGCTCAGGAAATAAACAAGTTGGATACAATTTATAAATATTACACAGACAGGGCACCTGGGTGGCTCAGTGGGTTAAAGCCTCTGTCTTCAGCTCAGGTCATGATCCCAGGTTCCTGGGATCGAGCCCTGCGTTGGGCTCTCTGCTCCTTGGGGAGCCTGCTTCCTCCTCTCTCTGCCTGCCTCTCTGCCTACTTGTGATCTTTGTCTGTCAAATAAATAAATAAAATATTAAAAAAATAAATATTACAGAGTTTGGTTAGCAGCACAGGGCTTACTTGTCTTGGAGTTTACCCTCCATCTGCATTTATAGCTTTTCTTGAAGTCAAAATGAAGAGAGCTGCTCCAAAAACATGGATAATTGCAAATGCCTTCTCACTTGTCTTTCCACTTCCGGTATTAACAACCTTCAGTCTATTTAGCACACAGCCAATTGGAGACAGGTCTTTCTTATTTTAAAGATTTCATTTATTTATTTGAGAGAGTGAGTGCACGAGTTGGGGGGAGGGGAGAGGGAGAAGCAGACTCCGGCTGAGTGGGAAGATGAGGGCCTCCATCCCACAACCCTGAGATCATGACCTGAGGTGAAGGCAGATGCTGAACCTACTGAGCTACCCAGGCTCCCCTAGACTGAGGTCTTCTAAACACATGTCACTCCCTTGCTTAAGACCTTTCAAAGGCTTCTCATTGCACTTCAGAAAACCCAAATTAATAAGCCTTGCATGATCTAGCTCCAGCCCCTGTCCAACAAGCTTGCCTCCACCCTGTTCCTCACCTGCTTTGCCTCTGCCACTTTGGCCTTCTGTGGGTTCTGGGAACATCCACGAATCCTTTTAGCACATTTCTACTATTCCTACTTCCTGGAAAACTCTGGGTACTTCTTATCTCACGGGCTGTAGCTTGAATGTTACCCCAGAGAGGACCTCTTTGTTTGTCACTGCTTCCTACTTTTTCCTTCACAGCGTGGACCACAATCTGTAGTTGTGTATCCACTTGTTTATCTTTGGTCTCTCCCATAGGTTGTAACCTACCCAATGGCAGGGACTACATACGTATGTATACTTAGTGCCTGGCATACAGTAGAAGCTCAATAAGTGCTTATGGGAAATACTTATGTTAGGACTTAAGAAAGATAGGAGCCTGAAGAGGAAACAGAATTTGCTAGAACAATGCCTAGACCTTATAGGTCTTCAGGAAAGCAGAGAGAGACTAGGATATGTGGGCTTAACTTGATGGGTGACTGTATGAATTCTTAAACCTTATACTGGGAAACAACCCATCACACCGACCCAGACGAAGGTGGTTGAAGTATTTATATCCTTCGTAGAACTGCTGTCTGATTTACCTAACTGTTATGTAGTACATTTAGATATTTTATTCATCATTTTATTCACATTTTATGATTAAAACCTCAATATTTTGAAAAGTTAGGGAACTGGGTCCCAAATGTCTTATGCTAACTTTCTTTTAGGCCTGGCTGTGCCCCAGGAGCCCAAAGGCTGTGACAAAAAAACATTCTGCATAGAACATTTACACGCTTGATGTAGTACATGGCAGTTGCTAAGGCAGAAAGTCAGAGGTAATGAGCACTGAGAGAATTATGTGCAGATCTTCCTTGCAGCTCTTCCCAACTGTAATTGAACTATCCCCTCCTGATCCTTCAGGTGCTATCAGAATGATTTTCTGCAGACTTCAAGAAAATCCCTGAAGGGCCAAAGATACTTTCTTGATGTTACAATCCTTATTTCATGGGAAGCTAAATGTTTAGCTCCTAAGTATTTTAATAAGTTATAAGAAAAAAGGAAATTCTAAGTTGAGAAATCCTCCCCCTCTCCCTGCCAAATATGAATAGATCTTTATACCAATTTATTGTCAAGGTAAAAGAAATACATAATATTCAGATTTATACAGAAATGGGAAGTGGAAATTCAGTCTTCTGACTTAGAGCCACAACATATTTGTGATTCGCACTTTTTTTTTCCACTTGTTTTTTTGAAGCAGTGGTGGAAAGCAATTAATGTTCTATTAAAGAAAGAGTGCAAGGGGTGCCTGGGTGGCTCAATGGGTTAAGCTTCTGCCTTCAGCTCAGGTCATGATCACAGCGTCCTGGGATTGAGCCCCGCATCGGGCTCTCTTTTCAGTGGGGAGCCTGCTTCCCTCTCTCTCTGCCTACTTGTGTTCTCTCTGTCAAATAAATAAATAAAATCTTAAAAAGAAAAAAAAGAAAGAGTGCAATATCAGCATATGAGCCCGTCTGAGATCCTTTCTGATAATAAGCAATCTCTAAACCCAGCAGTGGGATACATGCACTTATTTAAACATGGAAACCTGGCTTCCTCTCACAAATGAGACCTATAAATTTCACTCAAGCAGTAAGAAGATCTGAATGCTATGTCTCTGTCATAATCTACACTTGTCTTAGACATTTTCTTAGGTCTATGGGCTTTTTTTTTTTTTTAAAGCAAAACAATTGTTTAATTCTTCTGCATGTGGTCCCCATAATTCCAACTGTGTAGATACCATTTAGTATAACTGTGGTCTAGCAAAGAGCCCAAGCACGAAATAAACAGTGCTAAAAATTCCTTCTCTCCTTCACTCATCTCCTGGAATTGACTTAAGTAGAGTAAGGATACCTACCTATCTGCACTCTCTTGGCATTTCGGATCTCTAGCTTTAGGACCTGTTTGCAGTTTGTTCTTTATGTATACTAAAAGATTAATAACTTTCTAAAAATATAGCTCACTCGTGTATCTGTTTACAGGTAAAATTCCCTAAGAATTATAATGGCCACCATTTTTTGAGATATTGCTATGTACCAAGTACTTTATAGTTACTTCATTCAACCTTTATCACCATTTCCTCCAGTGTAGTACTATTCTTATTTTACACATGAATCATAGGTGTGAAGAAGCTGAAGATCCTATAGCTGGTTAGGGCGGAGACCCACTGTTAAATTCAGTTTATTTAGCTCTGAAAATTGGGTGCTTAGCCACTACAAGATTCTACTACTTAATTATCCTAAAAGTTTCTGGCTCTTTCCCCCACTAGAATAAAAGATAAAAAGGAAACAAACAAACAAATATTTTTCTCACACAAGCATAGGTTTTTATTGACATCCCTTCCTGTGTTAAAATGTAATGCACTTTGGTCTCAATGCCAGTCAAGTATTCTTTTTTTCCGTTTCTTTATCCTACTCATATTCAAAATGCACTGATCTAAAAAAAGGGAGGACACTTAATTTGATCTATTTTTTCAGATTCTTGCCTAAATTATAACCTGCCAACATTCAAAATTGTCAGATGTTCCTTCAGTTACTTAATATATATTTTTTAAAGAATTTATTTATTTATTTGAAGACAGAGATCACAAGTAGGCAGAGAGGCAGGCAGAGAGAGAGGAGGAAGCAGGCTCTCTGCAGAGCAGAGAGCCCAATGCGGGACTCGATCCCAGGACCCTGGGATCATGACCTGAGCTGAAGGCAGAGGCTTTAACCCACTGAACCACGCAGGAGCCCTACTTAATATTTTCATAAGTTTAGTTATTCTAAAGAAGTTGTTTCCAACATGTAGGTCCTAGTTTGAGGAGCCCTTAGAGTTACTGTGAAAGGTGTGTGAATGGATTTTGACATTGTGTCTCTTACCTATTTTTATTGCCACCTTCTAAATATAGGAGATGTTATGATTGATTAAATGCAGATTAATTTAAAATTCAATTAATTGTTAACCTGGCAGTGGTTTGTCATCACTCTGTAGCTTTCTAATCAGCAGGTACTAAAAGTTCAAGGACTTGCAGCAAAGGATCTTCATTAAGAAGGTTGAGACCTGGTTTCAAATGGTCACTTTGAGATGCTTTAAATTCCCTAGACATTTTCAAATGTTTGCTTAAAGATTCTCAAAGATATCCATTCAAAATTAGAAATTTCTATTAGGACACTGTCTTTGTAGAATATTTCTATTGTTGTTGAGCTCAATGTTTCAAGAGAGAATCAAGGAAACACAGGAACCGTGACTTCATCAAATCAAGTTTATACTTATACAGAGAAAAATGGGACTATACAGTATTGAAAGGCTGATTGACAGGAAGTATTTGATTTGGCTTTCTGTTTTAACCATGATTTATCACTTTGGGAAGACAGCTGGTCACCAAGCTTGTAACCTGAGTCTCCTTTTCTTGCTCTAGTCAGACTGCTCCAATATCAAAAGGAGAAACTCTTCCTTCATTCCCAACTCTGCGGGATGCTGCTCAGGAGGGGTGGGACATAGTCTTCCTGTGTCCAAGTATAAGTAGAGCAGAAGAACCTGCATTAGAGGCTATACAAGAGGCACTGCATGGATAAGTGGATGCTGGTTACAAACTCTGGCTGGGCCTTTGAATTTAGGTTTGCAATCACGAGTGCAGGAAGAAACTTGACTCCCTTCCCTGGAGTAAATCTTCTCAGGACTGTCTCTCTCTCTCTCTCTCTCTCTGGGTTTGTGGTAGCCCCATCCAAGCCACGTAGTAAGTTAGCAGGCAACGTAGGCGCTTTAGCTCATAATGCACTAGAAAGGGTACATTTCAATCCTCTCTCTGACATTATGACTGACTAAACATAAATTTGTGTATATGTGGGTGTGTGTTTTACAATTTTACAATTCTTCCTTTCTCTGGACATAAGCGGTCAGTTGATTTGTATCTGGTATACATAAAATGCTGTTCTTAATTTCAATATGCCCACTTTAAGCAATATTTTTCTTCCCAGGTAACCAAGCTTGTTGGAACATATATAAAAATAAGAGTAAATAGACTGTAAAAGAGTTGCCAAGTAACTTTCTCATAAATAAAGTGGATCAACTTTGGCCTGATTTATTTTTATTTCTTAGATTTTTTTTTTTGTTGTTTTTGTTTTTCTTCTGTTTCCTTGGTTGCCGTATCCTGAAGAATGAAGTAATCAGGTGAATGAGATAATGTTGAAGTGTTACTATACTTTTGAAAGCACAGGTCTATTTTCTCAATTGTTGACAAGATCTAGGAAATAAGACAATTTTGTACATGTGTGCATCTAAAGGTCAGGTGGAACGGATTTCATTCCAATTAAGAGTTATTGAAGTAGAATTTGTGAGGTAGAAGATGACAATTCTATCTATCTGTGTTACCCAACATTGAAATGTAGTTGAAATTGAGGTGATTTCATGGTAGGCTTTCCTAGAGGCAAAATGCTTGGTAATATTTCTATTCAGAAATTCATATTTGCAATCGAATGTATTTTATGGCTGTGAAAACATAATAATTTCATATTTCTGGCCTTTATTTCTTGTTTTAAGATATAACTAGCACCTATTCTATAATAATATAAATTGGCTTTTTTTTTTTTGCTGTGGAAACAGTAATTTTACATATCTTTTTAAAGACTCAGGTAGGATATTTTCTAAAATAAAACAGATATTTTTGCATTTTTATTCAACTCAAAGAACAAGTATAAATCTTTAGTACTGACTTCTGTATCAAAACATTTTTTTTAAATGAAAAGTTGTCAATTGCAGTAGTTAACAAGGATAAAATTGCAGGTGTCTTTATGTTTCAGCATATAAGCTTAGGTGGAACATTCCACTGTCATGTCACCGCTGTTCTCTGTAACCTTGATAGATCGCCCCTATAAATATCTCTTGGGGTGAAAAGTAATTTAATCTGTGGATCTGTATATTACCTCCTCATGAACATCCTATCAATTGTGCCAGAGTGCTTTCATGATATGCACTCAACTGAAACCATCAAACCTATTTCACTGAGGACTGTTAGTTAGACCAAAATCTTTGGCCTCAACTCTGTCATTAAATTTTGCTAAAAGGTTGTTCACTTATGCATGGAAAAAAAAAGCTAAGTTCGTGATTTGGTTTTGAAAGACTCTGCCTTATAGGCCTGGGTGACTCCTGGGAACTGGAGTATTCATTTGTTTTTATCTTGAAGTTGACCGAGTTAGAACCCAGGTTACATTTCTGTACAGTCGCATAACTCTTCCAATTTTAGTATATGTGCTGCCGAAGCGAGCACCAGTTGCATAACACTTATCACTTCCCAAATGATCTTGGGACTCGGTCATGAGAACACAGACCACCCTTCCTGCACCAGCAGAGTGGAGAATGCTAAATGGTCCCTACTTTGACAGTTCTCTTTTCTCTCTTCTATTTCTTTGCCAGGACCTTTAGTTGAAAATTGTCTACAGCTCTCAGAAGATTTGGGTTCATTAAGCGGTGATCTGAATAGGGAATTGTGAAGCATAAATATGGATAGATAATTCAAGACAACATGGTTAATAAAAAACTACATAATTTAAATAATTTTCTTGATACCTTTTTATTAAATAGCTCTTGAGAGAGAGGCCTGCAGACCTTTCTGGAAGAGCTGAAGGCTCTTTTCCACTAACCAGTGTGTAATTTGGGGCCAATAGTTTAACCTCTCTGACTTCAGTTACTTTGCCTGTTAAATAGGGATAATTGTATTTGTACCATCTCAAGGGTTTTTGGGATAAAATGTGATGATAAATGTGAAAGTACTTTTCAAAGTTAAAACAGCACCATATACACAAATACTCAGACTCAAAGGATTGCAGGTTGAATGTATTTTTCCCAAATTGTCATGTACTTTTATGTATTCTGTTGAGATATTAAGGCCCAGAAAGTAACTGTTTTATTGGACGGTATGTGGGATGTGTTTTTATGTTGTACAGGTTTTATATAGGAGAGGATAAAGTAGTTTGGGTAGCTACTAAATCTTTAGTATGTCTCTATTAAGTGTTCCGTTTCTGCTTATGAAAGCTGTTGGTAATCATTTGTATGAGTGATGTTATAAATTACTCTGTATAACTCTGGCAAATATTTACTTTAATACAAAATAGTGCAATTTTCTGTGATGAAAAGACTAATTAATTCAACCACAAAAATATCGCTTAATCTTTAGTGGGAAAACTGGCCAGCTGTAAACCAAAAAATTTGGGTTTATTACACAAGTGTCCAACAATAAATTTAGCTTTAATGTAAAAGGTAAAATTGTGGGAATCGTGATATTACCCTCATTCATAAGTTCTCTGTAAATTTGTCGCCTTTCACTACCAGCAGAGGGAGCCTGAGAATTAAATCGTGCCAAGATGGCTTTGTTAATCCTTTTGAATTTACACATTCAGCTCATAATAAAGAAATAAAAACCCATCACAGATTAATGGAAAGCCATCACGCTTGGATTAGGCTGTAGATGAGCATTTAATTCCAGACTACCAATTATAACGAGCTTCAATAGACTAGGAATATCTGTAACTTGCCTCCACTCACTCCACCAAAGCATCAGCTGCAAATTTCCACGAGCTAACAAAGTTAATAATACCTCAATATACAGTTTATTTCACATCAGAAAGGATGCACTCCTCAAAATATAATTTCATCAAATACACAGCAACAATATTATGAATTGTTCTTACTGACCACATTACTTCCACATGAGAACTAGAATGGACACACATAGGGTGTAATCGGTTTTCTTCCTTTCAAAGTAATTCATTATAAAAATTTTATTTTTTTTAAGTAGAAGAAGAGAATAGGGTAATATGAATGGAAAATAATGACGAAATCCCAGCATTTACGGTTCAATAAAAAGTTTATGTATAGTTTTCTCTTTGAAAAATAAAAAGTTTTCCAAACTTCAAGAAAAAGAACCTAACGGAGAGACATTTTCATTGCTTATCTCCCTTAATTAGATATGAGAGTGCAATGCAATTGTGTATTTTGTGCACCTGTGACTAAAGAAACTTACTGAAATTTGACATGGCATAGTGACTCTCATTTTAATAATGATGCCGTTGTAGTGGTGTAAATGCTAACCTAGCCTCAAAAATCCACCTTTCTTGGAGTCAAGACATTTACAAGTATGCATCTCTGCCTTCAGAGAGCTCATCTATTACAGTTGGAAATCCAGTAATGATCGATTCCATTCCTCATGCTAACGAAGGTCACTTTGGCAAATGTTTATTGAGTGGCTATTACGAGTCAGCTACTGTGCACAATGCAGAGGTACAGATGTGAATCAGGAAGCATTACTGCTCATAATTAAGAGGCCAAGGTTGACAGGTAACCCAAGAACTACAAGGCCAGGTGGTACATATGGTGATAAAGACAACACTTTTTCGGGCTTTAAGATTAATGAAGGCAGGTGACATCTTTTTAATCCCAATAGCAACCACAGTATTTTACATATAGTTAGTGCTCAATAAATATGTAGTGAATTAGTTAACAATACATGGAGTGTGAGAGTAAAGCATCTTCTTGATAAACACGTTCATTTTTCCCCACTGCTTCCTTTTTCCATAGCTCCAGTCCTTTTTTCCCTAGTTTTCACAGCATAGGGGCTAGCCATGCTTTCTTCTGATACAGCATAGTAGTTGTGTTGTATAATAATTGGTGCTTGATTCTTTGCTATTCCCTGGACTTTGTATTTGCTATTCTCTATGCTGTGATATCTTGGAATCCATAAGATGTATGTAATAATAATAACAACCCCCTCCCCCCACCAAAACCCACTATAAAGAAAAGCGATGGGCATTATGTTAAGTACCATATATGCATTATCTCACTTGAACTTAATAATAGCTGTCATTATTCCTTTTTTCAGAGAAGGATCTTATGCACAGAAAAATAACTTGGATGATAAGTGGAGTTCACGTTTGAATCTAGGACTCTGACTTCCTGCTCTGAATGACCGCACTATATTGTCTCTTTACTTAGGTTGATTTGAGGCCATTTTATTTAGTCGTGGAAATACTTTCTTGGAGAAGATGGTCTACTTCCTCCGAGAATATTAAAATAAATTGCTTTTAATGAGTAAGATATATTTAAGCTATAAAAGTTATTTTATGAATACAATAAAATATTTAGGTTATGGAAGCACAGATGAATCACAACTGGTGATTCTTTCTAAGCAACATGTTTCTTTTAAAACTGAAGAAGAAAGAATTCAATCTTTATAATAGGCAAAAACACCTTCAAATATATCTTCAGATGCTCAACAGACCCCAAAAGGCTCCCCAGAACTGGACCACAGTGCAGTCTGCTGTGGAATGTTTGCAGCTTTGTTTTCCCAACTAGGCTCATTAGCAGTACCAGGTGGTAATAACTATCCAACTGATTCGCACCAGTAAAAAAAAAATCTGCTGTAGATCACCATGGACTCTTTTTTCCCCCCATTCTCTGCTTCATTTCTGACCTGATATGCTTTTGGAAAATAATTATGCATGGCAGGAAGTTGTGTCCTGGGATTATATAGGATCTCAGATCTAATATTTTTTTATTGTGCAAAGAATAAATGGAAAAACATGATTTTTACCAGCATAGCACAGAGAAATCTATTTCTTGCCTTTTTTTTTTCTTTCCTGTTCCTTTCATCATTAAAGACTCAGCATAAGAAATGATTTGCTAATTTGGGAGAATGTTAGCACTGGTGTTTAGCATTCGGCAACATCATGTAGATTCTAGAAACAAAAATAGCTCCAGAGTCTGTTCAAGTAAACTGGAATGAAGGAGTAGACCTTTTAAAGTTGTTTCCCCCCCCCACTGACCCATTACACTTCATTACTCAACAGGTAGAAATATGAAGTGGTACGTGAAAGCAGTAAGTATTTAGTTAACCATTCACTATCTAGGAGGAATTTTTAGTCCATTAAATTTTGTTCCTGCTTCATTTTTTTATTAAAAAGATACAGGTAAGAAAGGGACACAAATGAGGAGATGTTTTAAAAAGTAAGTGCGTGCCACCTTCCAAAGAAGATAGAGTCAAGCAAATTCCTAGATAGTCACTAAGCCACACGTGGCACTTGAAATGTGGTTAGTTCAAATGGAGATGTGAAGTATAAAACACATGTTAGATTTCAGAAACTGAATGTGAATAAAGAAGATAAAATATCTTAGTGATAATTTTTATATGTGTTATGGTTTGAAAAACTGCATGTTTGGTGTATTGAGTTCAATAAAATATATTATTAAAATTAATTTCACTTGCTTCTTGTTACTTTTTAAAGATTTGTTTATTTATCTGAGAGTGAGAGAGAGTGAAAGAGAGAGCAGGGGAGGGGCAGAAGGAGAGGGAGAGAGAAACCCAAGCAGACTTGGTGCTCAGCACAGAGCCTAAGGTGGGGTTCGAGTCATGACCCTGAGATCATGACCTGAGCTGAAACCAAGAGTCGGATGCTTAATTGACTGCACGACCCAGGGTTCCCTGTTTCTTATTAGTTTTTTAAAATGTGTCCACTTGAAGATTTAAAATTACCTAAATGAGTTATATGATATTTCTATTGGACAACACTGTCCTACACTGTTATTTTTGGACATCATTGCTCCTGAGAACTGACCTGAACTTGCTGAGGAGCAGCAAGAATTAAACAGAACGGAATAAAAACTTAATTCAAAAGCCTTTTGAAAAGCAACTTGGAGATACATCTTAGGAGACTTAAATGTATCTCAACTCTTTCTCTCTCTTTTTTTTTTGGTGTGATAGTAGATTTTTAAAAAAAATTTATTTTATTTTTTCAGTGTTCCAATATTCATTGTTTATGCACCACACCCAGTGCTCCATGCAATACGTGCCTTCCTTAGTACCCACCATCAGGCTCACCCAAACCCCCAACCCACACCCCTCCAAAACCCTCAATTTGTTTTTCAGAGTCCATAGTCTCTCAAGGTTCATCTCCCGCTCCAATTTCCCCCAACTCACTTCTCTCTATCTCCCCATGTCCTCCATGTTATTCCTTATGCTCCACAAGTAAGTGAAACCATGTGATAATTGACTCTGTGTTTGACTTATTTCACTCAGTGTAATCTCCTCCAGTCCCATCCATGTTGATACAAAAGTTGGGTATTCATTCTTTCTGATGGAGGCATAATACTCCATTGTATATAAGGACCATATCTTCTTTATCCATTTGTCTGTTGAAGGGTATCTTGGCTCTTTCCACAGTTTGGCGACTGTGGCCATTGCTGCTATGAACATTGGGGTACAGATGGCCCTTCTTTTCATTATATCTGTATCTTTGGGGTAAATACCCAGTAGTGCAATTGCAGGGTCATAGGGTAGCTCTATTTTTAATTTCTTAAGGAATCTTCACACTGTTTTCCAAAGTGGCTGCACCAACTTGCATTCCCACCAACAGTGTAAGAGGGTTCCCCTTTCTCCACATCCTCTCCAACACTTGTTTACTGTCTTGTTAATTTTGGCCATTCTAACTGGTGTAAAGTGGTATCTCAATATGGTTTTGATTTGAATCTGCCTGATGGCTAATGATGATGAACATTTTTTCATGTGTTTGCTAGCCATTTGTATGTCTTCTTTGGAGAAGTGTTTGTTCATGTTTTTTGTCCATTTTTTCACATGATTATCTGTTTTGTGTGTGTTGAGTTTGAGGTGTTCTTTATAGATTTTGGATATCAGCCCTTTGTCTGTACTGTCATTTGTGAATATCTCAACTCTTTTGAGCAGGAATTTGTATCTCTAGCCCTATGACATAGCAATTCCATTCCTAGGTATATACCCAAGAAAAATGGAAACATATGTACACACAGAAACTGGTACAAAAATGCTTATAGCAACATTATTCACAATAGTCCAAAGAGGAAATAACCCAATTGCCCATCAATAAAAGAATGGATAAACAAAATATGGTATATCCTTACAATGGAGTATTATTCAGCTATAAAAAGGAAAGCAATATGGATACATGCTATGTATAGCGTGTATCCATAGCAATATGGATGAACCCTAAAAACGTTATGCTGAGTAAAAGAAGTCAGTTGGAAAAGACCACATATTACCTGGTTCCATTCATACAGAACGTCCAGAATAGGAAAATCTATATAGATAGAAAGTGGAATAGTGGTTTCCTAGGGCTGGTGAGAGGTGGGTCTTGGGTGAGGTGTAGGGAGGTGATAGATAAAGGGTATAGGATTTCTTTCTGGGATAATAAAAATGCTCTAAAACTGGCTGTGGTAATAGCTGCTCAGATTTGTGAATATATGGAAAATAACTGTTTCCTTTAAATGAGTGAATTACATAGTATGTGAACTAAATAAAAAGATGTTAAAAAATTATTCCTGGGAAATCAAAATAAAAAAAAATCCTAAATAAGTGGGAAAACCCCTTTTATTTATTAAGTTGCATGCTGTTGCATTATATATAATAGTGAAAAATTAAAAACAACCCAAATGTCCAAATAGGGGAGTAGTTAAATAATTTATGGTATAGTCTCATCATGGAATGCAGATATTAAAGTGATAAGTGTAAGTGAATTCTTGTCAGAGTTTGTAGTAATTTGAAAAAAGTTCTCACTTTTTTACGGTTAAGTGAAAAAAGACACACTGTGATATATATTACTTGCATAATACCATAACAATAAAAATGCCTAGAAAGGGAGGTGCCTGGGTGGTTCAGTCAGTAAAGCATCTGCCTTTGTTCAGCTCAGGTCATGATCCCACTGGGATCAAGTCCCACATCGGGCTCCCACATCCGGGAACCTCTTTTCCCCTCTGTCTTCCTCTTTCCCAGCTTGTATTCTCTTTGTCTCTCTGTCAAAAAATTAAAAAATAAAATAAAATAAAAAAGCCTAGGAAAAAAACTAGGAGGAACTACTGGCCCCAAAATATTAGTAATATTTGGGTTGGGGAACATGTGGAAATTTTTCCTCTTCATAATTTATTTTTCATATTTTTCATAATTAAAAATTTTAAAATTGAAATCCAATAGGTCCTAGCTTTAAGTCCATTTTTATGCTTTAATTACCAAGAAAGGAGAGCAGATTAATAGATTTTTATAAGATCCAAAAACAGAAGTTGGAACAAGGCAGAATTTCTGTTAGAAACCTTCAATAAACCTTCAGTTAACCAAAACATTAAATTAATTATCCTGTTAATTGAACATCACTGTCCTTATTATGTAAACATGAAGATAAGTCACCATATTGAGGTGGTAATTAAATTAACTAAAAAGGGTGGCATGGTGACATTGAAAGTTATTTTATTCTGTTGATTGAGACCATGGAACCCAAATTCTACCACCTCTTACTTCTCTGAAGTTTTCTTTTATTCCCATACTCACAGGGAGGAAAGAAGAAACCCCCCTGCTCCTTTCCAAAGTGAAACTTTCTATGTATGTTCTCCTTGTTGAAAATTTGTCATATATTCCCAAACATGATCACTTTTGCAAACATGTCCCCTCTTCTCTAAAGAAGTCTTTCCTTGGCCCTGATCTGGTTCCACTGCAGGTTTTCCTCTCTCCTCCCCCTCCTGACACCAGGCCATGATTTTCTTCCCCACTTGTAGTCTGGGTGGTATTTCAATGACCCTAATAAAATAGCTCTCTGGAATATTTATTATCTGCTCTCACCAAGCCTCATGACCTCTCACTGTAGTCTGTCTGCCCTAGGATTCTAGACCACAAGCATTCTCCCTTCCATTCAGGCTGTTGCCATCTACTCTCCATTCATATTTACAGACCCTTGTAACCAAATTCTTGCCAGAGATTTATCAGATTCTGGTAGGCAAGAGTAAGTCTTACTTGGTCCTATGTGGGTGGAGGGCATGGGCTGGTCTTATTCACCTTGTTCCTATCCAGCAGAAAGTTCTTGTCAGTAGATAATGCTTGCTGCAAGCTCACAGCATCAGAGGGACTGATGAGACAAGGGACATGGAGCTTTTTCATCTCCTTTTGGTGGTGATCAGACCTTTTCCTAGAAGTTGAGCATGTCTGACTCTTCTTAAAATAGACTTTTAGAGCTAAGAAAGAGCTGGCTTAAAGCTCTCATTTATAGATAATGAACCCAAAGCCCATTGGCACTGAAGCCACACAGTTGGTCTTCAACAGAACCAGAACTAAAACCCAGGTTGTCTGTTTCCCAAGTCAAGTCACTAGTCCCATTTCCTTGCCTATCATGTGCTTCTGTTGTCTAAAGGTTTCAGAGTGGACTTTTTGTATCCTCCTCACAGAAGTCCCCCAAGAAACAAAATAACCTACAATGGATGCAACTGCCCTCCCTAGTCTGTGCACCCAAGTTTTAATTCACATTAAATATTCCTTTTTCACTGGATAGGGTGACCAGCTGTGCTAATCTGCCACAGACTGAGGGTTTTCCCAGGATGTAGGACTAGGATGCAATGCTAAAGGAAAGAGTCCCAGGCAAACCAGGACTATTGACCACTCTCATATCAGGCATTCTATGCAACAATTTTTTTTTTTTAAGATTATCTATTTATTTGCTAGAGAAAGAGACAGTAAGGGAGGGAATACAAGCAGGGGAAGTGGGAGAGGGAAAAGCAGGCTTCCTGCTGAGCAGGGAGCCTGATGCAGGGCTGGATCCCAGGACTCTGGGATCATGACCTGAGCTGAAGGCAGAGGCTTAACTACTGAGCCACCCAGATGCCCCTCTACTCAACAATTTAATATGTCTTTTTAAATGACAGCGCTGTGAATAGGCATTCTCATTCCCATTTTACTTATAAGGAAGACTGAGGATTAAAGGCGTTAAATGATTTATCCAAGGATATGAAGTTTCTAAATGTCAGAGTCAAGATTAAACCCTAGATTTGTTTAACTATAAGCTCATGATCTTTCCACTACTTTCCAATTGGAAGTGCGGGTGCTTTACAGCTGTTAAAATCTGCAAAGGGAAAGATAACCCTGTGAAATACTTAGTTTAAAAACTGATTTATTATAGGCCAGTTTCGTTGAGGTGTTGTTAATTTGCATGACTGACACATAAGGAGAAGAAAAGCAGCTGCTTAAAGTGCATAAATTATTTGAAAGTGATAATGAGCCAGGTAAAATTTAAATTACACAGTCTCAATCCATTTAGTCTTCCCTTCCTGGAGTGGGAGGTGTGGTGGTTGGGACACAAGCCTGACATTTATTTACATGTCTAGAAAAAAATGAATCCAGTTAATTTTATTAAGCTATGTTTGAAATGAAGACAGTACACTCCAGTCAAATTAGTATAGAGTGAAGTGAGGAGAAATATTAGTACTTTGACGGTAGTTGGATTAGTAGTTTGGCAAATGAGTAGTTTGGTAAATTACAGCTTGGTTTTCTTCCTTTCTCTAATTCCAAGATCAATTTATTCACTCATCCTTTTCTTTCTTTAGGAAAAAAGCAGTCATTAGAGCTAAATGCTGTTTTAAAAAATTAAATGCTTGAATTTTTTATAAAAAGATAATACATTCAAGTGGTTAAGAGAAAAGCATAAAAAGGCTATTCAACAAAGAGTCTCACTTCCAACCGCAAGCCACACCACACAGTTGTTTCCCTCGACACAAGGAATCACCACTATTCATTTCCTGTGTGTCCTTTCAGAGCTAACTAATCACATGCAAGCAAATACTTCTCTTCCTTCCACAAAAATGGTAGCATATTAAGGGCATTATTCTGTACATGATTTTCTTTCAACACAATCACACATCTGAGAGATCTTTCTAAATTAGGTAGATAAAAAGCTTCCTTATTCAGTTTCATGGCCATATAATATTCTATTCTATGAATGTACCATATTTATTAAACTAGTTCCCTGATGATGGTACATACATCACTTAACTTTTCATTGATCAAATAAGCAATACATTCACATGTTTAAAAATTATATATATAAATATATATAAACATCTTCGACTCATTCATGTCTCCCAAATGCCCCAGTTCTGCCACTGCACTACACACACACCCAGGTAAAAATGTTACTTCTTTTATATACAGCTTTCCATTTCCTTATGCCTAGAGGAATAAATATAAATGTATATCCTTAATTTTTCTCCTTTTATACATAGATAGCCTCCTATATACACTATCCTGTGTTGTGCTTTGTGCACTCAATGAAATACTTTGGAGAGCTTTTCATATGAGTATGTAGTCATTTTCATTTCTCATTTCAATGAGTATGTGTCCTCATTTTTTTCTTTAGCAACTGTATAATCTTTTATTGTGTAAGTATACCATATGGTATTCAACTGGTCCTCGATTAATCAATGGTCATCATGTACTCTTTTACCCACTCAAAAGCCTTGTGGTTCAGTGTCCTGTGACTATTGTCTGGCTTAGATTACTTATGGTAAGAATTTTCCTCACTAAGGGTTAAATATTAGTGCTGAATTTTTTGTTATTCTACACATGGCAGAAACCTCTTACCTTAAGCACCATAAATAGTCTCTCTGAATATTATTGAAATGCTGTTGCTACCACAATGAGGAATTACAGAAAACGTGGTGGCAATGATTACATTACTCTTCCCTATTGATTGAGCTGTTGCGGCCGGTCCCGCGTATGAGTGTGCTAAGAATGCCTGAGAAAAACTGACAATACCTGAGGAATTTGTTTTTAATCTTTCTTTCTTTTGGGTGTGGAGAGTGTGTAATGCGGAATGTGGAGTCTGGAAGCCTCCAATGTTCATTGATCTCTAAAATGTTCTCTGACTAGGATCCAAAATGATAATTTCCAATGATCCCTAGTTAATTACTTCAAGAGCTGGAGTTTTATATCACTGAATAATAGGGAATACTTACAAATCTTGTCTTACATTAATTTTAATGTAAATGGCTTGCATATCACATAAAATATGCTAAAATTCTTTGTATGCAAGAGACGTTAGAAGGCTTTTCTTTAAAAAGCTAACCGTAGGGGTGCCTGGGTGGCTCAGTGGGTTAAGCTGCTGTCTTCAGCTCAGGTCATGATCTCAGAGTCTGGAATGGAGCCCTGCATGGGGCTCTCTGCTCAGCAGGGAGCCTGCTTCTCCCTCTCCCTCTGCCTGCCTGTCTACTTGTGATCCTTCTCTCTGTGTCAAAAAAATAAATAAAATCTTTAAAAAGCTAAACATAAATTATGGTGAAGTGGCTTTGGTTCTAAGATGGTTTAAAATGGAAACAACCCAGTTGGGGGGGCAGGACAATTAGTCTACTTTTTGAAAATAGACGCCTGTTTTGCAATAAAATAGGGCAGATTCTGCTATTCTCGAAGGGATCTTTAATTTCAATGTCTATGTATAACAGTGCCTCCATCAGACATAGCTTGGCCGCACAAAGTGAAAGGAAACAGCATTGAAATATAGCAATAATTAGGGACGCCTGGGTGGCTTAGCGGGTTAAAGCCTCTGCTTTCAGCTTGGGTCCTGGTCCCAGGATTCTGGGATCGAGCCCTGCATCGGGCTCTCTGTTAGGCAGAGAGCCTGCCTGCTTCCCTCTCTCTCTCTGCCTGCCTCTCTGCCTACTTGTGATCTCTCTCTGTCAAATAAATAAGATCTTTAAAAAAAATTAAAAAAAAGAAAGGGTATCCATTATAATAAAAAAAAAGAAATATAGCAATAATTATTTAGTTTTCACATTAGGATGGGTTTCGGGTATGTAAATTTGTTATTCAAGATATAATTGATGAATTTAAAAATCTAAAGAATGAGGCTTTGGGCTTCAGAGACAGTATGACATTTGGTGCTTGAAGGGGTGCTGTGGTTAAGATACTGGCTGCGGGATGATCCGGACCTGAGAAATCCGCAGCCAACATGGGTGCGCATTCCAGCTCCAAGCTATTGTTAGCTCTGGATCAATTCCTCAGCCTCTGCTTCCCCATCCACCATGTGGGGTGCTTGTGACAAACTCCACGCCTGCATATTTCAGACTCTCAACAAGTGGCAGCTTCGAAGCCATCTCGCTCTCTTTCCACCCCTTTGAATATCCCGGGGCTGATTCCACGAGCTGTAGGCCAAGGATTGAGGATGGGGCAGGCTTAGTAACCTCTGAAGGCCTCCCCATCTAATGACTGCTGTGCCAGGATCCTGGGTCCTTTTGTCCCTGGTTCTGCTCTTGGAGGGTTACTTTGACTGGGTGACGCCCACCTTGTGGGGTAAAGAACATAAACTCCATAGTTATCTGTTGAAACTCCTCTTCTATATCTGGCCATATATTTTTGAGCACCCAGAAGAAATGGTGAGAAACTAATGATCAGTTTGCAGCAATTTAAAAGGGTGCTTTTCATGTCTAATTCCTAGATTCTAAAGCAGCTATATAGTAACCTGTCAAGCGTTTTGCTATTTCTTTAATGCAAGTAATAAAGAACGGGAGAAAATAGGACCATGAAATCAAAGCTGTATTTTGACCAGTTTGTATATGTATTATGAAGAATTCATAAGCTATCAAAAGAATCTATGATACAGAAAAATCAAAACCGTATTTAAAGAGTATGCCCTTCAGTAAAGGTCAAAGAAACCCAAGCCCATGGTTTAGAAATGGTAACAACATACAGATTCAATGAGAAATTTTAGGTCATGGCTGATTTTTAAAAACATCTGAAAAGTGAATCAAGTTAAAATAAACATCAGAAATAACACATAAGTGTATATGGGTCTGAAATTTTTCTTGAATTTATAACCCTTGATCTGCAGGGGTAAGGGCCACATTTTCAGTCACTATTTGTCCTAGGTAGATATTAGGTACTTAATGAAAAAAATGAATTGATGAATAAATTAATCAATTAGTGAATTGGAATAATGTCAGCGTCTAAAAACTTCTGACAAATTACAACATTTACAGTATTTTCAATGTGATAATAGCAAGATGCAGATCTACATCTTGAATGTCAAATGTCTCATGGTTGAGTGATAAATCTAAAAATAAGACAAAGGAATTCTTCAGTACTTAAGGAGAAAACCATAAATGTCATCCATAAATCTGCTGCCTTTATAAAAATGCAGACTTTTGATTAAATATGTAACAAAAGATAGGTCTCATGACCGTATTACTCACAATTAGTTAATAATTTGCAGCAAGGGGCAGTGAGTTAATGTGTCATTAGTAATATTCAAACACAACAAAACCTAAGCTGGAATCCTAGAGTAGCTCTATTTAGGGTCAAGTAATTATACTAATCCTTCCCCTAATTTTTTTTTTTTTTTGCCATTTTCTTATTTTAGGAGCAAAAACAAAAACAAAAAATTGCATATTTTTAAGCAGTGCAGTTAGTTCATTTGCTTTCTTATCTGCAGAGCTTATAAAAAAATATCTTCTTCTGAGTGATTCTTGCAAGCTATTTGAAATTAAACATTTTCTCTGCACCTGTAAAAATGTGTAAATGATGAAGCTGGCAGCATGATGATGGCTTTACAGAGAAGCATTTCCTTCATCATCTTCAAGGTCGTTCAGATTTATGATCTAATCACCCATGGCTCTTTAACAGGACACATTTGAATCTGATTAAAGAAGAAACAAATAGCGGTATAGATTTATTAATAAAATGTGCCCGAGCGTTTCACTTATGCACCTCCTTCCACATATGAGGAGTTAAAATTCACAATAAAAGGAGGGAATTTCTGGGGATTTAATCTCAAATGTTTCAGCTTCTGAGTTCCTTCAGGAGCTCCTGCCTGTGTATTGGTGTGTGTGGATGGTGAAGGGCTATCTGTTTCCCCCCTCTTTCTCTTTGGGGTTTAATTACTTCACCTACATCCTAATTCAGGTAACTCATAAAGCTTAGCCTTTGTTGTAGGTCCAACAGCTGTCTTATGTCAGTAGCAAGTAAAATGTGCACAAAGTACCGGAATGCTGCAAGACGGTTTATAGCAGTGCAATAAAAGGTAAATTGAATTTACAAAGATGCATTTGTCACTGATTAAAAACTTACAAAGTTAATTGGAAACACTGTGGAGGTGTTACCACACAACTTGAGGTGTAATGGGTGGTTCTAATTCGGCCTGGAGGAGAGTTGTGGGTCCCATTACGGTCTCCCACAGTAAGATGCCCGGTGACACGCTCCAATTTAAGTAGCAAAGCAACACAGTAAAGATCTTGGGTATTTTTAATAGGAGGTGAGTGTAAATTTACTCACATTTATTCTCCCAAATAGCTGAAGGAAAAAAACCTTCAGTGTTCCAAAAATGCTAAGCGCGCTGATCACATGGCTTCCCCCAAGAAAACATATTGAAAGTTTTTTATTTTCTCCATCTGCAACTTTTCTTATTTTTCTGCTCTTTACACTGGCAGCACCACTGCGAGAAGCCTATCAGTTGGGAAGGGAAAAATAAGACTGAAAGGCCAGCAATCTGAAGTTAGCAGAACTCTCCCTCGGGACCTTGGAGAATTATCTCCACATAATTCACTTAACCTTTGGCATTTGGGGACTTGGGAAACTGAATGTATTTCTAAACTTGAGGCTTTTAATTGCCGGTTTTAGTGTCACTGGTCCAGCTCAGTTGGAGAGATGATGATTGAAAAACAGTTCTAGGAGGCTTTTCGCCTCTGGTGAGCATCCTGGATATAATTAAGTTGGTGGCCTGGGGTGGCCTTTACGTTTCTGCAGACAGGAGTGAACAGTTAATCCCCAAGTGATGGGCCTTATGTGGACATTCTGTGTATGTCTTGACTAGACTCAGTATATGTTAAGAGATTAAAAGGGAAAATACTGAGATAACTAAGTAATTCCCTTTGGTAAACTCATTATTTCAAGTAACTAGGACCAAATTATCAGTCATAGAATTTTTTGGCTGGAGTCTTAGAGATCATATGTTTAAATTCAAATTGCAAGTACTAAAGTTTATACATATTTTTATTTCCATATAACTTATACTCTCTACTTTCTAATACTCAGTACTATTTACCAGACATGTTTTTGGTGTTAGAGATGTGACTGACAATGGCATTTTCGTATGTATTTAATTTGTTCCCTCTGCTGGATGGGCTAAGTTTTTAGCCTGATGGATTCCTTTAGTCAGCAAAGGCGACCATATAGCAACACAAATCTATTGCTTTTAAACTAGTGTTTACTTACATAGTGCTTACTATGTGCTAAGTGCTTTTTGTATTTAACCCTGTTTAATCCTCACAACAAATGTATAAAATAGGTGATGTCATTATCCCCATTGTACAGATGAGGAAACTGAGCTCTGAAGATGTTAGGTAACTTGCCCAACTAAGCATCAGAGCCAGAATTCCCATCTTGTACTGTCCAATTATAGAGGACACACTCTCTGTTATATAGCCTTGTTGAGGAAAGAACCCTATTGTTAATATGCAGAGACAACATATTTACTTGACCTTTGCTGGTTCACTAGGATTGGGGACTGACTGACATCAGTAATGAATAGTAGGAGCAAAAGTAGAGCTCGTTTCTACGAGTTAATGTGCTGTAGTGGAAAGTGCACAGAATTTGGTATTTGAGTCCCAAACTTCCCTCATAGGCTTCCACTCTCCTGGATAAGGCAAATTCTTGAATTCTCAACTTCTTTGTGCATAAAATGGGGGATAATACACCTTATGGTGGTTGTGAGGGTTATATGTAGGAAAACAGTAAAATTCTATTTAAATATTAATTATGATTTTTCTTCAACTTCATATAATTTTCAGGCTTTTCACCAAAATCTCTTAAAAAATAGTTGCACCCTAAACAATGATTTCTGGAACACTGAAAAGAAATTAAAAAAAAAAATGAGTTGCACCTGCAAGCTGCTTGACAAACTTACTTAAGTTCCCTTGGAAGGAGCAACGAGCAGCACAGAATACAAATCGTTGGACTCCTCACTGGCATTCGCAGTTTCCTGTTTTGTTCAGAATATTCCTTAGGTATTAGGAATAGATAATGTATGTTACTCTCAGGACATTGTCTTCCTAAAAGATGTGCACACATTGTTTAAGGAACCTATTATTTTGCAACCACAAAGAAAACTTGGAGATAGAGAAAGATTTCAAGTTAAAAACTCTGAAAGTTTGCAGAATTCCATTAGACTCTTTGAAAAATCAGGAAAGCAACATTATGGAAGGGATCTTAGAAGAACATTAATTATTTCATTGTTTGGGGGTGTAAAAGTGGCTCCACCAGAGGCACCCAGGATGGTGCCCAAATCAGCAGGCAGTTTCATTTACTCTTTAATTCCTCCCACTATTGATTAAGCTTCTTCTTTTCTTTTTATCTTATATCTGTGGCTTATTGAATTTTGTAAAGCCTTTGTTTATAAAATTGTCCTTTGATTGATGCTGTTTATTAAGTAAATATAGTTGCAACACAAATTCATTATTATATTTACAAGATATCACTATTCACTGTCATCAACACTTGGCACCCATCTCTGACGAGACACAAGTAGAATCTGAATGAGTTCAATCTATGGATAAATTAAAGGAAACAAACTGTTACTTTACTTTTTCTCACCAAGCTTTTGGTGAAAGAGTCAAAATGCTGTAAAATGGCCAAAGTCAGAGTGAAATTCACAAACTTAATGATCACTTCTCAAAATCTCTGTAGTTGAGACCAACTACCCCATGAAGCATAGATTACTATTATTCCATTCTTTTTATAATAGGGAAATCAAAGTTTTAAGAGATTTGTTTAAGATCAGTGAAAGCAGGTCGGAGAAGACCCTGGGATTTACCGAACAAATCCATTCAAAGAAGGGCTCCCAGGGATGTCTCTGCTACAAAGTATAAGGACTCTCAATACAAGCAAATTTGTATTCTATTCTTTGAGCCCAAGAAATGAGCATCACCTTCTACAAACAAAATCAAATTTATAAATATGTGTCTATATATATAAAAAACAATTCCATATTTTAAAAGCATTTATCTTATTACCCTTCTTTTGAAAATATGAAGAGTCAAGTAGAAATATATAAAGTGAATTGTGGTTTGAGAGGAAAAGTCTGAACAACAAAAATGCTGAAATAAATGAGAGGTGACTTTCTTTTCTAAGTAGGGTATTTCCTTTGAACTTGGAGAGTAACCTCTAGTTTAAGGCTCAGATCCATAAAATTTCAAGACTTGAATGAAACATGAATAATTTCAGAATGTCATTTAAATCATACAGCCTCTTCTGACTAAGATTTCAAAATATTTATGAAGAAATGAACCTGCATGTTTTATTACTATTAAAAAATATTGGTAAAATGCATGTATTATCCAAATTATGCCATCTACAGGCAGAGGAACTGAGCAGTGGAAAGATATCAAGTCTTGTGTCTAAGGCAAGGGTCTTCCTTCTTACTGGGCTCTATAGTACTAACTTTCTGCTCACATAGGTAAAATTTTATGTTAGATAGCAAGGAATCATCATTGAATTTAGAAATTAGAGTTTAGATACCAGTAAAAATGATTAACTGTATAATTCTGACAGTCACATAACCTCTCTAGGCCTTAGCTTGCTCATCTTTAAAATGTATATTTATAGGAGAGAGAACTGGGAAGGAAGATATGCCAGCTCCACATTTCCAAGTGTTCCAAGGAACGCTAGAGTCAGATGCTAGGGCCAGAAGCTTGTGAGACAGCAGACGCCCTGTTGGCAGTTTGAAATTGACCACGGTGAGAGTTTACACCAAGGAAACAGGTAAATGCTACAAATCAGCCCCCTCCCTTTCCCAAAAGTTGTTAAACATTTGCCACCACACCACTAATGTTCGTAGATAACTCTTTGCGTAAAGGATTCTACAGTGAAATAGGTTTTAAAAATTCAACAGGTCTTCTCTCTTTCTCCGTCCTTCTGTCCCTCCTTCTGTCCCTCCTTTCCTTCTTCTCACCCTCCCTCTTTCCTTTTTTTCTTCCTACCTTCTCTTGCCCTGACAAGGAATGTGATTCTTAAGGATACCAGCAAGAGATACATAGAACCTCCCCTTACAAAACTTTATAAAAATGCTCTTTATTTTTTTTTAAAGATTTTATTTATTTATTTGACAGAGAGAGATCACAAGTAGGCAGAGAGGCAGGCAGAGAGAGAAGAGGAAGCAGGCTCCCCACTGAGCAGAGGGCCCGATGCGGGACTCGATCCCAGGATCCTGAGATCATGACCTGAACCAAAGGCAGCAGCTTAACCCACTGAGCCACCCAGGCACCCTATAAAAATGCTCTTTAAACAACCACTTAATCCTTCAGTTGCAGTCTGCACTGGGAATGGATCAAATCTTTCTTATTTCTCTTCTTTCTCTGAGATCTAGACCTTCATTTCTTTTTCAGTTAGCATACCACATATTTTTGTATAAAGTAAAAAAATATATAGAGAATAAAATATGAAAGTCCCACTCCTTTATACCAGTAGGTTTTTCATTTTTTTTCCCTTTTCTTTTCTTTGTTTCTTTCTTTTTTTTTTTTTACTATAGGTCTGCCAAGACTTTATATGCTAATGGGCACTGTGAGCCTCCAGAGGGGACATTTCAAACTTTATTTGAATACAGAAACTGTTTCCCTAAACAGCTATTAACATGTTGAAGTACATAGATTTTTTTTGGGAAGGAAGTTTCAGAAATAATGAACTAATGAATTTCTTTTTTTTTTTTTTAAGGATTCAATTTTATTTATTTATTTAAAAGATTTTATTTATTTATTTGACAGACAGAGATCACAAGTAGGCAGAGAGGCAGGCAGAGAGAGAGGAAGGGAAGCAGGCTCCCTGATGCGGGGCTTGATCCCAGGACACTGGGATCATGACCTGATCATGAAGGCAGAGGCTTTAACCCACTGAGCCACCCAGGCACCCCAAACTAATAGATTTCTAAGAAGTCTTTGAGCTGCAAAATTACACTAAGTGTATGATTTTAAAGATGGCTATTATTTCAGATGTAGGATCAACTGCATGGAATGTAGAGGTCCTAGGTTTTGGATAAGCTTTTGAAGAAAGGACTAATGCTACTGTCGACTTACTTTGAGGATGGTAAAGAGTCACATTGTTTTCAAGTATTGAAATGTTCAGATGTCTTGTATGTTTATCTAGAGATAGCATATGTACAAAAGATTTTGTGAAACTTCAAGAAACGTGATGCTGTTGCCTTAATCCAGAATGTCCTAGAAATGGAGCATGTCTAGTGCCTTTTGAAGTAGAAAATCAAGGACAATTCTCAGAAAGAACAAAGTGTATTTAAGCGTCTATGTACGTACATATCTATTCTGATGTGGATATAGACAGATGGGTGGATGGATAGATGTAGTTTAAAGAAATTTGGCATCCATGAATTCTATTTAAAATTTGACGTTTACCTCTACAGATCCTGTTCACTAAATTTACACGATTTCTATGCTACATTTGCAAGTTCATGCCCACTGCTTCAACTAGTGTTAGGGGATGTTATAAGTCTCTAATGCCTTATGAAAAATTTATCCAATTAACTCTTTTGATTTATTGTCAGAGATCTTTTAAAGATAAATTGTAGTTACTGAAAACAGTTCATTTGCCTGTGAAATATGGTATCATGATGAAGTATAATATTAGTGCCTGGTCCAGTGCCTCGCCTTGCTCATACCAAGTTCATGCTACTAAAGTTCTTGTTAGGTTGAATTAGTATATAGGTTCTGATAATTGCTATTAAAATAAGGTGAGATGTTAAAAGACCAAAGCAAAGCAAAAGGCCACAGGAGATGGCAACATGGATTAAAGGAATTATTGAACTCCTATTCCAGAACACAGGGATAAATCTTAAAGATTGCCTTCTTTAAACTCACCCTGTGTCTTATTGAAGAGAGCAATAAAAACTTCTGTCTGGT
Source organism: Mustela erminea (assembly GCF_009829155.1). Classification (NCBI taxonomy): domain Eukaryota; kingdom Metazoa; phylum Chordata; class Mammalia; order Carnivora; family Mustelidae; genus Mustela; species Mustela erminea. The sequence goes on from NC_045621.1 coordinate 70,402,043, forward strand.
CCCAGTGTGTTAAAGCTACTGCTGAAAGGGTGTGAGACTGAAGGGATCCAGTGGTGAGTTGTAAGTGACACATGCATGAACCTGTTCACAATTAACCTTTTTCTCCTTCTCAGAATTCACAAGGGACTTGGCCCACAGGAAGCCGGAGTTCGCTTTCTTCTTTTAGTAAGGAGAAAATGCCTTTTGCAGAAAAATACTGCCTGTTCACCATATCAGAGGTCACATGGAGAGTAAGTTAATGTCACATTCCCATCCACAGGTTGGCTAAGTGTTGAAAGACGTTGGTATGGATAAAGGCTGGGAAGACTTACTCTTAAGAGTGTAAAGCCTGAATAATGTCAAAATGCAAGCAAACTGAAGAGTGAAAATAGAGATATTATAAACAGCTCCTGTCGGAAGCAAAGATAAGCCAGGGGGACTATTTTTGAATATTCCTAAGGGACAGATTATGAACTCTTGCTTTCTTGGAGTCAGACTATCTGGGAAATGATACAAGAATGGAAGGCTTTTTATTTTGCCTTCTTTTTCCAAAAAAAACAGATACTCTGAGCTTGCGGTTGGGTGGGGGGGGGGGAGTTCTTCTCCCATGAGAGCAGAACTGCTTTTAGGAAAAGAAAGAGCAAATGCTGAAATGAGCTGAATTCATGTTGGTTGTTGATTGACATTTTTCTTTGAAAAACCCATGCAATTTTGTGAACCATTGTATACCTACTGTCCAACACACATTAGGCAAACAATACGTATTTGCTGAGTTAATGTGAACTAATGAATATGTGAATGATCTTTCTAAACACAGGAGGGTAGAGAGGTCAATGAGCAAATAGAAAAAAGGGAGCTAGGTACCTTTACATATTCAACACAAACTGATACATTCAATTTCATTTCTGGCAAATTAATATTTCTATTCTTTATAATAATCGCAGAGTTCCATATGCTCAGCTAACACTAGTGATCTTATTGTATTCTTCATCTTTATGCTGAAACTCTTTATTTTCACCAGTGATGGGAATTACCTCTAGTTCCATAAGAGGGCTGGAGAAATCGATCTTCAAGGGATAGCCCTCATGGTAGAACCGGCTTATTGTGGGGAGAAGCTCCCACCCACAAGGGTCTGTACCTCTCCACCTACCTCTTCATACCCCCACTGACAGTCCAGTTACCTTCTGTCACTTCTCCAGGTCCCACTTCCTATTTGGAAACTGTCCTCTTGTGTCTGACAGCTGTGAGGATGCGGCTCTCAAGCCCCTTTGCCCTGTGCCATCCTCTTGACTGCACATTCTACAGCAGGAAGACCAGGTCTACGCTCAGGCTCACTTCAGCCTCAGATCCTAGCATGTCAGCTGTGGCTAAAAACCTAGTCCTTCTGTCCTTGGAGAGGAGATCAGTCTTGGTTCTCATGGGGGATTTAACTAGCTCATTTGTAGGTCATGTTTAGATACAACAGTCTATGAATTTTGATTTTTATGGCTCTAGGATTATACCACTTTGAAAGTAGTAATCATTAATATAAATGGTCCATTTCAAAAATCTGGCCTCTGTTTCATTGGGTGGGTGGATGGAAGTGGCAGAAAAGCTGTAGGATACACTTGAAGAAGCTGCTGGGGTCACAGCAGGCACAGCACGCATGGGACATGGGTGGGTGACCACATTCCAGGCCTCCCACGGAAAGGATGCAAACATACACAGCTCTCCCAGAGAGGTGGGGAGGGGGCACGTCAGGGCTTGTCTGCTACCTGGTCCAATCACTGAAGAGATTATCATGCTCCACCATCCCCTGAACATAGTATGTACTCCAAAATTTAAATATTTTTTTCACCTAGCGATTCAAAACTTTTACAAAAATTTTTTTTCAAATATTTTATTTATTTGACAGCTAGAGAGAGCACAGGCAGGAGGAGGAGGCAGAGGGAGAGGGAGAACAGAAGCAGGCTCCTCATTGAGCAGGGAGCCTGATACCAGGCTCAATCCCAGGACCCCGGGATTATGACTTAAACCAAAGGCAGATGCTTAACCGACTGAGACACCCAGGGGCTCCTACAAATTCTAAAATAGAAACTCTTTAAGGTTTCTTGATTGTAAATTTCTGGACAAGTTCAAAGTTCAAGTTGAAATTTTTTCACTTATATGGTAAGCACACATTTGGGTCTTCTTGTTTAAAAATCTCACACTGACACTGAACTTGGGTCTGAAGATGGGCCCTCTTGTTTTTGCCAGATGCCAGCACCGTGGTTCTATCAACCTGTGCAGAGAACTAGGAGTCTAAAAAGCTACAGCCGGGTGTACCCTGAAGGTGTGGATTAACCCCACTGATGGCTTCAGCCCTCTTCTGTTTCTGTAATTCCAGGCCATTCTCATCTACCCTAGGGCTTCACCAATCACTCTGAGGTCAGCGATTCAAGAAAGCTTTGTCCGGGTCCATCCTGGGTGGCTCCAATACTCCCTTTTCTCCCTGATGATCCCGTTACCAGTTTCTCCTCCAACTTCCCCAACATTGGCTCAGCTATAGAGCCCACAAACTCAGAGGGCATCTTTTACTCCTTGCCTTCCTTTTATCCAGTCAGTCCTTGGTTCTTTTTTTTTTCTACCTCTGATTCATCTGTTCATTTCACAGCAGTTACCGTGTCCCTTCTGTAGAGCACTAGGCACTGTATCAGGGACCTGGCATTGGATGGCTTCTGGGCTCATGCCATCTGCAGACAAGACAGGCAGGTTTGACAGAGATGGTACATCTTTCCCCTTCCATTCTATCCCTCAGTTCCCGTTCCCATCTACCTGGGACTAAGGTGATGGGTGGGGGGCGGGGGGCTGATGCTGATCTTTTAATCCAGTTTACATATGGGACTACCTGATCAGTCTTCTAAAACATAGAGATGGCCAGGTCATTTCTTTCCTCAACAAACTTTCAATGGCTCCCAGTTTCCTATCGTAACACAGCTCATTGTATAAGGAGCACTGAGGTAGGAGTCTGCAGGTCGAGTCCTGGAATAGCAGCAAGCTACAACAGAAGCCAAGTAGGTGCCCAATCCTGGCTCTGCCCAGCTCACTCTCTGCCATGGGATCCTTTTCCGGACCTCTGTTTCCTTATTAGTAATGGGGTGGAGAGGGTGGGTATCAGGTGCGGTGAATTCTGAGCACCCATTTAGCTCTTATTTTCTATTTATCATTGTCCTTCTGTGGGCTCAGGGAACCTTTGAACTTAGACAGACCTTCTAGCAGGTGTAGGTGATATTTCTAAAGAAATTTAAGAAAAATTCTCTCAGGACATCTGCTTTCTCATATGGCATTGGAAGAACTCTTCTGTTTTACCTCCAGAAGATGGTTTCATCATTCTGTGCTGCCCTCTTTTCTTTTAACAAAAATTTTTTAAAATTTCTTTTCAGTGTTCCAGAATTCATTGTTTATGCACCACAGCCAGTGCTCCATGCAATATGTGCCCTCCTAAATACCCACCACCAGGTTTACCCAACCCTCCACCCCCTCCCTTCCAAAACCCTCAGTTTGTTTCTCAGAGTCCAGTTTCTCATGGTTTGTCTCCCCCTCCAAATCTCCCCCAACTCCCTTCTCCTCTCCATCTCCCCACGTCCTCTGTGTTATTCCTTATGTTCCCCAAATAAGCGAAACCATACGATAATTGACTCTCTCTGCTTGACTTATTTCACTCAGCATAATCTCTTCCAGTCCCATGCTGATACAAAAGTTGGGTATTTATCCTTTCTGATGGATGCTACCTTCTTTTCAATGTGAACATATTTACCAGCGTAGCTGTTAGCCAGGCCCAGACAAGGCTCATGTCAGAAAGGGGAGAATTAAGAACAAGAATCTCTTGTTCCATTCATCAAAAATGCTTAGAGTTTAAAACTTCCAACATGAACACATCTTCTAAATGAAGGTTAGAGCTAGTCGGAAAATGATTAGTCTCTCCCAGGTGGGGAGGTGTCCCTTGACTCTCACAGGAGCCTCTCTGCAGTGCCCAGCTCAGGGAGACCAATGATGGTTCTCCCTGTTGCCAAGAGGTTTCCAGCCTTCCTCTGCTAAGGCCATCTTTCTATCGAATGACATTCAGGGAACAGCAGGCAAATTTGGTACCTTTGGAGCACTGATATTTAAGAGGGGCCATTCCTACACATGAAGCAAATATGGTTGTGAATATATTTGGATTTATATTAGAACAAAATCATATGTTCCCAGAACAGACGTATGCAAGCTCGTTGATTCCCCACCCCCCCGCCTTCTTTGAAGGTTCTATGACAAATTTGTTGTTGAGTTATGGTCATCACAGCTACATAAAGAACAGCAAGGGAAAATGATAGCCCATCATATATTACCATGATGTGCCCGTGTTATTCAGGGTGATTATACGGATTCTAGAGGTATATCATATTGACTACCAGCCGGAGTCTTACCCACTGCTATGCCCCCTCTGTGACCTCACAGCTACCCACTCTTGCCTGCTGGCTTCACGGGGACCTTGGGCGTGTGGAGAAGAGTTAGATGGGGAGATAATGAGAACTACTTTCCAATCTTCTTGTTACATTTGTAATTATCTACTTGAATTTCACTCAGAGAATAGCAATTTGTAGCTTTGGTTAGAGAGAAAAAGAGCATATGTTAGGTGCCTATCATGTACTGTACATTGTTTTGGGTGATTTCCTTGTAAAATCATGCTTTATAAAACCATGTCCAAATTATTTAGAAAAATAATTATTTGTTTCTTAGCAGAATGGACTTAGTGAGATCATTTTTTATGTGTGTGGCCATTGTGTACATATGAATAAAATAGCTTGCAGGAATTTTGCATTTGCCCTGCATTTTTCATTAATCTTCCTTTAAAAGACAGTACTTAGACTATCCTTCAAAAAGATTTTAAACTAGATATGTCTTGCCTCTACCCTAAGCTACTTTTCTCCCAAAATAGGGTATTATTGCTCTTTCTTAAATTGATATTTATAAAGCACTTGGAATAGTACCTGACACATGGTATTATGTAGAAGAAATAAATAACTATAAAATAATGAAAAACAAAAACCTCAGCAGCATTTGGTAGGAAAATTCCACTAACTTTGGCATTATCCATAGCTTGTGTATGAAAGTAATTTTAGGATTTACCTTAAAGAAGATTTAAAACCAAATAAAAGTCAATATTCCTGTTTGAAAATATGTTAAATTTACTTTACAAAACTATTCATGCTTATTGTAGAAAATATACAAATACAGATAAAAATTCCACTATCCAGAAACAACCATCTTAATGTTTTGTACTTTTCTCCAGAATTGTTTCCCCCTGTCTGTACATATACTGTACCTATATAAGTATTTAAAACTACAAGTCTGCATGAGTGTGTTTTAAGATCTGCATTAATAGGTTTACATGTTTTAAGTAAATTTTGAGTGGGATCTGTTTTTTTCATTCATTTGAGGGCTTAATGAATCCTTACAGACCACTTTAAATGACTGCTATGTCGATAAGCATGTGACTGGTCCTGAGCTCTCTGCTCTTACGTGTTTTATGCTGTCTGGTCCTTGTAACAACCAAGCATAGCTACTTGTCCATCCACATTACAGAGAACATTGATCTGAAAATCAGACCAAGGAACTGAGCAAGGCCACACAGCTGGAATTCCAATCTACTGTGCTCTAAATCACCAGACTTCCATGTTAGATATCTCCATGGAGTAAGATAATAAATTATGTTGATAATATTAAGGGCAGCATCTTCATAAAAAGCCATATAAATCAGTTATCATGAGCCACAACCTATATTCAATCCATTTTCTGCACTTCAGTCCTACTTTTGGTTTGACTCGCTAGCTGAGATTTCTAAGCATGAACAGTGAAAGATCTGGGGTTTTATCGGGTCCCCATACCAATCAGCTGTGTGACTCTAACACAAGTCATTGTCCTTCTCTTGGTTTCTTTCTTATTGTCTGTAACAAGAGAGGATAGAGCCATGTTATTTATTCACCCACAATTTATTGAACATGTTTGAAAAGAAAAGTTAGGCAGCTGTATAACAAAAGGAAGAAGATATCATCTCTTCAGCGAGCTCCCCTAGGAGTAGAATAAATGCCGATGGGGGTGAGCAAGCTGTGTGCTTGGACAGACGTGCCAGCGAGCACAGGGTTGGTGGAGCCCAGGAAAAGGAGAAACACATCCTCCAGCCCTTTCAGCTCTGAAACTCACACTCTGCAGTGAGTGGTTTTGATTCAGGCCCTCTGTTCTCCATCCTTTTAAATGCAACTCATCTCAAGTTACACGTGTGTTGACTGAAGCTTTGACTATCTCAAAAATAAGTGTTTGTTGAAGCTTTCAAAATAAAGTCACACAAAGAGTAGTTCAGCTCACGTAAACACTTTATCAGAGATAATTGTCATGATAGTGTAATGTCAGCCATTTGGCTTCTTCTATGGGGGTGGGATAAAAGTTTTAAATGTGTTTCTGCATTAGTTTATGACAGATTAAGAAGGGACTTGGACTTTTTCAAAATTAAGAAGTCCATTATTCATTCTCATTCCACTGAAAAATAAAGGCAAGGTACGTACAGGTGGAACTCACGCCATACAAAAAATGGGTATTTGTGGTTTTTCTTTGTAAGTAATGCTGGAAGGTCTGGAGATGCATTGTTGGAAATAAAGACTATGCACATTATATTTCTTAGTAAAATACTTGTAAAGCAAAATATTCAAACCTTATTTTGTTAAAGTGAATTAAAAGAAAGATTTCTAAAGAAATCTCCATAACCTTTTTATTTTGTTTTATTTATGTGAGGTCTTATCCTACAAAGAGATCATCCATAACCTTGTTTTTTACTCAAATAAAATTGTAAATCCAAGTAAAAATTTGCACATTGGTGCATATTTTGCATATTGCATATTGCTACCAAAATATTCATAATGTATTGATTTTAGGGCTCTTTATACCCTGTGAGTTTCCAAATATAGGCTTCAATACTTTGACAAATAAGGTACCCAAATTTTCATTTATTTTAATATAGAATTACTGCTAAAAAAATAGTATGATTAAGTCATAGCTATAGCATATTCAATGGTGAAAAGCTGAAACTTTAGCTCTAAGATCAAGAGTAAGACAAAGATATTATTCTTCTTTCACAAGTTTTAGTCAACATAGTACTGTAAGTCCCAGCAACAATAATACAATCAGACAGAAAATGCATCCAAATTGGTAATGAAGAAGTAAAACTCACTATTTGCAAAGGACATGATACTATACATAGAAAACCCTAAATACTTCATTAAAAATGTATTAGAATAAATGAATTCAGTAAAGTTTCAAGATACAAAATAAACATAGAAATCTGTTCTGTTTTGCATGCTAATAACAAAGTAGGAAACAAATTTAAAAAATCCTATTTACAATTATAACAAGAAGAATAAAATGCCTAGGAATAAATTTAACTAAGGAGGTGAAAAGCATGTACTCCGAAAACTATAAGACATTGATGAAAGTAATTGAAGACAACACACACACACACACACACACACACACACAAAATGGAAAAATATGCCATGCTCATGGAATGAAAAAATTAACATTGTTAAAATGTCCAAACTACCCGAAGCAATCTACAGATTCAATGCACTCCTTATCTATACCAATAGTATTTCTTACAGAACTAGAATAATACTTAAATTTGTATGGAATCACCAAAACTGAACTGCTAAAGAAATCTTAAGAAAAACAAAGCTGGAGGTATCACAATCGCAGATTTCAATCTATACTACAAAGCTATGGTAACCAAACAGTATGGTATTGGCAGAAAAACAGACACATAAATCGATGGAACAGAATAGAGAGTCCAGAAACAAACTCCTATTTATACTATCAGTTAATCTATGACATAGAAGGCAAGAATATACCATGGGGAAAAGACAGTGTTTTCAATGAATTGTGGTCAGAAAACCAGTCTGCTACATGCAAAAGACTGAAATCGGACCACTTTCACACACCAAAAACAAACTCAAAATGAATTAAAGACCTAAGTACGAGATGTGAAACCATAAAATTCTAAAAGAAAACATAGGCAGTAATATGTTGAATATCAACCTTAGCGATACTTTGGGGGGGATTTATCTTTCCAGGCAAGGGAAACAAATAGAGCAAATAAATAAATAAATAAATAAATAAATAAAACCACCACCACCACCACCAACAACAAAAAAAAACAAAACAGAAATAAATAATGAGACTGCATCAAAGTAAAAAGACCTTAACACAACGAAGGAAAGCATCAATAAAGCAAAAGACAACCTACCAAATAGGAGAAGATATTTGCAAATATTTCTGAAAAGGGGCTAATACTCAAAATATATAAAAACTCATACAACTCAACACCAAAAAAAATCTGATTAAAAAAAGAGCAGAGGACCTGAATTAGACATTTTTCTGAAGAAGACACAGAAATGGCCAACAGATGTATGAAAAGAAGCTCACCTTCAGTCATCATCAAGGAAACACACATCAAAACCACATACTCCTTCACATCTATCAAAATGGCTAAAATAAAAAAGACAAGAAGTAAGTTTTGGTGAGGATGTACAGAAAAGGGAATACGTGTGCATGATTGGTGGGAATACAAATTGGCATGGCCACTCTGGAAAACTGTGTGGAGCTTCTTCAAAAAAAATTAAAATTAGAAATACCGTATGATTCAGTAATTCTGCTTTTGGGACTTACCTGAAGAAAACAAAAACACTAATTTGAAAAGATACAAGCACCCCTATGTTAATTGCCCCATTAGTGTTAGAAGGTGGAGGAGGGTCAGTGAAGTCTCCTCCAGACTGAGAAGCCACTTTATTTATTTATATTTTATTTTTTTTTTATTTTTGAGAAGCCAGTTTAGACTGAAGAATGAAGCAAGCCACTCCATATTGTTTACACAGAGTTTCACTTGAGGTAACTTACTGACAAGGGTGGGGCACATCTGGCGATGATCCAGGCATGTGGGAACCGTTCTCCTACAGTTATTCTCCGAGGCTCTCTCCACCCAGTCTGGACCTTAATTATCAGGTTTTATAAATTGAGGCGCATGGTGGTGACGTCACAAGGTAGTTAGCTAAGGTGACACCATCTGTGTGTCAGAGGACCTCTACTATTTATCTAAAGTAGACCCTTCTGTGTGCTGGTCATTTCTACTAGTTATCTAAACCGGTGCCTTCTGTGCACCACTCTAGGGATGGTCAGAAGAAGCCCTCCACATCCCCATCAGGGCACACATTAACCTCCAGGGGGCCTGGAACGCATAGCCTTGAAAGAAGTCACTGCTGGGGCATGACCAAGATGGAGGGTCAAACATGGAGTCAGTGTGGTCAGCACTCCCACAAGTATTTATGAGGGCTCTCTAAATATTCAGCACTAGATGAATGGATAGAGAAGATGTGGTGTATGTATGCAATGGTCATATAGGTCCCATCTAATTAATTAAACTGGATTCTGAGGGGCAAAGTTCTTCAATAAACTTTTGGGGCAATATCTTTCTGGTTCGAGCTCGAAGAATATTCACACTACTTGTGATCCTGTAGACAAATGCTAACTTGTGGTTCTTTGAGTGCCTTTTCCTCAGGTGCTATGTGTAATTTAGGTTCTGTTTGGTCGATGGAGAGGAATGTGGGTCGCAGAAAGCTCCAGGATAATTGATAGTATGTAGAGAGATAAGAGAAACCACTCACCTCCTTTTTGGATAAAGGCGTTATTTGCCCAAACCATTAATTTTCTAGGTGTTTTTAAAAACTAAATAACTTATTTCGATTTAGGCAAAAAGATGGAAACCCCTCGGTTCAGCTGTTCTACCACTCTGCTTCCTGGTTTTATGCTGAGTTTGCGTCTTAATTTTCCACAGCTGGGGTGTCTTTGCTCAGGGGAGATCCTTCTGGCTCATGCGAGTCAGAATGCTATTATTTCTGAACAATTAAAACACAGCCCACATTTCCTCTCATCGACAAACCTCAACAATTATAATGAAAGATTTGCCAATATTTTCAAACCAGAGTGGCTCTGAGCTGCTGGGTACCGGGAAGCCAATGAGAGATGAGTGGATGCATCAGCTGACCCGGGGCCCCTGGCAATAAAAGAAGAACTTAAGGGGGTGAGAGCAGGGGAGATAAAGGTGAAAACATTTTTATTACTTGGCAATCCATCATTTTAAGGAAGAGAGAGCCCCAAAGAACAATGGAACTCTGCGGATACAGTGAATTTGGCTAAAGAAACAAATGTTAGTCTACAATGGGGTTGTCAGTTGACAACATCTATTTATTGAACACAGTGTAGAGCACTGCACAAGGCATTACGCCAGGGCTTAAATTACAGACACTCGCAGATTCACACCCCACCCCCGCTTCCTGTAACTCGGAGAGAAGGGAAGGAGGGAAGAGACGTCTGTTTTCCTCCCTTTCCTTAAGGTTCATGCTGTAGCTAATTACATATTCTACGGAAATGATTTTTATGCTATGACGGTGTTTCTTCACACTAACATCCTGGTAAGGAAAGAGGACTCTTTCCTGAAGAGCACATTAATACCCTCTCGTAAATTGCAGTTACCCTTTGCACAGGATAAAACGACAAGGATAAAAGAACACGGCTTGTGCCAAGCCAAGTATCTGTTTTTGGAGTTTCTTCAGGTCCCTTGAAATATGGGGCACTCCCTGCTCTCCCATTCCCCATTTCACTTCCCCATCTCACTGTCCCCCAACCCTTGTTTGGAATTGCCACCTCCCCACCTTACCCCTTGACTCGGGTTTTTTTTTTTTTTTTCATTCCCAGGAGCACAGAGCTACTGGTTTAAAAAAAAAAAAAAAAAAAAAAAAAGTAAGGAAGCAAGTGGGGAGAATAAAGAATCCCGAGCAGGTGGTTTAAAGCATGGTGTGGAATCTTCCCTCCTCACCCGCCTCTCCCCATTCAATTACCCAGAGCTTCTTTAGGCATAACTAGGTTCTCTGGAGTGGGGGGTCTCGGGCAGCAATTCAGAGTGCTACGTATTTTACTCACTTTCACAAAGTATTCATTGAAGGAAATCAATATCTGACTCAAGGCTCAGATGCTTTCATGCCGATGCAGAAAAAATGCAAAGATGCACAGATGCTGGTACAGAAAAGAAGGCAAATGGTACCAGGACAGGAGGAATGTGCCAGAGAAGGTGCTGGAATGCCCTCACCTTAGCCCTTCTGCTCTCTACGTGCTCTCTAGAACTGCCATATCTCTGGGCACTATGGATCCCGAGAGCTTCTGCCCATGATGGGAGGTGTGTACAATTGATCTCACTCTGTTGTTACGGACTGAACTGTATCCTTGGCGAATTCCTAAGGTGAACGAGCCCCTAGCCCTCAGCGCCTCCGAATATGACTGCCTTGGGAGACAGTGCCTTTAAAGTGGCGATTAAGTGAAAAATGAGGCTTTTAGGGTAAGTCCGAATCCAATCTGACTAGTGTCCTTAAAAGGAGAGAAAATTGGGCGCTTGGGTGGCTCAGTGGTTAAGCCTCTGCCTTTGGCTCAGGTCATAATCTCAGGGTCCTGGGATTGTGCCCCACATTGACTCTCTGATCAGTGGGGAGCCTGCTTCTCCCTCTCCTTCGGTCTGCCTCTCTGCGTACTTGTGATCTCTCTCTGTCAAATAAATAAATAGAATCTTAAAAAAAAAAAAAAAAAAGAAGAAAGAAAATCAGAGATACCAGAGATGCCAGTGGCCAGAAGAAAGATAATGTGAAGACAGGGTCAGAAAGCGCTGGGTACCTGGGTGTCTCAGTCGTTAACTGTCTGCCTTTGGCTCAGGTCATGATGCTAGGGTCCTGGAATCGAGCCCCACATTGGGCTCTCTGCTTGGTTGGAAGCCCGCTTCTCCCTCTTCCACTCTTCCTTGCTTGTGTTCCCTCTCTTGTTGTGTCTCTGTCAAATAAATCAATAAAATCTTAAAAAAAGAAGAAGAAGAAGAAAGTGGCCATCTATAAGCCAAGTCCACAGAGGAGAAACCAATCTTGCTAATGCCTAGATCTTTGACGTAAGAAAATAAATTCTTGTTGCTGAAGTCACCTATTCTGTGGTATTTTGTTATGACAGCCCTAGTAAATGAATATGTACATGATGGAGCCCTGGACGAAAAAGACACTCAGTTCTCAGATGTTTTGAGTCCATCAGTATAGACCCCCTACTTTCTTGAGTGCTTCCCATGGGCTGGGTACTGTACCACATTCTCTGCATTATCTCGTATAACTGTTAAGCCCAATCCTCTGAAACCCTTTAGTAGTCAGACATATCTAAGAAATTCAATATTGTAGTGAAACTCTTTTTTTAATGTATGAATTTTTAATTTTTTTAACTTTTAAGAATATTTAAATTCAATTAATGAACATACAGTGTATCACCAGCTACTCCCTTCCCCTCTTCCCCTCCAGCAACCCTCAGTTTGTTTCCTATGATTAAGAGTCCCTTATGGTTTGTTATAATGAAGCTCTTTTAAAGAAAAGTTAAAGATAATATATCTTACCTACTTATTTATTTGAGAGACCGTGTGCGAGAGAGCACATGAGAGAGCATGGGAAGGGGTGATGGGTGGGTGGGCAGAGGGGGAAGCAGACTCCCCACTGAGCAGGGAGTCTGACATGGGGCTGGATCCCATGCCTCAAGGATCATGACCTGAACTGAAGGCAGACACCCAACCAATTGAGCCATCCAGGTGCCCCAAAATAATGTATTTATATCATAATTCATTATAGTCTGTCAAATTTCAAGATAGTTCCGATCTCAGTACTGATGACAATTTTATTTTATCAAAATCATTACACCAAATACCATCTTTAGTAGTGGCTTCTAGATGGGAGTAGGTTTTTTATGCCATCTGTGGGAGAAAACCACAGTAGAAAACATATCTATAAATAAGAATTAATTGCTATAAATTACTTGGAAAGGGAAAAATGTCAAGTTGATAAAACAAATATTATTGACCCATGAGTTTACAATGATATAATCCTTTTGTACCCTTTTATTTCTTAAAGATCAGGCACATTTCTTGTCCTTTTCTCCTATTATATGCACATGGAGTTTCGATATCCAAGCAGAAAAGAGGCAGATACCATCTCAGTCTTTGCTATCTAATTAAAAACTTTTTATGCATAACAATCTGACCATTTTGCATTATCACCAGAACTCATTTCTCATGGAAAAAAAATTAGCATCAGTTTAAAAGAATATTTTTTTAATCACCAGTTCTGATTGTTGGTAGTACCATTTTGTAGGTAGTTTTTAGCTAACAAATCTTTTATTTTATTGGCTGTCTCATTTTGCTCTCTTTCATATTTCACATTTATGGTCTATTCAGACATTCTCCTGTTTTGTTAAGTAGGACTCTGTGTGGTCTTTGATGTAAGACATAATTTATTTGACAAGGAAATATGAGTCTGTGCCCTGAATCTACATTTAACTGATGGATTGAGAAATTTAAAAATTGCAACAAGATAGACTCTCCCCCAGATTGCCATACTACTAGCATTTTGCTAATCTATTTGGCAGTGAATTTACATATCTGTGTCTATATATAAATATATGGAGATTCACAGGCATGCTACTGTACCCAAATGTTTTCATTAATAAAAAAAAAGGAGTCTCATTTTATTATTCGTTGATGATTCCTATGGAAAATTTTTAAAGAATTTCTTTCTGAAATTTAGATCAAGATATTTATTTTATTTTATCTTTATATAGATAGTTATAGCTTTATAAAGTGAGCCATAATGTCTTCAAATCCATGCTGCTCATTCCTCCGCCTAGTAAATGGAAGTTCTGTTAACATTTCAAGATTTATATATTTCATACATTCTCCCAAGTCTATGTCCCAGTTCTGGTAATTGGAAACTTACTTGCAGCTCATTCCCTCTGCTCAAACTGCTTGTCAATTAACCTTTGCAAAATGAAAGTTTCAAAAAATACGACTTTCATATTTCAATCATGTTCATTTTCAGTCATCTCAAAATGTAGAAATTAAATAACACTCGGGGGTCGGCAATGCTTTTTACATATCATTTAAGGTTTGCAACATCTCTTTGGTGTTTAAGTATGACTACCATTTATACACAATAGATGAGATTAAGTGGTTAAAATTACTTGTGCTGAGTATCTCCCTGCTTTGTAGGTATGAACAAAATACAAAGTATGCCAAAAGCATTTTTCATAAACATGTCCCATTTCCATTGATGTTTTGACTGCTGTCTAGGACACACTTGGCTGTACTAAGCTTTGGGAAAGAAAACAGGAGTCCTACTGCAGTATCTGAAATTTACATTTTCATGAACTTACACAAAGTTGTTGCCCATCCTAAAATGCAGACTACATAAGGGGGGAAAAATCTAGCAACGTCTAGGAATAAAGGGAGTGAAAAACAGGAAAAAGGTCAAATACGTCAGGAGAAAAAGTTGGGAAAGTGCAGTCACTAGCAGGTTGGAAATGACTACTGAGACCGTGGTTTAGAGAGAGTTTGAAGGACTCTCTCCAAGCTGTGAGAGAGAGGGAAGAGGTCTATCATCCAGTCCAGACATGATTATTAGGGTTAATATTATGCAAGGTATTGTAGTTTTACAGAGGAGTATCAGAACCCGATTTTCTCACTTGAGCAGCCCCCTCTACCAACCCTCATGAACCCCCCCGCCCCCAATCCTGGGTTGCTCAATTGCTGGTTTGCAAATCCCTGTTTCTTCCCTGTTTATTTTAATTCATTTTACTCATCTGGTAGGGAGGAGTGTGTATCACCATGAATGCCACAACCCTAACATTCATCCCTGAGGAGAATGGTGAAAACATGGCCTCCTGTCAGGTTTGAAGGCAATCCCCCATGCTCTGGGGAACATCCCCATCCCCCCAAAGATTTATTTTAGAGCGAGCGAGCAAGCGAGCACAACCAGGAGGGACAGAGGGAGAGGGAGAGAGAATCTAAAACAGATTCTGCACTGAGTGTGGAGCTAAATGTGGGGCTCCATGCTCGACTCCGAGATCATGACTTGAGCCAAAACCAAGAGTCAGGAACTTAACTGACTGAACTATCCAGGTACCTTTAAAGCTGCTCACTAAAAAGATTTCTTTCCTTTCTTTTTTATTTTTATATTTATATTTTTTTAAAGTAAGCTCTATGCCCAATGTGGGGCTTGAACTCACTACCCCAACCAAGATCAAAAGTCCCTTGCTCTACTGACTGAGCCAGCCAGGCACCCCAGTCCTCTTGCTTATTCATCATTGAAGGTTAGTGGAATTAAAATCCAGTGATTATTTCTTATTCAAACAACATATAAAGTCATATGAGTTTATAGAGTCTAATTGAACTGATTTTGAATCTGCTTATTGTGTGACTTTAGGCATTTTTAGTTCTCCTTTTTGAGTGTTAATTTCCTCATCTGTAAAACTCACTTTGCGGAATTATGCAAACAGAAATAAAACGTTTGGCATATGCTTGACCCAAAGTAGATGGCCAATAAGTGCTGTTTTCTTTCTTTATTTTTAAAAAATTTTGTAATTTAAGAAAAATTTTAAATTTTATTTTTAATTATTTATTATTATTTATTTTACTACTTTTAGTTTTTTATCTTTTTCAGTGCTATTTTCTTAAAAGCAGTATAGGACAGGGGTTAAGGACATAATCTTTGAAACCAGGCAGCCTGGATGCATAGTTCCAGCTTTGTCACTTATGTGCTATGGGACATGGGCAAGTGACCTAACCTCTTGGTGTAATAATAATAATTGATTTCCTAGGGTTTCTGTGAGGATTTAGTGAGTTAATACCTATAAAGTGCTCAGAACAGTGTCTGGCATCTGGTAAGCATTATTTAGGTATGAAGTACTATTATTTTCCTCTTCTTTCTCTAAGATGTGACCCTGATTTCATGAGTATAATCATGCTGAGAGAGGACTTCACCTACCTCCACTGTGAGCTCAGTCTGTACTTTCTACATGATTAAGTTCTTTCCAGCTTATCTCTTAACTCAGGCAAAAGGCCCTGTGGGCAAAGCATCCCGTGATGGGAACCAAAACTATCTCCTCAAGCAATAAGGACTGCGATGAGCCAGCAAGACCCTGCATGATTGAATCCAAGACAATGACTGAGTTGACCTTTACTGCCCACCTGTATGTACCCACCAATCTATGTCTCACCTTTTCTTTATATAAACATAGAAGTTTCTTCAGCACTTTAGAGATAGTGTTTGAATGTTAGTCTGCTGTCTCACTGGTGTTGGTCTTGCTAAAACAAATTCCTTTCTTGTTTCACCATCACTCACCACCCCTTGTCAGTGGCAAGTGACCAAATTTGGTCTGGTTGGGACCCCAGGAACCATGTGCTTTTGCACCCCTGCACCCCAGTTATAAAGGTTTTTCAATGGCTGGAACAAAGATTGGACCAGGGACCTGTTGGTCGAAAACAGTGTTCCTTGATCTTTCAAGCAGTCCTCTGATGATTGCACTTAAACTTTTCCCGAGAGAAGAAAAACATGGAGGTGTTGGGGAGGAAGAAAATTTACTCTGTCTAAGATTCTTCTATCTAGACTAAGAATTAAATTTATGTGAGACAGATTGACAGGAGAAAATAAAATTTAATTTCCCATATACAGGAAATCCATACAGACATGAATCTCCAAAGACAAGCAAAATGAGGTATATATGTCATCCTGAGCTAAGAAGAGAGGTAGGGGTTTGGGGATATAAAGGGGAGGAAGGGCATTAGTAGGAAGGTGAGAAGAGTTGTTTGGAAAACAAAGGTTGCCCTGTTATAAAGACCAGTTTCTTAGGTAAAAAACAATGTCTTTTAAGAGCTCTCTTTTTGGTACAGGCTTCTTTTCCAATGTATATTTAGGCAGGTGAGGTGGGGAGGTAAAGAGCTTTTCCTAAATCTGCTGGGTTTTGATTGCTTTTGACTCAAAATAATCTTCAGGCCAAAGTGGCCCATCTTGGGGCAGCCTGCTCTTGACCCCTACAGAGAGTGCATTCTATCTGCTCGGGCTCTGAATTAGGGTGATGGCAGCCCTTTAGGGCACTGGGTGAATGGTTGGCTATAGTTCACAACCATTCTTACTCATATGGGAATCTAGGAAACCAAGCTGAGGTTAAGGAAGGGAAGACCCTGAGTGAACCTTTGAGAACCAAATTCTATATTTTCTCTGAGTGCTGACTCAGAGGTGTGAAAGGAGAGATTACTAATTATTTCAGCAATGAAATAAGCAATAGTCACCCTCATTTACTTACCTGAGCTGGAACTGAGAGTCAAATGAAATCCTAGTGGAAAATCAATTGAGAAAAATTTCAAGATCAATTTTCTTTTTGTATAAGTGAAAAAGGAGACCATTTAGAAACATTAACAGTGAGGCTCATATTCAGCCTGAAGAGACTGACATGAAGGTATGGGAATTCACCAAGCAACTTCTGGGGCTGGTGATACATAAATTACACAGCCTCTCACGAACACAAATTAAAAATAAAGTAATGTATACAGCACAGAGCTTTGGAATTCTAACTTGTTCTCATTATATCTTGTTTGAGTATCAGTGTGATTAAAGCACTTGATTTTTCTTTTATCATTTCTTCTTTTCATCCTTCATCAGTGGTCTCTTAATCTTTATTCATTGCTCTAAACAAAGGCAATGTCTTTGCTTCATAAACCCATACCTTTTTTTTTTTTTTTTTTTTTTACCTTTTTAGTTTTTATTTTAGACCTAGTTTTGGTTCATGATGAATTGCTGAATGGTTGATTTCCTCACACCTCTTTTTGTTAGCCTTTCTTGACAGCTTCTGGATTGCTCTACCAATAATTTGCTCCATAATAATGGCTACTGTGAGAGGTCTCCTAACTATTTCCTTTATTTTTAACAAGGATTCTTAACACCCTCTGTAGGTGACAGTATGCAATTACAGATATAAAGTGTCCCCCAGGGGATGGCCGCTCCCAGATGCCACTAGGATTTTTGTAGTGCAACTGTTAAATGTAATGAAAACAAAGAATCAGATTCTCCAAACATCCAGCTCAAATAAAATTTTAATTAAAAGTTATGAAGGCATTTTATTGATTAACAATCTTAGTAATTAAAGAGTGTGGTTGACATTTTTTTTTCTAGTTGGATTTGTTCTTCCTTTGAGATCTCTAATTGTTGTATGGTTTTACATTTATTGATAACTCTGTTTGATGAATGCAGATGCCACCTTTTACAGCCGTCGTTGACAGAGTAATCATATTGTGAGAAACACCAGGCTTATGTAGTAACAGCTGTTACAGTTACCCATGCTGACATCCATTGGGGAAATGTGTTTGCTGCTATCATGGGTCTGCGATAAATGGAAGGTGCAATAAAGCACAAGCTAACATTTTGAATATCCTTACAACTCTAGGAACTTTATTGCATATTACAAGCACTTTGATCTCTGTCCAGTACTTAAGTCTTAATTATCAGACTAATTGCACAGACTATGTTCATTTTCAGTGGTAATCCTTTTGTGATTAGCTTCTGTGTTCAATAACTGACTTATCCTTTAATTAAAAGGACTATTAACCTTAAGGCTGATGCTGTGTCTTGGGATTAACCCATACAGAGTTAATGTTTAATATCATTGTAAAAGCTTTTGCTGAAAGGTGTAGCATAAAAATGTGTGGAGGGAAAGCCATGAAATGTATCTCACTTTTTTGATGTGCAAAAAGCTCTGCTCAAGGTGAGGGTTTTAACGAAGCCTCCTTGTAGGTTACATTTCCTAAGGGTCTACCTAACTGTACAGCCACTGGATTAACCATTTGAACCCTGGGCTCACTTACAGGAAGAGAGCGCTTACTTTAGGACAAGTTAGAGTTTTATCTCAATTTTCAAAATCATTATATGTGTGCGTGATCGGGGTACTTAGCTGCCGGTAGTCCAGAATAGATAATTTCTTTTTTCTTTTCTTTCTCTCTCTCTTTTTTTTAAACTCCCAAAGCTAAAAGTTTTTTTGATATAGATTTCTATGGAAAGGTTCACAGTGGCTTGGAAAGAGATGTAACAGTGGCATGTTTATCCAAGTTCTGAGCAGTTTGTGGTCAAAGTGGGGAAAACTTAGTCCATCGGTAACAGTGAAACAATTAAGGAGCAGGTGCAGGGAGAATCAGCACCCCGGAGGGGAAAGCTGGCCAAAAAGCCAGATGTGGCTGCTGCAAGTGCTCTATTCCTTCCTCACTTTGGCATCTGGGTTCTGCAATGAACATTTTTCCCCAGCGTGTCCCATGGCACGGAGTCTATTGCCACACTAGTCACTTAGGATGAAGAAGAGAAATGGATTCTCTCATTCCTCCCTCTCTAGCTCATATCCTTGGCTCCCAGAGGAAGAGGCCCTTCATTGATTCCTCCTTACCCCTGGCGTGTCTTCACATGGAAAATGCAGGCTGCTGGGACTAAGGAGCTGTGGGAATGTCTCTATTCTTCTGTGCTAGCGGGCGATCCAGCACCTTCTGTTCTGTCTCATCTTCCAGACTTTACTTCCTCTGTTAGTAATGTGAAGACTTGCCAGACAAGAATTTTTCTTCAGTGGCACATGTTTTCCAGGAATTTGGCTATAACATGAAATATTTACCAAATTGAGCATTGCTGTCTGCTGGGGGATTCCGTGGTGAAAAAGAGAGAGAGATTCCTGGTTCCCCTTCTTCCCCCCCCCCCCTAAATTCAAAGTCAGGCTAGTTTCCTGCCCATCATTGCTGGGGGGCGGTAGCATAGCAAGGGGATTGACTATGTCCTGAATAGACTGTATTCTTTCTAGCTTTAGAATTCACTGAGTATTTTGTTCTTAATAATGAGTGAGGAGTTTGCATATGGTGAGTGGGGCTTCCATGGGAGACTGTAAGCAAGGTACTTCCCTCTTTGGATCTGGATTTCTCATAGCTGTAAAATGGGGATAACACTGGTGTGGCAAGGCACAAATGAGAAGACACCCATACAGCTTTTAGCACAATACCTGATGTGTAAGTATTTGATAAATGGTGGCTACAGTTTTCCAGATTTAAGTTTTCTATATCTTGAAAGACCTTCTGGTAGCTAAGATTTCAGGGGGGAATATTTTATATACAATGATTATGATGATAATCATCTCTTATAATTCTGGTGTGCAGTCATTTCTTTGACCCTTATAAAAGCACCATGAAGTAGGCTACTTAAAGGATGATGAAACCAAAGCTTGAGGGAGATATGTGTCTTGCTCAGGCTTGCACATTATAAATGAGGGACTTAAAAGTCAAACCAGATTCTGGCGGCTCTGTGCCCAGCCATTCTGTCAGAGTAGAGGGAGCCACTCAAATCAGGAGTCTTCATTCTTTTTCAAATTTCCCTACCAACTCTCAGCTCCATCTTTATTGCCTTTTCCCTCAAGGCATTAAGCTTTTTCTAAATAGAGTATTTTAAATGTGTCTATTAATTATATATCCAATATGTAAAATCCATGACAATTTCTCATAATTAAAGGATGCATTTGTACTTGTAAAAGTCAAACCCTGCTGCCAATATGCATTTTAAAATATATTTCCAAAGAGCTTACAAAGTGAATCTGTATTTAGTATAAAAATTTTAATTATGTGTTTACTTTTGACAGCAAATCTGCATTAATTTTATGAGGTTAATTTATGTCAATTATGGCTTATCAAAGCTCAAAATGCCTTGGAAGGAAGCAACAAATGAAAAATCATAATATTGCAATCAATGTTAAAATAGAACTAGGGGCCCGTTATCCACACTCTATTGTTGAAGAAGGTCATGTGAAGGAGTGTCAGTCCGTCCATTGTTCCAAAGGAAACCATCGGCACAACGCTGAGTAGAACTGCACCTCTTTAAGACAATATTTAAGATAACTTATTGGCCCTCATCACTTTGAGGTTGGGGGTAAAAAGATGGCTTATAACGACACATGGACATAAGAAAATGGTTGTTACTTTTATTCCAAAATCTAAATATGTGTGTATCTCTTTAATTTCTTTTTATTATCTTTAGACAAAGATACTTTGTATATGTTTTTAAAATAAGTTGCAGTTGCAGTTTCCATAGTAAACAACCTATCTCAAATAGTACAGGAATGTAGACACAATTAACCTCTTTAATTAAAAAAAAAAACCTGTCTAAAATGACTATTAAATATAAAAGACTATTAAATAATGAGTTATATTTTATGTGCTGTCCAAAGATTTATGTGTGTGTGTGTGGGTCTGGAGGTGAATCTCTTTTATTTAAACTTTCCTAGTGTTCAAATTATACATCTTACTTAAGTGGTATGATTCAAGAATTTCAATTTGTTGAGCTATAAACTGCTATCACAATGCTCTGCTCTCCAATCACTGCTATCATGGGCTTTATCTTTCTATTTCCTGCATAGTGAACTGCCTTGACAACGGCTCCCACTGATTCTCAGCCTTCTCAGTCACTTTTAATTATTAAAAGAGTCTCATTTTGGTTATTAAAATTTACTCCATTTTATTTAAAAACTTTAATCTATTTGATTTCAAGCATCCATCTTCCTTCAGTACAGATCAGCCTTGGGACTCCAGCAGCTTGGGGAGAGAGAGAGAGAGAGAGAGCGAGCGAGCGCGAGCAAGCGCGTGTGTGCATGCGCGTGCGTGCGACTGTGTCTGCGTTGCCTCATTTGCTCCATCACACACCCCTTTCCCTTCCTTGTTTCTTAGTGCTCTGTTGCAGGGGCAAGGAAGAACAAGAGTACAAAACCATTTTAACTCCAGTGCTCAGTCTTTGTTGTAATTGCATCCAACCCCATCTCAAGACTGATGGCGTCCTTTCCATTTGTTCTTGCTCTATCTTTGTGATGGATCAGCCATCCAAGTGCTGGTTCTGTAGCGCAGGTGCTGTGGGATGCTTTGAGGGGTTCTTCAGCAGGCCGGACAGGTACCTCCCCCTAAAAAGTTCCCTGTTAAGAGTCAGAGAGCCCTCTGGGTTCCTGCTCTCTCTCTGCCTTCATCTCAGACTGTCCTCCCCAGTGATGGCCTTCAGGGGTGGACCAGCCAGGAAGCCTTTGGAACTGTTCCTTCTATCTTTTCAGCACACTCACTGTCCGATGTCCTTGAGAACATCCCTAATTACCGACTGATAGCAATAAGATGTTCCAAGCCTGTCTTGATTTTCTCCTGCCTCAGAATATAGAATCATCACCCTGAAAGGAACTTTGGTTCTTTGTAGTAAACAATAATATTAGAGACTGAAGTCTGAGTACCCCCAGGTGTGCATGAGTTTGGTGGGCAAAAATACTGCTTTCTTTCCTGGATGCTTTCAGTGGTAGAGCTGGAAAAATGTTTCTCTTAAAGATCATATGTTACATTAATTAATTAATTCAAGGTAATTAATTCAATTTTATTTTAAAAATTTGTTTTACCATAAATGTTATGAATCTATTTACTCTATCATATACTTACTGAAAAATTTCACTTTTCAAATAAACTGTAATTTTGTTAGTTTTTTTTTTTTTTTTTAAGGAATTTTTATTGTCTGGACCCTCATTGTTCTGTAATCAAGCTATTGACATATGGAGGGTATTTAAAAAATTTATAACAGAAAATAATAGAGCAATATTTATGTAATAAATACATATGATATAATAAATATATAAATATATAATAAATAATTTATGGCAAACTATGTATTTGTAGATTTATTTAATCAGACTTAAATGAAAAACAATCTGATAATTAGGAGAGTTCTGATGAACTTACTTGATCCTTATGATTTCTTGGGGGTGCCTGGGTGACTCCATTAGAAGAGCAGATGATTCTTGATATCAGAGTCATGAGTTTGAGCCCCATGTTGGGTGTAGAGATTAGTTAAATAAATAAAACTTCAATAAAAGGTTTCTTTTTGTTACAGACCTGAATGGTGAAGAATTTTATTGTAAACTCACTTTACTTTAGATGGTGGATGATGGACAGAACCGAGGACCCAGTCCTCAAACTTAACACCCCTCTTCCACATTCCAACTGCATTAACGGAGCTCCACAAATGGAAGAATTTCGAGTAGTCATCATCACAGTTGACCTTTGGCTATTTCAGTGGTGAGACAGAGCTAAATCTTAATGACTACTACCTCACAGCAATGTAGCCCAGTTATTTCTGTTTTCAGAATGTTTTTTCATTTTTACATTCCTGTCATCATTACCTCACTCCGGGCAATTATTAACCTCTACCCTCAGCTGCTGTTGCACATAGTTTTATCAACAAATGCACTGATTTTGTTTTTGACTCTGACTAGTTACATTTACCCATCTGCTGAGGAGTATTATAAAATTGAGCAAATATGTTCCTGTCCAGGATTTCTAAATCTTTAAAAAAAATTTTTGTACTTGAATGATATCTTCTTGTTTTTATTTTGTAATATCCTGATGAAAAATGTTTAGAAGAAAACATTTCTGAGGATCTTCAGGGTTTTTTTGTTGTTGTTGTTTTTTAATTGTTCCATTGTTTCCATTTCCAAAATAAAAGTTAATTCTTTTGTGCTTTGAGTTTGTTGACTGTTCTTGATGGGGTGAGTTTTCTTTATGTGCTTTGAAATTTTCATTTGCAAACCCATTTGGGGTGGAAACTTCTGGGTTTTATTTGTGTTTGTTTATGTAACCAGATCTTACATTAAGGAGCAGCTTATGGTGTTGTTCTGAGAAGATACTGCAGACCTGGGGCTTCAGGCTGTGCTCCTGGTGAGGCAACCCCATTCTAGCCCTGGCCCTCTTCTGCACCTGGGAAATTGTTCTGTCTTCACACCTCATCATGAGTTTCGTTTGCCTCCTGTTTCTTGTCCATGGAGAGATATACCTCGATCTTGAATGTAACAACATCTTTTAAAGAGTTTCCCTTCTTATTTTATCTGCTGTTGTTTTATATTTTGAGGTCACAGTGGTAGGTTGTGAAATGGGGCTGAGAGGTGTTTGTAGGACCTGCTCCACCTTTTTACCCAGAAATCTCTACACTTAAGTTCATAATTGGCATCCTTGCCTCCATCGTTCTCTCCATTTTCATTCATTCTTTTATGCTACTGCACATTATTAACACTTATGCTACCGCAAAAGTTCAAATTATTAAGGTATCAATTTTGATCCCCACATCATATTTCTTAAAAAACTTTTAGTGGTTCTCTACTGGCTGTCAGAAAATGCTCTACTGTTTCACAATTACATATAACATTGACTATTGGTTTCGAATTGCAGAATTATTCCTTAACTTGATAATTTTTATTAGAATAATTTTCACAGGGCGCCTGGGTGGCTCAGTGGGTTAAGCCGCTGCCTTCGGCTCAGGTCATGATCTCAGGGTCCTGGGATCGAGTCCCGCATCGGGTTCTCTGCTCTGCGGGGAGCCTGCTTCCTCCTCTCTCTCTCTCTGCCTGCCTCTCTGCCTACTTGTGATCTCTCTGTGTCAAATGAATAAATAAAATCTTTAAAAAAAAAAAAAAAAAAAAAAAAGAATAATTTTCACAGACCAATTTTTTTTCCATTGAAAAGCCAGGATCTTTAACAAAATTAGTTGTTAGTTAACTCCAGGGAAAGACAAAGGCTTTGTTACTGGTTTTTGCCAGTATACTTTTCAATGAGCTCTGATTACTTTTCTACCCTAATGCATTAAGCAGTAATACATATTAAAAACAGTGATAATAATATATAATAATAGTACTGTATTTTACTCTACAGAAAGGTGATTATATCTACCCCTGCTTATTTGACATTTCTCTTGATTTATTTTCTACTATGGTGGATGTGTTGATATTGATTCATTCATACCTTATCAACCATGTATACAAGAAGTAAGAATTAGGGAAGCAGGCTATATGAAGGATCAAATTAAAGTCAATAGTTTAAATGAGATCTCCGGGCTTTGAATTCATTTATATGTTGTCCTAGGCCAGGCAGGTTTTCTGTACCTTGTAGTAGTCAGTGAAAACATGACAATGTACCTAGAAAAGCCCCTAGAGTTTGCTTGATGGCACAAATGTCCCCATGTGGCTATGCCTCATAGGGAGAGGGTGTCTGGATGGAATCACAGTCATCTGGGGTGTGGCCCTAAACTTTTCAGGTTTACAGATATACAGACAGGTTTCAGTGTATGGAGAATTTTTCAGGCTGAGGGGGGTTGATGTACTTTAAGGAAGCCCTAGGTAGCTTGGCATTGTGGTAAGAGCATAATACTGAAGGCAGATAGATAATGGTAATATGAGTTATGGTTCTGCCACTTACTTAGCTTTGGGATGCCTGGGTGGCTCAGTCAGTTAAGCGGCTGCCTTTGGCTCAGGTCATGATCCCAGGGTCCTAGGATCGAGCCTTTCATTGGGCTCCTTGCTCAGTGGGGAGCCTGTTTCTCCTTCTGCCTGCCACTTCGCCTGTTTCTGTTTTCTCTCTGTCTCTCTCTCTCTGACAAATAAATAAATAAAAATCTATAAAAAATACTTAGCTTCAATTTTATCATTTCTACAATGGAAATAGGTAAGGGTTTTGTTCGTTTGTTTTTTTTTTTGTTTTCTCTTCTTTTTGTTGTTTTTGTTTTGTTTTGTTTTTTTACCTTTTAGGATTGTTAAAATAGACACAAATAAAGTTTGTGATAACTAGGCTGTCTCCTTGCTTTACAGGACCCTTACATCCCCTGACCCCAACTACAGGTAACTTATTGAAAGGAAAGGTCCAGAAGCTGTCCTTTCATTGGCTCTGGGCTATGTATTAGGTTTTGTTTCTTATTCTCTTTTCCTGTCTAGATTACCTGTATTCTGCCTCTTTTTCTTTATACTTGATTTTCTCTCTCTGCCAAACTATAGAGAATTCACTGGATATTCTCTGGATTTTTCATTTGCTATATCATTCTTGATATACCTTTTTAGAATTCATGCCCTCCCCTTATTACCTCCTCAAACCATTTCGAAGCATGCAGCCTTTGGACAAGGGGTTTCTCTCTCCTTTACTGGAGCTCTTGGAATATCCATCTCCAGCTTATGTCTAGGATGCTGGGCCCCCAAGTGTCCACCTGTGGGAGAAAGGAGGAGAAAAGCAGATATGCAGTGTCACATAGGAACTATAAAAATGTTTGTGATGCTATGCATAAAAAATTATGTATAAGCCAGAATGCCAATTTATTATTTCATAATTTAATATTTCACATTATTTCATATTTAATATTTCATAATGCACTTCAAGTGATTGATTCTGTGTTCTTTATCCAGTGCATTCTTTTCTTATTATTAAGATACTGGAGAAACCGAATTTGTATTCAAAGGTTGCTGGGTGAGCAGAGAGTCAGGTAAAGGCTGGATCATGGCCAAGCCTAGGAGGAAATAATCAGTCTCTATAGGACCCCTTGCCAATCCCACTGTTAGCGTAAGGCTGATAACCCATTAGACATTTGTTAAGGGCTCAACTGATAGTCTGCTTCTGTTTGTAAGCCTGGCCCACACAGAGTGGGATTGAAACGGTTGGACAGTAAAACCCAGGTGGCTGCAGCAGAGGGATGCTTGGTGGTGTGACACAGGAAGTGCCCTAGTCAATGATTTCTACACTGTAGGGGAGCCTTTTCCTGGCTGGACGTAGCCTGGTAGCCTGTCAGAAAACCAGGGTGGCCCATAGAATCTCCCTTACCACTGGAACACAAAGGAGAGTTGATAGAATGTGGAGAGGGAATGTGGAAAGAAGGGAACCATGTTGGCATACCAGGTGGCAAGCATCATTGGCAGTAACTTACTGAGAAGGGGAACTCACGCAAGTTCTAGCTTGCGTGGATGCATGCCAGGCAAAGTAGAAACAGCAGTAGCAAGAGTGATAGCAGCAGCCCTGCATATTAGCTGACTTCTCTCTTGCCAATACTCTCCATGTTCCCGCTGCCATGATTTTTTTTTTTTTTTTTTTTTTACAAAATACTCTTTGTGAACCCCCAGTGTGGCTCCATTGGACCACGGGTCATCTCTGCTTCTGCATTCCAGACTTCTGTATTCACATAGATGCCTGCATGGGTGTCCCTGTAAATGCATGATTTCCCATATGAACAGGCTCCTTTGAAACACAAGGCAATATTTGTATCCTCCTAGGCCCACTCTCTCTCTCCCAATCCTCAGAGCACGGACAACCCCTCTCCCCCTCTCCTGTTGCTGCAGGGTTCCATCAATCATACTTACTCGCCTGGAGCCACTCAGGAAGAGGGAGCCCTTTTCCCTTCCAAGGCTAATCCATTGCTTTTCTCCCCCTCTATTGCTTATTTTTATTATTATTATTATTATTTTTAAAGATTTTATTTATTTATTTGACAGAGAGAGATCACAGTAGACAGAGAGGCAGGCAGAGAGAGAGGGGGAAGCAGGCTCCCTGCTGAGCAGAGAGCCCGATGCGGGACTCCATCCCAGGACCCCGAGATCATGACCTGAGCCGAAGGCAGCGGCTTAATCCACTGAGCCACCCAGGCGCCCCTATTGCTTATTTTTAAATCTCAATCTCTCCCTCTTGCTCTATCATCTATCTATCTGTCACTTATTTCTAAAAGAATCCTCCCCACCCCTGAATCTTCCTCAGACTGCAAACATGTTTAAGTCTTTAATCAGAAAAACAGAAAAAAGAACAAAACCCTCTCCCTCTACTTGCTTTCTCCTCCTCTTCTCGTTCTGACTGCCCAGCCTGTTGCAATTGGCTCTCACTTTCATTATTTTCTGGAAACTGATTCTTTGAATTTTCCAATAATCTCCTTTTTTCCCAAAGTCAGTGGAATTTTTTTCTTTTTAGTCTTCTCATCTGACTCACAGAAAGTAAGACTGTGATCATCCATTTTTGAAACTCTTTCTTTGGTTTTTACAGAGAGAGGAGCAGAAGAGGGGCCATTGGTGGGGTGGGGGAGTTGAGACCTGATTATATTGGATATTGATATATGTTTATTAATTAATGTAGGGGGCCTGGGATTTTTTTCCCCCCAGAAAGTTGTGAACCCCCTCTGGATGATTCTGGAGGTTGTCCCAACACTAGTTTCTTGTCCCATTTCAGCTTTCTTTGGATGACTGATTTTCCTTGGTTGGCTCCTCAAATGTGGTGTCTGTAGAGATCTGCTTTTTGCCCTGTTATATCTTTATATGTCCCCTCATTCACTCATAATTGTTCCAGCATTAACCATGTGCTGTAAGCTTCTCAGTCTATCCTCTGGCTCACAACTCTCTTGAACTCCAGGCCTAAGTACTTAACTGATTATTGGATCTCTTCACCTAAGTCCCACTGGAATCTTAAACTCAGTATACTCTAAACTTCTCTCTCTCCCCTGTCTCAGATTTTTTATTTTTTATTTTTTTTAAGATTCCATTTATTTATTAGAGAGAAAGAGAGAGAGCATGAGCAGTGAGGAGAGGGAGAAGCAGGCTCTCCACTGAGCTGGGAGCCCGGTGCAGGGCTCCATCCCAGGATCCTGGGATTATGAATTTAGTCGAAAGCTGATGCTTAACCAACTGAGCCTTCCAGGCACCCCATGTCTCAAACCAACTTATGCCTCATCTACTGTTATTTAGGTCAGAGACTTGGGATGATTCTTGACTCTTTCCCCTCTCACTCCCTTTGTCTTCTCTCTCTCTCCGTGAGGAGAATCTGGCCAGTCCCCATGCTTTTTCCTATTGCTCCATTACCACTGACTCAGGGAAGGCCTTTGTCATTGAGTATCTGACAAGATCCCAGAGAAAGAGCTTTGTGTAGAGTATTTATTATTTTAATTATGAATATAGATTATAAATATTATGGCCACATTAATTACATATATTGCTTTAAAGACCTATCGTACTGCTTTTTCCTCAGGGATTTTGATTAGCACAGTGATTACTGGAACATATCATACATAAGGAGGGCTCTTAACCAAGGAGATTTATGATCAAATTTTGATTATCTGGATTGGGAGGCCAAGGAAAACACAGGGGATAGGAAGAGAGAGATGCCCCTAAAACCTCATGTTGGGCAACAGCTTCAATCCTCTTTTCCTCTGAATATTTCATCAGCACAGGCAACATTCGAGGAGGCTGTTATTGGCTTGCATTTCTGTTTCTTGAACGCCCCAGACCAGATGGAATGAAGTAGTTTGAGTGACCACAACTCTCAGTCAAGGTGAGAAGAAGCAGCAAAAAACCCAGATAATGCACAAACTAGGTACGTGTCTGCCTATTCCACTGAGAGGGAAATCAAGACTTGGGCCAGAGCCATCTCAGTGCCTTTATCCCACTTAGCGTTTATCTCGCTCACTAAGTGGCATGCTGGTGACTGAGTTTCTGGGCGGTGGTTCTGGGATTTTAAACTCCTCCTTTGTAGTAGCTTTCCTTTTTACTCTTTCTATTTTGGTTACTTGTTCCATGAGGGGTGGTCCTGTCCCAACAGCTTCAACTCTGGCCATAACGTCAGGAGCCTGAGGCAAGAGGAGGCAAGGTCAAAAAAGGAAATAGCATCTATTATGGGACAAGGGCCCGCCATGGCAATCAGCTAAGTGAATATGACATTGTGTGGTCCAGAAGCTAATCTCCAGTGGACACCTTGATCTTAAGTGCATGGAAATGGAGAGCAGAAAGTAGCCATTGAGAGCTGCTTTATCCATCCTTATCTTGGGCTTTCTGATTAGGTTGATAAGTTTGGTGTTGGCATTAAACCAGCCTCTGCCATCTCTCTCCTGCCACCTTTCATGATTTCTTATCGGTTACCCCAATAATTTGGGGTAACTCTCTTATGCAACTGCCCAATGTAAATGCCTCCAGCTCTACTGATTTCTCCACTCCTTAAAATCAGATGACAAATACTGCATTTGAGACCTGTCTTTATTTAGTATTTTGTTTGTTTATGTTCTGGCAGAATATTCACAGAAAGGGTCCCACAGTGTGGAAGAAACTGCTACACTGCATTTTCAAGGCATGGTATTGATTGCCACAGAATCAGTTAAATTGCTGGGTGAATAATGATTGGCACTGGCCTTAACCCTTTTGGCTAAAATTGCTTATTTGTCATCCTGGCTCGTGGAAGAGATAAACAATTGCTTGCTGATGATCTAACGGATCAACTGTGAGTATCATTTGGCATGTCAGATGAGAGCTAATTTAATGAGCTTCCGTTCCTGCCAATTACCTGGAAACAAATCCCTCCGCAAGCTAGCCTGTACATCATCCAAATGTTTAACCAAATTCTCACTAGTGGCAGGTAAGATGATTGGGTGTTTGATTAGTCAACGTGCTGTCAATATTATCTTGCCTGCATTTGTCCTGTCTACTTATCCAATCACTTTCCTTCTTTAACAATGACAAATTATGATAGGTAGTGATCCAATTCTTTATCTTAAATTACTCTGTGCAGTATGGATACTAACTGGAAACCCAGAACAGCCCCCTAGGTGGGTAGGTTGCATGGTAGACCAGCTTATTTGTGTGGTGTGTGATATTGTCAGTTGGTTGGAATAGAACAGAGTGACTTCATTCATGGGCAGTTTGGATGCCTATGAAGAAATTCTCCAACAAGAGTGGGACATCTGGATGACACTGTGAATGGCCTCCCATATAAAGAGGGATGTTTGGGAATGAGAGGTCTGTGAACTGGCGCTGATTTGGCTGGGGGAATGAGATAGGCAATGGGAGGGGAGAGTGTGAAAGAGAGGAAGTACCGGGGAAGAGGGAAGATGAGGGGTGAGCAGCATCCCTGTGAGCAAGGAGGGGACAAAGGCATGGGTCGCCCAGAAAGCCTGAGGCTTCCCTGGCTCTGGGGGCCTCACATACCTGTGGCTCCGCCTACTTCCGCTTTGCCCACCCCGGACTTCTGTGTTTTACAGAACACCCTTCCCCACAAACATCCCTTTCTAGCTCCATCCTTCTATCTCTGCCTCTTGCATTTGAGTGTATTGGTTGGTTCAGTGCCTTGGCCGCTTTAATTTTCTCCCAAATCAGTGGGTCTTGCAAAGCACTTGATGACTTGGGTAAATGTACCTCCTGCCATCCAGCGCCCTACTGCCTCTGTGCTTCCTTCTCTCATCATTCCTCCACCTCTCTTGAGCAACACCTGTGTCCTCTGTTTTTAGAAGAGTCCTCAGGGATGGAGGAAAGGGGGCCCAGCAGCTTCTGTCCCAAACAATCTAATCAGGAAATTTGCAACGTGGGGGCCTCTCTCTCTGAGTTGTTCAGTTGTTGCTAAGAGGACAACGTTTTGACTCTCCTCTTACATTCTCCCATGAGAAAAAGATTTCCATTCTTGCTAATTTCTTATGCAAATTTCCTAAAGCATATGTAAGAGGAGATCCTGAACTGAGCAGTTTGCACTTACATCACTTCTGACAACAAAAGTTGGGGGAGGTCCCCACCAAGCAATTCTCCAGGTCTCTGGAGACACCAATCGGGGGTCCTACAACTTGATTGAGTTCTGATGCTAACTGCCTAGAGTTAGCAAAGAGCCCCCTGGTTAAGGGCTCAGTCCGGTCTGCTCCCCCTCAGCCAGTCGCTGGTCCCAGGCTGTCACCTGAATTTCTGAATTCTGGCTGTATATTGGGGAATTCTCACAACTCCCTCTTCAGGTCTGAACTCAGGAAAGTGCTTTGCTTACTGTTACTGGTTTCCTGCAAAAGATACATCTCTGGAACATTCAGATGGAAGAGGAATGTAGGGACAGTTGTATAGGGAGGGGCACGAAGCTTCTATGCCCTCTCTGCAGGTGCCCCCTCCCAGCACCTCCATGTGCTCACCAACCCAGAAGCTCCTCCCAATCTGTGGGTTAGCGGTTTTTACGGAGGGTTCATTAGATAGGTACGATGGATGAAATCATTGGTCACTGGTGATTAACTCAATCTTTAGCATCCGAAAGAAATTCTTCCCACCCTAGAGATTCCAGAAATTTTAGAAACTCTTTGCCAGAAACCAGGGATAAAGACCAGATATCTTTCCTCCATTGTACCACAGAAGCCAAGATTTGTTTGTGGCATCCGTATCTCACTCGTCTTCCTTTATTTCAAGGGGGCTGGGCAAGACTTTTTTAAAAATTAGAGAGCCTTTTTGAGGGTATTTCTTCCTGGCTCTGCCTTGTCATCTCAGGTATTGGGAGAGGCTGTCGCTTTCCTTCCACTGTCAGGGGTCACATACTAGGTGTCCTCCACCCCATGTGCAGGCATGAGCTGCCCTTCATCAGAAGACAACTTCAGTGGTTCACAGAGGGCCATGGACCGTGTCCCTGGCTTCCAGACAGAGGCATAAGGGACTGAGACTTCTACATCTCCATCAAAACTGATGCAGGTTTTTGCATTACACCGTCCCGAGAAGTCCTGTGTGCGTCTGGTTTTGCACTGGATACCTGCAACCTTCAGGGTGTCATGGACCCTGATCTGTCCTATGTGGGACCCGACCCCATCCTAAAGACACATGGGTGGGTCTTGGCTCCACGTCTGGCCTCTGGTTTCTATAGGGTGGAGCCTTTACCAGAGATGAGTGAACCTCCTTTCTTTCTCTTAGGGCTCTGCTTTTTGAGAATCTGACCACAGGAGGCAGAGACCTCTCAAATCAGAACTGTTCTCCAATTCCAGCTTTGATGCTCTGATTTGTTCCCCAAGGACAGCTGATAACCTTGCCTCTCTTCCTCCTCTCAAATTAGCTTCCCTCAAGTGAGAATTCAGTGCCCTCATGGGTTACTTCAAGAGTGTGAGCTTTTCCAGTAATGGGTGGCCATATTGCCCCAGCTGCAATTTGCTCTAACAGGGCCTAATTCTCCAAACCATGGCTGTAGGCTTGTGCTGTTGTAAAAGGCCTTCAGCACGGAGGTGTTTTCTCTCTTTCACATTGTTGCATGACCAGAAAGTTGACATGAGCCCCAGCCCCTCTTGCACCGTAGAAAGTGGAGTCCACACAGGCCTGTCTTCAGCTCTAGCAGCAGGGACACTGGAGACCAGGACCATTTTTCATCCCTACCCCAGGCTTCTTGCCAGCTGTCATGAATCAGCACGGCTTCTCCATTGCTGAGGTTTGCCACACGGAGACTTTCCTTCCTCTCCAGGGGAAGGTGTGAGGAAAGTGCGGTTGGAATCCAGTCTACCACATGGGGGTCAAATTCAGGGTCTCACCTGGATGTGGGAACTGTTCATTATTCCTTCTATTTTAAACTCTGGCCAGGCAGGAGCATGTGTTCTGTCACCTGTGGCCTCTAGTGCAGCACCTTGATCACATGCTCAATAACTATTTGTTCAATTAAATTTAAATAAACCCACAGTGGCTGGACATACTGCTTAATACTTGTAATCATTACTCACCATTCAAGAAAGGGCAGTGTCAAGAAGAGATGGAGATTATGTGCACCTCCTATGGCCTGGAACTCTAAACACAAAGCTATCTAATGAATGCGCCACCCTAAATCCTGGCTAGGATTAGGTAGCCACAGTTCTTACTCATGCCACAGTTGGCCAGGATGCCCTTTCCTGTCTATAACCCCAGGCAATCTCCTCTACCTTCTTAGAATTATTCAATTCAGCCAGATTCTTTTCAACAAACTCGTATTTTACATGGGATATAGTGTTGAATGAAATATCGACTCTGCTCTTGAGGAATCCACAGTCTTCCTACCTGTGGATTCCCAGCTGTGACCTTAAGAGAATTACTGGAACATTTTGTGCCTCAGTTTCCTCATCTATAATACTGCTCTAGCAATAGCATGTCCCTTGAGGGGTTGACACGAAGGTTAAATAGATTAAAAGTGTAATGCACTTAAAAGTGTCTGACTCACAGAAAGCATGTAATAAATGTTATTTATTATAATTCTTCAGGTCAACACCACAGTGATGATAATCTGGCTGCTGTCTAAACCCTTCCTCCTCCTACTGACCCGCCACCCACACTCTGATTTTCCATGGTTCTTTGATTCTTCATGTGATAATGTTTGAAAGGGAAAGATCTTTGATTCTTCATGTGATAATGTTTGAAAGGGAAAGATCTTGCGTGTGCTGGCTGGAGTGGACCTGGAATTATGGGGTTGTGATGTAAAAGCTCAGGTATTACTTTATTTTCTGAAAATTTGGTTCATGGTGGGGCCAGCTCAGTGCTGCAGGGGTGTCAGGTAGGCAATATGAGCTGCACTTCCTTGCAGTGTTCCCAAATTGAGGTTTTCCAAGCCTTGAGTTGACTACCAATATACTTATCTTGAGCAATTATGCACTTGGAATATTGCTTTGGAAGTTCTGCCTGAGAGCCTTCTGGAATGTTCTTTATTTTCAGCGTCTCCCTGCTGTGGACTTACCTTCTGGGTTAAATTCCTTTTTGACAAAGTTTACTAATAAATCACCAATTACACTCTTGGGGAGGATCTAAGTAAGACCTTTTTTTAAAATTGAGGTCAGCTCATTGTTTTAGAAGGATCAATTCTACTCCTGTTATTTGAAAACAAAACCAAATCTGAAAGCTTTGCCATGAAATACATGTAACTTGGGCACCAAAAACGCAGACAATAGTCCTAAGTGATAGGACTTTTTTTTTTTTTTTAAGATTTTATTTATTTATTTGTCAGAAACAGAGAGAGAGAGAGAGCACACAGAAGGGGGAGGGTCAGAGGGAGAAGCAGACTCCCTGATGAGTGGGGAGCCTGATGGGGAACTCCATCCCCGGATTTATGACCTGAGCTAAAGGCAGATGCTTAACCGACTGAACTACCCAGGCATCTCAGGATTGTGGCTTCTGGTGCTATGAGCACACACCATTGTTCTCAGCAAGAAGAGGGACACTGTCAAGCACCCTCACACCCTGTCCTGCAGGAGCACACTGAGGAGCACAATCAGTCCCGAAGCTTCTAGAATGGGTGTATTTTCCATTCCTGTTGAGAGGCACTGGCTTGTAAATATGGGGAGAAACCCAGAATGAAAAAGTTAAACTTGTATATTTCGGCTGGATGAGGATTAATTAGGAGAGGATTTGCAAGGACTATTATTTGTGGGTTCAACTTACTGACCTTTCCCCCAACCTTCCGCTATCTAGGATGAAGCTCAGTGCTCTTTGCTCATTACCCTTAAATGTTTTCTTTTCTCTGTATCATCACCCCATTCATTTTATTTGGTACTTTTAAGAATGCAGTAATTTGGAGCAGTAAGCTTCACTGATTCTTGGGAATAGAACATTTAATAGGCACAGCTATGCAGGCCTTAGGAAAAGTCTTTATGATCATTGGGAGCTCTCTGGCACTAAGATTGCGTTCCTGGTCCAGGTTGGCAAGGATCCCAGCAGATACCCTCCAGTGCTCTGTGGGCAGCAGGCATGTCTGAAAGCCCAACAAACAAGTTTCACAATCAAGTTTAAGAACTACTTCACTAATTTTGGGGCACCTGGGTGGCTCAGTGGTTTGGGCCTCTGCCTTCAGCTGGGGTCATGATCTCTGGGGCCTGGGAATGAGCCCCACATCAGGCTCTCTGCTTGTTGGGGAGCCTGCTTACCCTTCTCTCTCTCTCTGCCTGCCTGCCTCTCTGCCTACTTGTGATCTCTGTCAAATAAATAAATAAATCTTTTTTTTTTTTAATAAAAAGAACCACTTTGCTAATTTTTTGGTTATTTAGGAATAACGATCTATTTTTGTTGATTAATTTTGTTGATTAACTGGAGTCCTTTTTCATTTATTTCTGTTTTCTTTGTCAGCCTTTGGGCCAATTGTTACATTGTTGCTGCTCTTGTCATTTTTAAAAGGAAAATACTTATTTTACTAGCAAAATGAGTTTTTTTTCGGAAATAACAAAGGTAGGGCAACTTGGGGCAAGGAAACGAAGGTACTCCATAGGCAGGCCCAGAGATCAAAGGAGAGGGAGTTGCTTTTAAAGAGGAGTGGAAACTGGGGAGGCTGGCTTTGAACACAAGTTCATTGAAGAGAACAGGAGTTTGAATCTGTGGCAGTTTCTCATTGGCTACAAGCGGTGTTTAGTCCATTGTTGCGGGGTCAGGGAGGGGTCTTCCTTTTTATTCTTAAAAGCAGATGAAATTTCTATATAATAAACGTCCTCCCTTGTCAAGACAGTTCTTCTTTCTGCAGGTCATTCCTGCGGTAAGGAGCGGCATGTGTGTGAGAGCGCCCCCTTCCGGGCTTCCCGACTCCATTTTGATGGGGGTTTCTTTATTTATTTTCACCTGTTCAGGTGCAGACTCTAGACAGATTCTGGGGTAGGGCCGGCGCATTCTGAAGGTGCCTAACTCTGCTTTGTCTGAGCGTCCTACCAAACCAGGTTCTCCTGCCTTCCAAGCCCCTTAAAGGGTCACCACTATGTCTGACAAGTGCTGGGGAGGAGGTTCGTGTGAGGATGGGGAACTTGAGCAGGAGGAGCAGGTTGGCAGGCAATTCTGTGGGTTCTGGTCTGAGGTTGTTGATGGAAGAAGTAAGTATGGAGGAGAAGGTCCCTCTTTGGTTTCAGAGTGCTCCTGTGTCCTGAGTTCTGGAGTCCAGGGCCGTGAGAAGGTACGGTTAAGGGTGGTTCAAGGGCGAAAGCAGAGGAGGTCTAATTTGACCTCTGGTTCTTCCACCTGCAAACTTTCTGCTCCTTATTCTTTATTCCCCAATGATTTGAAAAAAGGAAGTCTGACCACAAAAACACAGAAGAAAGAGAGCTTTTCGGACACTTGGACCTCTTTCCTCTATTTAGTTCTGTCTAGAAATTCTGGTTAAAAAAAATGAGAGGACAAGAGGAGCTACAAATAAGGACTAAACTGAGATTCTGTGGTTTTCTTCGGGTTTTCTCGATCTCAATCTATCCTACTTTAAGGAAACCTTAATTTAAATTTGCAAATATTGATTTGAAAAAGATACAATTTAAGAATTTGAAAAAAAGTGTGTTAAAAACATTCACTTAGAACACAAGCCCTTTAGAACATGCATTTTAGAACACAATTCCTTGGTGTGTTATAAGTATGAATTAATTATGGAAGCAAAAATTTACATACAACTTCTCAAGAGTACCTCTAACCGTGGGAACTGTGCTACCTCAGTGTGGCTAGTATGTGCGGTGGGCTGCTCTGAAGGTTTGCCCAAGCCCCTTAGCTCATGTAGATGTTCGGTAACTACCAAATCCTAATCAGGATGTCTTGACTTTTTGGACTGGTCTGTGTTGCTGAATTTCAAATTGCTACTTGCTGACGAGGCAAAGTTGAAGGTGAGGGGCAAGTCTTGATATCAGCAGGAGCTAGATGAGCTTTGATAGGACTAAGAAAGATGCAGTTTCCAGGGCTTTGACATTTCATTCTCTTGTTATATAGCTGCCATAAAAAAGTCACTCGCATTTTCCTGTCTTCCTTACTGATCCACACCAGCAAGAGGAGAAATGAGGGCCCCAGCCTCATGCCTAATTTGGTAGCTTACCTGGTGAAAAAAACTATGAGTTGCCTGTGGCAATGGGGTTCGTGTCAGGGCTCACCCAAGCAGAAGATTTCGTCCCCCTCAACCCCAGAGGAAATGGAGATGCGGAAGCACTTCACGTGAAGTCCTCTCCTGAAAAACCCAGTATGAGTGATCACTGAAGGCCATTTCTGAAGTTATTTCTATAATGGGCATTTGCTGAAAATGGAAGAAAATGAAGGATGCTAATGTTCAAATATCATGAAGCTCGATATTGTACACATCAGGACATTTCACATTTAACTTAATGAGTCACCCAAATGTTCACTGACCGGTTGCCTTCTTAAACTTGAAGACTAAATTTTTTTCTTACTCAGGAGTCTGCTCTGTATGTGGCTTCCCCCCTTAATATGTAGGATATTACGGCCCTGAAAATATTACTGATGCAGATTTTATGCCCAGACCATTGAGTCTACTTAGATATGTCATACTCATAAAAGCTCATGTTTATTGAAGAGGGTTATTAAATTTACTGTAAGATTTCATAAAGACCTTTTTAGGTGAAAAACGCTGGGTAGAACGGTTTGAGTGGATGCTTTATAAACCTTCTACGAGTCAAAAAAAAAAAGTTCTAAATGCAAATGTCTTTCATGGAAAGTAAAAGCAATTTGTTTTTCTCATTAGGTGCTGGGGAGTCAGCTATCGTTAGGATGACAGATTTTGAGACCTACGAAATCAGAGCCAGCTTTCTTTAACAGAGGACCACTAGCTGCTTATCTTCTCTATCAAAATGAGCATTCCATTCTAAGGTTAGGTACAGATATATAAATGTCTGCCTGGTTTGGGAATGGTTCTGTTCAAATGCTAGATATATTACGGAGAGGACTGCAAGACATTTAGTTTAAAACACACACACACACACGCGCACACACATACACATACACTTATGCGTGCGCATGCACGAACACACACACTGTTACCGAATACACTGTAATTAAAGATATTCATCACTATGTTCATTTGAACTGGTACAATAAGACTATCTCATACTGTTTCTCTTCATTACTATGCAAGGCCAGAGCTTATATTTCTTGATTTGGAATGATGCCAGAGAGTCATTTCAATATTTGAGCTTTATACATTATTATTAATCATGGTGATGATGTACTTTTCAATATTCATGGTACTTTGTAACAATTTTTATTAGCTCTTTCTCTTAACAGCTGAATCAGGTCAAGAAAAACCTCTACTACTCTTGCAGGTGAAGAAACAGAGGCACAGAGAGACACGTGACTTCTGGGTCACACACATGGAGCAAAACCCACAGTCTTGTATTTGTACATTCTGACACTGGGGTACTTCTCACAAATTCTTTTTTTTTTTCTTGAGGATAAGTTTTCATTTTAGTAGTTTGAGATATATTTGGGAAGCTTAAAAGATACCGTTGAGCAACACAATGTTGGGTATGTGATAGGTTTTCAATAAATAGTAGCTAAAGAAATGTTAAAATATTCATTGGCAGTTCAGAGCACAAGATTTTTAAAATAATGCGTTGTTTGTGTGAAAGTAACATATTTTGAGTTAATGAATGGTAATTGGAATAGGATACCAGTTAGTGGGTAAGTTGGATATATCGCCTGGTTCAGAGCTTAGTGATAAATCACTGTAGGATAATAATGAAAGCATATGTCTCCAACAGCTTTTCCGTAAAGGTGTGATATTCTAAATGTAAACTAGTGGACCAAAGAGATAGTGAAGATTTATTTGCTCTCTGTTGGCAGAAATAGATTTCTTTCCTTAGCCTAATAATGAGGATGCATTAAAAATGTTTGTATAATAACCTCAGTTAAAATTATAAAAAAAAAAGTACTATAATTAAAATGCTTACAAACCCCAGAGGGCTATCTCAGCCTTAATATCATTGAGACAGACTGCATCCCACGAACCTAGCCGTTCCCGGTGTATGACAGAAATGTAATGCCATGTACTTGTGGCTGATGACAAGCACATTATCCCATCAGTTAATCTGTATCCATCAGTGTCTTTGTGTTTCACTCCCATATTGCTTTGGAAATGTCTGGATACAGTGTCTTGACAAATTCTAATTTAGGAGGCTTAAATATAGTTTGCTCCACTTTTACCCAAAAAGTCTATAATATTTGAAACATTTTTTCTTTAAAATTACGTTGTACAGTTCTATTACACTGTTCAAAGAAGATGTCTAGTCTGCAGGAGGAAGGTCGGGTTCTGTGGTATACAGAACAGTCTTTGCTCCTTCCTACTGTAATGACCAGGAAGCTGGATTTTGTCTGTGTCCTCCAAGGAGAGCAGGGTAGACATTTGTCTCTGTTTTTACTTGTAATCTTTATGGAAGTATCATAACATACAATGTTATATTAGTGTCAACATTTGTCTCTGTTCTTAGGCTGTCTATCAGATCATTCATCATGGGACCCATTTTTCATACTGCTTGGATTTTGAATAATTTAGTAAAATTAAACAAGCCAATTTGCAGTTTGTTTTTAAAGGTATCATCGTAGGCAGCACTGTGAGTCATAATTCTAAGCTTAACACAACCTGCATTTACGCAAAGAAAATGTTTTCTATCCAGACTTGATTGTTTGGATCCAAATCCGACCCTTGGCCTTATTTGAATCACCTTTGGCAGTCAAAGAAGGAGAGAAGAGAGGAATTGGGGCCAAAAAACACAGGCTTCTTATGCCTGAAGGTTTGGGGGATCCAGGGGTTTGAGACAGTCCTATGTTTCTGGGGGCAATGCTGTCTTATATCCTCACGATGAATTTGGGGATTGGCTGAGCAAAGGCTTCTCATGCGTGAGGCGCAGTACTGCATCTGCTAAGACCTCAGAAGAGAATCCTTATAACTAGCATCTGCTGTATTCTCATTAAATATCTGACCTGGGTTTGGGATGGCCTGAACCTTATATCCTGGAGGAGAGATCCCACTCCCATGGTGCTGGCAGCTTGGGGAGCACAACATTGAAATAAGGAGGCAGGGGTCACCCATAAAACAGGCGTAATAACAGCACTCTGTGAATCATGTTCAGTAAGATATTGGGCAAAAGGATGTATCTGGGCTTGTGTGACAGCGGAGTCCACTTGTCCCCGTCACCGTATCATCTGCTTTGCCAGCAATACATTTCCAATGACTGAGCACATTATGCACAGTGGGTGGGATTAGAATGTTTTCAGGAATCTTTAATGCCTTCCTATCTTGTGAATGGTTTCCTTAGGCAAACACTCATTTCAAAACATGTGCCTCCTTAAGAGTACGCTTACTGTGATAAGCACCAAGTAAGGGACAGAATGGTTGAATTACCATATTGTTCACCTGAAACTAACATAACTGTATGTTAATTATGCTGAAATGCAAATGAAAAAATATATGCTCCTTAAATACACAGTTGTTGAAGGGGCGATCGCGTTAAATGGGGGCTGCAACTTTAGTTTTTGTTGTTTAACCATTGTCTCTTCCTCCCCTGCCCCCCCACCCATGCCCAAAAGAAGAAAGAATCAAAATCACGTTGACACACAAAGAAAACAAACACCAAACTCCCCAAATGGTTTAGGTCAACTCTTGCAAAGACTTGGGGGTGATTCTCAAATCTAGAATCACTACTAATGAAAAGGAAGATGTGCACTCCCCAGCCCCGACCATTTGCTTAGTTATAAATAACGTAAAATCAGACATTTGCAGTAAAATTGCTTATCTTTTTTTTGGCAGGGTGGAGGGGGGAGGGGGCAGAGGGAGAGGGAGAGACAGAGTCCCCAACAGGCTCCATGCCCAGTGTAAAGCTGTCATGGGGATCGATCTCACCCCCCTGAGATCGTGACCTGAGCTGAAATCAAAAGCCTGATTCTTAACCGACTGAGCCACCCAGGTGCCCCAGTAAAATTGCTCTTTCAATTTTCAAAGTCTACAAATCTTAGGGAGGGCTCTTTGCTATTGCTGTTATAACACTGCAATAAGGTTAAAACCCAGTGAAGAATTGCAACAATCAGAGCAGTAATGATCGTTAATA
Source organism: Mustela erminea (assembly GCF_009829155.1). Taxonomy (NCBI): domain Eukaryota; kingdom Metazoa; phylum Chordata; class Mammalia; order Carnivora; family Mustelidae; genus Mustela; species Mustela erminea. The sequence continues at coordinate 70,443,343 of NC_045621.1, forward strand.
CATAATGATCAGGTGCCGTGTGCTCATTACTGTTCTGAGGGCTTTTACATATTTACTCATTGAATATAAGTAACTGTGAAGCAGGTAGTTTACTTAGCCCCATCTTATGGATGAAGACACCACGGTACAGAGGGGTTTAGTAATTGTCTAAGATCACATAGCGCATAAGGGACAGAGCTGTATTATGGACACAAGCAGTCTGACTCCAGACTTTGCATTCTTAAATACCCAACTCTTCATAACCCTTTTTGTAAAATCATTCATGCACCTCGTTTTGCTTATGTTTTACTAATCTGGTAGCTCACCAAGAGCAAACATCTACATGCATACTTGTTTCTTCCTTTTGGGCTTAATCTTTCTTGCTTAAAAATTTCCCTTTTGAATCCATGCACGTGATAAGAAATTAAAACTGGACAAAGAATCCAGAGCAAAAGAAGTCTCTCAGCCAGTTGTGTTCCTTTGACTTTCCCCAGCCGGAGGCCACCCTTGTCCCCAGTTGCTTGAGTATCCTTCTAGAGATATTCTGTGCACATTGGAGCTTATATTTCACATCACTTTAAAAAAAGTGGTTGAAGTTTCTGAACAGTTTTAAACAGCAGCCTATTCACTTCAGTGACACCAAATGTGTCTCTGAAAACCAAGAGACCCGGACACTTAGATAATCGTATTCAGTTGGGCATATTGGCTGGGACACTCAAGTTTCTGCTGTCCCTAGCTTATGGGAAGCACAGCTAAGAAGGTTATAAATGTGACATGTTTAGTCTACTGGGACCCAGGGAGACACTGTGCTCAGAACCCTTGGCCATTTGCTACTGATAGCACCACCGAGGAGGGCCAGCAGAACCTGCTTCCAAGACAGTCTGTCCCAGAAGAAACACAGACATTTTTTCCAGTGGGGACACAAACTCTAGTTCAATGAGGATGTGTCATATGTACCTGGCAGGGGAGATATCATCGTCACGATGGTGCTTTTCCCAGGGCAAGGCTTATCCATTGCATGAAGGGGATGCTGATCTCTGCAGTTTCCCCAACTGTGGGAAACTCACAGCATAATCTGGAGTGGAGGACTGTGTCCATGCTTCCAAAAAAAAAAAAAAAAAAAATGTGTCTATGGGTACAAACCAAGGTAAAAATATGGGAATTTAAAAAAACAACTGTTTATTTTTTTTAAAAAAGTGTATTTTCATTGATTTAGCAAGCCCACCTCTAGAAGTTTATCTAAAGACTTAGCTACATGGTTGTTCATGACAACCTTTTGGGGACAAACCAAAATAATCAAAAGCTGGGGCTTGGTTAAATAAATTACATTAACTGAATAAAGAGTCAGTGAACCATTAAAAAAATGAAAAGAATATTAAGTGATATAAAAAGTTTTTTACCATACATAGTTAAGTAGAAAGAGCAGCATGTAGAGAAGGATGTATGCAGAGCCACTGTATTTACTGGCTATGGGGAGTGTAATATGAGAGAGACCACCGGCAGGAGCTAGTGGGATGATTTACAAAAATATTACCTTTTTTAGATGGTAATAGGCAATTTTAATGGAAGCTTTTCATTGCTTCTTTAAAATGTAAAAAACATAACAATGAATACACGTTGCAGCTGTACCAAAAAAAACCCCAAAAGACTTTTAAAAAAAAAGTTTAAGAATAATTAATGAGCTCTTCAAGAAACCAGTTGTAGATTATTTACTAACCAGATATTTAAATAGCTTTTTCTTGGTTATAATCTAATAGTTTTTCAAACATCTGCTAGCTTGTCTCTCTCCGACCTTTGAAATCCAACCCCTTCATGTACCACTGATTAAAATAGTGTGTGACCCCTTCACAATGTCTTCAGAGTATTATCTGGCAGGCAATTATTGTTTTTAATTTAGATGTGTTGTCTGAGCTTTGTTGAACAGACCCCAGACTCTTTCAGTGTGGACCTGCTGATAATAGTCATAGCGAACATTCACAGGACTTTCACCTGTCCTTTGAGCTGGGCAAAGTGTTTCACTAGCGGGGTCTCACTGAATCTCGATGGGGCACGGACTACAACTGTGTTCTCCTTACAGATGTGGAAACTGAGGCTCCAAGAGGTTGAGGAACCTGCCCACAGTTACAGAGTGGATAAAGTGGAAGAGACATTATTTCACAACACAGGCTCTCAATCAGTATAAAAAGCTCTCCCGCCCATCTCTAAGACTGTGCCATCTCAGATTTGATGATCTGAGGTTTTTAAAGCATCTTATAAATCCCATTTTGTAGACAATGAAATTGAGCCAGGAAATGGGTGATGTGTACGTGCTCAGAAAATTAATCCGTGGAAAGGCAGATACAATCCAGCATCCCCTGGGTCTTGTCTCTGCATTTAGTGCTAACTCACTTTTCAGGAGAACATAAACCACCCCAGCGTCCTGCATGGCACCATGACGACATAAGCGGAATGTGATGTTTTGAGCCACTCAATAATGGAGGAGATGGAAATCTTCCCACCTCATCTTGCTTATTACTGATTGTGCATACAACCCTCACCCATCAAGATCATTTTCAAAAGATGATTACTTCAGTGTGCCCAGGCCTGCAGGACATAAGTACATGGGCAGTGGTGGTAAGAGCTATAATTATTCTTAATGGGAAAATATGCAGGTAATGACTTAGATGATCATGTATCTGTAATGTATGAGTTCCAAAGCCCAATGAAGTAATTAAGCAATCTGCAAACATGCAGGGGAAAAAGCCGGAAATGAAAAAGAACCAGAATCATGTTCCTTTGGAAATAACTGGCAAACTTTCTAAAAGAGGAGTCATAAATGGAAGAGCTCTTTTTCATCGATCAGTGCATCTATCTACCTGTCCATCCTTCCATCCAGCTGGCTTGCCGGGTCTTACGGGCAAAAATGTTTCCATCTTAGAGTATTTGTCAGGGGCCAGGTTTTCCAAGTTATCAGCTCAAAGGATAGTATTTGTTCTTTCTGGAATGTGAATTTGCATATAGCTTTGCCCTTATTGAGTGCGTTCACTTACCCGAGCCCTTCTCTTGCTCAAGAGCAGTGGCAGGAGAGAGCAGGATGAGTCCCCACAGACTGGAAGCTCTGAGTGCAAATTCTACCTCCGCAGTTCTGTGGTTAACCTTGGTAGTTGCGCTCTTCTCTAGGGTGATGATTCTTACTTCCTGGAGGGGGTTCTAGGAGAAAGTGCTCCATTGTGACACAGCTGTGAGCTGCGTACCTATTAAGTGTAGCCATTATCATTCCTACTGGTTGGTTTCTTTTTCCTGTCTCGTGAATGAACAATCCGAGGCACAGTGATTTGTCCTAAGGCATAGAACTGGTTGGAGGCAGAAAACTCAGATTTTCTGCTTGTTTCGAGTTCAAGGTGGTATGTTCTCAAGCAAGAGAGAGAGGGCAAAGAAAAAAGAAAAAAGAGAGGGTTTGGGGGTTGATCTTGGGGCTGCAATAAGTCTAGGCATCAATAATAAAAGATTTTCTAACAACAGGCTCTTTCAAATGGTAGGTGTAGAGAAACTATTTGTAAACATGTAAACCAGTCCAATCAAAGGGGGTACTTTTGAGGAATACTAAACCAATATATTAGTCTTTGGAAGGATTTATGGAGTAAAAGGCAGGGAGGAAATGGCCAGATTAGGGCTGTCCGGGGAGCAATTAGCAGCACTTACCAACTATTAAAGCACTTGGTCCTTAGAAAACACAACAGAAATTCAGAGAGAAAGGGCTTTTTTCCCTCCCCCTTTAAAGTGCAGGCTCTCTGATGCTTAAAGCAAAAGTGTTGTTGTGAAGTTTGTAGGAGGTTGTCCTATGATTAATTCATGCTGTAGCTTTTAAGTTTCTGTATAGTCGTATCCCGGGTTATGATTTTATCACTGTCACTAACAAAGCAGCTTCAGGCCAAGGGAGGATTTTGAGTTGGGAGACCTCAAAGAACCCACAGAAAATGCTGAGGATGTTAGTGGTCGCCCAGTAGGTGGCAGCCTTCCCTCTGAGTTAAAGCCTCTCTGTTCCCTACCAAGACACTCAAGAGAGCAGGGTGGGTGGGGGAAGCTTCTGGCTTTATTTATTTAAAAACAACAGCAGCAACAACAACAACAACAACAAAACAAACAAAAATTTGCCCCCTCCCCCCCCCGCTTTAAAGACGCACTGGGGAAAATGGCAAGTAAGGAAGGTATGGCATTAAAACTTTTTCCTTTCCTATTCCTACTGGTTAATTACTTGCTGGCTTCTATTTAGATAAAGGGCTTCTGGTTTAAGGTTGCATTGTTTTGTATGAAGCCATCCTAAGATCCTAATTGTATCTCCCACTATTGAATATTCTTATTATTTTGCTAACATTTTGTAAAAGATACTGGATTTCTTTAAATAAAAAGGCAAGTAAATATACTACATGCGCAGATATAAACTTATTTTTTGGGGGAAAAATGTTTTATTAGTGTTTCATTCCATCTGGGTGAACAAAAAAATCGTGAACCACCCTCCCTCCCCCACCAAGCGCTTGTGAGCACTGACCTATGGTTTGTGGTTGTAGTCACTCCTTTTGGAGCCTGGCACTCACTCTCTGTCATCCTTGTTGTTTCCGGCTCCATCCTTGTTGTTTGGGTGAGGCTGGCTGTTTCCTCTGTTGCCTCTGAAGTTGTAGGTCCAGCCTCTTAGGCTACATGTCTCTATATTTCTTGGTTAAGGAAAAGGAAAGAAGATGAGTGTGTATATGGTGGGGGGAGGGTAAGGAGAAGAGCTAACATTCATTGATTCCTTAGCTTGTACCAGGCACTGTACTAGTTATAAATATTATCTCACAAAATTCTTTTTTTTTTTAAAGATTTTATTTATTTATTTGACAGAGAGAGATCACAAGTAGGCAGAGAGGCAGGCAGAGAGAGAGGAAGGGAAGCAGGCTCCCTGCTGAGCAGAGAGCCCAATGGCTCCATCCCAGGACCCTGGGATGGTGACCTGAGCCAAAGGCAGAGGCTTTAACCCACTGAGCCACCCAGGTGCCCCTATCTCATAAAATTCTTAAGTGAGGGGGCTGGAGGTGATACGAACGGGATTGATAGTGTCTCCAATTTAAGATGAGGGAAATGAAGACTCAAAGAGATTAAGTAACTTGCCCCTGGTCACTCAGCTGGTAAGAGCCAGGATATGAGATAAAAGCTTTATGTCAGGGATGTTCAAATTTATTTCTAATTCCCCCACTCCATTTTAAAGGTGCATTGGCATTTACCCTTGGGCTATGTAGAACAAGCGCTTTGTCAGCAAAACAACCCTGTTGTGAATCCTCTGCCTTAGTATGCCTTAGCATTTCATCTTCTTCAAATTAAAAACCTTTAAGAGCCAGAAACACGCAGTCCTAACTCTCAACTTGAACCTAAGCTACTTTTACACTAGAATTCAGACTTGTGCGGGCATCTCTAGAGGACCTGGTCAGTTAATCTTTAAGAGTTGATTTGCATGAGGAGGAGGAGCCTGAATCTGGACAAAGACATGCCTAGAGATTGAAGGGGAGGAGTTAGCAAGATGTCTGTGTCTTAGGATCATCCAGCTCTGCCAGAATGATGAAAATTAGGGACTAAAAATAGAATCTGAAAGCAGCATTTGAAAACTCAGTAAGACATGTGGAGCCCTCTCTATTGGGGTCTCACGTTATAAACGAGGTCAGAAAGGTAGTAAATGAGGAGAAATGTTTCTTCATCTCAGCCCCATCCAAATGTACAGCATCACCCATATCAGTTTCGACTTTGACTCTTTGGAGTGTCATTAGCAAAAGAGAAGGGGAGGCCCAATCTTGGTCAATGGGCTCCAGGGAGAAAACTGTTTCATAACTGTTATGTGGTGATGAATCAGGGAAACCCCAGTTATCCAAAGACGAAATAATGACCAAATGCTTTGTATTGGGTTTGGGATTTTGAGGCAGAGGAATCTGGCATAGTCTCAAATTATACCACGAGGGCAGCTCTCATTTGATTTACTCAAAAGGCAACTCTGGTTCTCACCCATTTAATGGGTCTCTTGAGGTGAGATTCATGAGGAGGTAATGAGCAGACAAGAAATCTTGCTTAATTAGGTCTTCAGTTGATATTAACATGATATTAACATGATCTGTATTCCCTTTAATCCCCCTTCCTGCCATCTAACCCATTTCTGAAGGGCAGAGTAATTAGTAAAAGAAAAGGGACAGGCTCCATCCAGGCTTGGTGATAGAAGTAGGGGTAATGCTTTTCTAAAAATAACTTCCAAAGGGAGGAAGACAAGATTGTTGTTGCCTTCAAGCATTTGAAGACCCATTTTATGAAAGACACATCATACTTATTTTGTATGCCTCAAGAGGTAGAACTTGGGCCATTGAGTAAAAGTTATAGGGATGGAGATGTTAGCTAAATCAATGTGAGGGAGAATTAGAGACTGTCAAAGCAATGCAGAGGTGGAATGGGCTGCTTTAGAAGAGAGTGAAATCTTTGCCACTGGAGATGTCTAAGCAGAGATCAGAAGCCACCTGGTGGGATTATCCGAGAAAGAGGGAATAGGAAGGGTGAGAGTAGCTGACTTTTAAGTTCTTTCCAAACTTGGGGTTCTGAGATTCTGTGTTCATAAACTAGACCGCCTGGATTTTACGAATCTAGTAAAAGTATTCTTTTTTAGAGTAAAAAACCTTTTCCTAGGACTGTAGAAATTAGTCCAATAGTCCAAACAAAACAAGAAAGCTTAAGCTTCCTTGACCCTTGAGTTTGACATAGGAGGACCTCAATTCCCCTATTTCATAGGATGAAAATTAAACAAGTGTGCCCAGTGATGTGATCCTGTTTCTGAAAGTAAGTACCTTGCCTCTATTCTATTGCTGCATCAGTCTGGAGAAAAGATGAGTTGCTTTACTGGTAATCCATTCACAACAAGTATTTTGTGAGGTTTTGTAGTATTCTCTTAAGATTTGGAAGTTACAGGGTGGAAATTTTATGTATAATTCACATCTTTTCTTCATTTCCTGCCTGTATTACTCTTTCTTTTTCCTTTCCTAACAAGGAAATTCTTCATGCAGATCAGTTCTGTGAACACTTAAGTTTTTTGAGATTTGGTTTTCCAATCTGTATTAGTCAGGATAGGAGACATATTAACTCTAAAATATTACAGGCTTCTACCTCAAAACTTTTCTTTCCCATTTTTGGTTGATGTTCAGTATGGGTCATCAAAGAGCTCTATTCCATAGAGCCTCTCAGGGACTCAGGGTGAGAGAGACTCCATTTCAACACATAAGCACTCTTATATGCTTCTACTTCAAAACAACACATGATGTCACCTCCAAAGCCCATTGGTCAGAATATTCCCCACTTGGTTCCACCAGCTGTAAGGAGGTAGGAAATACAGGGAAACCATAGCAGAGTTGGTAAGCATTACCGTTTCTGCCTCCTACTCAAAGCAGAAACTTTCCCAATCAAGATGGCTCCCTCCTCAAAAGGAATTCTCATAATTCTTAATAAAAGAATGGCATTTTACCTTTGACTTACATTCATATTCTCATGTTAATTTTGCCACAACTCAGCAATAACTTCTGAGGTAACTCTTTGAATTAGGAAGGTAAGAACTCTGCTCAGCTGAGGTTATTATTAAGTTTCTTGCCCAACTTAATGGGCAGTATTTAAAAAGTTTAGAAGAAGCCATAATTATTCAAATGCAATACATTAGCTTGGGGTCACAAATTATTTCTGGTTTAGAAAGAAAGTTATTATGGGGATATGGACTTTATTCTTTCAGTTTTACTATGCCTATATTTTTTTGAGCCAAGGCAGTCTTTAATAGCATTAACCTAGTCTTTAATAACATTGGTTTGCACATCAATATTTCTATTATTTGAGAATGGATTGTTGACTGCTAGTTAAAGATGCTTGAGGATTTTCATTACTTCTGACAAAGTTGATGGTAAAAGACAAATATTCTCATCGAGGTTTTAATAGTTTCCCACATTTGTTTTATCTTTTCAGAAACTGCAGTGTACTCTGACAAGCTCAGGTTTTAGATTTTTGTTCCGTCTTGGCAGTTGTTTATGGTTCTGGAGTGTACTCTGCCTCTCAGTTTTCGAGAATTGCTATTCTAGTCCAGGATTCTGGTTAGGGTATTTTGTCACTGAGCATTTTGCTCCGCACTTAAAAAAATGGCTTCTAATTTAGGCTGGCCTTCCCTTGTGTACTCTTTTGTGCATTTTGGGTAAATATCTCTGAAAGATAAACTTGTGCATGGGCAGGGTGCCTCAGGCAATTCCTGTAAAGTGGTTAATGTCAACATGAGTGAGACATTATCTTGGGAACATATGCTTTCTCAAAATGCCATATTTATGCCAAAAAACAAACGCACAGTTTACCAAAGCAATCAACCTGATAAAAATCAAACAAAGCAAAAGCACCCACCAAATAAAAAGTGTGGTAAAAGCATTTTTAATATTGTTTTAGTCATTAATTTGGATGGTCTCTGACCCTGCTTTCTGCCAGTGAGGACACTAAGACCCAGATGGGGCAGAGACACATCCAAGAGCACAATGAGAATTTCAAGGGCTAAATGTAGGTTCTGTGTTGTTGAACAATGATAAAATGGTGCCCTAGAAAATCCCAGGTGTGGGGGAGATGAGGAGGCTGAAAGACAAAGAAATCAAGCAGCCTCCTACATGGTTACTCATTGATTGCTTCACTTAAACACACATGCAATTTAAAAAAAAAATTTTATTTGACAGAGATCACAAGTAGTCAGAGAGGCAGGCAGAGAGAGAGGAGAGGAAGCAGGCTCCCTGCCCAGTAGAGAGTCTGATGTGGGACTTGATCCCAGGACCCTGGGATCATGACCTGAGCCGAAGGTAGAGGCTTTAACCCACTGAGCCACCCAGGTGCCTCACACATGCAATTTTTACCAAGAGTCAGATGCTGTGGCAGGTGCTGGAGAACAAGAAAAAAACCCTCTGCCATGAAGGATCTTAATGTTTTTCTAATACCAAATCTGTTTGGTATGAGAAAATACAACACCGTGGGGCACCTGGGTGGCTCAGTGAGTTAAGCCACTGCCTTCAGCCCAGGTCATGATCTCAGGGTCCTGGGATCGAGCCCCACGTTGGGCTCTCTGCCCAGAGGGGAGTCTGCGTCCCCCTCTCTCTCTGCCTGCCTCTCTGTCTGCTTGTGATCTCTCTCTCTGTCAAATAAATAAAATCTAAAAAAAAAACCCTGAAAAATTAAAAAAAAAAAAAAGAAAACACAACACCGAATTTTTGTTTATCTAATACCAAATCAAATTTCATCATTTATTTAGGACCAGGCTTCTGGACAAATAGACATGCCTCTTTATAGGTTCTAGGCACTATAGACTGATTTCCTCCAAGTATGTTCCCAACTTTGCCTGAAATGTTTATCATAATACTGGTATTTCTGCATTATACCATTTGCCTTTTCTTAAAATTGAGAAAGGTATCTTGGAAAAAATGTTATGCTACCAACTAATTTATCAATTATTTTGTGTAATGCAAGATCCTGAGCAGAATGCACAAACGCTTGGTAGTGTGGGGATTGACAGGGGAGGGAAAGGTGAAGAGCAGGAGGATATGGAGGATATGGAGCCCTGTGGGTATGGTGAGCTGTATCTGAGATGAGAGGACAGGAGAGTGCTAAGGGGAATGGAGGGGCAGAAAAGCTCCAGTTAGATAGTTCAAATGGTTTTTAATGAAAGGTCAACTTCCAAATATGGGGATAGGAATAAGGGAAGCAACAGAGGATGTTGAGGTCCCAGACACCAGCAACAGCAGGAAGCCATTGTTCCCTATGATCACAGGGAGGACAGGGTGTTATAAGAGCCCACTAAAAGTCCCTCAATAGGAGCTATTTTAGTAGAGGGCCCAGGCACTGTCCACCAAGTGACTCAGAGGAAGGAGGGAGAAAAGAAGAAATACCTGGACTCCCTCTTGTACCCTCTGACCTCTTGTGGGAAACTCAAATTGGTCAAATCCAACCATAACCAGCAAGGGAACCCAAGTGATGTCATCCAGAAAAGCCAACTTCCTGAAGCAGAGACCTGGGTGGAGAAGGGAAGAGAGTGGATCTGAACTAGGGACAAATGGAGAATCACCAGTACACACAAAGAAGAAAATCAACCTACAAACACATGTGAAAGTCCAGAATAGAATAACTCCCCGTCTACCCATAACCTCACTTCAATAATTATGAATATTTTATATTTGGTAGAATGAAATATACTTTATGTTCTTTTGTTTGAAAGAATCTAATTCCCTATATTAAATCTCTCACTGAGTGAAAAACATAGCAATTTGTTGGATTGTATCTTACTGAAAGCCATGTTCTATACTAGCTATCCTCCTATTTGAAGAAGTTGGAAAGCTAAGAGCTATTGTCTTGTGGGTTGCATTGTAGCTAGGATTCTGCATGTGATTTATGTCCAGTCTTCAAACTGGACTTCCATGCAATTTGGAAGACAAGACATTAGGTGGCAGCTATCTTCCTATATGGAGGACAAAAGTTCTACCAGTGCCAAGCGTAGGCAATAGTTAGACTCCATGTTCTGCTGTGGAGATGCTCATTTCCTGGGAATGTGGATTCATTTCCTGGGAGTTAGGAGTCATTTTCTGAGAGTGAGGACTTAGCATGGCAGCCCCAGTAGCTGAAACATCTTTGTATCATGTTGATGGTGTCAGGAACTTGTGACTCAGTCTAGTGAAGGCCCCCTGGCTTTTACCCCTTGAACCTTTCCAGTGTTCGAAACATCCTAAGTCCCTGTATTAAGTCTCTTTGAAAAACTTGGAAGAGTTTCAGTTCATTGCACCAAATCCTGATCCTCATGCTAGCTCAGTCCACTCATGGAACATAATTCAGTTCTGAAGAATGATGTGAACTCTAAGAAGTTTTGTGAAAAAAGATGGTAGCTTGTTGAAACCCAAGAAGCATTGTTTGGAACCATAAGTGATAGTTAGTCTTGAAATTTAAAAAAAAGGGCAATTGGAGAATTAATTTCCAAATGATTAGGCAGTATTGTTTAATAAAACGTTATGTTCTGGGCGCCTGGGTGGCTCAATGGGTTAAGCCGCTGCCTTCGGCTCAGGTCATGGTCTCAGGGTCCTGGGATCGAGTCCCGCATCAGGCTCTCTGCTCAGCAGGGAGCCTGCTTCCCTTCCTCTCTCTCTGCCTGCCTCTCTGCCTACTTGTGATCTCTCTCTGTCAAATAAATAAATAAAATCTTTAAAAAACAAACAAACAAACAAACAACAAAAAAAGTTATGTTCTGGAGGTAATGATGGATCAGTTGCAGAAGGGCAAGAATGGAACCAGGAGGTCTCAGGTTCAAGGGGTGTGGTCTGGGGGGCACATCAGACTGAATGAGTGGTAGAACTTGAAAGTTTCTACGTAGCATCACTGAACAGCACTGAACAGGTTACCCGCTGACTTGAATCAATGATGAAAGTCATGTGACGGAAGTGTTCCCATCCTATCGTTACCAGTGTGGATTTGCCAAGGCGGGTTTGACTGAGGCCCTAAGGAGGGCCTCAAAATCACCCACAGCAGAATGAGCTATATGCTGGCTGGCCCCAAAGGAGGTCTCCATAATGACCCCATGACAACTCAAGGCAGGAATCAGCATTTCCTTAAATTGATATAAACGATCCATTTTCACCAAAGCATCCTGTGAAAATTTTACTAAAGGTTTCATAGGAGAGACTGAAGATGTGATTTACATTGCCAATGCTAAAGTATTTCACAAGAAAATCCATTTAGACTTATCTCTTTTCCCAAGTCTTTCATTTGGCCAGTAGCTAGAAAAGTGTCTTCTCTCTCACTTTCTCTATGCAAGTCATATACTTGGCAAGTCTACCACAGATATGGCGAACACCGTTGGAGGCAATAGAAAAGGGCTGGGGCAGTATATGACAGCAGTAGATTCCTGACAACAGATTCAGATGAGCTCTCCAATCATCTCTTCTAGCATCCATAATATGTGAGGGTAATGCTGGGACCTTTCTGTATTTCTCTCTCCACTTGTGAACCAAGGTAGTGGCATTTTATTCTCATCTCCTTCCCTATCTCTATTCTTGTCAGATTATCAGGAAAAAAAAATTTCTGTTTCCTGACAATAAGAAAGAGGATAACTGCAGCTTCCTTTTCTCTAACTGCTTCAGTGGTTTTTGTCGGTGAAAAATCATATTTAGGCTTCAGCTCCTATAGTCCTGGAGACTTGCAGTTCAACCTGTCAGCAGCCACAGGCAATAATTTCCTCATGTAACTGCCACATTAAAATACTTAAATAATATAGCAGAGAAGTGTCTGCTAAAAATGAAATTACATAAACACTGTAGTATTGGGTACCATGTTTTCACATGTATTTTCTTACTTAATTCACCTCAAGTATGATCGCTACCTTTCACAGTTGAAGGATCTGCGGCCAAGAGAAGTTCATTCATTTGTCTGGGCCACAAAGCTCATTAAGAGCGAAGCTTAAAATCAATCTCAGGTCCAAGTTAGAAGTGGGTGTTTGTGTGCCAGGGAAGAGACAGAACACAGGGATCCCTTTCAATAGCCAAACTAAAGGGAAAATGCTAGTGTTCCTCTGTGGTTGAGACCATGTTGGAAAGAAGGGGAAGCAGTGAACTAAGACTATGAAAGGTGTAGAGAAAGCAATCCATTTCAAGTAAATAATCAATTTAGCATAATTTTTAATTATTATAAAATCAGTGCTTGTGCATTGAAGAAAATTAGAAAATACAGGCTAAAAAATCAGAAAATGGAAGCATGTTCTCACTACCCAGGGGTGACTCTGGTTTCCACCTTAATCAGATGTACTTCCAGGTCAACACATGTATGTGTATATATATGTGTGTGTTTTTAACAGAAAGAGATCATATTATACATATTGTTTTATAACCAGATTCTTTCAGTTAACAACCTCTATATTTCTTTCACAACAATTTGCTCACTGGCCTCCCCACTAAACTACTTGTTGTGTGCGATGATTCCCACCTCTACCTGGTGCCCTGTTTCCTTGCCTGTTTTATTCCAGGATCTGGCTGTTTTTTTTTTTTTTTCTACAATAACATCTTATCTCTGAGCAAAATTTTTCATCTTTTAGGTAAAGTTAAAAGGCGGGCACCTGGGTGGTTTAGTCGGTTAAGTGGCTGACTCTTGGTTTCAGCTTGGATCATGATCTCATGAGACTGAGCCCCACTTTGGGCTCCATAGTCAGCAGGGAGTCTGCTTGAGATTCTCTTCCTCTGCCCTTCCCCCCACTCACTCTATCTCTATAAGTAAATAAATATTTAAGAAAAAAAATTCTGTCTCTGGTTATATAGCTTCTGAAGTCACAGTTCTGCTCAGTGATAATTAATGTGGGAAATGAGGACTCAGGGTGCCCCAAGACCCAAAATGGCTTCTGGATCTTTATCAAAAAGAGACTCATGTATATTAGGGTTATTTGGGTGTCAGAGGTTGGAGTAATGATTTCAGTATCGCATGTACTTGAAAGACAACATCCCACTAACTTTCTTACATCAGCTCTTGAAAGGCTGAAATGTGTCTTGTGGTGTGGGACAAAGTTCTCTCTGGATGATGAAGTAACCACAGAGTCATTGCAGGGTATTCTATTTTGTGCAGCCTCTTTGGAACATTGTTTTTCTCCCTCAAGCAAAGCACCCTGCTTTGTTATGCTTTATTGATTGAAAAAACTACCTCCAAAATTGTTGTGGGGCTCAAGGGACAATTTCCTACAGAAATTTACTTTCATGTTTAAAGTATAGCATATATCCCAACTGGGGATCACCCTGCTGAATAAACAATGTGCTGGCAATACACTAATTGACAGTTGATGCTGTTTATTGTGTTATCAAATATTTAATTATTGATATTTTATTGAACTATTATGGAGCTTGTTAACTAGTCTTCCAATTTTTTTCCTTGAAGCCTTCCCATTTTATTGCATTTCAATTCTTTATAAATTAACAAGGATAATAACACTAGGTATAAGAGAGGATAATAAGACACATATAGTGGGGAGTTTCCTAATGAGTAAATGAGGTGTTAGATGCAAGATGTTTAATGTACATCTGGTTAGAGAAAACAATAAGTGTTATCAGTAAAAGTAAAAAAGAAAAGGACTAAACAACATGTGGGAAGCCCTGTGGTCCACAGAGTGGAAGATTAGGGTTTTGACCTTGGGTCCTATCCATCCAAGGTCGGTGCTCTTTGCCGCACTACTGCTGTCCATTCTTTAACTCCATCTCTACAAATGAGTGCTTCATAAAATGCACACTGTTGAATACATGCTTGTGGGAGACTGTGAAACTTCTTCCGATGATGTTGTAAAGACTAGATACATTTTGGGATCAGGAGTAGTTTGGGCAATCTTGCACATTGGGTGTGGTAGACCAGAGGGACTATAGATCATGAGATTTCTCTCCATCCCCCCCCAGATCTTGCTGTCTGTTAAATGTGACCTGAAACTCAACCAGGTGGGAAACCTGTCTTATTGGGGGCTGAACAAATACTATCTCCTTTTCCCTCCCCAGAAACCCTCTCCCCCTGACCCCCCAAAGCTTTAGGGAATAGGTAACTTTTCACAAGTAAAGATGCGGCTGAAAAAGGACAGCTAGCAAAAAAGGGTAGAATGATTTTGATGACTGTTTCTCCTTGACAAGATTCAGAGGACTGAGAAGCCACAAAATAAGAGAACTAAAAAAGCGATTCTAATCTAGACTAATGTATGTTGTTTAGTATTTACTTCTGTCAGTACATTAATCATGTCTTCTTATGCTTCACGCTAAAGTTATATTAAAAAAGCCCTAATGATAACATTGATGCATTGTCCTTTGTTGTGAGTATAAAGACTTAATTTGATGAATAGAAGTTAAGAAAATGTTTAATCTTCCATTATAGTATAATGATTGAGATTCATCCATCTGCTCCACAATAATAATAATTTATCATGAATGAGAGCGTGCTTATAAAATTATGGAGGCATATAACAGAAATGGGGTTTATTTTCTTAATTCAAAAATTTTGACCTTACCCTCTTTTAAATGACCTATGCTTTTATCTTTAAGATTATTCATTATACTCCAGATTGCCCCCACATAGAATTTTCAACACTCTCATCAATTCTTCTTGGACGGACTAGAAAATAGAAAAGGATGGATAGGGGCGCTTGGGTGGCTCAGTGGGTTAAAGCCTCTGCCTTCGGCTCAGGTCATAATCCCAGGGTCCTGGGATCTCTGCTTGGCAGGGAGTCTACTTCCCCCTCCCTCTCTCTGCCTGCTCTCTGCCTACTTGTGATCTCTGTCTATCAAATAAATAAATAAAGTCTTAAAAAAAAAAAAAGAAAAGGATGGGTACTTGTAAACATCTCAAACACTAAACTTCCTCATTTCTGTCCATTTAGCAGCACTGTACCCATTTATCTATTTCCTTTCTCCCTTTTAGTGTCCTTAAAGGTTTTATGCAGAAAACCTGAATGTTGGTTTTTTAAAAAATCCAGCTAACCTTGAACTGATGTTTTGAATTAGAGGTAAAGTTTCTTGAGTTGGGGTTGGCTGTAGAGAAGATGTGAGGGCATGGTTGGAGTAAGCCAGGGTAAGTTGCATTTTCATTGTGCAATATATAATTTTTTTTTAAAGATTTTATTTATTTATTTGACAGAGAGAAAGATCACAAATAGGCAGAGAGACAGACAGAGAGAGAGATGAGGAGAAGCAGGCTCCCTGCTGAGCAGAGAGCCCAATGTGGGACTCGATCCCAGGCCCCTGGGATCATGACCTGAGCCGAAGGCAGAGGCTTAACCCACTGAGCCACCCAGGCGCCCCAATATATAATTTTTTTTTAAAAGATTTTATTTTTTATTTATTTGACAGGCAGAGATCACAAGTAGGCAGAGAGGCAGGCAGAGAGAGAGAGAGAAAGAGGAGGAAGCAGGCTCCCTGCAGAGCAGAGAGCCCGATGTGGGGTTTGATCCCAGGACCCTGGGATCATGACCTGAGCCGAAGGCAGAGGCTTTAACCCACTGAGCCATCCAGGCGCCCTGTGCAACATATTCTTTATGTTTTCATTTTAATCTCGAGAAAGCACAGGTTGGGTGAACAGGACGACAATCCTACACAACTATTGTGGCAACTTTAGTGTCTGTACAGAGAGGGAGTTCTCCCTCCTTAAGCTCAGGTGGAACCAAGAGATGGAAACACTTGACAGAGTTATTAATGATTTAGATGGAGGGACCAACAGCCCCTCCATAAATTCACTAATGAAATTAGATGGAGAGATGTCAGGTCGTCCTTGCGATGGTGAAAATTCGTGAGAGGAAAGAGACCTATTGGTGGAAGAGTGGTTCCTTCTGGACACTGATGATCTAATTCATCTTGGAAATAACTTTTGGTTCCCTTAACAAGTGGATGTGAGTACAGGAAGTATTTATTAGGAAAAAAAGTATTTCTTCTGAAATCCAAGCTACACCAGGAGTGGAGGATAAAAGATGTTACGGCGATGGAATGCAAGGGAAAGGCTGTCTTAGGAGAGCCATAGAAGAGGGTATATGTACAAAAGTTCAGAAAATTAAAATAATTCAAACACACAAGTAATTAAAAAAAAATAAACCCAACATATCCATGTGCCTGTTCCAGTAGCATTTGCTATATTTGCTTCAGATCTATTTTTTTTAAGCTGTTAAGTTTGTACAGATGAGGTTGAAATCTCTTTTTGTTCCCCCTTTGATTTGGTTCCCCTCTTCAGATAAAGCATTTCTGTGAAGTTGGTGTCTGTTTTTCCCTTGTGTATCTTTATCCTTTTCCTGGGTATGCCTATATCTGTATAGAGCTTAACCTCCGTAAGAATGACATCACACTGTTCCCACATCCTTCAGCAACTTATTTTTTGGACTCAGCATTGTTTCCAACATTTATTCACGTTGATTCACACTGCTCAGTTTATTTAACTGCTCTATAGTATTATACTGCATGCATGTATCATGATTTGTCTCTCTTGATAAATTAGGTTGTTTCCAGTATTAGGCTGTAAAACCAATTGGCAATGAATATCTTCTTACAGGTCTCTTTGGGATTTTTTGTGAGATTTTTTCCCCCTAAGATATATCTGTTGGAAGTGGAATATATGGAACATGACGTTTT
The DNA here is from genome assembly GCF_009829155.1 of Mustela erminea. Lineage (NCBI taxonomy): Eukaryota > Metazoa > Chordata > Mammalia > Carnivora > Mustelidae > Mustela > Mustela erminea. Next base: position 70,460,472 of record NC_045621.1, read on the forward strand.
TTAGACTTTTGCCAGTTTGCTGCTCTCCAACATGTTTGGGCTGCCTTATATATCTACCAGCCATGTACTTCTATTTTGCCACATTCTACAGTTAAAAAAAATATTTATTACACACACACACACACACACACACAGTGTATGTGCACAAGTAGGGGGAGCAGCAGGCAGAGGGAGAAGGGGGCAGAAGGAGAGGGAAAAGCAGGTTTACTGCTGACCTGGGAGTCTAATGCAGAGCTCAAACCCAGAATCCTGGGATCATGACCCAAGCCAAAGGCAGATGCTTAAATGACTGAGCCACCCAGGTACCCTATATCCTATACTTGTGAACCTTTTTCTCAATTGATGTAGTTCTCTAAGGCTTTTAATATCAGAAGAGGCCTCAATGGCCTCTTAAGGTCCTTTCTTGGTCTAAGTATCTATTTCCATCATACAGGATTATATTTCACTGGGATGCTCTTATTCTACCCTAATTACATTACCATTTCATCAGTGGTGGACAAATTATAGCCTAGTATCGTGCCCAGCTTAGTCAGCCTTTTGAATGTTGATATTTTTGAAATGTCTGGTGTTGTAATAATAGTAAGACATAAGTTTTGTCTGATCTTTAATGTCAGATACACGCAAGGAATTCATACCACAGTAGGGATGTGTATCCCTTGCCACGTGGGCCAAGCATGTGTAAGACAGCAAGTGTTTTCTGGGGACCCCGGGCTTCTGCCAGGGAACTTGGGGGAAATGAAGAAGCAGCCCCACTGTGTCTTACTTTCTGGGAATATAATGGACTCTGGCCGCCTTCTCTTCCTGGCCTGATTCTAATCACCTTACCCATCTCTCCATGGCGGAGAGGGAAATCCAAAGACTTCACAGACTTAGAACAAACCCCAAACCTGGCAACCTACCATACAAATACAACCGTTTCTAAATTCATTCCTCCAAGGGTTTAGAGAAATCCTTTCAGAAATGAGATCTTGAAGAAAGAGGTGTCTCTATGAGCCACAGTAAAGGGGAAAATAACTTGAATTTGAGAGAGAAGATCCGCGGTTAAACTAACACATGTATTCTATCAAAACAACTGGAAAGCAGCTAGAAACACTCTGAAGTGACTACATTAATGAATTAGCATGTAGTAATACATGTTAATTGTGACAGAAGGCTGCAGTCCCATGAAAAATAAAGAACTAATATAATGCACAAGAGTAAAGTCCAAATAACGAGAAGAGTCCCGCCCGCCTCCGCTGGTTAATCCCCATTGGTTAATCCCTAGAGCAACCTGCCAGGAGAGCTCTCTTCCCTTTTACTTCTTTGGTAAAGCCCAGAACTAGTTTACCAATAAAAGTTGCTAAGTGCAAATGATAAAGGTGTGTGGCTGGAGAAACTCTTCCAGGTAGATGAACTGTGGTGACTCATTGAAAAGAGAAACAGAGGGCACGTTCTCTCTGGGATTATTTGCTGGGATTTCAAGCCAGAGCGCAAGTCTACTCTTCACCACTCTGTTATACTGCCCCTTCTTTAAAACACTGTTTACTGCCTTTTTCCTGCTTTTGTACAAATAGAAAGCATACAGCTGTGCATTTCAGCTCGAGTGACTGTTCCCAATTGGTTCTGTTATCTTCTAACCATTTTAATAAACCAACTCCTCGGCTAGAAACATTGGTTAAAAAGGTTGTCATATCCTGTTTACTTTAACAGATAAAATATAATTTTCGCAATGCTCTTTCAACGTAAACATAAAAACATTGAAAGCGTAAATAAACTATCAGACCAACCAAACAGTAATTATTTTGACATTAAAAAGGATATCCATCTGCTTTCCCAAATAAATAATCTCTGATGACCTCTAAAAGACAACAAAACCAGGAAGCATTCAGGGCACTAATGTATGCTGTATATGGGGATAAAAGAAGGAAATGTTGGCGGATCAAAGGGGGCCCTGAGCAATGAGTAACGTAACACTCATCTCAAATTAAACAGCCATCTCCATGATGTGATGCAGAGCTGTCTATCCCATTTTCTTTAGCAGCTGGAAGAAGAGAAGCAGTATGCCAGGGAGAAAGAGAATCCAGGAGGAGGAGGGCAGAGATGGCTGGGGCAGGGGCGGAGAAAGGGAAATAGAGAAAGAACAGAAGCAGCCATCTTTGCATTCAGGCTCCTCCCATGCTACATGGAAAGGGTGTGTTCGTTCCTCGGGCTCCTCGAGGGCACTTACAGTCCTTTACCTTAAGCTGTGGCTGCTTGTGTTCTGGAGCTGTGCTATTTAAAATGCTGGGGAGTCTCTGAGAATGTGCCGAAAATATCAGGGCATCTACCAAGAAAAATGCCCGTCCATGCAAACATTTGTGCATAACGTCTGCGGACACAAAGATTTGCTGAGGGCCACCCATGTACTCCAGGCCACCTCAGCTTCATAGATCCCAGAAAACAACCCCATTTTTAGAAATTGTTCGACCAATCAAATAATGTTGAATAAGCACTCAAAGTGTGCTTGATACTAGGTGAATACAAAAGAAAAGTCAGATGTTATTCCTCTTCCTAAGAGCTTATGAATTTAAGGCTGATTTCCAAGACAAACTCACAAAATGCACAGAGGTGGATTAAATACCAATCTAAAGTAAATCATAATAGCAAACCCTTGCACTTACTGGGGGAATGGCTTTCAATACAATGTCAGTGGTTCTGGAACTTTAGCTGGCATCAGAATCACCCGGGAGCTTGTTAAAGCACAGCCTGGCCCCCAGAGTTTCTGGTTTAGCAAGTGTGGGGTGAAGCAGAATTTGCATTTCTAGCTCCCAGATGACAAGCCATTCTGTGTGAGGCTGTAGTTTGCAAACCAGCGATGAAGGCTATTCTCGCAACAATCCTCTGCTGTAGGTTCTATTATTCTCCCCAATTTATAGATGATGGAGGAAGCCAGAGCTCAGAGAAGTGAACTAACTTGTTCCAGGTTGCACAGCTGCTAAGAGGCGAAGCCAGAAGTGAAAGGCAGGCAGTTTGGTTCCAAAGTGGGGATTTGGTAACTTTCTTAACCGGCCACGTGATCATTTGGTGATACTTCAGTGATATTTTAGACTGGCAGGCCTTGCTGGGCATCTGTTGTAACTACTTGACTCTGCCGCCCTGGTGCAAAATCAAACATAAACGATACTTAAATGAATGGACACAGCCGTCTTCCAGTAAAACTTTAATTACAGAGACAGGTGCCTGGCACATGGTCTCTTGCTCTCTGACCGCTGCTCTGGAGTCTTAACGCTTTTTAAGCCTTCAATGTAAAATGGCGATACCAACAGCACTCACCTCACAAGACTGTTTAAAAAGCCAGCCCTGCCTGTTCTGCACTTAGCACAGCGCCTGACTCATAATGAATCCAAAGCGATTTGCCCTCATTATAATTTCGGAGAATTCCCAATGTCACAAACACGTGCTTCCCTTCTGAAATCATCGAGCCTAGCCATCTGCGGGGGGGGGGGGGGGCCCTTGGCCCAGCACAGTGGGGGTTTGGAGGGAGGCCTCCCAGCACTCAGGGGGGCTCCCACATTCTGCTGCCTGGTCTGGGAAGGAAGAGTCCCCCCTCCCCCCCGCCCCAAGTCCGAGGGAGGCATGAGAACCTTGCACGGCTGTCACACAAATACTGTACAGTCATCACGTTAGCCCCCTTATGCTTAGTTTCCTTATCTGTAAGATGGGGCTCAATAGTACCTCTCACATGGAACTGTTCTGAGGATTTAAGCATAAACATTGAAAACAGTGTCTAATATATAGTAAGTGCTAAATGTTGTTTTTGTGACTGTAATAATTTGGTATCACCCTCTAAAACCCCTGTGAAGTAGTGGGGAGGACAGGTTGGGATTCTTTGTATTTTCCAGGCAAGGAAACAGAGGCACAGTGATGTCTGATGCTCCCACTCCCCCCACCCCCCCCAGCCCCAGGCTTTTTTCTCTGGTCAAGAACCAAGGTGACATTTTCTCCATAATCTCATAGCTGTTTGGGAAACTCCTAGTAGGGTCTTCTAGGATCACTTTCCTAACCCTTTTCTAACCCCTTTCTATAAGTATGAATCCTCTTGTAGCAAAACCCTGCTCTCCCAGTTCCCTGAGCATTGGAGAGGACTCACCAGACTGCTGGGGGGCTTTCAGGCGGGTTCATAAGCTTCCTGTACTTAAACTTGGGTAAGCGAGTTAAACTGAGCAGAAGAATGCTTCAGCTTTCTTCACCCTCTTTTGGGTGGGGAGGGACAGGGGCGAAGAATGGCAGAGAAGGCGGGGCTCCTGCTAGATGTTAATGTTAATGCGGGACACTTGTGAGGCGTTTGCCGATTATAAGCACTTTCACGTGTGTCATCTCGTCATTCCTCCCGAGAAGCCTGGGAATTAACTGATGCTGGGCACATGAGGAGATGGAGGCTCAGATGTTAAGTGGGGCGCCCAGGAATGTTCTACAGTTGAGCAGGGCCTGGCGCTGAGTGTGAGAATGGATGGGCCAGAGGGAGAAGTATCTGAGGTCCTGGGTGATGGGAAGAGCTTTTTCCAGAAGCAGGGAGGCCGGAGGACCCCTCCCTGGGAAGAGCAGAGGGCAGGAGGCCAACTGCCTTTAATGGGGCCTGCTTTGTACTCAGGGAGTGCTGAGACCTCCCTATGGCTTGTCTGCACAAGGATGCTTTAGGGGATCAGGGAAGAGACTGGGGCAGGAGGTGGGCTCCACTTTCTTTTCCTTTAAAGAAGGAGATAGGCACCTGGGTGGTTCAGATGGTTGAACGTCTGCCTTCGCTCAGGTAATGATCTTGGCGTCCTGGGATCGAGTCCTGCTGCATCAGGCTCTCTGCTCAACAGGGAGCCTGCTCCCTCTCTCTTTCTCTCATGAATAAGTAAATAAAGTCTTAAAAAAAAAAATAAAGAAGGAGAGAGGGAAAAACCCAAATTCTGGTTAGATTCAAAATCTCAGGGGCAAAATAGCTCTCTCTGTTGTCTGTTTCTAGTAGCCGCAGCAGCACAGAACCAGCGCCCCAAATAGTTCATGGTCAGGAGATCCATGAGAAGGATGTTCTTCTTTCTGGGCATGGAAGCCATCACACCTGTCGTCTCTCTAGGGACAGACTTGTTTCTCTCTCACACACATGCATAGCCACCCACCCTACATCCCCATTATTTATTTTGTTCTTTATGCCAGGGACTTTATAGTCATTATTTCATGTAAGTTTTATTACTGTGGCATTATAAAACCTGCTTGAAAATTCAGGGCTGTTCAGACATTAAAGAAGTTTACCAGTCACGTAACTTGTTAGTGGTAGAGCCTGGATTCAAACCCAAACGTGACTTCCAATCCCAAGCTCTTCCCTGCTGTGCTCCTACTGACCATCATGGGATGCTTGGCTATTCGTATGGCCAGCGCTGCTGCTCACCCTGACACGCCATCGTCTGGCACAGGGCTGATGCATCAGGGTCACAAAGATACATTAAGAATACAGACCTTTGCCACCCATTTCAGAAACATCACATCAAAATCTCTGAGTGTGAATATCTGTCTCACAGAATTCTTCCCAGGCGATGCTGCTGTGGAAACCTCAGCCCAGGACCGTGGAAAGGCTTCTGTGAGCCTCCGCTGTGGTGCTCTTAATTCTCCCAGCCCTGTCTGATTTTTAACTCCATTTGCTTTTGGGAAGGAATGCACGGAAGTGAAGAGAGAGCCTCAGGAAGTTTGCTGGCTGATCTCTGAGGTTCCACTCTGCCCCACAGAGCAGGGAGAGGACACATTAACTGGGGACTACCTTGGGGCAAGTTTCCTATGCAAGGTGCACTGATTGAATTGATGGAGCTGCTGATTGAACTGATGGGGAGAAAAACTGGATGCTCAGGCCATCAAAGAGGTTGCTTCTCCAAGGAAACACAGAACCAAGAGAGAGCAGCTTAAACTAAGCCTGTGGGCAGAGACGGATAGTGAGCCTGTCAGGTTTATTAGTTAGGATGTTGTTGGCTGTTGGCTGTTGGCTCAGGTAGGACAGTTTAGTTCTCACCCAGACAGCAAACCAAGCCACATGGTTCAGGTTGGTAGGTAGCTCTCTTCCATGAGCCGATTCAAAGACCCAACGTCCTTCCATCTGTGGCCTCACTGTCTTCTGCATCCAGCCAGTGGAAGGAGACCAAGAGGGTGGAGGACACACACACCCCTACCTCTTGAAGGCCTTAGACTTCTAGCCATATTTTAAGAGACCTTGACTATAGGCTTACCCCTAATAAAAGGGGAACAAGACAATACAGGTTCTCTGTGTGCCCAGAAAAGAGAAGAACATGAGAGCTATGTTCAGCCAGTCTCTGCTACCTTGTGGGAGAGTCCCACAAGGAGTCCCACGGTCTCCAAGCCTGTGGCTAGAAGAGAATCCTGTGGATGGCAGGTAAGGTAAAATAGAAATGAATGACTCTGAATGAATGTTTGGAGCTTCAACGTTGGCTAAGCTATTCAAGTAATAGGAGACCTGATGTTTGTTACAAATCAAGGAAATGCGGCTAGAACTCCGGTGGTGGAAGATGGCATAGAAAAGGAAGCAGAAGGAAGTAACTAGTGCAGGGCTTTGCCAACCAAACAAGCCAGGGAACTGTGCCTGTGTTCAAAGGCCACATGGAGAACTTGGCCGAGATCATTCATTAATTAATCAATCATTGAATTCCCTTTCTCTGCGTCTTGTACCAGTTGTCTTGCAACTGTCTTGCAATTGCCTTGTGACAATACAACTCAGATTGGTTTAAACAATAAGGAAAGTTATGGGCTTACAAAATGATTATGCAGGGTTATGGGGTGGTGTTCAACCGAGCTGATCTTAAAAGCTAAACACTGATGTCAGGAAGATTTCATTTTCTTTCTATTTCTCTGCTCTACCTTCCTTTTCATTTGCTAAATATTTACATTTGTTAAAAAAGAAAGTTTCAGCCATTGACTTCACAAAAGAAAGAACACTTAATACCAAACATGTCAGAAGGACAGAATCTCAGAATGAAGACTAATCCTGTAAGCTGACTACATCTAACTTCATGAAAAGTCATTGCATTGTTCTAATCTTCCCCCTACTTTTGCCTTGAATTGGTGGCATTGTCATCATTGGTGAGCATGTGTCCGTGACTTGCACATAACATTGGGATAGATGTTGCCCCTCACCAAACGGGATATAGTCTAGTGCTCTCTGCGGGCTCAGGAGGCTCTTGATCGAAGAGTATGTCTTTCCTCTCTCCTACTAGAGAAAGGCAGATCTGCTTGAATCTTCCCATATGGCTCCAGAATATTCTTCATCCACCCCAACACACAACCTCTGTATCTGCACCATCATGACACAACCTCTATCTTTTCCTCAAGATCCATGCCAAATGATTTAGTGTTGATTCTATTCTGAAAAGTAAAACTATAAAATTTCATTATTGGATATTTTTTTTAACCCAAATACTAGGACCAACTTCTAGTTTGCTGACCAGCATATTATTATCTCTTTAGGTGAGAAACAATTAATTGTATTAGTACAGACTTGGGAATACCTATTTGCACACAGATTTATATGGAAAAAGTCCAGGAAATTTGGTTGATGACATCTAATATGAGGCAAGGTGTGCAGAGGTTCCTAAACTGGCTTACAGTAATAGATGAAGCCCAGGTGACAGTTAGGAATCATTTCATCATTCTGTCATTGGAGAGTCTTGCTCAGTTCTGGGCAATTATTTTAACAGGACCATTTGCCAAGTGCAGTGATTTCTGAAAAGAATGGGTAATATGGGAAAAGTCTGAGCACCAAGTACACGACACATTGCTGAATGAACTGAAGACTTTTATCTTGGAGAAGAAAAAATCAGGACGAGTCCAGTAACAGAGCACCCTGGAACAGAGGTGCCTTTAGTGTTACTTTGAATACTTTCTGGGGGGAAACCAGACCAATGGGGAAAAGTTGTAGAGAGTTAAACGTAAGTCCAACTATAAAGAAAAACTTGCTACTAATTATGGTTTTCTGAAAGGGAAATGGGTTCTTTAGGGAAAGAGGCGAGTTTCCTGTTAAGAGTAGTGCAGAAGGGACACTTGCTTGAATGGTACCTTCTAGTGTTGACATTTTCTGAAAGGGCATTTGACTTTGGGAAAAAAGCAGGTTCTACACAGGAGCAGAATAAACTCTCCCAGGAGATGGAACGTGACCTAAGACACACTGGTAAACACTAGGTATAAAAACAGTGCATCTTCATAGTGTGCAGGCCACTAATGGCAAGTTTGACTGCCTTAGCTCCTACTGTTCCATCCTCCCACAGGCCCTTCCTTTAAGTAGTGCCTATTTATTTATTTTTAATGATTTTATTTATTTATTTTGAGAGAGCGCGATCACGTAGAGGGGGGAGGGGCAAAGGGAGAGGAAAAGAGAGAATCTCAAGCGGACTCCACGCTGTGCACAGAGCCCAATGTAGGGCTCTCTCTATGACCCTGAGATCATGGCCTGAGCCAAAATCAAGAGTGGGATGCTTAACCAACTGACCCACCCAGGCACCCCAAGTTGTGCATATTTAAATCCCATTCGGCCTCTCTAAGACTTCCCTGATTCCCAGGCTGGATGGCCTTCTTCCTTTGAATTTCTACAGTAAATTATATGTGACTATTTATTTTTTTAAATTATTTTAAGACTTCCAATAGAAAGCAATACAAATTTGTTAGAGGGAGACAATACAGCCCTGCAGGCAAATTCAAATACTACACCTCTATCCCACTACTTCAGAGCTCTGTGATAATGGGAAATGTACTTCAATTCTGCTTTTTTGTCTGTTTTTTTACACACAGGGCATAACAATATACCTATTTTGAGAGGTTAAATGAATTAAATATGTAAAACACTGAAAATAGTGTCAAGTTAGATGTCGCTATTCTAAAAATAACAATTATTGAAATACAGAAAAATAGAAAGAAAAGAAAGTCACCCGTAATTTCACCACCCAAGACAATAAATTTTGTTTATATCAAATTTCGTTCTGTTTTGCCCTACGTTTCCTTTGACATAATGTGACCATGTTGCAAATATAATTTTGTCCTCATTTTTTACTTAATATTAAAACATAGGCGTTTTCTTAGCTTATTTAAACTCTTCATGAACCTTAATCTAAAGGGCTATAGGATGCTTTACCATATGGCAATGCCATGGCTTACTAATTATTTTCATATTTCTGAAGTTACTTTCCACAGTGAAGTTGTTTGCAATCTTGATTATTACAAATCAGGCTGTGATAGATGTTCTTCTTGTGGTATCTTACCCCCCGCCACCTGCCCCAGCACATTCACTTTCTCCACCATTAGTGTGAGCTTCTGGAGGCCAGGGACCAAAGTATGGCTTTTGGAATACAAGTAAGGACATTTCCTTTCATTTGGATACTGATTTGCTATGTCATGTCTCAAAGGTCACTGGGAAACATTAAAAGTGAATTAGTGAAATTATCATTGAAATTTTGATTGAAGAAGAATGAAGGGTTTGGAGGATTAAAAGGATGAGAAAATGAAATCTGGAAAAATAAAAATATGAACCACATATATTCCTGCTTCTAGGCAGGGAGACAAAGTGTCATCCCTGGAAGGAACAGAAACTGATAATAAGAAACTTTGATCTTTTTAGATTTGCCATTTCCAGGCTGATTTTAAAGCTAAGGCAGTCTCTCTGCAAAGACTGGAATCTGAAATTTGTGTCCCATCCTGCTCTGTGGTATATGAACTAGCATTTTTTTTTTTATTTTAAAAAGCATGTCCCTTCTTCTCTTAGAAAGAATAATATAGTGATATCTGACATTGAGCAGTCCTTACCCTTATTTCCAGAGACCCTGCATTTCCAGCCCTGGAAATTCATTTCAACTCTAGGTTTTTTTCTCATTTAGAACCCAAGTGTTTTAGTTTTCTTTAAAGAAGAAGGCTTGGGTTTATAACTGGAAGCATGTCTTTTAATCTCGCATGATGCATATGATACTTTAACTAACCCCAAAGTGCACCTACGGGCTTATAAAGCAGCAGTTCTGGGTTCTGCTCTCCCAGCTGTGAACAGGCATTCCATAAGGACATGATGGCATTCTCATTTGACAGAAGATGAAACAAAATTGACAAAAGTTAATGATTTTTGAAGTCATTATGATCTGTTCCTGCCAACTGTCTACACTCTACCTGGCCACCCATGCTGCATTCTCATACAATGCATTTCATTTCTATTGACAAAAGTTGACTCTTTTAAGAACCCGATGCAAAGAAAGAGCTGGTGCTCATTCTGGTCAGTATCCATTTCCTGTTTTCATGACTTACTGACTTCAAACAAAGATGCAAAATGAGCTTGGAAGGACAATGCACATACCACTAACAAGGCTTTCACAATCACAAACATTTCTAGGTTCCATTTAAGGACCCATGTATATCAGTGACCCCAAAGCCTGCCAGATTTCAGGACAGCCAAAAAGACTGGTTGTCCTGTGAAGTTTGCCGGGATGGGATGTGACTAACCAGAAATACTTCAGTTACAGTAGATCAGATCTCAAATCTGAATGACGGTAGGTTTTTGCAAATGCCCGTTTACTGGCAAGAAGGTGACCTCATAGAGCATGTTGAGTCCTACAACCAGAGGCAGATTTCCTCTGAAGCCCAGTAAAACTTAGCAATGTGGTTACCTGGTTGTGGTTTTTGAAAAATTTGCAAAAATAAATAAATATATAAAATAGCATGGCCCATTTCCACTCTGACTTCGTTCCTGTTGCACCTCCTCTTGAGTTGAGGGGTGTTGAAATGACTGTCGGGATTTTGGGGTTCTGGCAAGGGGAGGTGAATTGGGGATGCATTTATTTTGGGTTTAGAGGGATAGAGTTGTGTGGTTTGCAGTCACTTCTGTGTATAGTTATTTTTAGGTAGTCTGGTGAAAGAATGACTTCTAGGAATACTTTGACTGCCCGCTGGGCGGCACACACCCAACTTTGTGAAATATTCATTTCAGGGCTAGAAGTAGTATCACGATGTGGATGTGCCCTGCAGTGTCTGACACAAATAGCAGGTGGGTCATGGAGAAGGAGCATGATTAGAAATGTCTTTAATGATGTTAGATGTGAGGGGCACCTGGGTGGCTCAGTCAGTTAAGCGTCTGCCTTTGGCTCAGGTCACTGGCTCAGATCTTGATCTCAGGGTCTTGGGATTGAGTCACGCATTGGGCTCCCTGCTCAGTGGGGAGTCTGCTTCTCCCTCTGCTGCACCACCGCCCTCCCCAACTCATGCTCAGATTCTCTGTCTCTATCTCTCAAATAAACAAATAAAATCTTAAAAAAAAAATAAAAAGCTAGATGAGAAAATATTTTGAAGGGAGAGTTTGTTCTTCATTAAAGCCTAGTCAGAACAGAAGTTCTCCTTGTCAGCATGGCTCTCTAATAATGCTGTTACAATTAAAACTGTACATTACATTTTCTCCTTTGATGGGGATTCAAATTTATGAGAATTACCATATGGTAGGGCAGAATCTGTAGCAGTACTACTACCCGTCCATACATCTTAGGTGAGGTTGCATGCTTTGCACATTCCGGAATGTTGCACTGTACCTTTAAGGTGTTAGTGTGCATGGCTCTACTAAAATCTGATGGTTCCAGATGAAAAGGCACACAAAATTAAGATTGGTTCAACAAACAGCCAGAAAAAAAAAAACTACATATATTTAACATATGTGATATATGAATAATTTGATTGATTTGTGATGATACTTCAATATAATATAGTGACAATTTTAAAAATGTATTTAATTTTCTTATGTATGCCTTAAGATGAATATTGTATAACTTTTCAGAATATGTGGACAAATATACAGGAAAGATGGAGGTATATCACAAAGTCAAGTATGAAAATATATGTATTTTTCTGGATTTTATGGTGTTTGTGATGTTAGATAATCCTCTTTTAATTTTTTTAATGAAGGCTCCTCAAACAGTAAAAATCTCAATTCCCTCAAAACTGGATTTGCCACTGTTTGCAATGTGGGAAGATGTATAATTGTCCCAGTTATATGTGGCTTGCAGTATTCGATCTCTTAAATCCTAAGTTGAAATTTTTTATGTTTAATGCACCTGGTATTCTAAAGAATTAGAAATGAAGAACAGCAGAAAAATTATCCTCCTATCTCCACATCCCTAACACCTTAAAAAAAGTCAACTCTAGAGTCTACTTGTTCAGTTTCTAGGTTGGTCTTTCCCTATAGCTGCCTGCAGGGGACAGTGCTCTTTCTTGGCATCCTGAAGCCAGGGAGGGTGGTATTCGTCTCTCTTTCTCCTGCTACTTCTAGACAATTACCTTCCGCCATCTTCTAAAAGCTCCTCCTCTTTGAGGTTCATTCTACCTACTCTGTCCTCTCCTTCATGTCATTACAGAGCTTTCTACTTATTCCATCAGAATCATCAGACTTCTGACTCAACCCATGGTGAGTCTATGATGTTTCAATGGCCATATGACATACTCAGCAACCTAGCTGTATTAATGTGGCCTCTGCAATATACTACCCCAAATTTTGTGGCTTAAAATAACAGAAATTTATTCTTTCACAGCCCTGAAGTCCAGAAGCCTGAAATCAGCATCACTGGGCTGAAATCAAGGTGGCAGGTGTGTTGGTAGGGACACACTTCCCCTGAAGTTTTGGGGAAGAATGTGTTTTTTTCCTCTTCCAGCTGCCAGTGGCTGCCAGCATCCCTAGGCTTGTGGCCACATAATTCCAGTCTCTACATTTGTGGTCATACTGCCTTCTCCTCTCCTGAGTATGTAAAATCTCTTTGCCTCCCCTGACAAGGACACATGTGATGCCACTTGGGACTCACTCATATAACCTAGGATAATCTCTTCATCTCAAGAGCTTTAATCACACCTTTAAAACTCCATCGCCTCCTTTTGCTATTTTAGGTGACCTCGACAGGTTCTAGGGAACAGGACGTAGATAAATCGGGGGCACCATTTTCCAGCCCATCACACTAGTATTGCATTTTCTGCATGTTGGCATCTCCACGTTCCTCTGTCTCTTCCAGTTCAGCTACTCATTTCCTGGACAACATACTCTGAGGACCATCATAAGCCAGAACTGCTCCACATTACAAGGCTGACCACAGTCTCCTCCCTTCTCTGTCTCACCCCAGCTTCTCCCACACCTGCACTCTGGCCTCATAGAGACTTCTGGTGAGTGGAATCCTCAATTTCCTCCCAATCTTTTGACTCCCTCTGGCTTTTCTTCCTTCCTACCTAGTCTAGACACTCCAGCTGACTGAAGCTTGAACTTTTCTTTCTCCATAATCCCTGATTACTTGCCTCCTTTCATGAGACTGCTCCAGAAAATTCTCAAATCTGGACTCCCATGACTGAGGACATGCTTGTCTTTGCTTGGTTTGCAGGTTCCTCCTGGAAAGAAAGTCATGGAGCCACACCGACTCCACTCTCTGGCCTTGGCACCCTGCTTCTGCTCCTCCTACAGTGTTCTCTTTCCTCTTTTTCTCTGTCCTCTGACTAGTCTTTCTCAGAATATGTTCTGGGGATCTCTTCTCTCAGAATCCCCTGAAGCACTGGTGAAAAGAGATTCCTGGGTCTTACTCTGGACCTACTGGATCAGAATCTTTGGGGAGTGGTTTGGAAAGTTTCATTTTCAACAAGTCCCCAAACGTGAGTCCCCCCCCCCCCCCCCCGCCCCAGTCTATATTTGTTCTCAGGTGTTTTTCTTGTACTTTTTCTTGGGCTTTCTAGTACTTTAACACCAGTAGTTAAATAGGAAAGAATTCAGCACTCATTTGTACACACCCCTCCCATGCTCTCTGAGTGTCCCTGACCTCCTCTGGAGACACATGGATCTCCCTGTGGCCTGGCATCTACGGAGTTACCCACCCCTGTTCTGATGGTGGGGTGAGGGACCTTGCCATGGTATTTAAATACCTTGAACACACCCTTACTCTCTGCCCTTCCTTGACCTTACCCTTTTCCAACTACTGTCTCTCCTTTCTCTTCCCTTTCTAATATAACTTTGTTAAAGATGTATCAATCAAAAAATAAAGAAAAAAAGAAAAATAAACAAAAAAAAATCCCAAGCAAAACAACAACAGCAAAATGATCAGAGCAGACAATAGAAAGTACTCTGGCTAACTTAGAAGAAATGGGTTTTAACAAGGGAATTATCAGAAGGGACCTAAGATGGTGGTGATCCTGAGGCAGGGAGTTCTGTTTCACCCCAAATGTCTGATCCAAGAACATAAGGTTGGAAGAGGGAGTGTTACTGATACAGGATTTGCCACCTTGGCAAACTCCACGAGATGGTGCAAACTCATTGCTAGTATGGCTCCTAAAGCATGAAATGAGCAATGACCTACACTAAGTAAGATGCAGTGTCAGAATTGTCATGACAATGAATAGAAAAAGGGGTTCAAGAGCTCAGAGAATTCAGCATGCTAAGGTGGATATACTGGGAAAGGTTAGAAAACTCACCCTATGGTTATGTTAAGGCTCAAAGGAAGCAGTATTTAACAAGACCATGAAGAATTCACTGGTAGGAGGGATGTAAGCATCACCAAGAAATTTGGTGATGACTCTCCTCTGGAGGCCAGGGTTGACGGTAGGAGATGCTGTTACAGAACTGGGGCACCTTGGTTGCAAAATCTTAGACTATAAAACAATAGAGCCCAGGTGCCAGTGATTAAGCTCCAGGAGCCCGGTGGACACAGTTATTATAATGAATAGCAAGTATGGAAGGGATTGGGGTTGCTAATCTGGAGAGTTCTGTATGGTTAATAGAACACATCATTACTAGGGACATGGGCATGAGCAGTGACAAGGGTACTAAATCTGTACCATCAAAATAAATCAAGGATGCATAGTGTGTTAGTTTCTTAGGACTACTGTATTAAGCCACAGACTGGGTACAATAGAACAACAGAAAATTATTCTCTCAAAAGTTCTAGAGGCTTAAAATTTGAAATCAAGATATTGTCAAGGTTTATTGATTCTTTCTGGAAGCTTTGAGGGAGAAACTCTTTCATTCTTCTCTCTTAGCTACTGGTGGTTTCCAAGAATCTCTGGTGTTCCTTGGCTTGTTGATGCATCACTTTGATATCTACCTTTGTCATCACATGGCTTCCTCCATGTATGTTTCCACTTTCACATGGCATTCTCTATGTGTGTCTGAGTCCAAATTTCCCTCCCTTTATAAGGACAGCAGTCATTGTATTAAGGTCTCACACTGGTACAGTATGATCTCATTGTAACTTGATTACATCTACAAAGACCCTGTTTCCAGATGAGGTCACTTTCTGAAGTTCCAAGAGGGCATGAATTTTGGGGGTATAGTAGTCAATCAAGAAAGGATGGTCATAAGGCTGAGGAAAGTTTTCATAACAAAAGTCACAGTCCCTTTCCCATTTTCTAGACCTGAGCCAGTTTTGGGGTCTGGAATATACTGGTTGAAGGAATGATCCTGTAACACCACAGAAGGTGTACACAATAATGATCCTCCTATTCCTTTGTTAGAGGGGTCTATTATCATTTACCTGGGTAACTAAGCACTGGGCACCTAAACATTTCAAGAGTTATTGGACATAGAATCTTAGTTGACATATATACCTGGAGCCCCTGAGCATCGTCATGGGCGTCCTGTTAGAGTGTGGGCATACTGGAACCAGGTAATAAATGCATGGAGTTCTTGCCACAGTGGGTAGGTTGGGTCTGGTTCCCCAGTAGGCAAACTGGGTCTGCAGATCCATCTTGTGGTCATTTTCCTGGTCCCTGAATGTATAATTGTGAAAGACACACTTGGTCATGACCCTGCATGGAATCTTTGGCTAACTGAGTCTATGCATGGTGCCATTTGGAGACCAATAAGCCATTTTCTGAGAAAATGACTACATTGGATCCCTTCTATAGTGGGATAGTGATTCAGTGATTCATACAGGAATAGACACATATTCTGGGTATGGAGTTGCTTTTCCTACCTCCTGGATCTCTACTAGAACTGCTATTTTGGGGCTTATTAAGAGTTTGATTGCATCAAGGGACCCGCTTTTCAGCAAAGAAAGGGTGGGAGAGGATCCATGACCATAAGATTCACTGATCTTATTACATATTGCACTACTGTGGTGGGCCGATAGAACAATGCAATGAACTACTAAAGGCACAGTTAAAGTGCCAGCTTGGAGGTAATACTTTAGAGGGTGGTGTCATCTTCCAAGACACAGTGTATCAAAGAATACAAGATGTGTTATTTGGAATCAAGGAACTTTATATGTGGCTGCATCCTAAATAGGAAGAATATACTGGACTGAGAACTACAGAATGGCAGCAGACCCCACTTACCTTCATTTTCAATGAACTACTTGGAGAATTTGTGCTTCTCATCTCCACAAATCTGGACTCTGCAGGGTTAGAGATTGTGGTCCCTAAAGGGGGAACAAGTCTACTAGGAAGGGTCTACAAGGAAAAGTCTCACTGAACTATAAACTATGGCTACTACTTGAGCCCTTTGGCCTTCTGATGTCCAGGAAAAAGAAGGGGGGAGGGTCATTGGCCCCTAACCTCAGGTGGTGGCAGGTTGCAATTACACATTGGGGCTAAGATTAATATGTTGGCATCAGGTGATCCATTTGAGTTCCTGCTGGTATTCACTAGATCAGAATTCATAGTAAGTGGACTAGTGCAGCAACCTTGGCCTCAGAAGGGCATAGTGACCATTGTTGAGGTATTTCAGGGATGAGGTTCTAGGTCACATCACCAGGGAAGTCACAGAGACTAGCAAAGGTGGTAGCTAGAGTGAAGCAAATTTAAAATGGGTAATGAAGGAGGGAAATGATGAAGATCAGCCATGGACCAAAGACTAGCTGCAACAATGAAGTGTACCTCATCTTACTACTCTCTCTCAGATTTTGCTCAGAAGAGAGGTCCATTGGAATCTTAAAAAAAAAAAAAAAAAAAAAGATTAATTTATTTCAGTGGGGGAAGGGCAAAGGGAGAGGGAGAGAGAATCTAAAGCAGACTCCTGCATGGACCCCTCATGGGGCTCAATTTCATGACCCTGAGATCATGATTTGAGCCAAAGTCAAGAGCTGGCCCCTTAACTGACTGAGCTACCCAAGTGTCCCTTGACTGGAATCCCAAAAGTCATTGTTTTTCTTTAATGTTATCAGGATGGTAAATGAATTCTTTATTTGTTGTCAACTGGTAATGAGAAATATTAAATTTTATATTGTAATTTTCCTCCTTGCCACCAACCCCCCACACAGCTCAATCCATCACATTCTTCTTGAGGTTGGGAATATCTGCAACAGGGAGCAGGGAGTAGTAACGGTGTAAGTCTAGGGTTTTCTTCTCCAGAGGGATTTGTTTTTGAGCATTAGCTCATATAGATGTATCTGTTGCCAAATGGGACAAGGGAGAGATGGCAGGGCATCAAAGGTTGGCCTCCCGCAGCCTGGAGCTTTAGAAGCTGACTCTGGGACTAGTGATAGCTGTGTCCAGGCCCTTTAAAAGACAATAACCCAAGGAGAGGCAACATAGAAATGACAGCTTGCACAATGGGAAGGAAATCTGTTTATACTGATTTTGGAGTATGTTGGGGGACTTCTCCATAAACAGAGGAGCTGGCTGTTGCCATTTTCCTCCCCTGCTCCCCAGCATCAACACAGAGTCACCTTCAGGAGACTGTGCCTCACAGACAGTTGCTTCCTAACCTGCTAGCAGTGTGTCCCACCCACAAGTTCTACTGAGGACTTGCCTACTTCAAGCCTGCTGGCCTCGGCCCTGGGCTGAGCAAATATTGTGCTAATGTGGTGCACGCCCCACCCAGCCACTGCCTCTGGAAGCATTGCCTCAGTGGCCACTGCCTTTTTGGGGATCTGGCCTAGGACTGGTGGCTCAGCACAGATTTATTTCCCACCACCGAGCTCTTCTGCAGTCACCCCTCCTCAGAGCCAGACTGCTTGGGTCTCAATAACATTACAAAGAGCAAGCACAGCCCATGACAGGCAAAGAGTCAGTGTAGACATCTATACAGAAAGGGAAAACGTATCAAACACAACAGGAGGTTACAAGCAACACACATAGGAGACTCCCTTGAAGTGCCAGGTTCTGGGGAACAGGAACCACTGTAATGCAGGACACCATAGGACCTCTTCTTCATAAAGCCACTACTCTTAAGAGCAGTAGAGGTAGCTGACTTTCCTATCAAACAGAAGCAAACACAGTGAGGTAGACAAAATGAGGAGATAGAGAAATATGTCTCAAATGAAAGAACAAGACAAAATTAGAGCAGGAGAGAGATCTAAGCAAAAGAGAAATAAATAATACGCCTGATGCAGAACTTAGAGTAATGATTATAAAGATATCCACTGGACTTCAGTAAGGGTGGAAGACATCAGTGACACCACTGACAGAGATAAAAAATAATATATCAGAGATGAGAACCCAAAAAATGATATTAAAAATATATAGATAGAGTAAATGGCAGGCTATAGGAAGAAGAGGCATGTATTGGTGACCTGCGGGATAAAATAATGGTAAGCAATCAAGCTGAACAGGTGAGAGACAAACAAATACTACATAATGAGAAGAGACTTAGAGAACTCAGTGACTCCATCAAGCATAATAATATTTGCATTGTAGGGATCCCAGAAGGAGAAGAAAGAGAAGGGGGGGCAGAAAATGTGTTTGAAGAAGTAATAACTGAAAACTTCCCAAATCTGGGGAGGGAAACAGAGATCAAGATTCAGGAGGCACAGAGAATATCCAACAAATTCAACCCAAGTAGGTCCGCACCAAGACACATAGTAATTAAAATGGCAAAAAAATAGAGATAAAGAATTTTAAAGGTTGCAAGAGAAAAGAAGGCAGTTACATACAAAGGAAACCCCATTAGGCTATTAGCTGATTTTTTAGTGGAAACTTTGTAGGCTAGATGAGAGTGGCATGATGTATTCAAAGTGCTGAAAGGGAAAGATCTGCAGCCAAGAATGCTCTATCCAGCAGGGCAACCATTCAGAATAGAGGGAGAGAGAAAGAGTTTCCCAGATAAATAAAAGCTGAATTAATTCATGACCATTCGACCAGCCCTACCAGAGACATTAAGGAGGATTCTGTGTGGAAAACAAAAAGCATTAAGTAAGAGTAAGAAAAATAGGAAGCACAAGAGCAAAACAACAACAACAACAACAACAAAAACCATATCTGTATAAACCAGTTAAGAGCAAAATGAAAGAATGTAAAATATGGTACTAAATATCTGAAACGTGGAAGGGAAAGGAGTAAAGAATGAGTTCAAAATTAAGTGACCAACAGTTAAATACAGATTGCTATATGCAGAAGATGTTCTATATAAACACAAATTAAAACACAGTAACAGATATGCAAAAAATAAAGAGTAAGAAATCTAAGTATAATACTAAATAAAACCAGCAAAATGAAAAAGAGAGAGAGGAAAGGATCAGAAAAAAACTACAAAAGCAACCACAGAACAAGTAACAAAATGGCTATAAATACATATCTATACTTTGAATATATATGGACTAAATGTCCCAATCAAAAGACATAGGGTGACAAAGTGGATAAGAAAACAACACTCATTTATATGCTGTCTATATGAGACTCATTTCAGACCAAAAGACATTTGCAGATTAAAAGCAAGGGGATGGAAAAACATTTATCATGCAAATGGATGTCAAAAGAAAGCCAGAATAGCAATATTTTTATGGGACAAAACAGACTTTCAAACAAAGTCTGTAGAAAAAGACAAAGAAGGACATTATATAATAATAAAGGGGATAGTCCAACCAGAAGATACAGTAATTGTAAAAATATATGCACCCAGCATGGGAGCACCCAAATACATGAAACTGTTGATAACAAACATAAAGAACTAGTCGATACCCATACAATAACAGTAAGGGACTTTAACACCTCACTTACAGAGATGGACAGATCATCCAAATAGAAAATGAACCATGAGAGACTATGGACTCTGAAAAACAACCTGAAGGTTTTGAAGGGGTGGGGGATGGGGGGTTGGGGGAACCAGGTGGTGGGTATTGGAGAGGGCACGGATTGCATGGAGCACTGGGTGTGGTGCAAAAACAATGAATACTGTTACGCTGAAAAGAAATAAAAAATTAAAAAAAAAAAGAAAGAAAAATAAAGAGAAAATAAACAAGAAAACAGTGACTTGGAGGGACACGTTGGACCGGATGGATTTAACAGATATATTCAGAACACTCCATCATAATAAAGCAGGACACATATTCTTTTAAAGTGCACATAAGACATTCTATTCTCTAGAACAGAATACATATTAGGCCACAAAACAAGCCTCAATAAATTAAAAAAGATTTAAGTCATACCATTCATCTTCTAACCACAACATTATGAAACAGAAATCAACCGTAAGAAGAAACCTGGAGGGGCGCCTGGGTGGCTCAGTGGGTTAAAGCCTCTGCGTTCGGATGAGGTCATGATCTCAGGGTCCTGAGATTGAGCCCCGCATGGGGCTCTCCGCTTGGCGGGGAGCCTGCTTCTCCCTCCCTCTCTGCCTGCCTCTCTGCCTACTTGCAATCTCTCTCTCTATCAAATAAATAAATAAATAAAATCTTAAAAAAAAAAAAAAAAAGAAGAAGAAGAAACCCGGAAAGTCCACAAATACATGGAGGTAAAATCACATGCTACTAAATGATGAATGGGTCAACCAAGAAATTAAAGAAATAAAGAAGCACATGGAAACAAACAAAAATGAAAACACAGTTGTCCAAAATCTTTGGGATGAGGCAAAAGTAGTTCTAAAAGAGAGGTTTATACAGTACTGTAAGAACCAAGAAAAATCTTGGGGTGCCTGGGTTGTACAGTCATTTAAGCACCCAACTCTTGGTTTCAGCTCGGATCATGATCTCAGGCTTGTAAGATTGAGCCCTGTGCTGGGCTGTGCACTCAGTGCAGAGTCTGCTAAATTTCTCTCTCCCTTTCCCTGTTCCCCTCCCCCTACTCTCTCTCTTTAAAATAAATAAGTTAGTCTTTAAAAAGAGAGAGAAACAAGAAAAATCTCAAACAACCTAACATTATGCCTAAAGGATCTAGGAAAAAAACAAACAAAACCCAAACCTAGCAGAAGGAAGAAAATAAAGATTAGAACAGAAATAAATGATATAGAAACGAAAAAAAAAAAAAAACCAAACCCAAAAAACAGTAGAACAGATCAATGTAACCAGGAGCTGGTTCTTGAAAAGATCAACACAATTGATAAACTTCTAGCCAGACTCATTAAAGAGAGAGACAGAGAGAGAGAGAGAAAGGATTCAAACAAGCATGGAAAAGAATGAAACTGGATGACTTTCTCATACCATACACAAAAATATATTCAAAATGGATTAAAGACCTAAATGTGAGACCTGAAACTGTAAAATTCCTAGAAGTGAATAGACAGTAGTTTCCTTGACATTGGCCACAGCAAAATTTTTCTAGATATATCTCCCAAGTCAAGGGAAACAAAAGCAAAAGTAAACAATTGGGATTACATCAAAATAAAAAGCTTTTGCACAGTGAAGGAAACTCTCAACAAAACTAAAAGACAATCTACTGAAAGAGAGATGATATTTATAAATCACATATCTGATAAAGGCTTAGTATCCAAAATACATAAAGAACTGATACAACTCAAATACAACCCCCCAAAACAAATAATCTAATTAAAAATGGCCAGAAGAAATGGGCAGACATTTTTCCAAAGAAGACATCCAGATGGCTAATAGATACGTGGAAAGATGCTCGACATCACTCGTCTTCAGGGAAATGCAAATCAAAACTATAGTGAGATATCATCTCACATCTGTCAGAATGACTAAAATCAAAACCACAAGAAACAAGTGTTGGCAAGGGTGTGGAGAAAAAGGAGCCCCTGTGCACTGTTAATGAGAATGCAAACTGGTGTGGCCACTGTGGAAAAGAGCGTGGAATTTCCTCAGAAAGTTAAAAATAGAACTACCCTAGGGGCGCCTGGGTGGCTCAGTGGGTTAAGCCTCTGCCTTCCGCTCAGGTCATGGTCCCGGGGTCTTGGGATCGAGCCCCGAGTCAGACTCTCTGCTCAGCTGGGAGACTGCTTCCCTTCCTCTCTCTCTGCCTGCCTCTCTGCCTACTTATGATCTCTCTCTGTCAAATAAATAAATAAAAATCTTAAAAAAAAAAAACAGAACTACCCTACAATCCGGTAATTGCACTACTAGGTACTTATCCAAAAATAATAAAAATACTAATCCAAAGGGATATGTGTACCCTTATGATTATAGGATCATTATTTATAGCCAAATTATGGATGCAGCTCAAGGAGCCATCGATAGATAAATGGATAAAGAAGAAGTGGCACATATATACAACAGATTATTTCTGAGTCATAAAAAAGAATGAACTCTTGCCATTTGCAATGACACGGTTGGAGCTAGACAGTATTATGCTAAGTGAAATAAGTCAGAGAAAGACAAATACCACATGATTTCACTCCTATATGGAATTTAAGAGACAACAACAAAAAAGAGCAAAGGAAAAAAAAAGAGAGAGAAAGACAAACCAAGTAACAGACTCTTTTTAAAAAAGATTTTATTTTTTTATTTGACAGACAAGTAGGCAGAGAGGCAGGCAGAGACAGAGAGAGGAGGAAGCAGGCTCCCTGATGAGCAGAGAGCCTGATTCGGGGCTTGATCCCAGGACTCTGGGATCATGACCTGAGCCGAAGGCAGAGGCTTTAATCCACTGAGCCACCCAGGCGCCCCAAGAAATAGATTCTTCATTATAGAGAACACACTGATGGTGACCAGGGGTGAGGTGGGGGAGATGGGTGAAACAGGTAGTGGGGATTAAGGAGACCACTTGTGATGAACACCAGGTGACACATGAAACTGTTGAATCTCTGCATTGTACACAGGAAACTAAGACAACACTGTATGTTAACTATACTGGAATTTAAAATTAAATAAAATAATAATAATTAAAAAAAAGCAAAGCTGGTCTCCCCCTCTCAGTTTTTGGAGGGTATTCTGCCTTGTTTGGTCCTGTGAGCCCAGTGGGCGTTGAATCTTATACATAGGAGCCCGAGTTAATGTGACTGTCCCTGAGGCTGCCTGGCAAAGCCAAAGGATGTCATTCAAAAATATACATGAGGACTTTTTACCAGAGATGGGACGGAAAATTGCTTGCATCTCTGGGATTATATGCACCACGGAAGCTGGGCTGGAAGCCAGGAGATTCCAACGGACCAGTCAGAACAAATATCAGGTATTGTCTTTCAGGGACCAGCCCCGGGGTGGAGCTCAGTGACTGTCCAGCGACACCATCGGGTAAGAGATCTCTCAGTTCCCTCTGCCACCCATCACCTCTCCTCACTTCCAACATCTGCTGACCGGAGGAGAGGTGAAGAGAGACTGGCTGGAGACGGTGTTAGGTGCTGTTCTGAAACTGGGCTGATAACATCATTTTTAGCTGAAAAATCATTTTATTGCACCAGCTGTATCTGAAATTAGCAGGGTTAAGTTTTCCACAATTAGCGGAAAGAGAGACTTGGAATCCAGATAACACAGTTAAGAAATAAAGGATGTTTCCTCCTCTTCCCTAGTTATACTCATATTCATTTCTAATGTTTGCTTATGAAATACAACCTGTAAAAATCAGGTAGGTCACTTGTAGTCCCACTGAAAATAACAAGTTTTTTGTTTTTTTAAAAAAAATTTTATTTTTTTATTAACATATAATGTATTATTGGCCCCAGGGGTACAGGTCAGTGAATTGCCAGAGACAGCACTCAGCACTGAGCGTAGACTAACAAGTATTTTCAAGAAATGTGGTGTATGCCCAAAATGGAATATTATTCAGCCTTTCCAAAGAAGGAAATTCTGTCATATGTTACAACATGGATGAACTCTGAGGTTATGATGCTAAGTGAAATAAGCCAGTCAAAGAAGGACAAATACTGCATAATTCCACTTACATGAGATGTCTAAATTAGAGTCTTAGAAAGTAGACTAGTGATTGCTAGGGGCTGGGCGGAGGGGGAAAGGGAGGAGTTGTTCCATGAGTATAGAGTTTCAGTTTTGCAAGATGAAAAATTCCTGGAGATCTGTTGCACAACAATGTGTGTTTAGTTAATACTACTCTACTGTACACTTAAAAACAGCTAAGATGGTAAATTGTTATGTTTTGTGTTTTTTTACCACAATAAAAAATATTCTTTTAGCCTTTTTTTTAGCATATAGTCTTTCTTTTCATAACCATCAATTATATCTACTTGAACTTGTGGCTTTGTTTGCAAATCCTGCCTGAGGAAGGCAAATGTTTTTGATTGTTGATCTGTTATTCCTAGAAATGAGGTTCTTGTAATTCTCTTTAAATTGTGTGGTGGCCAGACCCCCAAAAGCAAATAATCCATTTAAGAGTTACTAAATAATAGTCTGCAACATCTTTCTAAATAACAACTAACAACACAATTAGCAGTGGTCAGTATTTATTAAGTGTCAACAGCTGCCCTGAGAGTATGATATAAACAATCTCATTTGATTTCCATAACAACTCTGGAAACAGGCCCTGGTTATTCTAATTTTACTCCTGATAAAACTGAGGCTCAAAAAAGTTACCTAAGTCCCCCAGGCTTACCTAGTCCAGAACTTGCGGAGGCTAGATTTACTGATACCTAGTTTTCTTAAAATAAGAGATGAACCAGGAAGGGAGTATTATTAAATACTTTGGCTTAACAGCTTAATGGGAATAATCAAAAGAAGAAACTTCTAAAAGACACGGAGTGTTGCTAATTTCATCCACAGGTTTGAGAGCCTTGGACGTTTGCCTCTTTCCCAGAATATGCATCGGAATCAGAAAGTGATTATCCTTTCATTCTCTTTGCATAGACCTGGCTTACAGTTTGGGAAGTCAGCGCAGGAGTTCGCAGACTTGCGTGTACGTGACTGTAAGCTGTCAGTTCAATTGTTCTAGTTTCTAACTTAACAAAGAATCAAACGTAAGCCGAAAAGCCATTTCCCACGACTTTGTGGTCATCTGGGTATTGCAGGGAACTGGTGGGAGGGATGGCAGAAGCAAGTCTGAGGATCTTAGCTACACTGCGGCACTGGGGGGAGAGTGTAGGGATCGGTTCCTGCCCCGGGTAGACCAGGAAGCCCAAGAATTGCAAACCTCTCGTGGTACCCCTCCATATCCAGCAGTATCGGATCCTCCTCTGGCTGCCACTCAGCTTGGGGAGGGACCTGAGGGCTAGTGAATCCTTGGACAAGATGGAGGGTAAACGGGAAACCTGAGGAGAGAAGAGAAGCCATTGTTCCTGGATTGGGCCACCCCACTCGGGAGCATCTAAGCTGCTCCATTTGGAGGAAGATGGGCTTTTTGGATCTTTATTCCTTTCTGTAATTATGTAAGTTGCCTTAACTGGGCTTGAGAAAGACAATTCAGTTTAATCTGTCATCTTGGTCTTGGCACTGTGTGATGCTATGAAGAACATTTCACCCTTCCTCTCCCAAGCTCCAACTTTTCCGTGAAAGAAAAACCACATGAATTCCCAGCCCCTCTCCCGAGACTGAAATGTCCCCAGCCAGGAAGGCTGATCATTTTCTAAGAGGAAATTCAATTAGAAGGTGAAAATATTTCATGGTCTTACCATGTTACACCCATTCTACACCCTCTCTGGAAGTATTAGGAATGGCAACAAAGTCAAAAAGACTTAACACTTTTATGCCCTATTGCCATTCCAGGAGAAGTCTGGGGGGCAAGGATGAAGTGGTCAAAACAGATCCATATGCTCGGGGCTCATCTTTCTGGGGGCCATGTTAGAACTGCTGCCCTTGGTTGTTTTTACAACAGTCCTTGTCTCTGACTCAGCCTTACTCTGTGCCAATAAGAATAGCCTGGAAATATAATTAACGGCTTTGTGTTTAAGACATTTCATTTCAAATGACTGGGTATACCAACAGTTATGGCACCGAAATCATTAAAATCATGCAAATGCTTAAAGGGTATAGGCCTGGGAGATTATAGTTTCATTAGAGAAAAGGCTATAAAGTTAGACCTAGGTAATTACCTTTCCCATTAATGCTAGAAAATTCTGTGCTCCACTGAGAAGTGATCGTGGTGCATCGTGCCTTCTGTGCTTTTACATTCAAACTGCGGGGGCCTTTGGTTGCTCAGCACACACTGCAAAGAAGCAGCGGCAGCTTTCCAGGTGTACTTTGCAAATTGGGGTTTAAATGTGGAACACATCAAATTAAAATTCAATATTAATTATTTTGTCTTGCTAGGAGTCTGAGTGGTTTAAAGCAGCAAGGGTAATTGTCTAATTCATTGTGTGTGTCTACAGCGAACTTAATCATTATGTCAGCTTCCTAATAAAAGGTTATTATAGAAACAAAGATCCCAATTTTACATATGGTAGGCAAGGGAGGATTCGAAGAGCCGGTCTCTAAGGTAGACTTGAGGATCTTGACAAATGATGCCCATGCTGTGATCAGATACTTAACAAGAAATCTCGTTATTAACTAGGCCTGTACAGATAATTAGCACTTGAGCTTCAAATTTTAAATCTGGCTCGAGATGTATAATTTATCAAAAGCCTTAGCTTGCTGTCAAAGTCCGATAATAAGGTAGTGTTATTGATGAATTGAGATTAAGAGCAGATTGAAGAGAAAATTAGGCCACTGGTTAGCCTGAAAGGTCTGATTTCAATATTTACAGTACTAATTTGGTATTATTTTGGTAAATGGATGTGGTCCCCAAGTGCTGCATGGTATAAAAGAGTAAACTATGCATCATTATTCTAACAGAAAAAGTATTGTTTACTGGGTACTGGATTTTGCAGCACTAGCAGTCTGCTTAATAGGCTGCTTTATAAGATGAGTGTACCTGCTTTTCATTGCATGCATTTATTATCACCCATTCAGCACCTAGGGCTTTTAGTGAAAATTAGAAAATGTAGCTTCTTTACATTAAAAATGGTATTACATTAGACTAATTGCCACAGAGCCTGTCTTCCCGATTTAACTCACTTTCGTTTATCTCTTGGCATTGTCTTCCCAAACATTCTTGCCGCTGGAATGTAGATAACTATCACTTTATACATTCAAGCTACATAAAATGAGCAATCTTTTTTTAATGATCTCTGGTAGCACTTCATTGCCAACGATCTTGGGGGGGGTGTGGGGGAAGGAAGGAGACGTACAATAAACCATCTATCCGTAGTGTTTCTTGCCTTTGAAGCATATTCTGAGTACACTTCCATGACCCTTCGCAAGTTAAATCTTTTTGATGCAAGTAATAAAATGTTGTTTGGGGCAATAGCTGATTTCCAAAATTATATTAGGCATAACATAAGGCTGTGGCAAATTGTCTCCCTATTTTTTTTTCCTGCTCGAGCTCACAAATGGGATTGGAAAGTGTTGGAGTGTTTTATTGTATATCATATCAGGTATAAATAGACAGTAGACTGCACAATAATAGATCTATATGTAGCTCATAGCAATATCTGCCCATGAAATAATAAAGCACAGGACTGTTGGTTTCCAGAAAATTGCTCGAAAATCCCTTGTTACATGTTATTGGCAGTGTCCCCTCTTCTCCAGTCTCCAGCTGTCCAGCGGGGTGTGCCAAGTCACAGCAGGACCTGAGGACTGTTTGCATTGAATGGTGGCACAGAGCTTTCTGGTGATTTTCCTTGTATATTGTGCACTTGCAGACAATCAGGCTTTCTGAAACTCAGCAGGAGCGTTTCAGTGTTTATGCTGAGGTGGTTAGCTAGTTGGCAAATTGCTATTATTCAGAAATGTGAGACAGAGGAAAATGTATTGCATTACATTTTCTATCAATACCATCTTAATGCTGACCAATAACAGGCCTCCATTCAAGCTGACTTTTATCTTAGGTGTGATTAGATCGAGCGGCATTTAGTGGAGACATTTTCTTGGGATGAGGAAGAGAGTTTTTTTGTTTTGTTTTGTTTTTGTTTTGTTTTGTCTTTTGCCCTGTGCCAGCTGCATCTCCCCCTAACTACCTCCTGGCTCGACTCTGCCATGTCTCCCCCTCTCGTCCCCCACAACTCCTGAAATAACATTAGTTTCACATTCTGCTTCTAGGGGGAAAAGATTTGGTGTTTCAGCTGTTCCAATAGATGTTGACTACTGACTAATGGATATTTATTCCACTTTATTGCTTTCTATAGGCAAAACTCAAACAAAAGGAATTGGATTTTGCTAATAGCAATCAGCAACATTGGCATTTTTTGACAGTAGTAAGGATGATAATGACCCCACCCACGGAGACAGGACTTAACAGCTTTTCAAAGCCCTTTTGCACGTATCACACTCCTTGATTTTCGTGTCTGATACAGGCAGAGGGGGGATTCTAGTGCCCTCTGCTAGGTGGGGAGAAAGAAAACAAGGAAGGAGGCTACAGAACTAGCTTATGGCAGAGCTGGGAACGTTTGATTCTTTGAACTTTCTGACTTCTGCGCTCGGTTCTTTTCTCTGAATAAAGAAGTTGGCATTCTTTATAATCATATTTCTTTCTTATTATTAAAGTTTGCAGAAGTGCTGCCTCCACAGGGCATTCATCCCGCATCTCTCAGAATTTGATAAAACAGCTGTCAAGAGCCCAGAGAGTGGGTAGAGATGTTCGACTTCAAGTCTGTTCTTTGTGGGATTATTATCTAACCACAGGTATGTATCCTAGAACTGTACTTGGTGGGGCATTGCCCAGTAGCCCACGAAGTTGCCATGGAGTGTCTCCTCATGTACTCTGTATTACACATTGTCGATCAGTTATTAATTCCAGCAGTTCAGGTAGCACACTCATTTCAAGAAAATCACCCCCCCCTTTTTTTTAACCCATTCAGGGAAGGGGGTGACAGAGACAACAGTGTTGGAATTAGAACTCAGGTGTTTCTCTTCTCCAGTGTCTACATTACTAGGCTTTGTAGCTTTCTGACCTTCTATAAATTCCAGCCGGCCACCCCACCGCAGTCCCACCCTCGGAACTCTATGCCAGGATGCCTTCTTCGGTGCTGGTGTCGTCAGGCCGCCTTCACTCGGGAACTTCAGGGAGAGGGAGATAAGTGTGTTTCCTAAAAAGAGAGCTCCCTCCTCAAACATGCCCCCTCCCAGGCTTCAGTCTGAGGGGCTGTGTCTGAGTGTGTAAATAACATCTTGAGCAGTTTGCCAGCAGTTGTGTGCGGCAGAGTAAAAATATTTTCTTCCATTTCCAATAGGATCAGGATCTCGTCACGAATAAATTACACCCGCGTGCGGGACAGATTGTTGCATGTGGCATAGCAAGGAGTGAGCATCAGTGATCACAAGGTGTGAACAGGAATTTGTATTTTCCATTGAGCTCACAGACCCCAGATTTTTATGGTCCGCACCCAGGCTTTCTTCTGTGCAAGGTGAATCAGCTAAAGGTGAGGAAAGGCTTGTGTTCTGAAGAGGAGGGTCTGAATGTACGCACGTGTGGGCCTGTTTTGAGGGGCAGAGGAGTGGGAGGAGGGATGGTGGGAGAATGAGCAATTTAGTTTGCGAAGAAAAATAATGGAGAAGACAAGTACGAAAATGTTAGTAAGACTAATAACAAAGTAGTCAAGAACTTACTGTGTAAATTTTTCGAAGTATTTTGTCCTATTAGCAGTATTTTTGTTTAACAAGATGTATTATGTTAATATGCCAGTTAAAGGATGTGGATAGTCCAAGACTCAGCTCAAAGACACATTTCATCTGGCAAGCGATGAGCTTTGCTTTTTTAGGATGCTGTGGACAGGGTAGAAGTTTTGAATTATTTTTTAGAGCAAATGTTTAAAATAAATACCTATCACATTCATCTTGCTATGGTTCTTTAAAAATTTTGCTTTAAAAGTAGATAGAAAATAAAGAGGAAAAATGCCAGGCAACATTTACAAAACAGCCTTCTCAGATAATCCCCCAGTCCAAATGAATGAAGATTTATGGTACCTTTAGCATCATACAACACCTTTTGTATTATAGTTATATTAGAAACTCTAACTATTTCATCTTTCAAACTAATTACAATATACACATTGAAAAATTCATCTAAGATGGTCGAGCGGTAATAATTTTTTCATTATAAATAAAGTTGTCCTTTATGATTTGAAACAAAAATTTTACTTTAAGCATTCAGGGGTTTCAAACTAGTAACTTTCAATTTAAATTAAATGCATTACCTTCTGAGGGTCCTGCAAAAGCCTAGTTATTAATTAAATTCTATCACAGAAATATTAAGAAGCAATACAATATTGTTTTTGAAGCTGGACATATGAAGTGTATACCGTACTGCCTAACTCTCAGAGAGATTGGGATGTTGTAGCGGCTTCACCATTGATCAATGGTTACTTCTAAAACGGCAATGTTGCATTTATCCCTGGTGTCTATTCTCTACCGAAAATGAATTGCCCTAAAATTATAGGAGGTCACATATTGTTTTTCTTGTCATCTGTATTGCCTTCTTATTTAGGAATGTCGCCATACAAACAGAAAGTACAGTAAACCCACACGTTTACTTTCACAAACTGATTCATCAGTATGCAAAAATTGTCAATGTCGTCGCTTTCGGCTCTGCTAGAACCCAAAGGAGCAGAGCAGAAGCCAACCCAGTTTCTGTTCGTTCATGCCCCCGTCTCACCAATAGGGGTCTCCAGTGTACCACAGAACTATTTACAACCACTCCATTATGATTATTTACAGTATGCTGTACAGGAAGACAGAAGCAAAGGGGCAGAACAGATTTATAAGGGCTGGGGCTGATACGGGATTTATTCAAGGAGTGAAAGGGTGACGTCACAAGTTCTAAGTGAGGAGGAGAAGCACAGACATGTCTCGGTTTGGTGTGCGAACACCTTTAACCTAAGTGTGCAGACCCAGGCTGACTGGTCCTCAAACAGAGGAAAGAACATTCAGGCAGCTACATTGGTGTTTCCAAATGTTTAAATATGGGTCTTTGTTCAGATGAAGCACCCAAAAGAGCGAGTAATTTCTCGATCCTCACTGGAACCTCTTGGAAATGAGCTGACGCTCTTTAAATATCAACTCTGAAACTGGTTTGTAACAATGTTTTATAAAGTTATTTGTATTTAGTGAGATTGTAGGTGTTTAAACTTGTCTTCCCTCACTTTTAAAAGTAGATAATTAGGGTAAGGAAATCCAGGGAGCATAATTATGATTTAACCATAATTGAATATAAAGTTTAGGCCATATTTAGAAATAAGGATACTGGTTCATGATATACAAAGTATGTCATAACATACTTTCTTTTTATGCATCACAGAATTCCTTTGTGCCATCCATTCTGTGAGAAGTTAGTTTTTAGGGGCGCCTGGGTGGCTCAGTGGGTTAAGCCGCTGCCTTCGGCTCAGGGTCCTGGGATCGAGTCCCGCATCGGGCTTTCTGCTCGGCAGGGAGCCTGCTTCCTCCTCTCTCTCTCTGCCTGCCTCTCTGCCTACTTGTGATCTCTCTCTGTCAAATAAATAAATAAATAAAATCTTAAAAAAAAAAGAAGTTAGTTTTTAAAACCCTTGACTAACAAATTAAGGCATTTCTGGAATTTGGGGGTTAGTGCCATTTGTGTAGAAGTCAACAGAGAGTCAAAATCCCTTTGTGATCAATGACTTATTCATTCAACAAACATTTGCCCAGGTCATGCTTTGTGAAGTTACTGAGTACCTAAAGGAAAACATCTCTCTTCAGGGAATGCAGTCTAGTAAATGATAAAGAAGAAACAATCTTAATAGAAAAGAATGGAGCTAGCATTGAGGCAAAAGTATGGTATTGTGAGAGCGAAGAAGACTAGGCAATTAATTCCGAGGGAAGGAGTTGAGTGTTCTCAAAAGATGAGCCGGCCTTCCAGATGAGTTTGCATGAAGTTTAGGATTGCGATGGTCGGTATTGAGGAAAAGAAGATTCCATGTGCAAAGACTTGGAGGTTATTCATGGGATGACAAGTCATGGGCAGAAATGAAAGTAAACTTTATGAGATGGGTTCGGTTGTTCTTCCTGAGAAGGGAGAAGAGGTGAAGCTCTAAAGGATAAAGACAACCTAGGTGAAGAACTGAATTTAAAGTTCAAGGTTGTGATGGAGAAGAAAGGAACCCAGGTAAATATAGAATATCAAGTTCCAGGAGAAACCCACCTGAGCTGAGGTCCCCAACAGCTCTTAAGGATCTTGTGGATCAAAATAAGTCTGAACACATAGTTAGGCATATCCCAAAAGACAAAGGAGTTCAGAAGAGCTGTGTATTTTAAAGGAAATACCACTAAGGATACTTAAGAAATGCTGTCATTGCTCACGTGAGAGAGAGAAGCCATGGAGGAATAGCATGACCAAAGAGCCCCAGTTCAGAAAACAATACTGCAAGATGTGAAAATGAGATGCGGACATTAGAGATGAACACTGTGGAAGATTCAAAGCTCCCTGAGATCATCTGAGGAACTGCAGCAGAACTGTACTTGGGCAAAACGAATTGCTTATATCACTTCCTGTCAGTGAGCCTTTTGATTCAGTCAAAATTAAGTTGCTAATACAGGGAAACGAACGAAGGTGGAGTGACCAGTTCTAACCTGAGAAGTCACAGAAGGCTTCCCAGAAGAGAGAACTCTTGGGCCCTCCCACTAGTAATGAACTGTGATACTCTAGGTGGAAAGTGGATGGAAGAGCACTTTGAGCGAAAGGACCAGCAGGACCAGAAAACAACCAGAACCGTAGAGACTTCTTGGGTTTGACAAGTTACCTCCAGAAGCAGAGGAAACCTACGTGGCTGGATAGATAACAAAGATTTTTCTAACCCAGTATTGGCTAAGCAAATGGTCTTCCTTAGGAGCCAGTTAGCGTGCTGTAACGTCTGTGAAATTCTTGGGGTCTTAAATGATAGAACAGCACTAAGATGGTGAGATAAAATGACAAAAAGAATTTGCAACTTAGTAACCTTTCAAGTAATATTTGGGACAACACTTAACAGGAATAAATATACATATATGTAATGTGCGTGGGAAAAGAAAAGAAACCTCAAATGAAATTTAGAAAATGATTTGTGGACATCAGATAGGAAATGATCTGGGGTTATAAAGCTGAAGAAAAATCAATAAAATAGTTGTATACATTCTGGTGGCCATGCATTAGGGTCTCCTAAAAGGTGAGGGAGCTTTGAAAGAAGATTCTTTCACTACGCCATCCAAATTCTTGAGTTCGAGGTACAAGATAGACATGGCCCTTACCAATTTCTACTCTTTGGTAAACATTGTTATGGAGGAATATGAATCTAAAGCTGTTATAAGTTTGCAATTCAACTTGTTTAAGCCAACATTGATTGTAAATACCACGGCTCTTATAAAATTCAACACAGTGTTTAGTCTGGAATGGGGGTAAGATTAGGGAATGGTATAAAACAAGAAAGAAATAGGTACTGTGCATTAGGCTATCTTTCAGTTTATGCAAAGTAGGAAGGTAGAAATAAAAGAAAGCATCAAAAATGATTAAAGGCATGGAAAATAGGTCCCCTGAAAGGATATTATACTCATTGGGATTATATAGCTTAGAAAAAGGAGAGCAAAAAAACGTCTGTCTCAGTTACTCTCTCTAGAAGGGATCTTAATAAAACGAGCAATCGATTTTAACTCTTCACCTGATTAGATTTAACTTGCAACATCCTCAAATTACAGAATTATAGACATCGAAGTTAGTTCAAAGAATACTGAGTTTGTTAATAGAAATGATTATTAAGCACAGGAATTGGCCCCGACAATTCTTGGATGTCAAACTGACTCACTGAAATTTCACTCTTCCACTCAGGGGCTGTGTACTTAACTTCTCCAAGCAAAGTGACCTAACTTCTCAGGGCCTCCCTGTTTTTATCAGTGAGATAGAGAAAAAGAACAGTTCTTATCTCAAAGGATGTTGTAAGGATTCAGCGTATTAGCAAAATGGCAGGACTCAACAATTCCGAAGCATAATAAATGCTCAATAACGATTAGCTCCTATTACTATTACTTGAGCATAATTGGTGTGTTCATTGAAGGTCTATTGATGGATTACCCACGGCTAGGGCTGCCGGTATTTTAAAAATCTAAGGCAATCTTTTTTTTTTTTTTTTTTTCGATGGCTTAGAGCTGTGCTGGAATTATGTACCATCTTGGTAAGACTTGTCCTTTCTTTAACAGTCAGGCAGTAGGTATGCACGACATACTCCTAGATGTTATAAGGCAAAATTAAATTAAATAACAAAATGCCAGGGCACCTGGGTGGCTCAGTGTGTTAAGCCTCTGCCTTCAGCTCAGGTCATGATCTCAGGGTCCTGGGATTGAGGCCCGCATCCGGCTCTCTGCTCAGCAGGGAGCTTGCTTTCCTTCCTCTCTCTCTCTGCCTGTCTCTATGCCTACTTGTGATCTCTCCGTCAAATAAATAAATTAAATCTTTAAAAATAAATAAATAACAAAATGCATTTGCCAGCTCAGCAACAGAAACAGGTTCTGATAATGAATTGAAGGCATGGGATGCACGCGATGGGCGGCTGCATGTTTCTGATTGTCAACGGAACAGAGAGACCACTGTTCCAAAAGCTGAGGACGTTTTGAAACTGGAGCCGAGCCCCAGAGTCAGTGACAATGTACAGTGGTTGATGAGTGAGTTCTAGAGGCTTCTGAATTTTAATGATGCTGGAGATGATATTGTGTGTCCTTCAGCTCGTTAGAGTGACACCAGCACTCCATAAATCATAATACCTGTGTATTGTAAAATCAATAGCAAAGTGCTATCTCAGCGCTAACCCTTAATAAGTTTTTCGGCGCTCTAACAGCTTCAACTTTGCCGTGATGCTATTGGACCTGTAGGTTAGGATCAGAGCATGCTTAATTTGTTTTGTAATAGAGACTTTTCACTAATGAAGGACCGATTAGTTAAGCTTTGGTTGCCACTCCGGTGATCAGTTGGCAGAACAGCCCCAGCAATTAAACTCGTGTATCTCTGTCCTGGAGCAAAAAAGCAGGCTTAAACAGTCAATAAATGTTAATCCAGTCACAACCTGTCTCTGCCTTTGAAGGCTGCCCATGAGGGTTTGTTTTTTTTTTCCCCCACATCACATTTTTTTTTTTCATCTTGTTTTAAATGTGGTGGTCCCCATGGAGTCTGGATGTGGCGTACATGACCTCCCACGGTTCTGTAATAAGATCTGGCATGCTAACAACATTGTCTACAGATCTGTCATCTATAGGTTTGTCTGTCTCCCCCCCTCCCCACCCCCTGCTACACATCGCCCACTTCATCTCCTGGTCTCTTTATCCAAGGTTGAAGAATAAATGAGCAGTTGAAACACATGAGACCTCCAGAAGAAATTGGCTAAATATGTATGCAAAAAGGAGGGTGTGTTTGTGTTATTGCTAAGACATATATTATGGTGTCTCTCTCTCCCAGGTCAGCATGGTGTAGGAAAGCCTTTTCCTTATTTGCTTTTATTACGGCGAATGTGGGTTGTAATTGTCACATCAGTACTAGGAAGTGAGAGCTCAGGGCAGAGTCAGCCAGCAAAATGGAACTTCAAAATAATTTCGGGGTGGGGGGTTGGTGGGAAAAAGAAGAGGGGAGGAAGGAAGAAGAAAACACTGGGAAATTAAAAAAAAAAACACCCTCAAAATTATATAATACTCCCTATGTTATCTGTGTTCTCAAGCAAAATTCCAGATTCTTTCCCCATTGTTTTATTATTATTCTTTCACATAAGAGAGAGGAGTGAAGGCTGACAGCCAGAGAGGAAAGTAGCTAATACAGGCTTGTGGGTGAATGAAAGAGAGTGGTCTGAAAATGTAAATGTCTTCTGTTGGATCCAGGACCACGTGCTTGCTTGGGGAATTAGTGACATTTGTGTATTTCTTTCCTCCGAGTGGAAGCTTGCATTCCACAAGGCATGCATGGAGTCCATTTTACTTTATCTAATTTAGCTTATGCTCCTGATTGGAGGATTCAAAGTTGTGAGGAAAGGTATGCAGAGGAGAGCGAGTGGGTGAGAACACAGAAAGTTCGTTTTCTTGGAGTCACTGGTCTCGTGCAGCAGTACTGAAAAAATGATACAGCAAACAAATCAAAGTTGTGGACATCCAAAGAGGGAGATGGCGAATTTAATTTGCCCTTAACCTGGGTTTGGTAGATCTGTTTTTTGGTTGGTGCTTAATTCAGCATTCTAGCAATTTATGATAAAATGTGATCTTTTAAAATAAAGTGAATTAGTATTCACCAGAGCCTCAATCTGATTATACTTTTCAAACTTTCTGAAGCCGAAGGGCTCTTTTATGTGGGTCTTCTTCCTGGAATGCAAACTCTTGGATAAGATCTGATAGCTTAGGAGCAGGCAAGAATGAATCATGTTCCTATGAACTCATTTGTTTTAGAAGAACCCCCAGTGATTCCTCCGCGATTCATTGGTTTTTCAGAGTTTCAAAGCAATGCTACAGAATATACACAAATATATTAACCTTGCCTTAATAAAGGCAAGCCCTTTCAATTATTCAGTTACTCAGTCAACAAATATTTATTGAGTGTTTACTATGTACTCCTTACTATGCCAGGTACAGAAGAAATAATGAAAAGTAAGACAGGCATGGTCTCTGCTCTTGGTCCTATGCTCGTTGTTGGGGAATCTAACATATACAAAGAAATACATTTAAAGTAAAATAAATAAATAAAAAAAACCCCAACAGAATCCAACACAAATATATCGATCAGAAGCACTGAAGGCAGAGAATAATTAGCATTACTCAAGTAATTTATGACCCTAATAGACATTGAGCCACACGCTGCAAGCCTAAGTTAATGGTGTCTTTCTGCGCTCCCTCTCATTCTGTAAAAAGTACTGTGTCAGATACTGTGGATAATTGTCAAGAATGTTAAAGATAATCAGCTCTCAAACTTTATAATTCTATCTTTCTCCCTCAAGATATAAGAGGGGGGAACGCCTGTGTGGCTCAGTTGGTTAAGTGGCTGCTTTTGGCTCAGGTCATGATCCCAGCATCCTGGGATCAAGTCCTGCGTCGGGCTCCTTGCTCGGCAGGGAGCCTGCTTCTCCCTCTGCCTCTGCCTGCCTCTCTGTCTGCCTGTGCTCACTCTCTCTGACAAGTAAATAAATAAAATCTTAAAAAAAAAGAACATATATATCTGAAAATTTATAATCAATTAGAGCGATGCAAAATACATAAGATATACGTAGACCTCATTTCTTCATTTTACATTATACATGTTTTGCTGTTGGTAGTAAGTAGAATCGTTTGAAATGCATGACTTAAAGGAATCCTGCTGTGATTCCTTTTAGCAAGAAGAGGAGGATCTTTTTAGTGTGGATAAATTGTTGCAAATTTCCTGTCCTCTAAGTCTGAATTTTGACCAGTTGGGTTTCCTAAACAGGGCTGAATGCACAGATCTGTGTCCACACGTGTAGAGCCTCTTAGTGAGTCTGAGTGACCAAAGAGGCAGGAAATGCAAACTGACTCTGCCAAGGAATTTTTAGGCAGAACTGATTCTGCAGCCAGTGGTCAGTGAGGGTCACTTTCTCCCAGAGCTTGCTTATTCCCCATGCAACCAAACAGCCACAAGCCAAGGGCAGTTAAGTCTGAGTTAGCGGCAGGCAGTAAGCAGGAATGGAGAGAAGGAAATCAATATCATCATCAGTGTTGTTTAACATTTCTTTGTTAAGCTTTGCAGCCTAACAAATATTTTTACAACTCTTTTGTACCCTAGTCTGGTTAACCAAGAAATGAATCCGGAAGGAAGGGTGCTCTGTTCTCAGGCTTCTGGGAGGGCACTCACTGTTCCCTTTGACCAATTAAAGGCCATTAAAAGCATGTGGTCTTTCCCTCAAGGCTCTAATTTAAATAGACAGAAGCACGGATGTTCCTAATGGAGGTGCTCCTAACTTCTTTCATTTATGTATGGATGGCACAGATTTTCATCTCCGTGGTGAGAGGTGCTGCTTGATGGAGGACTGGTGATGTTGAAATGGAGAGGAAGGTTGGTTGCAGGGCAGGATATTCCTCGGCCCCTTGACCCTTCCCCACTGCCTCTCCCCCACCAAGAGGAGGACTCAACAGGACCAAGAGTCAAGTCCTCAGACGGATTGGTGGCTCCCCAGTCATCCTTCCCTGTATACATAATATGAATGGACAGGGGATTTCTCAAGGGACATGGTCTCCCAAGAAGCAAACGCAGGTTGTGTAACAGATAGGTATGTCTTAGTGGTAAATTTCGAAAAAGCATAAAATTAATCTTTCTCAAGCAGAGCCCCTGAAGCTAAACAGACAGTACCTTCCACAGTGTACAGTAAACTGAGACCCAGTTTCAGATCTCTTTTAGAGTGCCCACATGACTTCTGGATGAACCTTTTCTGCAGATGATTCAGAAACTCGCGTTTCATTCTCAGTTGCATAAACCCGTCTTAACGGTTCCGTTGGAAAGGGCCCTTTGCATTTCTCTGCTGGAGGCCATCTGACTCTTCACCAACTGGGGTTCCCATGGGAGGAGGGCATATGGGGAATCTGGTGCTTTGGAAGCCAAACCCAACTCTCCTCATTTTCGTGAGGATTAGACACTTCTCCTGACAATAAGAAAGGCAAATTTGAGAATTATTTGGGTAGAAACCAAAGAAGTGACCAAGCCATAGTTTCCACAGTAAAACGAGTTAAGGAGAGGAATGAAAGTCAATGGTACAGTAAATGACAACAAGCAGAGTATAGTCTTTGAGGCTTGACACGCTGTGTTGGAGTATCTGCTTTGCCATTTAACTTTGTGACTCTGGGTAAACCTATTTAACCTCCTGGAGCCTTATTTTCATGAGATCGCTGTGAAATTTTATTGAAAACGCATATATAAAGCACCTAAAACAGGACTGGGCACGAGAATCAGCACTCTAGACGTTGATTTCCCCATCCTTTTCCTTTCTTTTTTGTTTTCTGAGAAACTAAAACACTCATGCTGCTTTAACCTTTTAAGATGCACTGTCTACAAACAAGACGAAACTATAATTAGCATGAGTAAAATGAAACCAAAGCTAAGGAGATAATGTTGAATTTTATCTGTATGTAGGGCGTGCTATGGTCAGTAGGGAGTTTGCGCATTCCCCACTTCTTCTTGCCAAGATACAGAAAACGCAGTTGTCATTTGTAAGCATCAACGGGTAATGGAAAACACGGTTATAGTTGCAAAGCTTTGCTCTCAGTAAGCCCTGCTCATGTTTAGGTTTTACTCCATAATCCAATGGTGGTTAATGTGCGCTAATCATGAAAAACCATTAATACCCCTATGATTGAAAGCATTGTACACTCTTTATTTCCACATTGATTTGAGCCACGCTAAATCCGAGACCCACATTGTGAAACAAAAGTAATGTGTGGCAAGCAATAGTTTTTCCTAAGCTCCAATAACTCAAAAATTTTCATTAAAACACACAGCACCCTAGACTTACTTGATGCCTGGAAAGTGCATTTATTTTTTTCCTTTTTATTTTTAAACAAAGCAAGGAGCTCAAAACATCAGAAATAATGAAAGCAGCATATTTTTATTGCTCTGTTCTTACAAGAACTGATTTTTAATGAAATTTAGTTTAAAACAAAAAATCGTGTTCCTGTGTTGAACCTTTTTTGCGTGGCGCATTCCAGCCTGGGGCTATCTTTTATTGGCCACGTTATAAACCCCAGAAAAGGGGTTTTATAGTGGAAACGCTGACAGAACCCGCATAGTGCTACTGGGTGCCTCTCTAATTAGTCTGAAAGCCTGAGAGCTGAATTCCGTAATATGTGGCCTGGACTGTGGCGAGATTACAGTGTGGGCCAAACCCCCAAGCTTAACTGGGCATTTCATGTGCAATCAGGGCTTCATATAGACTATGGTGGAGCCTTTTACAGTTGTAAAATGCTAGCACTTGTAAGCAAGAGAAATCTTTATTGGTCCTCTTACTTATTTAAATGTTAAATAGGGCTGTTTGGATATTTTTTGATAATCGAGGAGTCCCTGGCATGCAGAGCCTACTTTGCAGACACTGAGCTCCTACCCAGGTCTGGACTGTTGGATTTCTAGGGATTCGTTTTAGCACTCATTTAAACACCTTCCATAAAGCCAACTTTTATTTGTGCTCAAGCGTTTGGTGCTAGTGTTGACAGAGAAACATCCGGCTGGCTCACTGAAGTGCTTTACACACACACACACACACATACACAGGTTCCCCATTTTGGCCTGTCCCCTGCCCCCACCCTGACTGGCCTTGTCGAGGCCCTCTGTTGGCCTGGAATGATGACATGCGCTCCTACTTGTGGGTACGGGTCTGATAAAACCGATTCCTCTTGCTGTCACAGAGCCTCGTGAAAAGATAGATCCCTCAGCCAGGGTGCTTGAGCCTGGACTCAAGCCAGTAAAGCTCTCCTCACCTCAGAAAAAAGTAAGAGTACCAGCTTCAGCAAACAAGGGATAGTCCATTAGCCAGGCCCACCGCTTGTGAAAGAGCTTCCCCCTTCCTCCACTGTGACCTTGATTTCCCTCTTCTTTCTCCATCTTTTGATTGGCTGAGTTCCTCCCACCATGGGTTTTGGTCGCCTGATGTGTTCTGCCATGTTCAAGAGGTTAAAGAAACACACCGACCATGGCTCCTAGAGCTACAGGTGATTGTCCAAGAGGTGATGTCCCAAAAGTAAAAGACTCTGACAACAAAATGTCTGAAAGACTAGACGTTCTCAGAAGTGTCATCCTGAGCTGTAACCTGGGTGACTTTTGGCTGAAGACTCCAGCCACAGCACTGGTCGCATGGAAAACTTAGAGAACGTCTATTGAAACTGTGACAACCACCATGTCTTTTTCCTAGTATTCCTTCCCGTGGCATAGTATTTTTGATCCAGAAAGTACTCCTTAGCCATTTTCAGGGCATATAGTATAAGATGACAGCAAATATCTCCGATGGAAATTACCTCCTTAAAATAATCCTAAAAGTGATGGCAAACACACATTTTTCTCCTCTTTTTTGTTTAGGTGAGGAGCATGGTGAAGCAGTTAGGGTGCTTACATTCAGCTAACATGAGTTCCAATATCATTTTAAAAATAAATTATGTATTAATTATAAATCAATA
The DNA here is from genome assembly GCF_009829155.1 of Mustela erminea. Classification (NCBI taxonomy): domain Eukaryota; kingdom Metazoa; phylum Chordata; class Mammalia; order Carnivora; family Mustelidae; genus Mustela; species Mustela erminea. Next base: position 70,501,586 of record NC_045621.1, read on the forward strand.
ATAAAAATAAATTACATAGTACTTATGCACATTTATAAATAGGACATTTCATAGGAGAAAAATCTTGCAGAGAAGAGTCATAAATTTGATTGGCAAAAATTGGATCAGCAAATGGCTGTTTTTTCTCTTTCTTTTCTTCTGTGAGAGAGCTACTTCGAGTACGACCCAATGATTAGTCTTACTAAGATTTTGGAGAATATAATTCTGCAAACTCTTCATCTTGGATTTCGCCAGGTCCATTTTGATTACAGATGTTTTGCTAAGTGTTAGACCATGGGTTATACCATGTACACTGTTTTGGGGTTTGGAAAATATATGCTCATTCTTTCCATAGTCCAACAAGCTGTTCAAAAAGTAGACAATCGCTTCTTGGGGCATGGGGGTGTTGGAACGTTGGAGAGAGAGACACTCAAAGCAAGCCCTTGCAATTATTTATGCAATTGTATTTGCCTGATGGAAAAGGCATTCTAAGGAAGAAATCCTTGAGTGAAATAAATGCTAACAAGACTAGTCAGCTCTCTAGCACTTAGCTAATTGGACTTGTAACGAAGTACTGAGAAAGGCACTGTAGCAATGGTGCACCGGTGGACTCATCCACCTGCAATGGAAATAGTTTACTCACAAAGGTGGCGGACAGAACTTGACAGGCTGATTTTCTTACAGTTTTCATAGAAGATACAGAATCAAAAAATAGTCAAGGCACATTTTAAGAAGATTAGAAGGGAGATTCATCCTAGAAGACATCAATCCTTCTTATAAAGTTACAGTAATTAAGACGTTGGGGGCTATTGTCTAAAAGACAGATAAATGGACCATGAAATAGAGCAAAAAGCCCCCAAAGACATATGGGCATTGAGCAGTTGGCAAACATAACATGAGATCTCAGTGGCATAGCAACTTAAAAGATGTTGCTTGGACAAATAGATATACAGGTAGAGATGTGGGTTTCTTATCTTATACCATATACAAAAATACATGTAAAATGTGTGACAAGGAAAAAAAATAAGCTCTTAGGATTAAAAATGGAAAATATCTACATAAAATGGGCTAAGGATTTGTTAAAAGTGCAGACTGTGGTGGAAGAGATTGATGAATTAGACTAAATTAAAAATGTAAACTTAGAAATGAGCTGTGGACTAGATATTTGCAATACATCTAACTAAAAAAAGATTAGATCCTGTGTGTGTTTGTTTGTGTGTGTGTGTGTGTGTGTGTGTGTGTGTGTACAAACATTGATTTTTAAGTGTTGGTTCTGTAAATCTCTCCCTCTGGAAAGAATCTGGCAAGATCCATTACAGTTCATGTTAAGCATATTCCAACAATCCCTCGTCTAACTATGTACAGTGAAGAACTTTTTTTGTGTATATAAGGGGTCTCATACAAGATTATTTGGTGCAGAATGAAATGGTAAAGAATTGGAAACACCAGAAATGTCTATCAGTGATGAAAGAGAAAAAGAAATGGTAAAATCATAAAATGGAGTAACAGTGTACAGTGGTTAAAATGAATCAATTAGAATAGATCTATCTCCGTGGCTACATCGCCAAAACACATAGTTAATGAATAAAAGCAATTTGAGAGGAATAGATCTATATATACACTTTGAAACTATTAATAACAATTTTAAAAATTCACTATATACTTCTGTTTTGTTGTGGGTATGTAGATATGTTACAAAGTAAAATGATAAAGTTATAAAGGCTCCTTTACGTCTTCCGGATAGTGGTTCCTCTGGGGAACAAACAGGGAGAATAAATTTATATAGTTTTATAAGTTGCATAAGAATTTCCATTTGTATTTTCAATCTCATCCTCTTAATATTTTCATTTTGTGTATAATTTACAATGCACATAGGTTAGTAGTGTAGTAAAACACAAATAGTATTAATACTTATATAATCATATTATGCAATCATATCCAATCATATCACACAAAATATTTTGGAGATGCCTCTTTTTACTTACATGTAAACAACTTTTCAGTCTAGCAAATCATTTTCTTCAATATCATTTATTTAGCTATTACCCTATTTTGTTAGATTTTTTTGTAATATTTTAAGTAACATATTTCTTTCTGAGTGTAAAAATAGTACATATGCATTATAGAAAATATAAAAAATAGAAAGGAAATTTTAAATTGCTCATAATTCTATACTCAAAAAGAAAATCAAGACCAATATTTTTGTGTGTGTTTTCTTCCCTTTTTGTGTGTTTGTACACTTACAGTATACAGACTATAAGTCTAATTTTGGAAATGTTAAAAAGAAGCATGTACAGTTTTGCCTTTTTTTAAACTTAGTATTTTCTCTTAGGCATTTCTCCATATAATAAATATTCTTTAAAAACTTAAATTTTAATAGCTGTTCAGTTTCCATCAAATAGATTGACCGTAAGTTGTTTAACCAGGCCTATATTGTTGGACACTGATGATATTTCCAGTTTGTCACTAGTCTAAATAGCACTGTAATAAACACGCTTATATAGAAATTGTAGTGTGCCTTGGTGATTATTTCCTCATGATAGACTTTGGGTCCAAGGATAAGAATTTTTTAAGCTCTTAATACACATTGCCAAATTGTTTTCCAGAAAGAATCAGACAGTATTTTACCCTTACACATAAATGATATGGGGATATATAAAAGTCATTAAAAGTTTTATTTTCATATAATCTAAGTGTGCATATTAATTCATGGAATGAATCTGTCCCTGAATTTGGTAGAAGAATCTATGCTTATGAATTAATTTGCTTTGAAATCCATGAATAAAAGTAGTTCTTATAAGATTAAAATGTTTTCTTAATTGATACATTGGTTATCTATCTCGATAAATGTCCTTTTAAGGCACACTGGAAACTAAAAGGGAAAAAATTGACTGTTACTTTTGTGGTGAAAAAAATGAATAAATCTGGAAATACTATCAATTTACATGTAAATTATTACGGGTGCCTCAAAAAATAGAGAAAAAATATACTTGGAAGAGGAAAAGATTCAATGCTTTTTAAATAATATGTACCATAATTGGAGCTTATTTATAAAACATTTTCATTATTAAAACCAAAACATATGGTTGTTTTTCATGAGAGTTGGCAAGTGTTTTTATTGCTTTATAAAAAATTATTGAATTATGCTCTATAAATCTAATCGGCATATAGATTTTTAATGGTATATATTCTTTCATTAACTTAGAGCTGTTTTCCATAAATACCAAATAGTGGTTAAAGCTCAAAATGAGAGAATACCAGGTTAAATCTAGGTGTTTAAAATTTAGATAAATCAAATTTTGAAATATAATTTTAGAACATGTTCTAGGTCCTTTAGGATTTTTATGGCAGGCTAATTTGAATGATTTCTAAAGGAGTGTTTTATTCCAGCTTCTACTTTGAATAGAAATACTAACCCCGTGAAAAACAAAGATGGGGATGTTAAGCAGTTTTTAATTTCAGAAGTCAATAAAGGTCAGAGCTCCCTGGCCACAAAAATGGGTTATTTATTATGTTCCTTCTTTTAACATCCAAACAGATACAAAATTTCACAGATACTTTTTGCCATTCTCAACCGAAGAAGGAAGAATCTCATTGGATGTAGCAACAGAAGTTATCACAACTGCTCCTTCAAATGGGAAAACAGACCAAAGTTAAATGGTATTTTCTTGGAGTTTGGCATTTGGTTCCACATAGCTCAACTCTAAAGGCTCAGTCTCTTAAAATAGTTTTTGTCTGTGTCACTTCCTGCCTTCGAGGAATGGGTTCTGAGCTCCTCCAGAGATCACTGACAGCTGCCCACCAGGCCTCTTTGGGGTGACTGAGGTATGAGGGCTCATAGTCTGGGTGCAGAGGATGGGACACTCTTCTTGGAGATCCTAGACCCAGCTGCTAGGTCCTAGAAGATCAGTGGGTATTACAAATGTCCCAGGTATAAAATAAGGATATTGTCATTACTGAGTTTAAATCATGATGACTTTTAGTGTTGAGAGAGAAGAGAGAAAGAAGTTAAAAGAACAAATTTTAGGTGGTCCCAAAGATGATTTTTTTAAAAAAGATTATTTATTGATTGATTTATTGCCGAGCGAACAAGAGCAAGAGTGAGAGAGAGAATGAGAGAGAGCACAAGCAGGGAGAATGGCAGGCAGAGCAGGCGGAGAGAGAAGCAGGCTCCCCACTGAGCAAGGAGTCTGATGTGGGACTTGATCCCAGCACTCTGGGATCATGAACTGCGCTGAAGGTAGACGCTTAACTGACTGAGCCACCCAGGCGTCCACCAAAGATGAATTCTTAACTGTTGACTCCAAACCCCCAATATAGTGAACAACAGTAAGAACAGGTGAATAAGCCCAGATTTTTTTTTTTTTCAGAAACAAATTACAATTCGGTTTCTTTAGGGTGATGATTAGTTCATTAATTAGTATATACAGATTGCTTCTTAGGTGCCCAATATGTGCAGGTGAGACGGAGGAGTACAAGCCAGAGTTCTGTGCATAAGGAGTTTTCATCTATTTGGGAAGCTTATGGCACAGGGGAAAATGAGATGGAAAGATGGCAGCCTTCCTTTAAAGCTGGTCATGCCATAGGAACTCATTCAGCTAGTGATGTCTCTGTGTTCTTAGGCCATTCAGGCCCATTCTATTGATAATTAAGCCAATGAGCTCAGGCAGTTCAGCATGCAGAAGAGATGGCTGACATACCCTCAACAGTGTCACTGTGATTTTAGTGCTAAGAAGGAGAGGGGGGGCATAGAGCCCAATGGTCAAGGACTTTGGGACTGGAATTAGACTACAAACAAGTTCAAGTGCTTCACTACTTTCCTAGCTATATGCTTTGGCAAGTGACCTGGACACCCTGAGCCACAGTTTTTTCATGTGTAGGATGAGGGATCTAGTTCACAGTGTTGCCCTAAGGATGAAAGGAATGGCTCATGGGAAGTCCTAGGATATAAACACTGGATTTCCTTGAGTCTAAGATGTTAGCAGTTGGACAATGTTCCTTTGATCGAAAAATGGCTTTGGAGGCAAGAGAAGAAACATGCTATTAAATACGAACATTAAGACGAAACCTGCTAATGGCATGTATTTATGTACTTCCTTCTTATCATACTCTTAAGTTTGCAACCTAGCTTTGCCCATATTGAGATAAAGAGCCTTTTAAATTACTTTTGGTAGTCAGTGGTTCTGTGTAAGACAGTGGCATGTGGTTTTCCATAGCTGACACTTGTGACCTGGGTCTTGTTATCACCTTTAGGACTCATAATCTAAGAATTGAGGGTTATGGAAGAAAACCGTGTTTTCATTTGCATGTCCTGTTTGGTTAAACATGCAGCATTTTCTGCTTAGCTGAAAGAAATTTTAAGTAGTTTTTCTTGAGAGTCAGATGGAATGTCCTGACAGACACATATCTGGTTCTTGAGACACCCTTATGATGCTTGAATCAGTCACATCAACCTCTCTAGGTTTTGGTCATTCTTAAATGTCACTGCGCGATTTGGCGAGTTTGATCATCTTTAGTCATATTGCCCAGCACAGGACAAGCATCCTTCTGTGTTCCTGATAACTTTTCCTTTCATTGCTGCTTCACAATGTAATCTTCTTAAAAGATATTTTCAGGACAGTTCAAGAGCCACATTTGAGTAGAATTCATCCATTTGTGGTGCTATCAGTGTAAATCACTTAATTGAGATGATAATCAGATACATGAATACTTCCTAAGCAAGCCTGATTTCACATATGCCCATAGAATAAAGCTACTTGCCTAGAAGCTGGCAGTTTTCTTAAGACTCCCTCCTACCTCAGAAATGCGAAAATGTTCCTCTTAAAGGAAGTGGTAGAGATCAGGCGGAGATCAGGCAGAGAAGGCGGCGTATCCAACAGCACAGACACGGGGATGCTGGAACGGTTCAATGTTGGGGGAGCACAAGGGATTGCTGGGCAATCACAGGGGATTCAAAAGTTTTAACACATTTGTAAGACAGAGGTTTGCCATTCATAGTAATTTGAGATGCAATAGTTTGAGAATTTACCAAAAGCTTCCTAGCAAACCTTGTCAAATTTATGGTCACAGATGGGAAGAGGGAACTCTGGGCCAGACAGCCTCAGGCTCAGCTTGTCCACATGGCCAAGAAGCCACCATGGCTACTGTGGACAAGTCTCTATCTTCTCCCACTCATCTGTGATTAAGTTTGATAATATTAAAGTGTTTGGGAATTAAACTTTCTCTCATTCCTTCGCACTGTTAGGTAGTATAAGTGCAGCTTATTGAGAAAATCTTGCACTGTAAAAAAGCACCTGGATGAGGAGCCCATTATATATAGACAAGCCTTTCCCAAGACCTCAACCTTGCTGTAAGCATAACTGTGGCACTTCGGCTGCCCCCATCCAGCCATGCAGCATGGCACCGGGTGTAGCCAGAGAGCCTGGCTGAAAAGAGAGGCTGTCGCTGCCTGTGCCTTGCAATTTTAACCTTGTTTCAATGGTAGAAATGTCTTACCTTCCAACATTCCCACACTCCATTTCCAATTCTTATCAGAAAAGAGAATTTGTTGTCTGAAATGTGGAGATCCCTGAAATGTCAGGAGTTAACCTATAGGATCTGGGCAGGTCTCAACGGTGAGTGGAGTTTTCTTTCACCAAGACAGGAAAGGAAAGAACATTGATGCAGCTGGTTTGCAAAGGTGACCCTCGGTTTGCTCACTTATCCAAGGAACCCTGGATTTCATGTCGGGAACATTTTCTGTCCCCCTCCAGGGACAATGAATTTGAAATTAAGATGCTTTTTGTATATGTGAGTTTATAAGGTCACCCAGAATACCAATAAGAACAAAGAAATTTACAGCATGCTCTGATTTTCCTGAATTTTACAACCTTTGGATACAGCGGAGTTCTATCATGGGGCAGTGTTGGGTTGGAAAACATATGTTTAATATTTAAGCAAATACATAAGTGTAATGAAGCATTGGTGTACATATCTTCCAAAATTTATTCATAACATGAAACTATGATGAGTTCTATTTTCACTCTTTGCTAAGCCATTTGTTCTTTATTCAAGAAATATAAACCAATGACACAATCGTAAATATAGAGGCTTTATGGAAATGCAGACCTCAAAGCCAAGAAACAAAAGGGGGTAACACCTGAACAAGCAAAGATGAAACTATGATTTGCTATTTGAAATGGAGACAATGGGATGACAAAATAAAATGGGTTTAAGAATAAAATGATAGGCTTTAGGACGTCAGAATTTTTACAAAAAACATGTTCAATGCATACAGATAGAGCCATATGGTTCTTAAAAGCATCAGTACAGAATGTTTATGGAAGTGCTCATATGCTATAAAGCATTATACAAATATGTGATTATTTATATTACTATGATATTTTAAAATAAGAAAGAAAATACTCTGTAACTAATGTGCTGTGTACGAAGTGTGTTCCACTTACACGTCGTTTAGGATCTAACTTAGACTGATCCTTCAGTGCTCCGTGGGAACTTTTCAGCCTTCCTATGGTTTTGATGGTTTATGCATTTCTAATTACTACTATTTTTATCATCTACCCCTGAAAAAGATGAAGGCATAAAATTACGACAGGCAGGTGACATGAGGTACACTTTCAAGATGAAAGGGGAATAAAAAGAAGTAGGAATGTAGGATAGAAAAACAGAATTGGGGACAGAAAGCTAAAATTTAAAATAATTAATCAATCAATGAATTCAATCAACAAATTTTTGTTGGGTTAAATGCCAGGCATTATTAGGGCCTGGGCATCCAGAAATGAAGAGACAGGAAATTAACTGTTTCCTACTGTCTTGAGTTCCTTGAAGGAAAACGATAGTTATCTGAAGCAGACAGAATTGACTATGACCAGCTTTGAGTATCTTAACTAATAACATTTTCTTGTAGAAGGGATTCTTTCAGCTTCGTGTGTGACCTTGAGATAGCCAGAGGTAAACGTTTCCACATGAGATGTGTTACGTTGGGTCACTGGTCAAATGGTTGATCATGTGTCAGTAGCAGTACTTAGGTGTGATTTTATAGGCTTTTTTCTCCATCATGTCAAAAAATATACAGTATTGAGAACTACACAGCATCATTTATTTTGAAAAATGGACAACCCTATCCTAGTCAATGAACTGAAGGAGTGGCATCAGGAATTTAATGGTGGCTTACTGGAGGACAAGGAGATATGACAGAAGTCATTCATTTATGAGAGTCACAGAACAAATGGGGAGTGGAAAGCTGTTGTCATTGGTCTAGGGTTGTGAAACATGCTTCCTACAGCCAAGATGCATTGGTAATAGTTGAGGAAAGCTCACCTGGCAATTGGTCTGTAAATTCTGGAAAGAAGATTTTATTCAAGCAAGTTGTGATTATCAAATGTTGTCAAGTTCCTGTCTGTTAGCAGAGTTTCAGAAAAGCAACTAGAAGGGGGCAAGGAGCCTAGTACAGAGGGAGTATGTTTCTGCCTCGGAGATGGTTCATGTGTCAGCATCCATCATGGCATGGAATGGCATTCGTTACCTTGGTGGATTTACATGGCCCAGAGGCTAATTCTCTTTTATAAGTATAAAAGCTTGAATTTATTGGCACACCAAGAATAGATTCATCTCTCAGGATTATGCTCATAGTAATCAAACTCATGAGACTGATATATAAAACCATAACTTCTAATTTTCTACTTCCTTGGTAGCGGAAATGTATTTGCTCCTGGAATGAATCTATTCCAAGTCTGGAAGATAGACTTACTTTTTCCCTTGAGACAATCAAATTGTGGTCAGAAGGTGACTTAGTAAATGTTGAATCAAAACAAAGTCCAAAGAATTAAAAATTTAATTATGCCAGATCAACATAACTTGATGCATAACCTTACAATAGAAATGACCTCGCCCCAAAGTTCTGAAAATCTGAAGTCCTTCGCTTGAAGCTCTCCTGCTACGAACAAAGCCATTTAATTATCTCTGAGATATTTCGTGTTCTTTGCTTGCACTGTTAACCAAACCCTCTGATTTATAAACGGTCAGGTAGTGGAGAGTGGCAAGAGAATCAGATACTGTGTTCTAGAGGAAAAACTTGGTGTGCCCTGGAAAACACTTGAGGAACTATTATGTCACTTGGAAATGATTTTGTTAGCACTCCCCAATGCCCTTGAGTCACTCTGGCCACATAGGTCATGCAGCCACTGGTGAATGAATTAGACAGTGGTGATCTAGAATTGATACAGAGACCTGGATTAGGAGCAATGAAGAACCCTAACGTGTGTGCCCCATGCAATCATGCCTTCAGTCAGGAAGACACTCAAGACTCAAGTTAGGAAAAAGAAAAAGAAGAGAAGAGAAATTTTAAAGCTTCTGCTTTAAAATATAAAGCAGAAGCTGAAGTTGTGATGGGGGAAGACTCTGGAATAAAGAGAGAGTCTCTAACTATTAATAAAAGGTCAGGAGTCTCAGTAGAAAAAGTGTCTTCCAAAGTGATCTTCTTTGGTTTCTGGCCAAGCATCTCTTCAGCTCTTTCCTTAGCCTGTTTCACCGCTGCCCTGCAGTCCAGAACCCTCTTCATGGTGATAAACACCAGGCTTCCTCCTGGAACCTCACTGCACTAAGTGAGAGAAGCTGATTTGTAGAAATGGCTTTTTGAAACTGGAATGATACATGAGTGAAAGGGGGAAGATGCTGTCTTTTTGAAAAGCTTTTAGGCCAAACCACTAAGAGCTCCAGGAAGGAAGTTTTCCTTTTGAAAAGTCTTCCTTAACAGGAAAAAAAAAAAAAAAGCTTCCTTTCTCCATGTTCACCATGAAGCCTTAAGTAGACCTTCCAGTCACCACAAAGATATTAGCCAGCAGATTATATCTAATGAATGCTGGCAGAGCAGTGCAGTGCGGTATAAAAGGAACCGACTCCAGGAATCAGAGCCTGAGGTAAATTAGCCCAAATGTTAAGCAGGCCCGATTGTTATGATGCACATGAAGCACTGGGATTTGGAATTTCCCTTCCGGAAGCACATCTTGCTCTATTATCTCCCTAACAGTGTTCAAGTTTGTTCTTTCTGGGTCCATCTTTCTTCCAAAGCACGGATACAAGGGACTGCTGTCCCATAGAAAGTCACGGACAGGAGAGCAAACAGAGTTGGCAGAATTGAAGCTGGAGGGCAGGAAGAATTACAGGATGGATACGGGTTGTCAGGCAGTGATTTACTCTTATTTAATTGTGTATCATTTCATTAGGATAGGAAGTGGGAGAGGGAGGAAGATATTCGTATACATTTATTATTAATTAATCTTCTTTCCTCCCTTCCTTCCTTCCCCTCTTCCTTACTTTGGTACTGGGACAGGATCTTATGGAAGTATTAAATTCAATTTTAAGTTCTTAGTAAAAAAAAAAAAAAGTTGTGAAAAACTCGAAGTTCTTAAGAGATTTAATGCACAAGTGACTTCCTAAGGGTAGAGAAGGCCTCTGCTTTTCACATTCTCAGCTGACATCAACAGAGCCGCCATTCTCTATGAACTAGTTTTGAGTCGTTTTCAACTCCGTTTTCTTTATATTTCCATTCCAATTCCTCTCATTTCTACTGAAACTTCCATTTCTTTGATTTGGCCCTATCTGTTCTCTTTCCCCATACTAATTATCCTGTCTAGAAATTACTACAGTGGTAACTGAGTTGGTCGGTGTTAACTTCTTCTGGACTGTAGGTCTCTGTTTGCCCTAACCTCAACCTCAAACATCATTTTTATTACACCACTTTTCTGAGAGAGCCTTGGGTAAATTAAGTGTTTAAGTATGTCATCATCTTCAAAATTAATTCAGAGGTATTATTTCTAGTCACCATAGATTTTCTGTGGTCCCCCAAAAGTTGCACTTCCAGAATTGGGAGGTGAGATCATGAGGGATCATGATAACTAGAATAAAGAAGCCACATAACAAAATATGTTTAGTGGCCTCTGGAAATCACCCTTAAGCAACTCACCTTGTAAGGAGAATTGCAAATATATTACTGATAAGATGAGAGAAGCTCCCCCAAATACCTCAGTCTAAAAATGGAATAGAGTTAAAGTAAGAATCAATCTTAGATATGAAAAAACACAGTGACAGATTGGTAACTTGGAAAGGCATTAAATGAAAAGATGGTTAGCGATTCTGTCCCAGATGCTCAATGTGGCTGGTATGTGTGTTTGGTCTGATACATTCTCTTCTAGAGCCCGAGATAGGTTATGTGTTTCAGTACAGGATAGAAATATCCCTCAAGGACATTCAGTTCCCTTTGCTTTATTTATTGATTTTTATTTTAAAAAAATTTTTCATTTTCTTGATTTTTATCAATTTATTGACTTTTTTTTTATTGGAGCTACATGGTGGTTGACCCGGGGTGGGGAAAACACCTACATTGTGCCTGCCCCACTCACATCAGCACATACCCTCCGAAGGCTAGGGTGAAGGTTAGAACCAGCAGAAATTGAGGACTGGTAGATAGATCAACTTTAGATGAAGTAAGAGAATTACATTTAAGAAATTGAACCTGAAAATGCTGACCTCAAGGCAAACTCTTTGCTCAGGAAGCCCACATACCTTGAAATCAAGCAATCCTAAGGACCCTCGTGGTCATTCTAAACCTTTATGTTCAGGGCACCTGGGCGGTACAGTCAGGGTTAAGCAACCCGTTGTTGATTTCTGCTCAGGTCATGATCTTGGGGTTGTGAGTTCAAGCCTGAGGATGGCGTCCACACTCAGATGGGAATCTGCTGGAGTTTCTCCCTCTCCTCTCCCTGTGCCCCTCCTCCTTCTTTTGCTCTTGCTCTCTCTCTTTCTCTAAAAATAAATAAGACTTTCAAAAAAAATTTATGGTCATAAAAATGATCTGGGGAGCTGCACCCCCAAGGTTTCCAAGGCTGTTGGTTCACTGTCTCTACTTTGAGAAACGCTGTTTGACACAAATCCTTAAGTCCAGTGATAACCATTAGTATTTTTTTGTCTACATCCCACTCATTTCTGAGGACACAGCTTTGCGTGTGGCCGTATGTGAACGTGCTCCCTTGGGAACAGCAGGCATAAGACAGGAGTGCTGCAGCTTTCTCCCTTGCTCTGTCAAAGACACCTGTAGTTTATGCCAACACTTCTTCCTACCGAGTCCTGCTCTGGTCTCGAATCCTTCTCAGTACCTATTCCCATACACTACAACCAAGGGAAAGGATTTGGCATGGAGTCAAACCAATTTGCTTTCCTTGTTCTCTGTCAGTGAATCTCAAACCTGGATGTTGTGAGAAAAAAAAAAAAAAGTCAGGCTTTAACCCTGGCACACAACAGGTGCTTGGCCTACTGCCTGGCACAGAGGAGGTCATCAGCATTTCTTCTTTCTCTTCACTTGTTAGGGAATACTCAAGATCTCCTAGTCCTGGGCCTGCAAGTGGGTAATTACCTTCATGAAACACTGGGAAGTTCTCTGGTGTCCATCTCTCTGTGTGATTCTGACCATCTCCCTGGGTGACTGGGAAGAGGGCCCTTCAATCACATATTCTGTTTCAGAGAAGATTGCCAGGCCAGCGAGGTACCTCTGTTCTGCAGAACATAATCACTTCAGCATTTAAGTCTATAATAGGATATACAAGATAATATCTGAACTGGCCCCCTAAGGGCCAGGGCTCTGAAAAAAAAGCCCACAATCCTCAGCTATGGATTTTCTACCCAGCTTTCTTTTTGAACCCCGAGAAAGCTCCTTTGTGGGTCTATGTCCTCCCTTCACTGATAAGCATTTAGAACCATCAGTACAGAGGATGACTTGGTTTTTGAGTAGCGAGACTTTCTGTGATTAGAAATGTTAGAATTTAGTAAGTAATTTAAATCCCAAGCTCATTATTATCTTAGAAAAGCACAGAGTCATGGAGGCCAGTGAGCTCAAACTATTCATATGATAGGAAGTTGGAATTGGCTAAATAAACCACATGCCTCATTTCATGGGTCAGACAACTTTTGCCAATGTGGCGAAGATCTACGGGGTCTGGTGTACTTTGGGATTCTGACGAACCGTGGTGAACTGCACTGTGGAGGAAACTGTCCGTCACCCTCAGGAGATCCCGAGGCCAGGGTGCTGGGCCTGCCCTCCACCCTGTGCCTCTCCTTCCCCTCTGTGTGCAGTTAGTTTTTTCCACTCTGTATTTCCACCATCTGCTCTATCTCTGTCTTAATGGATCAAGCCATTTGTCTTACTTTGGGATGTCCAGCCAGTCACTCAAGTGCCTGACACAGTACGCAGACACAAAAGGTAAACGTGGCAAATATTTCATGAATTATTCATTGACTTTTAGAGGCTTTCATGGTCTAAGAGCTAGAGAGTGGCCTCATACATCCAAGCCAGAGTGACAGAGATTTCTTTCATGATGACTTATGCTAAAAAAGGCAAGTTTTCCGTCCATTGATACCAAATACCTTCGTCTACCTGGCACAGACACATGCCCCAACATTATTTTCATTTAGCAAGGTAAAAATAAAATTTCCTCTCAAAAGATCAGGTAGAGGCTATGTTCTCAGTAGTTTTGTTCACCATCTACAATTACTTTATATGCATGGTGGACATAATTCTACTCCGGGATGGGAGTACCCTTTTCTATCTCAGTTCCGCCTGATTGAGTGCATTTATTTTGACAGGTCACATGGCCAATCTTCTCTTAAAAAACAAAAACATCAAATAATCCCACAAAATAATTCATTAGAATCTCATTATTCTTAGTCATTCTGATACCAGGTTTCATCTGTTCTCACCCTCATCATGAATTTAAGAGAAATAAAAAAATGGGGTGCTTGAGTGGCTCAGTTGGTTAAGTGTCTGCCTTTGGCTCAGGTCATGAACCCGGGGTCCTGGGATCAAGTCCTGTGGGGAGCCTGCTTGCATCTCTCCCTCTGCCCTCCCTCTCCCATGCTGTCTCTTTCTCTCATATAAATAAAATCTTTAAAAAAATAAGAGAAATAAAAAACTAGAGGAATAAGTGTGTACTTCAAAAGCTTTTGGAAATGAAATTTGATTTGTAGGATCAATGAATCTTGATGTTCTAGCACTACTAGTGGCCCTTGTTGTTGGCAAATCCAACTCCATCATTTTGTAATTGTGGAAACTGACAACTGTTGGAAGCTCCAAAACTTGTTTATGTCATGCTCTGAACTAACACGGTCTCTTCACCCTTATTCCCTTAACATATGGAAATAAATACTAGAATTTAGACTTTTTCATCATTATTGGTTAAATGTTTCTGCATCATTAGGAAGCAGAGGTGAAGCCTAAATGTCTCTCTTAATCTTAATGGGTCCAAAGGAATTTCTTGATTATCAGAGTGTTTTTTTAAAACCTCAGTTAAATGAGATCCCCGTATAAAAAGGATTCAGGACAATATTTGGCAAATAGTAGATGCTCAATAAAGATTTCTTTACTCCTTGGGGCACGTGGCTGGCTCTGTCAGTAGAGCCTCTGACTCCTGATCTCAGGGTCATGCATTCAAAGACCATGTTGGGCTTGGAGCCTCCTTAAAAAAAAAAAAAAAAAAAAAAAAAGATTTTTTTTCTTTTTATTCCTCTTTCTGCCTCAGTTCCAGTTCAGATATTTGGCATTTACTCTTTTCAATAGTTGTACATTTAAAACAATGTTATTGGAACTGCAGATATAGCCTCTCTTCCCCTGTGATACTGTTCAGAAGACCATTTATAGTAGACAAAACCAGGTAGGGGGTAGAGGATGAGGTCTGGGACTCACAAGGTTTTGAGCAAGACTCTCTGAGACCCGGTGGCACGGGGTGTGAGCGACTCTTGTAGTTGCGAGACTGGGTTATAATTTGTGTTGAAGCTACATGGGTTTTCAGCGGCAGGTTTTGTACATAACAGGGAGTTTCTGGATCTTGTTAGCTCAGGGCAAAAAGTCATGCTTTGGAGCAGTTACCCCAGCAGGAGGAGAAAAGATGATGGTTGGTAATTACATCAGTTTTGCACTGTTGAGCAGATGTTCTTGCAGATAGATTTTGGCTGGCATTTTCAGACGATCACTGGTGATTCTCAAGATAGTGTCAGAACTGCTACAAGTGGAGGGGACTGCGGGTGTGTACAACATTGTGGGGAGGAGGGTGAGGGAACCAGACAGCAGTAAGAAAGTTAAAAAGCATCACCTAAAGAGGGTTTTAGTGAGATTTGCTTGGAGAGGATAGTTTTGTTGGGCTGGATAATTAGGTCGAATAGGTATCCGGTAACATATTTTGCTGTTTAACTTTGAGAGCAACTTCATAGTCCCTCAGTGTTTTGTTTTTGTTTTTTAAAGTAGTTTATTTCTTTTTTAAAGTTAGGGACAATTTAGAAAACAGAGGAGGGAGCTAAACCTTGATTAGAACATCAAATGAATGAGCAAGATCAAAACCCAAAACCCATAGTAAGTAATGGAAAAGAATGACCTAAGGATGTTGTTGACAAGAAATGCTACTCATTTGGCTAGAAATTCTGGCCAATTTCAAATCAGCCTTGTCAACAATGAGATGCCACTGGAGAGCCAAGTGCCCTAAGGAAAAGCCTCTTTCTCCCTTGGCTTAACTATTTTTTTTTTCCGATTTATCCTGTTCATTTTTTCATACTGATTTAAGTTCCCTCTCTCTATGCTTTGGGATATGTAAACACACTCTTAGCAGTAGATCTTGGAACCTTTTTGTTTTGGGGTCATAAGTGACTGTAAAGTCTTCTGTAAGTGCAGTGATGAGAATATCTTTTTAGCTTACTGATGGCCAGGCAACATTAAGTGAAAAGATATACTCTAATACATGGGTAATTGCATTGGAATCCCAGCCGTTTCATTTTTCTGGGCCAAAGAAACATTTTAAATGCAGCCAGTTTATGGTCATGGGCTCTTCTGGGCAAATGATTCAAAAAGGAAGCCACGAAATAAGGCAGCCAGAAAGGAAGGAAGGAAGGGGGCTCTTTCTAGGGTGGCAACAGTGGAGGTGGGGAGAGTGGGTGAATGGGAGGTGCTGGCATAGCATTTCATGGAGCTTAGTGCTTCATAGCCACTAGAATAGGTTAATCAATGGATAAATGAAATGACAAGAGGTTCTAGAAAAGTCATTCTTGAGCACTTGTTACCTACTACAGCATTGTCAAAAGAATCCTCTTACACAGAGATCCTATGTGCTTCCTTGTGTGCCTTTGGGGAAACAGATGCTCTATGTTTTGCAGAGCAAATATTGAGTCTCAGAGTTGACTGGTAGGAGAGCCACTCTGCCCACTTCTGTGGCTCAAGAGAGGACCCAGCGCTCCTTCCTCCCATTCTTGGTTTGCCACCAGCTTACAGTTGGCTTTTGTGAGTTGTGAGCTGCTTTTGTCTGGCTAATCATTCTGGGATGTTTATTTTTCTTCTTTTACAGTATCTCTAGTTCTACTTCTCTACAAAATGGGACCATAGGTAGTTACTCTAATGTAAATGGATTTTCAATTAACAAAATATCAGAGGCGTATTTTTATGTATCAGACGTTCCTCTGAGTGATGTTTTAGTGGCTCTATAGAGATTCCATTGTAGAGATAAACCACAGTTGCTGGGCCTTCAAATTTTTTCCGTGTTTTGTTACAGACTACGCTACCATGAGCATTTTTTTTTTTTTTTTGGCTAAATCTTTGCCACATCCATAATCCTTTCCTTAAAATAATTTATATAAAAGTGAGTCAGAGGATAGGATGAATCTTAAGTGGCAGACTTCAAGCACAATGACAAATGATGGGAGAGAAATTTGGGAAATGTCAGGATTTTCTGGTGTTCCTTCCCCCCAAAATGCCATCCAGGCCTGGGATAGTTCTGGGCAAAATAGAGACGTAAGAGGTAAAGGTTTTTTTCTCCCATTGTTTTCAAGCTCCTTTTTTGTTTCTTTCCTCTCTTCAAATACCCACTTTCCCTTTTCCAAAGCAGTGTATTTAAGTTATAAAGTTATGAAACTTATTCTAGGAAAGGATCCAGTGAGTCCATTAGTTAAGATCTAAATGACTGATACGTCATTATTAATAATTACTTTAAGGATGAAACCTCTGTTTTGGTAAATCAGAAGAATGAACATCTAAGCTTGGGGTTCAGACATCTGTTGGAGAGGTTAACAGGAAACCCTTCTGAGTGCTTTTACATCAAATCTTACAGGCAGATACTGACTCCCAGTGAGGAAACCATGCCTACTTGAGATTATGGATCTGATAGGTGCTAGGCCTTAATGATTATCTTCATGTAAGTTCATAAGACCTATACTCCACTCATATAGTAAAGGGATCTCACTTAATTCTGGTCCTTAAGAATTTACAGAAGAATTATTCTCATTAATAATCAGGACCCCTGAAAATGAGCTTTAACACCAACCAAAGGTAGTAATTAATGGGAAGAGTTTACATGAGGTAAATTTGTAGAAAACGAAGACTCAAATTTCATAGTACTTGTCAAATATAGGAAATTCTCACGGAAAAATGAAACCAAAATTATAAAAAACAAACGTCTTTTCTCTCATGATTGACCACCTTCAGATCATACTCGCAAACTATGTGCCAATTCTAAAAATGAAGAACCAAGGGAGAGTTGATTTTTGGTATAATTTTTCTGGTGACACTGTGACAACATGACTCAGTGTCTTTTATGGCATGCTTGACCTTTTCAGTGTAAATGTGAAGTCAGTTCATTTACAAAAAAATAGTCTAGGGTATCATCCAGTTTTCCAAAGGCCTCTTTTTATTCTTGGATACTTAAATCATTGTCTTTAAAATGCCTACTGTGTTGTCAATTCTTAGCTCGTACAACTTGGCCAAATCGTCCCTTGTCAATGGCTTCGCTTTGTGACTTGAGCCGTTCCAGGCTAATGTGGAGAGGGCACTTATTTTTGAAGAAGTCAATTCATTAGTGAATATGTTCATGTTCTGGTGACTTTTGCTTTCCTACTCAACCTTATAACTGTAGGGATTCAAGCTTGGTTAACGAACAACACCCTGTTCTCAATGTCTTGGCAGACATTAAGTGTCAGGATATTTGTGTTACGGAGAAAAGGGTCATTCATGCCATTCCACAGATATGTAAACTGAGGTAAAGATGACACTCATTTGCAGTCAGAAAGGCAAAATGTGGAATGGCATAGGTTCACTCTGAATTTCGTACCTACCCACAACCCCATTCCATTCCCTACATTGCAAAGCCTTTATTTAAAAGTGATGTTGCTGGCAAGTGGGAACCTGACCGTTAAGAAAAATACTATCTTTGCCCTGGCCAATCCCATAATAAACTGAATGACAGAAAAACAAATGTCACTTATTAGAACATTGAGGTTTACTGTTCAAGTGATTAACTAAGAATCATTTGTATGATTAAATGCTGGAAAATAATTTGCTTTCCCCATGAACCTATAGCTTAGATCTCATTACACAGAAGTGCTGCATATTAGTTGAAGCAAATTAACATTCAAACACTTTCTGGAGTGGCTGCTAATCACAGGCTGTTAATTACTGTCATTACATTAGGCTGCAGCAGAGACTACCCGAAGAATCATTCTCATGATCTTGGTATTTGAAAGTGATCTTCACCAATAAAAACACATGTCAGACATACAGAAATTGCAAATTGCAGAAATTGCTGACGGGGTTGAAAATTCCGCTGACTCTAAGTACCCATGCAGTGATGGATGCATTCTTGACACAGTTTCAGTGTTTGGACTTAGGAAATAATGAGTATCAATGTCCTAGCAAGGGAATATGCAAAGATGAAGGAGCCCTTTTGTATCCTTAATTAAGGAAAGTAGTAGCAGAACTCGTTCACAGATAAGTGACTGTACATAATAATCATGTATTTATGTAAGGGACTGCTATGCTATATTACTGTAGTGGCAATTAGATTTTCACAAAGTCGTTTTAATAAAAGGCATACTTACATAATAAATAAACAAAACTGCTCATTTTCATAATAAATAAACAAAACCTCCCTAATTATACACTGGCTTAAAATAAAATGTTCTGCAATGCTAAGTTAAACATATAGACTCTAGCTGCCTGCCGCAGTGTGCCCCAAATCTTCCACCCCACCGTCTTGGTCGCCCCGGGAACTCTGCTAAACAGGGAAAGAGTATTTGTACATTTTGCTTGATTTGCATAAGGGAGGAATCATTTGAGAATTTAGAGGTCAAAGCTTCTGGTAGCTGCTGACCTGACTTCCTTCCTTGCCCAGAAAGTTTGCTGTCCACCCTGTGGCTGCCAATAATTGGGATCACCACAGTGCCCGGATGGTGAGAACGCAGGTGACCAGCACACTTGCGGGCTTGGCAGGCAATCTTCTTCATTAGTGATACTACGGGAGGAATGTCCTAGCTGCGGGCCTTCGAGGAGCCCCGTGTAGGGCCCTAAGTTCTGGCTTCTCATTCAACCACTATGTATTAAATCCCTTTCTTGCAGAAAGCGTTGTACTGGGTGTTGTGGGAACACAAAGATGAATGAGACATGGATCTCGCCATCTAAGGGCTCACAGCTTGGTAAGAAACGATCAGCCTATCAATGTAAGCCTCTGGTCCCAGGGGGCAGAATGGGAAGTTTTGGATGATCCAGGCAGTCCTCCTCTTGATCCTGTAACTGGAACACCTCGGAGGACTTGCTCCAGCCCCTGCATGTGGTTAGGTCAGTACCAGCGGAATCCCTGCCCTAAGTTCACAGGTAGGACACTCTCTCCTAAGGACTAATTAAGACGCATCCACTGCCATACATTCCTTCTGTCCTTCTATTTATTCAGTGTTTGCTATGTGCCAGCTCCTGGGGATTTGAAAAGGAACATGATATATGTGATTCTGCACGGAACTTGCAAGCTGGTGGGGAACATAGATAAGTAGAAAGGCACTAAGACTTTCTGGTAGAAATACCTCTGGCATGCAATGAGAACGCAGAAGGACTCGCAGACTTGAAAAGCCACATTGACTGGGAAATAAGGGAAAAGGAGCAGTGAATGGGGGTACTTTGGGCATGGGGAGTGGGGGGTGCAGTATGGCATGTTGTAAGAACCCAGCAAATTTCGGTAGGACTAATTTAGAGAAGGTAAGGATGTGGGAGCAATGAATGCTGGAGAAGTAAGACTTGTAAATAATAGTAATAAGGTTAAGAATTTAAGATTTATCCTAAGTATTTCCTAAGGTAAGGTACTAATGTTTTATTTTTTATTTTTAATTTTTTTAATAAAGGATTTTATTTATTTGTCAGAGAGAGAGAGAGAGCACAAGCAGGGAGAACGGCAGAGAGAGAAGCAGGCTCCCTGCTGAGCATGGAACCTGGTGTGAGGCTCGATCCCAGGACCCTGGGATCATGACCTGAGCCAAAGGCTAATGCTTCACCAACTGAGCCACCCATCCTCTATTGATGTTTTAAAACAGGGAACCGCACGATCAAGTTTGTGTTTTAAAAAGAACACTTTAGATTTGTCCAGAGAATGAATAGGAAAGGGGCAAACCTGAAGCCAGGGAGAGCAGGTAGGATTCTATCACAGCGTCTGCCTGACTTGGGTGGCGTGCTAGCCGGGGAGGTGGGGCTTGATTGGACAGGAATCGCGCGCGCATGAGTGCGAGCTTGTGATTGGTCGTGTTGAAGAAGAGAAAAAAGGGAAGGAAGACTCCCAGGTTACTGGCGTGAAGGTGTTCCTATTCCTAATATAAGGAACGCGTAAGGCTGCGGTGGGGGAAGCTTAGTGATGAATTTGTCTTGAATGTTGGTCGTGGAGTCTACTTGAAGGACTTCCAAGTGCCATGTCTGGTAAATAGTTGGAGATGGGAGTCTGCGGCTCAGGAAGAAGAGCCAGTGTGAAGCTTAGTCCTTGCCTGTGTCCTTTGTGTTTATTTGCTTTCAGTTGCTTGGTTTCACTACATTTCAACAGAGGCAGAGATCAAAGTTGGTGTTTTCCTCAACAGTGTTTCTCTCCCAGCATGTGTACTTACCTTTTAATTATCTTGCTTTATGTATTATTTAATATAGGAAATTGTGCTCAGATATCATGAGCTTAATTTATACTGACAGAAGCAAAAGACAATACAAATTAAGGTTGCTATGTTTCCTTTAATGCCTGTACAGTTTCCATTCATTAAAAGAAAATTTAAAATGAAAAGTGCTTGTGTTCTTTTCTGGAAGATGTTTCTGGGATCTCTCCAACCTTGAGGCAAGTTCTTGACGTGGTTTCAAAGAGGAGTGCTATCACACAGACACAGATCAGCTTTGGGTGGATTTATGATACGCACTCCCCTCTGATAGGAGTAGGAACATGTTTAGCCATAAGAAAATTTGGGGCTCAGAAAACTGGCTTTGTTTGGATTCAGTCTACAGCTGGTCCACTGGTGCTCTTGCCATTTTTTTTTTCCCATTAAGGTGCTTTCAGTATTCAACTCCATGCCAAACCAGTGATGGGAATTTTTAGCAAGGCCACCTTTCCTGGGAAAGCTGGGAGAGTTAAGTGAGTGGGGGTGAGAGGGTCGTCATGAATATGTGCCGGCCAGCAAATAAGAGGAAGGGGTTCCTCCCCTCAGAGCTGTCTTATGAAACATGACGCTCTGCAAACCCCACAGCACACATAAATTCACCCACTAACACAGGTGCTGTTTCAAGATTAGAAGCATCGTCTCCCTATCATCAGCGCACCAGGAAGAAGCCATGATGCCATCTGTCTGCTCATCCAAGAGGTTGGTTTCCCTTGGCAGAATTCCACTTTGCAGAAGCTCCCAGAGTTCCAGGCAGCAATGGTATATACTCTCTTTCAACATGAGAATCTCAGCCCTCTCTGTAGGTTCACAGTATCTCCCTCCTCAGTCTTTCCCTTCCCATGAACTCCTGTTAATACACATGGTGGCCACTGGCCAGAGCTACGCTAACAGCTTGCTGAAGGATCACCCCGATTAAAACAGAGCCAGAGGCATCTCCATGCCGCAATCCTTTGGCGGCTCTGGCATAGGAACCTCTCCCCAACTCCCAGCCTTCTTCCAAATGGGTGAAATCTGGCTTCAGTGAATCTGAAAATCAGCAGCATGCAACTGGACTCAGATGATGTCAAAGTCTCTATGGGTTATTTGTGGGAGACAGAGCTCCGCGGTGGGGTCCATGGAGGTTTGGAGTATGAGGGCATATGGAAGAGTGCCATCCCCAGGATGTGGCATGACTTTCCTGAAACAAGGACCTTCTTTACATAACCAAAGTACAATTACCAATAGCAGCAAATTTAACAAGAAACACAACACACTTATCTAATTTATAGTCCTATGGAAATTTTTCCATTTCCCTCTTGCCCTTCCCTGGGTTCCAAACCAGGGTCACCAAGTGCATTTAGCTGCCACTTCTAACCTTAGTTTCTTTTTTTTTTTTTTAAGTTTATTTTTTTATTTGAGAGAGAGAGAATGAGAGATAGAGAGCACAAGAGAGGAGAGGGTCAGAGGGAGAAGTAGACTCCTCGCTGAGAAGGGACCATGATGTGGGACTTGATCCGAGGACTCCAGAAGCATGACCTGAGCAGAAGGCAGTCACTTAACTGACTGAGCTACCCAGGTGCCCTCTAATCTTAGTTTCTTTTCATCTGCAGCAGTGCCTCAGCCTTATTTGTCTTCCACAGCCTTGGAGTTTTGAAGTGAACAGGCCAGCTGTTTTGCAGAATGTCCCTAAATTCAGTTTTACCCAATGTACCCTCACGATTAGATTCAGATTGTGTGTTTTTGGCAGGGATACCACTCGAGTCACATTGTGCTCTTCTTAGCAAATCACACCGAGAATCACAAGATGCCAGTTTCTCCCAGTATTGGTGATGTAAACGTCAATACAATTCAGGTGGTGCCTACCAGGTTTCCCCTTGTGAAACTGCTAATTTTCCCTTTGTAATTTATACATAGTTTGTAGAGGGATACTTAGAGATGAAATATCTCATGTTTCATCATAATTTTACTCATTACTTTTAGCATTTGTTGATAATTCTTGCTCAAACCTATTATTGCTCTGATGGTTACAAATGGTGATTTTTTAACTCAATTTTCCTACATTTATAAGTTTTCATTCTACTGTAAAGATGAGCTTTTCCTTTTGCCTCATTTACTTTTTATTCATTCATTTGTTCAAATCAATATGAACTCTAGACTCTCACAGATTTCATTATTTATTATTCTTTATAATTTTGATGCTCAAATTGTCCTAGACTTGGCCATTTGGAACCCCTGCAAGCTAGCTCCTGCATCTTTTTTGACATGTCTGCATTATATTTCAATCACTTCCATATTTTCCAACCCCTAAATTGTTCTAGACTTGTATGTCTTGTATTTTCTTTACCCTATTTTGTGAAGGAGATCCAATTTCTGTTATTATTTAGTAAGCAAGACCTGAGCATACATAATATTTTAAATAAATAAAACAAATAATAAAGAGGACTATAATTATGTGTTTTTTCTTACCTAAAAGTGATGTGCTTATTAAAAGATTATGGGGGATTATGGCAATAGCCATAAAAACATGCCTCCAAGATGGAGTCAGTCAGGCTGTTAACGCCACGTTAGGGAGGCTTGATGTGGATGGAGGGTGAAAATTGAAAATCTAAATATCGTGTTCCCTCTTTAACTTTTGAAGATGTCAAGAAGGATGAAACAATTCAATAATTTCCACATCAACTCTCTATTCTCCTTTCCTAGCTAGTGGAGTTGCTAAACTTACCAAGAGCTAGACTTAGCCTCATAATAGTATAGAAAAATGTGTTCCATATAAATGAGCAACATATAGAAGAAAATAGGCATAAAAGGATGACAAGGAAGGCAAACCTCTGAATTTATTAATTAATTTTCTATGGGAAGAAAATGGGGTTCGTGGAGATTATATAATTTGCTCTAGACCAGATAGCTAGTGTCAGAAAGAGGACTTGCACCTTGTTTTGCCAATTTCTAAGTTCCCTTATTATGCGGCTTTGCCCAATTTGTCTTTTATATTTAATTATTATTATTTTGAAGATATATTCTCAAGGGCCTTCCAGATTGAAATTGGTTTGGGGGGGGGCTTTATTATTTTTAGCTCCTTAGCTCTATAGTCCTTAAAATAATAGCAATAGCTAATATTTCTAGAAAATTTCCCACATGTTCATATGTTATTAAACCTCCAACAACTCGGTGAAATGACTGTCATCATCACCATCATCATCGTCATCACCACCACCACCACCATCATCATCATCCCATTTAAAACTGAGGGAATCGAGGCTTAGAGCAAGTTAAACAACTTGTTCACAGAAAAAGCTTGTCAGTGGAGGAACTCAGATTTGAACCTGGATAGTGTGGCTCTAAGCCTACATTTTTCAACCACTGTACTCTATCAGAACCCATTAAGGGTGTGGGAGTATTCCCCGTGGTCCAATTGTTCTGCAAAACATGCCAATTGGCTATCCCTAGGCTTTCTTGGACCAACATGCTTCCAGTGCTGGAACCAGCCATTTCTCCTTCATGTATTAATGAACTCTCATCAAACCAGATAATTTAAGAAAATAATAGCTAGATAGCTCAAAGGTCATGGATACTGCTTTGAAGTCTACAGTGATACTCTCCCCAGTAGATGCTGCCCTTAGATCTGTCCCGGACAACAGCATTCACTTTTATGGAGGGGAAATATTTGTAGAATTGTTGGTTGAATGTGGCATAGCAAATTAATATTAGGATATTATTCCAGAGAAACTACCAAGTAGAAAGTGTACTTATTGACAATTCAGAGGTCACTACATTACAGAAATCCAGGAAAGACCAAGTCTTCTGACCATGACAAGCTGGAGTCAGGAAACAGGTCAACACTGGGGTTACAAATGTGGGCCCCTGAGTTAGACCATTCATATCTGAATCCTGGCTTTGCCAGTTCCCAGCTGTGTGATTTTGAACAAGTTACTCAACCTTTCCTTGTCTCAGCTTCTTCGACATGATATTCTTCTATAACACCTTCTCTTCATCTACTTTCTTCTCTCTACCCTATGCCTGGAGAGAAAACTACTGATCCAAAGAATTGCTTGGAAAAACTATATATTCACTGAAACGTTGGCAGCTATAATCAACACATCCAATAGTGTATAATGGCTCAGACATTGTACGTGTTTGCCTTTCGTCCCTGTAAAACTCAAACGGGTAATCCTAACGTGTTCATTCAGAGACTAAGGCTCCTTCCAGCTTGTGGCTTTACCATCTCAGTCTTGACTTCCATGGTCACTGTGCTTGTGTGTGTCAAGCTGGTGGGAGGCGGAGGCGAAAGAGCATGGAGAACGCATCAGAGAAGTTTTCACGAGCTAGCTTTGGGAGTGGTTTGCACTGCTTCTGTTCGCATTCCGTGGGCTGGATCTGAGCCACGGGGCTGCACTAAAGTACAAGTAAGACTGGAAGATGCAGTCCAGCTGTGTGAGCGGGAAGGAGAGAAGATGGGTCTGGTGAAGGGCTAGTCCATCTCCGATAAATGTCGGTAGCAAAATTAAGGTGTTTAGAAGGACAGAACTTCAGGTCTGCAATTTGTATTGTTTGAAAAAGTCACTGACACAGTTCCATACCCCTTTCATTCTGATTCTAGCCCTTCAAGTTGTACCTGCTGATCAGTCTGCCTGATCTGAGTCTTGAATTGCTAAAATGAAATTTCACTGTGGACATTTTCATCAAGCAAATGTGACATTGTGTAAACTCTGCAAAAATTTGATCTAATGCTAGTGATGGTATGGATGGTAAAGATCGGCACATTAATATAATATTACCATTACCAGAGTGTACAGAGGCCATTGTGAAAATTCTACTGCACAAACAGCCCATTGAGAGAAGTTAAATTTTGTATACTCCAGTGAGCATAAAATACATGGTTGCCTTTGACTCTAATATGTGTTAATTATGAAAATCAGCTCCAAGCAAAGAAAGCCATAACAATTAAAAACCATCTTTTCATCTTAAAAAAGCCTCCCTTCCCTAAAGTATTTATGTATTCCAATGAAACAAAAATAGTTATGACAAAGCCTAAATAATAACCTCTATAAAGTAGTATACACACACACTCCAAAATATGTAATTATGTTGGATTTAAATAGCAACCAATGTATAACAAGTTCGTTTGGTGAACAGCAACAAAATAGATAATAGATTATGAATGCTGCTACTTCCTTTATTGTTTCCTTCTAGTTTCTGGTATATATAAGTTATGAAAAAAGTGCCGCTTTGGCATGGTTCTCACCCTGCCTTAAGTATTTAAAAATTTCAAAAGCTGAGGTACTGGCCCTGGGGCATCAAATAGGATTGATTTCACATGTTCCAACCAGATGCAATGGCTGCTTGAAAACATTGCATAAAACTACCTGACTTTGTCCAAACGCCTTGGGGAGAGAGCCATGATCCATTAATGATGTCTGCCCAGGCATAGCAACAGAGAGTGTTGATATTCTTGTCAGATGTTTCCAAGCATGGTTACATAGTCATTAAACAGACCAGAGATAAAGGAAAAAGAGTATAAGGAAAGGTTGATTTGGGTCCTTCTATTGGATCTAAAGTATATTTTTTCATTTTTAGGAACCAGTAGGGTAAGGCAAACAAATCCCAGAGACAAAAGCAACAAATAATGCAAAAAGTTACTTAAGCTGCCTTTTTTTCTGTTTGGTTGGTGTTTGTCTATTAGTTTTGTTTTCCCAGGCCATCACAAATGTAGCTGAATCACCATAATGTAGCAATTTTTAATCACTTCAAGTCACATATCTTAAATCTGTGGGTTCTATAAATAAACACACACAGAAAATTCTATGTGGGGAATGACTATTCAATATCAAGGGGAAAAAATTAAGATATTTCCCTTTTTCCAGATTGAGAAACAAAAAGGAATCTGCATATAAAAACCTAAAATAAACATATGATTTAGAGAAAATGTTAACAGCTGTAAGTTTCTCTTCTACTTACATGGAGATTCATTATGGAACTTCCTTTAGAATCAAAGTATTTCTGGGGCAGAGCCAGGCATGATTTCAGGGCTTCAGGGATTCAGAGCAGACGACCCTTCCTTATCACTTATAAGAAAGAAGTCACATTTTTTTTTTTTTTACTTGTTTGTTTCTTCTTGTTTGTTTGCTCTATTCGTTTGAGGGCAACTTGAATTTCCTCCTAAATGACTCACTCCTTGCACCACTAACCTCCCACCTCTTTCTCCCAATGAATCATCTTTGCCTTGAAGGAAGCTCTTTGCTACATGCAGTTTGATAAATTGCATTTATCTGCACGATCTCATGTTTCTAAAATGTCTGCACATCCACTGGCTCCAGGACCTCCCTTTCCAAAACAGAAGGTTTCCCTGGAACACAGCCCTGCCTACTCACTCTAATACCGATCTCCTGCTGACCTTAAAGCTTAAGCTATAGACAGCTAATTCTCATTAATTTGTTAAGTATTTTCACTGTCCCATGTAAACATTTCCCCAGCTGCTTTATTTCTGAGAGGCGAAATTACTCTTCTCTTTCCTCCCCCTTGAATTTCCATTTTTAATTATATTTAAATGAACTAGAGCAGATTTAGAACCCAGATATGGAATGGTTTCTACCCAATTTACTGAAAAAGAGGGATTTTATTGGCACATATTCCTAAGTCCTGCTATTCTTTATTTTTAAAACTTGATAGTGATCTATGAAACTCAAGTTCTGATTGTTCTCTATGTCACACAACAGCTGAGTTCTTTTCCTCTTGTGGAGGGGAGGACTTGAACTAGATCTCTCAACCCTAAGAAGTGGTATGAGTTTTAAACTTTAGCTTCTCCACATGGATAAGTATAAATGATGCTGTTATGAGGAGAAGTTACTGATGGTAATTATAAACTAGTTGGTAGATTTCAAAAGTTCTATAACATTTTAACTTCCTCCACCACAATCCCAGCCTTTTCCCCACAGCATGACTACAACTGGCTATTATTCTGTCATTGTCAGTCCCCCAGAGACCAGAAGATGACTAAGAATTCTCAGACCCCTACTGAAAACTTGAGAGCCTACACCTAGGCAATGTGAGACGATAGGACTTGTCATAGATCGGCAGCAAAGGGTTATTACACAGCACCCTGCCCTGGTCAAGCATGGGGCAGAAATTTCTCCCTGATTGTCCTGTTTTGATTTTAGTGTGTTTGTATTAGAATATATATTAATATATAATATCTATTCATATATTAATACCTTACATATGAGCATTATATATGTTAGTATTAGTATGTTAGTATATTATCTATATTAGAAAATATTAATATATGTTTTAATATTTAATACTTTAAATACACATGCGAGAGATCATCCAGCAAATGGTTAGCGGCAAAACAGATGGGAGGTCTTTACCATCACCACGCACTTTCCAAACCTACAAATCAATAATAATTAAAGCAGATTATGAAAAGGCAATACTGGATAGTGAGATCTTTGGACTTGATTTAAACAGAGCTAAACGCTCTCACATAGAAATTTACTCCATGGACTGGGTTCAAAGCTTGCCAGGGAGGATAATTCAAGGCTGTTGATTGGGTCAAGGTTTGAAAGCACAGCCAATACTTTCTCGTAGTCATGAATTATATATGCATGCACATACACATCTGTGTGTACCTACATGTATGTTTATGTGTGTGTGTACTTCTGGTCTATAAGGATTGTGAAATGTGTGTGTGGATATACATTCCAGAAATCAGCACCACATGATCAATGTTGGGTTGTTTCTCGGGGTATACTGGTAAAGCCCTTTCCTGTCCACCCATCATGTCATAGCTATTGCTGGACTCTTAGAGAACACTGGAGCTGGAACTCAAAGCTGATCGCTGTCCTCACAGAAAGTCTCAGGGAAACTGAAAAACAGAAACACCAGGGCGCCTGGGTGGCTCAGTGGGTTAAAACCTCTGCCTTCAGCTCGGGTCATGATCCCGGGGTTGTAGGATCGAGCCCCACATCGGGCTCTCTGCTCGGTGGGGAGCGTGCTTCCCCCTCTCTCTCTGCCTGCCTCTGTGCCTCACTGTGATCTCTCTCTGTCAAATAAATAAATAAAGTATTAAAAACAAAACAAAACAAAACAAAAACACCAAACCAAACAAAATAAAATTACTTATCTGGGCTGATGCCTTGCAACAGGGTCTAAGCAGAATAAAGATGCATTCCTGTCCTAATATCTTGGCAAGATGTAAGGACTTTTCCCCAAAGATCATGCAAATCCCAATTTTGTAACACTATGTAACTTCTATGTCTGTGGAAAAACCAGCCTTTCAGTGGAGGCCATCAAGGGGGAAAGAAAGAAAAGGCCTGGTGAATCAGTGTCTGTGCGCACGGAATTTGGAAAGCCACACAGCAGGTGCTGCTGGTAGAGGGGATGAGCCTTTGGAGGAGTCTGCTGCAGTTAGAAAGGTGAGAAATATTCTATGCAGCCATTCTGTCCCCCAGCAGCAGAGACTCCTAAGGCCACACAAGGAAGGGGAGAATGACTGCCACTTTCAGGAGAGGCAGTGTGGTGTCTACACAGAACTGGGGCAAGGGGCAAAGCAAGGTGCTTATGGGAAGACTCCGGAAGAAGGGAAAGCCTCACTCAGCAGCTGGGTAACAAGCAGGGCTTGCCCAGTGCACCATCTGGTTTTGGTTCATGCGGCCCCATCCCACCTTCCGAGACTTCTCTTCTCCATCCTTGCTTGCTGGCCGGTGGCCTCCAGCCCAATCTCTCCTCTCCCCACAGTTTTCTGTCTTCTCAGGGTATCCCACACACTGCTGAGCACATGATCTTTCTGGAAAATCTGCCCAAGGAAGAAAGTCTCTTGCATTGCAGTGCATCCTGGCTCTTGAGACTTTATCACTCTGCTCTGCCCTGATCTGGGAAAACAGCTGCTGTCCTAGCCCTGAGTGACTTCCAGAAAGGCAGGGGTGACCTCGTATACAACTCCACATGCCCAGGGCTTCACCGCTGAGTCTGTGCTCCCATGTCAGTCCCATTTCAGGAAATGGTTGATCCCAGGAATCATTCTAGATTCCCTCCTTTCCCTTGTGAACTTTTTGTGCTCTGGCACAGAGTTCAAGACCTAGACCTGCATCATCTTAAGAGCGGTTCTCAACTCTGCCTGTACAATAGAAACACTTGAGAGATTAAGTATGTTAAAAAAAAAATACTAGTGCTCTGCCCCCACACAAGACCAATTCAATATGGGGCAGAGGGTGAGGTCCAGGCATGGGTACTAAAAAAACAAAACAAAACAAAACAAACGAATGAGAGCTTCTTCTTTTTTTTTTTTTTTAAAGATTTTATTTATTTACTTGAGAGAGAGGCAGTGAGAGAGAGCATGAGCGAGGAGAAGGTCAGAGGGAGAAGCAGACTCTCCATGGAGCTGGGAGCCCGATGCGGGACTCAATCCCGGGACTCCGGGATCATGACCCGAGCCGAAGGCAGTCGTCCAACCAACTGAGCCACCCAGGCGTCCCCGAATGAGAGCTTCTTAAACCTGATTCTAACGTGCAGTCAGCGTAGAGGAGCCTGGACTCAGGTGCTGTGTGAAGGACATGAAGCTCTTCAGCCCTCAACCCCGGCCTGGCTGCCGGCTTCCCTCTGGCCCACTTCTCGTCTGATGACCATCCGCCGCCCCAGCTATGGTCTTCTAGTACTTGTGGCTATCTTCATCTGCTGCTGTGCTTCCAGATGCTATCCAGTGAGTGCTCACTCTGAACAAGACACAGTGCAAAGCACTATGTTATCTCACTGAGTCTCCTCAGGAATTCCATGGGGGAAGGACTAATATCATGCCCATTTGTCAGATGAAGAAACTGAAACTTAGAGAGCTTGAATAATAGACCCAAGATGAAAAATCAGGGCTAAGAACTCAGGTTTCCCCCTTTTTTGTTGTCTCTCTTTTTAACCACTCTACTAATTCATCTCAGTTTTACCCATTTCGGGCTTCTAGTATCTACTTCTAGCGACTCCTCCAGCCCTCCAAATGGTTTGTCTGCTCAGTTTGCCTCAGCTATTGCCCCCGACTCCCAAAGGTCCCTTCAGTGTACTCCTCCATGTGCATTAAAACAGTGTAATACCAGCATCTATGATTTGTAGTGAATATCACACAAAATGAATAATTTATTTTGGCAGAACCCGCTGTGGCTTTATAGATACAGGGAAGCTTCAAGTCAGTTACTTTAGATCTGATGTCCTTTTAGAGGCTACTCATGGACTCTCTCCCATAACCCCCAAAAAAGCTCTTGGGATAACCTGTTTGCTGTGGATTTAGGAAAGCTGAAAGGCTACCATGTACCCTTGCCCTTGGGATGGCATTCTCGGAGGTCATTGAGAGACGAGCGCCTCAGAGCTGTGCAGCCTTGGCTTTCAGCAGCAGCATGGTCTGCATGACCCCAATTCCTTTCCTAGATGGACTTGTTTTAGTTTTAAAGATTGCTGCTGGCATTGAAAAAAGGTCAAGTGAGAATGTGGAACTGATCTACAAATAACTATCACTTTGTTTCGAGGTTCCCAAGGACACATGAATATCAAAATAAAGCCAATACTGGAGGATGTAACCCAAGTTCGTTCCTTTAAAAGGACACGGGTGACTTATTTCCCCCTCTTCTGCTCCACCTAGTATCCTCTGCTCTCACCAGGTGTCCTCATACTTGCACTTCCCAGGCTATTGAAGCTTTATTCCTTCCAGCCCAGGACCAGCTCTGTTCCTTCCCTTTTCCCTCTGGGAGGCTTGTTTGCTCTGGAAACAAGTGTGTGTGAATAATCCGTGTTGTGTGAACTATGGAAGCTGGACATAAAAGATGTCGTTAGAAAGTTCTGAGATGTGTCAGCTTAGTCTTGACTCACTTTGGGTCCCAGCTGCAAAAAACCAACCAAACAAACAAACAAAAACTCCCCAAACTGGTGGAGTAGGGAATGATGACTGACAGGGAAGGAACATGCTAGCAGGCCCCCAAGGCCTATCTTCTTTAGGTCATCACAAGGAGTATCTTACTTAGATGCCCCTTTAAGACCTACAATAGCTTTCTATGCCTAAGCTGGCCACAGCATGCATTCAGGACTGGGGGCCACTAGTTTACCAGTTTAAATCAGGTGTTTAGGTGAAAGTGAGTTGTTTGGAGATAAAAAGGGGATTCCTACAATTTTTCCCAGTTGCCACTGTGCCCTATTGTCTCCTGATGCCAATATGAACCCCAGCTGCCCCCGAAGCACCACATATGCACAAGCTTGTTTCATCTTGGCCCACCTCACCCACAGGTCTCCCCCACCAGACATCTGCCTTGAACATGTAAGAGCATGGACTAGGGATTTCTTATAAAGAACTCAATCCAGTGTGTAATGTCTGATCAATGAATACCAGGAATATAAGGGAGGAGGATGACATAAATAGAAGAATTATCAACCCATTGAAACTGACCCAGAATTGACCTAGATGTTAGAATTAGCATAAGAAGACATTAACACAGTCATAACTGTATTTCATATGTTCAAAAAGTAAGTAGAGACAGGATAGGTATGAAAAAGATGCAAATAGAACTTCCAGAGATGAAAACTACAATATCTGAAGTGGAAAATGTGTTGGGAGCAATTAACAGCAGATTAAACATTGTTGAAGAAAAGATGAGTGAACTTGAAGGCCTAGCTACAAAAACTATCCCAAATGAAACATGCGGAGCCAAAAGGATCCAGAAAAATTAAAAGGGCAACAGTGAGTTGGGGGACTACTTCAAGCAGCAAGATAAATATAATAGTGGAATACCCAAGAGAGAGAAGAAAGGAGGAGAGAAAGAAAAAGAAAAATATTTGAAGAAAAAATGGCTGGAAAATATCCAAATTTGATGAAAAAGACTCACATACCTAGGAAGCTCAATGAATAAGAAGCATAAGAAACATGCAGAAAGTGACATCAAAACATACCATAATAAAATCTCTCAAAATTAGTGATAAGGAGAAAATCTTAAAAGCAGCCAGAGAAAAAAGACACCTTATGGATAGAGGGACAAATATAAAACTTACAGTAGATTTCTTGTCAGAAACAATACAAACAGGAAGACAACAGTGCAACATCTATAAAGTTGTGTTGAAAAAAAAATCAAACCTGCCAGCTAAAACTAAACCAATGAAAAATCTTTAAAATATGAAAGTGAAGTAAAGAACTTTTAGATATACAAAAGCTGAAACACTTCATCACCCACAGACCCAGTTAAGAGATGTTAATGAGGGGAGCCTGGGTGGTTCAGTCAGTTTAACACCTGACTTTTGATTTTGACTCAGGTCATGATCTCAGGGTTGTGAGACTGAGCCCATGTTGGGCTCTGTGCCTAGTGCAGAATCTGCTTTTTCCTCTCCCTTTGCCCCTCCCCCCACTCTTGCACTTTCTCTTATATGTTCTCTCTCTCTCTCTCATATAAATAAATAAAATCTTAAAAAAAACTCTGGCTAGGGGATGCAGTCTGGAATCCAATGACCAAATATTCTTACCAGCCAATGACAAAATATTCTCACTTTAAATGAGTGACTTGTACGATATGTGAATTATATCTCAATGAAGAAGCTATTTTAAAAATACTTATGGAAGAAATAATACCAGATCTGTATAAGAAATGAAAACTACATGAGACTTGTTATCCTTCATAAATATAGATGTAAAAATTCTGAACAAAACATTAGCAAATCAATTCAATAACATATAAAAGGATAATATACTATGATCAGTTGGGTTTATCCCAGGATTGCAGGGTTGGTTTAACATTAGAAAACCAACTGTCATATAATAAACTTAAAAAGAACTCCACATGATCATCTTAATGGACATAAAAAAATCTTTGACCAAATTCAACATTCCTATCCCATAAAAACTTTAAGCAAACTAGGAAAGAAAGGGAACTTCCTTAACCCGATAAAAGGTATCTATAAAAAACCTACAGTTAACATCATATTTATTGGTAAAGACTTAATCCTCTCCCCTTAAGGTCAAGAACAAGACTGGAATGTCTGCTTTTGCCACTTATATTCAACACTGATGTGAAAGGGTTAGCCAGTGCAATCAGTCAAGAAAAAAAAAGTTATCCCAATTGAAAAAAGAAGAAATAAAATTATCCTCATTTATAATCCATGTAATTGTTTAAGAAGACAATCTAATAGAATTTACAAAAAAAAGCAGTTAGAACCAATAACTGAATTTAGCAATATTGCAAGATATAAGATCAATATATAAAAATCAGTTGTATTTTTATATACTAACAATATTCAGAAATCTAAAGTGATAACAGTTATTTAATTCATTGATGTTAAAAAACAATAGCATTTATAATGAACACAATTTATAGTGGATATATTTAGGGATCAATATGAAAAGATGCAATATCTGTACACTGAAAACTACAAAATATTACTGAAAGGAAATAAGGGAGACTTAAATAAATGAAGAAAGCCACCTTGTTCATGAGTTAGAAGACTCAATATTGATAAAATCTTACTTCTTTTCCAAATTGATCCATAGATTCAATACAACCCCAATACAAATATCAGCTGGCTTTCTTACCGATAGTGACAAAAAGAGTCTATCATTTGTATGGCAACACGAATGGCCTAGATTAGGCCAAGTAAGTTAGAAAAAGAAAACAAAGTTGGAGCACTAGCACTGCCACTCACCAAGACCAGCAATTACAGAGCTACAGGAATCCAAACAGTGTTGTGTTGATGTCAAATAGATAAACAGATCAATGGAACAGAACAGAGAGTCCAGAAAACAGGTTTTTGACCATGGACAGAGTATTTGAACAGACACCTCACTGAAGAAGAGATATAGATGGCAAATAAGCAATGAAAAGATGCTTAATATCATTAGTCATCAGGGAAATGAAAATTAAAACCAAAGTTAGATATTGCTGTACATCTTTTAAAATGGCTAAAATTAAAACAACTGACCATATCAAGTGTTGGTCAAGAGGCGGAGGAACTGGAACTCTCATACACTGCTGGCAGGGGCACAAAGGGATATGACTGCTTTAGAAAACAATGTGGCAGTGTACTGTAGCCATTGTATTCCTAAGTATTTAACCAGTAAAAAGAAAACATATATCCATTCCAAGACATCGATGGATGCTTGTAGCAGTTTTATTTGTAGTTGCCGAAACCTGAAAATAAGCCAAAGGTCCATCAACAGGTGAACTGGGTAAGTAAACTGTGGTGTATACATACAATGGAATGTTACTTGATCATAAAACGGAATGAGTTACTGGTAAATGCAAAAACGTGGCTGAATCTTAAGATCATATTTAGTGAAAGAAGCCACATACACACAAAAAGAGTACATATGGAACGCATCTATTCGTGTAAAACTCAACAAAATGCAAATGAATCTATGGTGACAGAAAATGTCTCAGGGGTTGCCTGGGAAGAAGGAATAGGTAAGTGTGGGAGGAAGTGCTGACAAATGGGCATAAGGAAATTTGGAAGTTGGTGGATATGATCCCTACCTTGGTGGTTAAGATGGCTTCACAGGTTAAGAGGGTTGAGAGGTACGTATGTCAAACTTACCTCATTATGTACTTTAAATGGTGCAGTCTTCTGTATCTCAATTATACTTCAATAGAATCACTTTTAAAAAGTGATTTTAAAAAAGCTGGTAGAATAAGGAAACACTGAAAACAAACACGACTTTGACCCTGATGTGCTTGACAGACATGTGAGTTTCCTTGGATCCTAAGTGTGCAGCATCCCAGTGGGTCCTGGTCCCCTTGCCCTACCACAGCCCCCACCCGAGCTGCTCCATTTCAGCTTCCTCTGCCCTTCCTTGTCTGGTGTTTAAAAGATTTATAAAGAACTATGAACGAATAACCCATTAAGTGACTCATAAAAGTGATTTGTATAAGAATAGCTTCTCCTGTTGCAGAAGAGTGATAAATTGACAAGGTTTCTTGCTCCCAGTTTCAGCCTAGAAGGTCTTGGCAGTTTGGGGGTAGCCTGGGAAAGCTGGGCAGTATCACATCAAACCCAACCAAGACTAGGTCATGTCTCTACCCCTCTGAGGTCAATTTGCCATCAGATGGTCAACTGTATAGTTTGTCCTAAAAGCTCTAGCTGCCATGTGTGCATGTCAGACATTCTCGTAGTGGCAGTCTTTTTAAAAAGTATATTGTAGGCATATATGCTGCATCTAATTCAAATTGGAATGTTGTGTCACTGTTCTTATTTTAGAGAGTTTCAATGTCATGCCATTCCCTGATAGCCCAGTCTGTTGGTCTTAAGAGAAGGCCATCCCACTGTGCGCTACAAACGGCCAGCCACCTCTGCTGAGCAGCTTTGAACGTGAAAGTCATTAAGAGAAATGTTAACTTACAGAATAGTAACTCTGAACAGTGTGGAATTTGGGCACATAAAAAAGTCTGGACTGATTTGAAAATGGGGTTAATTACACAAACCCAATCATGACCACTATATCCCAAACGATTTCTTGAGCGTACACTTTATTTTCAGCCAGGACAAAAAAAGATGAGTGTACTCATCGTAGACACGTTATTTCTCCTAACCATTCGATTCACATTTTCTTTCTTTCCTCCTCTTTTTTTAAACTAACACAAAAATCTCACAAATGTTCCTATTCTGCGCAGGGCTCTGCCTTTGCCGCAGAAACAGGTTTTCTGCCTAGAGCAAGCATGGCTCTCCATGAGAGCGGGCCGCCTGCTGCAGTGTTTACCTTCACGGGGGCTGCCTGGCTATTGTGGAGCCAGTTGAGATGATTCATGGGTCTGACAGATGTCTGGTACAGCTGGATGTGTCCTTGATTATCCCAAAAGTCTGGACAGCACTGTCATTCACCATTGCCCAAATTATCTTTGTATTGACTGCGGAACCCTCTGTGACAGTACTGTAATGGCTAATTACCCAGGATACCTTTGGTACTCACTTCATAATGCTTTAGTGGAAAAAGAAAAAGACTGTAGGAAAATGAGGGAAAAAAACCCCAAAACCATACCGGTAAAATAACATCCCGTTCTTTGCAAAGAATGTGGACTCTGGTGTGATGCAGAATATATATTTATTCGATATGGTGCAGCTTATGCTAATGAAATCCAGGGCCACAATAGTGGGAGCAGAGATTTCTGGTGAAACACATAAGGAGGAAATAAAATGTAAAGGACCCTGACAGTGATAAATTATGGACAATAGAAGGAGCTATTAGCTGGGAGAGAATTGTATGTATAACATACTTGAAAAAGGAATGACGAGTGGCCATTTGCCTGCCTCATATGTTGCAGGGGGAGAAAAGAACATGTTCTGTTTAGCAAATAACCTCCCCAGAAACAGATAAGAGGGAGGGAGAAAGGAGGAGATCCTTAGTAAAAGCTGCCTGAAGAAACAAGAATTGAAAGCTGAGGTTTCATTTTTTTCCCCATAATGCCATAAATTAGCACATTTTGACAAACATAGCTCCCACAAAGCAGATATATATTAGGGGGAAAAAAGATAAGGGAATAGAGGGTACAAAATCCCATTTTGACTTTTAGTGGAGATGATGAGATCCCAGGAGGGCAGACAAAGCAGACTGGGAACAGCTTTTCACACAAAGAATGCAGTAATTTGCCACGTCCTGTCCAGGCTGTGTTTGAATGTCACTCCCGTCTTAATTACCAGACTAACAAAGCTATTCTGTTATTCTGGAATCTCCGCCACAGTCCCTGCAAGGCAAGACAGCCATCGGGAAGAATTGCTCATGGATCATTACTAAGTGAGTAGGTGAGGCAGGAGGCTTCCGAGGGAGTGGGAACAGTGGTGCCGCAGAAGGTGGGGAACAGCAGTATGTGTCCTTCTGGAGTACTCTCCTCTCACTTGCTCTCGGCTTTTGGAGCCCACAGACTGGCAAAGCGGGATATTTCAGCTTGTGTGGGGGTCTGGGACCACAGCACTTGTGCTCCACAAGCCCTCTGGGTGAGGTCAAGGGAAGACTGTCCCACCTTTGCACTCCGTGTCAACCTCATGCCAAGTAACCTGGGACACCTCAGACACGGTTCCTCTGACCACAAAGCCTTGGTTACTGAAATTCTAACTCATGGAAATGTCCTTTTCACTGAAGCTTAAAAAAAAAAGAAGAACCCCCCCCAAAAAAACCCAAAAAACCCCGAAAGCACATCTCATTTCAATCCATTGCTGAAATCAGTTCAAAAACATGCCACGCCTCTCTTTGGGGTGTTTCTTGGGTCATTCTTCAATGTTGTGGAGATACCGCGAGAATTCTCCCTCAGGAGCATGGTGCTGGTTTAGGTGAGGAAGGTGAGAAGGGTTTGTGCTGCCAGTACCCTGGGCTCTGTGATGGTGACCAGCCTGGGGGTGTGTGTGTGTGTGTGTGTGTGACAGTTTTGATACAGACTACCGAGTCTATACCCTCTTGTACCCATAACGTGCCCTTCTTCAGAAGAAGTCATATTGAGCAATTTAGGCATCCTGGGCTCTGGTCAGTTGAAGTGCTTTTTGTTTGTTCGTTTATTTTTGTTTTTGTTTTTATTTTTAAAAGATTTTATTTATTTGACAGAAAGATCACAAGCCGGCAGAGAGGCAGGCAGAGAGAGAGAAGGAAGCAGGATCCCTTCTGAGCAGAGCCTGAAGTGAGGCTAGATCCTAGGACCCTGAGATCATTACCTGAGCTGAAGGCAGAGGCTTAATCCATTGAGCCACCCAGAGGCACCCTGAAGTGTTTTTACATTTAAAAAGAAGCCTGCTGCATTTCCAGAACATTCAGATGATATTTTTATGTTTCCTTTTTCATTAGAATTTTGGAGTGATACCATGATGATACAGTGTAGCAAACAGAGAAAAAAGAAACATAAATCTTGAGTTCTATGCCCATTGCCATTGAAGAGCAGTTATCTGTCCTTTGTATTCATATCACTAAAAGGACTGATCACATTTAATCTAGGGTTTTATTTGGAGAAGATGGACCTTGACTCTGCTCTACAAAGCATCAGAATGATGATTTTTATTAAAGCATTTTGTTAAATCAAAAGTATAGAAAATAAATAGGAATGATTCATTAAAAACACACTAAGAAAGGGAAGATTTCAAGGCTACAAAGCCTGGCTCATTTTTCAGACAGAGGTTTCGTTTGTCCTAAGACAAAGCATGACAAAAGTGGCTAGAATGGCAAATTCTAGGTATTATGTGAAGTGTGTGTTAAAATTTCTTCTCAAAAGGTAATAAACCCCTGCTTATATGAATAGGACTGAGGCAAGAAATGAAAGGAGGGTCTGAAGATAAAACAGGTAACCTAAGATTGAAGAGATGTGTATCTATTATAAACTGGTAATAGAAATTATCTGTTAAGCTGGGTTTTGAATTATTTAATAACTATATTAAAAATATGTCTTGTAGCCACACAATTGTTTCTCCTTACAGATGTGATACACAACTTTAAAGTGTAATATTTAAAAATGCCTTAAACTATAACGACTGCTCTGAAAAGTTGAAAATTCAAACTTGAAACCCAACAAAAGTAGAGAAAACACTCTGATATACTGTTAGGAAATAAGAGTACTATCTTATGACTAAAATCGTAAACATGGATATTTATGATTGTTGGCCTAAAACTAATTACTGTGGACATAAGCCACATGTGTTTTACTCACTAACTCTCACTCGGTGACAATGATGCACCAGAATTCTAAGAGCAGAGGAAAACCATCATAAAAGGAAGAAGAGAGGAAAAAGGCAATTCTGTAGGATGACCTAACAATTTGCCACTCGAGATCCAAAAGCATTTCCTGGGTGCGATTATTCATCATTTATGTTACAAATAAAAACCTTGGGCCCAGAAAAATCTAGGAGGAGCCTCAAACCCAGATACGTACAGGGGCCAGGCCCCAGGCAGGAGTGTAATGGGCTGACAGAGATGTGGCAAACTGGTGGAGTGTGTCCAGACTAAAGAGGGTACTTCCCCCAATTACTGCCATGCGGGAATGCAAACCTAATTTTGCCAGATCTCTTACCTTTTTGGGAAAACCTGAAAATCCAGACATTTAGAGATTACTGTGGCCTCACATGCTTTTCGCCCACATGTTTTCAGAGCACAAGGTGAGAGCTGGGTTGAGGCACCTATGGCATTCCAGCTATTCAAAAGATAGAACCTTCTAGAGTAGAACATTGTCTGACGTTGGGTAATATACAGTTGGTGAGAGTGTAGTGCTTACGTGTGTATGGTTTCGTTCAGTTAATAGCACTTCTCTTATCTTATATCATCTAATCCACGTGGTTGAAGAGATGAAGGTCTTTCTACATTGCCATTTACAGGCTCCCCATCTCACAGCGGCCTCTGCCTAGGCATTCCTTCCCAAGCCGTTTCATTTAGAAGACTCACAGCATTCTCCAGGGCTCGGAGAAAACCTCCATTGTGCCTCTAACTGGGCTGGACCTTGTCTTATGTCCCCTGGACCTCTCCTTGGCAGCACTCTCACAAATACGAATACATAATTTTTATGGTTGCTGTTCCTGCCTAGACTCTAAGCATCATGAAGACAGAGAACTTTATCTGTATTCTCAGCATCCACTTCAATGTCCAGTGTGCATTTAAAATAATACATGTTTGCAGAAAAAGAAACATTTCAAGGAGTCACATCAAAATTTACCTATGTGTCCAAAGATTATTCCTGTCATTCAAAATCCTCCCTGGAGAGTCTAAATGAGAATTATATTTTATCTCCTGTTAGGTAGACTTGTTACTATATTTCTGAGCATACTTCTGAAGTTACCCCGTTGAGCTAGAGACTCCTTCATTTTTCTGGGTTCCCGTTTCTCTTTTTCTGATAGGTATAAATCATGGAGCCTTCCACAAAATGGCCATTTTGAAGAAAGTCTCTGCTTTGTCCAGACAACAGAAAGGATGAGAAATACTAATTGTGGTAGATTATAAAAATAGCCACAGATTATCTCGCTCTATATATCCCTGCCCTTAGATGATTCCCTCACACAACTACTGGCGATGTGACTTGTTCTGGCCAATGTGACGATTCTCATATGGTGCGAGCAGAGACTTGGGTTCTAGGAAAAATTCTCTTCCTGCTCTTGGAAACCTTGTGACCACATCATGTAAAGAGGCTGGGCTGCTGAGGACAGGCAGACCAGTCATCTCCATTACTCCAGCCAGTAGCTGGAGTTCAGTCATCTTAGACTAGCCAGTCTCCGCGCGGCGTGTCATCTGACTGCAGTTACCCAGGTGAGCCCAGCCTCTGTCCCTGGAGCACAGAACCATGCGTTAATAAATAATTGCTGTTTGAAACCACAGAGTTTTGGGGTGGTTTGTTACGTAGCGAAAACTAAGTGAGATGCTATTTTTCAGAGTAGTGGTGCTTTTTCTACAAGACTAGACTGGAAAATTTGAATATCAATCTTCCTCCCCTCCCCCCGCACCTACGCACTATTACTATTAGCTTCAATAAAGCAGAAGCCATTCAGGGGCGCCTGGGTGGCTCACTGGGTTAAAGCTTCTGCCTTTCGGCTCAGGTCATGATCCCAGGGTCCTGGGATCGAGCCCCACATCAGGCTCTCTGCTCAGCGGGGAGCCTGCTTCCCCGTCTCTCTCTGCCTGCCTCTCTGCCTACTTGTGATCTCTGTCTGTCAAATAAATAAATAAAATCTTAAAAAAAAGAAAAAAGCAGAAGCCATTCAACATGGGAGAGCAGCCCCTCGAGATAGGGAATGTGACCTGAAGGGACAGAATTCCATGCTGTTTTGCCAGCAGCCCCTCTCCAGGTCTCATTAACACCAGAGTGTGAGCAACAGCTGCGACAGGGAGGAAGGAGGAAGAAGAGAGTGGGTGGGTGGTGAGTCAAGCTGCTGGTAAATCTTGTACAGAGAAAATGAAAGAACTTACTGTCCTAGCATTAGAACACAATATCCTTATTATATTAAAAAAATCCAGTTAAAGTTTCTAGCCCCTGAAGGCTAAAGAATGAAGCCAAGCAAATATGGGGACTATGCAGTGTATCATTTTAATGTAGAGAAAACATACCCATTAGATGTGTAAGCTTGCCTTTGTTTGAGGCCCTTAAGCCTTTCTTAGCATTTTTAGGAAAACACGTTGGAAGTAAACATTTGTTACTTTCTAAAACGCTGCTCTGGAGTTTTTATGGTTTTGTGCTGAATCTTGACATAGTAATTTAAAACGGTAAGAACCACACAAAACTTGCAGTTTGTTGTTGCTGAGTTGGGGTAGAGCAGGGTGCGTGTTTACTGGCTGCGTGCTCTTTGTGGGGCTCCAAATCATTTAATCTTCGCAACCAACCCTGTGGAGATTCTGGTTTCCCTTTCTTAAGAAGAAACAGAGTCTCCAAGAGGTTAAACAACTTTGCCCGTGGTGCACAGTCATTAGTAAGGTTATAAATGATAGACACAGAGAGCCAGTCTGAATCCCCTTAGCCTCAGCAATGGTAGAGTGCTTTGGCATGAATGACAATAATAATGATTCTTTAAATTTTTAAATTTTTAATAATGATTATTTTTATCAAGCTCTTGTTATAAAACCTTTCTCATTAGAAATTAATAACTGGAAATTATTGAGAATATACACCCCCTTATAAATCCTCCAAGAAACCCAGACTCTGGGATATATGTTCTGTAAGATGAGTCCCCTTTGATCTTGGTCCAAGGATCGAATCCCTCTCCGGGGGCCCGGGGCTGGCCTGCGGTAGGAGCTCGGTGCTCACAGGTGGCACGAGTCCAGTCCTACTATGCAAGCAGTGGTAGAAGGGTGGAGGACATAACACTAGCCTGCCATTTGGGCTCTTTGGTAGACAGATACTGTATTTGTTTCCTCGGACTTCTGTAACCAGCTACGATAATCTGGGTGGTTTAAAACAACAGAAGTGTGGGGACCCGGGTGGCTCAGCTCGTTAGGTGTCTGATTTCTTGATTTCAGCTCTGGTTGTGATCTCAGGGTCGTGGGATCAAGCCCTGCATCAGGCTCCACGCTCAGCATGGAGCTGGCCTGGGAACCTCTCCAGGTCCCTCTGTCCCTACCCCCGTTCGTGTTTTCTCCCTTTCTGTCTCTATAAATACATAGAATCTTAAAAACAAAAAACAAAAAAAGCCCCAGAAATTTATCCTTTCCCAGTTCTGGAGGCTTAGAAATCTTGAAATCAAGTTTTTGGTAAGGCCCTGCGCTCTCTGAAAGCTTTAGGGAAGGAGTTTTCTTCACCTTTTCCTTTGCCTCTTCCACAATCCAAGCAAGGCCAAGCAGCGTTGCTGACAATCCTTGGCTTATGGCAGCATAGTTCCAGTCTCTGCCTCCCTCTTTCCACAGCTGTCTTCCCTCTGCATATGTCAGTGTCCAAATTCCCCTTTTGATAAGCATACCAGTCATATTGGGTTCAGGGCCAAACTCGAATCCAGGATGACCTCATCTTCACTTGCTCACAATTTCAAAGACCCGATTTCCAAAGACAGTCACATTCGCAGATTCCAGGTGGATGCAGATTTGGGGGAGCATTGATAGTTTAGGAATTTAAAATATGTTGATGCTTTCAGGGCCAAACAGAAGTGGAGGCAGGACCAAGCACCGCTGGTCCAGGCTGGGAAGGGCCTCACCACCCCACAACAAGCAACAGCCCCAAACTCCTGGCATAGGCTTGATTTTTAATTTCAACCACCTAGGAAGGTGAAATACGATAGACTGTATCAGCTGTGATAGCTTACTCTAAATAATTCTCTCCAAGCGCCAATCTGGATGACAGAGAAAGAAAAAAAAGCACAAAAATGAAGGTAAGGAAGTAGGAAGTTGTAGGGAAACGCCACTGGACAAGGAGAAGAGGGGTAGAGCTGCCAGATACAGAAAGTCTGGGTGGATCCATGCAAGGAGCAAAGAGACAAGAATCTTAGAACAAAAAAAAGCAGCTGGAAGAAGAGACCTTTCTATTCGTCACTGGCAGAGGCTTCTGATTATAGGCACAAAGACCCATCACTTTCCAGGAGATGGCGCAGAAGCAGGACCTCTGACATGTTACAGAAAAAAGCAAGGAAGTACTTGGAATGAGTCCAACAGAGTTAAAGACCTAAGGCAAGATGATGCGAGTCTTTAAAAAAAAATCATGAGTTTCCTTAGGTGATGCTGTGTGTTTTCCTGTATCTTTCGACTCTAATGCCAGGCCCCCATTGGAGGGTCTGCTTCACTAGCAGGTCAGACACCATACTTACTGTGCTTGGAAAGTCAAATAAGAATGTGAAATTATCCTACTCTGAAGCTCTGCCAGCCAGGGTGGGAAATCTCCACCTAGTAAGTTGAGCTGGGCCAGTGCCACGGCTCCTGGGGCTACAGGAGAGGAGGAGGGGGCATGACTGACCCTGAGGGGAGGGTTGGAGGTGGGGAGATCTTCTCTTGATTGGTGGTCTCTGCAAGTCTCTCCAAGGAGGGTGGGTGACGGAAAGAACATGGGTGAGGGGTCGGACTAGCTGTGTGGCTTTGGGTAAGTTACTTACCCTGTCTGAGTTTCCACTGGGGGGGGAAAAAAAAGTGAAAATATTCAAACACTACCACCATTCTGGGAACGCAGTATAAGCCTGAAAATTGTTGTTCTCTTCTGCTTTCCTCAATTGTTGAATTCATTCTTCAGATCAACGTCTTCTGTGATAGAAGTGTCT
The DNA here is from genome assembly GCF_009829155.1 of Mustela erminea. NCBI lineage: Eukaryota > Metazoa > Chordata > Mammalia > Carnivora > Mustelidae > Mustela > Mustela erminea. The sequence goes on from NC_045621.1 coordinate 70,546,136, forward strand.
TGAGCTGAGTTCAGTAATGTTCATCTTAATCAGAACTTCATTTGGTTTGTAAGAGCCCCCGATTCATCTGGGGCCCAAGGTTTCATTATGATTTTTATTTCAGGACCTAAATTGGGTATTTGGCAGAGGTGGAGTGAGCTCTGCCTTCTGCACGTGTGTGAGCGGAGGGTTGCAAGGGGTTAAATGTGATAAACGCATAGCTTTCTAGGCGCTTCCCAGTTCAATTCTGCTGTTGCATATTGTAGGACTTATTTTAAATGCTCCATTTTAAAGGAAAGTTTCCCTTTTGCATTTGGATATTTTTTTCCAGGGGAAACGGGGTAGGGCTGTGGGTGCAGACTATGAGGCAGTCCACCCGGTAAGTCTGGTGATACTGTTAATGGAGAGTTTTAAAAAAATGCTAATTAAGCTCTTTATTTAACCACTCCAAACGCTCCTCAGGATGGTTACAATAGCAATGATTAAAAGTTGCAAAGGTATTGTAAACTTCTCTGGGGGGTATTTTTTTCAATAATGCAAATGATCTCTCCAGCTCTTGTAACATCATTTAAAAATGAATTTTGATTACTTCTGAGCTTGTAAAAAACTGGAATCATAAATGTGCTCATTTCCCACAATGAAGGGGGACAGGGAAAGAGAAGAGCAAAAGAATACATCACATTTCTAAGTAAGCAGTCACAAAAGACCTTTAAATAACTCAACTTCCTACCATATTTTATTATCGTCTCTCAGTTTTACAGCATTATCTACCATAGAAATGCAGGGAGATTTGTAAAACACTATAGCATTTAAGTCATTACATTTTATAGCTAATTTCTAATGTGGATTTGATTTTTTATGAGCAGAAAAAGAATCTAATTTGCATTAGTGACAGTAACTAGAGAAATTTAACACCTGGCCCTGGTTGTACCAGAAATTGAATATTAGGTACTTGGGTGCTAAAAACCCATTCAGATCTTCAAGGGGGATTTTTCATTTATTTATGTGCTGCTCTCATGTTTGCCATTATAAAACTGTTCGTATTATGATGGGGAAAAAAGTCTCACTGCCTATGAAAATTCTGGATATACATTTTTCATCCTCTGTGGGAGAAACAGAATTATTTCCCCATTAGCAAGAACACACCCTGAAAAAAACACCACCACTATTCCACTTGTCTAAAAAAATACCAGAGCAGCCCGCGTGGGAAGCGCTTTGATTCCTGCTGGCCTTTCCCATCTCTCTTCACCCCCCTCCCCCGCCCTGCCCTGCCAGCTCTGCTCCCCCAAGCGCCCCCTCTATTTTTCTCTTCTTCACTTCTCCTCCCAAGCCCCCTCCATGTCGCTGTCTCCCAGGGAGATGCTTGGGTGCAGGGTATCCAGGCAAAATTAAACCTCTGCTAAGAAGATCACATTGTTGTTACACAAGCAATCCATATGTTTATAAAGTGTAGAGAATTAGGAACTGCAAAAGAGGCGAAGCTGGTGTTAAATGATATGGGAAGTGACACTTTACATAGCCAGTTACAATTAACACATTGATGGCATTTTGCTGGCTCCTTGCAGTGATAATGCTGTTGTCAAATGTGTTTAGTGCACCAAATCTCCTGGAGCCTTCAGCCAGGCAGCGAGCTTTTGACAGATTGAAGGTTCGGAGATAGGCTATCATGACAGATGGAAACTGGCACCGATGTTCAGCTTTCGCCGATCACAGGGGACCTGCCCCCCTTATTCTGCAGGGCTCGGCTCTGCAACCTTCCCCCTTCTGATGAAAGCAGGGGATGGCATTGTTAAATAGTGCATCTGTGTGAGTTAGACTCCTCTGATGAAAGCATAAGGCAGGCGCGCCGTGAAGCAAAAGACAGCCTCTGCTCTAACTGCATTTTAGATAGACTTGAGGAAGACCCCAGGGAGCTGGGAGAAAACTTTGGTAAATTTCATACAAAAATGGAAAAAAAGACCACCTATTAATTTCTGCTCTTCCAAGAACATAAAAATAGACCTCCGATGGCAAAATCCCAATTAACGACTGCCGTAAATAGTTCCCTAAGCTAGCAATCTTTACGGAGTTGGGTGGATGTGCTTTTCTTCTCTTATGATCATTTTCTTGTTATTACTCAATTAATTCCCAAACAGTCCAAGGAAATCTGTGAGGAGGTGCCCAGGGGCAGTTGTGAATAGCCAACTTGACAGAAACTAATTCAATTACTCCAAGACACTCTTCTTGAGATTGGGCTGAGTTCTCGAAGGTAGGTTTTAAAAATCCAGGGTAGGGGCGGACAGAGCTTTACACAGCTGGGCATAAACGGGCAGATAATATAGTTAATTAACCTTTCACCCTCTCCCACCAACCCCCTTTTAAGGAAAAGCATTAGCCATTTTATTTCAAACGCCCATCTATTTTAAAGGCTTTCACTTCAGCGCCTGGAGTTTTTTCCTCCTCGCACTGACAAATTCCTCTTTAATTTTCTTAAACTGGCTGAAGAGCCCTCTTTCTTTCAGTCTTAATCTTCAATTCTGCTCCTGCCCGTCCAAGCTGGGCGCTGCTAGCACTGCAGCCCGTTTGAGGTATGATAATCAGCTGATTAGCTAGTGGAGTCGTTTTCCCTGAGGCTCTTTTGTGTGAAAAATCCTCACACTCAATTGACGTGTGGACATCATAAAGCTGATGAAATGCAATTGTAATGAACAAGAGGGAGAGGCATCTGCAGCCGTCCAAATGAAGGGCCCTTCCCTCTCGCCATGCTAATTCAGAAAATCTGCTCTTAACGTGTACTCCCCGTGGATTCCAAATCGAGGCACATCTCCATGAATGCATATTCAAGAAGTGAATTAGCCTCTGTGGCAACTGAGTGCCTAGCCTGGCCAGACTGATTCTCATTTCAAGACAGATTATACCGTATCAACTGTGGTAATGATCTGACAGTTCACTGGTGACGGGAGTCCTACAGTCGGGTTTACTGCGTGGACAGACACAGGTGCATAGAGAGAGCCAGCAAAACCTCTCGGACAAGACCAGAGGTTGCTTGACTGTCAATTTATTTCAGCCAAAATAGCCATATAAAGGAGAAAAGACGCAATGCACTAAAAAACAAAAAAACAACCGCTCATCTGCTCTCATATTTAAACACTCATAATGGTGGCTAGTGGATGTTCCCTGCCCTATTATTATAGGGTCATGGCATTAAATTAGGAAGAAAGAGGTGAGATTTCCCACCCACACCCCTTTTCAGAAAACTACATTACTTGCTAAGAAATTTCCAAGCGAATGAAACTTGGCATACAAGATTTTTTTTTTTTTCTAAATTGAATTTCACATGAATCAGTTTGTAGGAAGAAAAAGTCTGCATTATTAGGGAGAGAAGCTGTTCATTTCCACGGTCAACTCTGTGACAGTTGCTAATATAATATGACAGGTTTGTTCATCACGATTTGGGCTCACCTTTGGGTTTTCCGTACTATTCTTTCTATTAATTCATGTTAATTAATGATGGTGAGGAGTGCCTGCCTTTATATTGAAAAGCTCAAAGCACTTTTCCGACATTGATTTATCTTGGAGAGTTAGAAAGAGGGCAGGCATTAGCATGTTATTTTTACGGAGGTGGGAAGGGAAGGGGGGGTGATAAAGTGACTCGGGCAAGGTGACACTACCAGGCGTTCCCAGAGCTCTGCCTTGAACTCCTTCTCACCCCTCTCCACAGTTTCAGACACAGAAAATACTCCAGGGAGAGGTGTTGCT